>NC_051180.1:111111457-111757126 GCF_013339695.2 Rhipicephalus sanguineus
CTGCGCATGCGCATACGCTCTCCACGCACCTCCTCTCCACTCATCCTCTCCCCTTCCCCTCTCCACTTTCCCTCTCCCCTTCCCTTCTCCTCTTTCCCTTTCTCCACTTTCCCTCTCCCCTACCCCTCTCCCATACCCCTCTCCCCTCCCCCTTTCCACTCTTCCTCTGAAACGCGGGCTAGACATGCCGAAATTCTCTCCTGCGCAAAGCCGCGATGAGCTCGAGCGCATGCGCGTCCCCTCCCCTTCTCTCTCCTCTCCTACGCTGCCCCCCTCTCGCCCGCCTGTCGACCGCGTTCCCCGCTCGCCCTGTGAGAATTAACGGCCAGGCTAGATGGAAGATACGATGCGCGTAGCGTCCCTCTTCGCGTTCCACGACGCGAGGTCGGTAGCATGCCCAACGAACGCCAACGGAACGCGATCGTGCAAGTGCTCCGGCTTCGCATCGCCTCATGGTCCCCTTTAGCGGGAGATGGTGTAATTTTTCCTATACAGTCACGATGGTGCGCTCCGCGTAAGGGCGTCGCGAGCCAACCCCCCAAAGCGCGTTTCGCCGCATGCGCTTCGTATTGTAAACTAGCTGTGCCCGGCCAATTTCTCGTGCTAATTACTTCTTCCGGTTGTAGGAAGCGGTGAAGAATGTACAGGTGCGTGTGAGGACAGTGTGGCTTTCACGGCACTCAGCAAAAGAAGACACACACGCAGCGCTACTAGCCACAACAATCTTTATTTTTTAAGGCCCGACCACCTTATATTCGATGGAGGCAAAAATGCTTGAGGCCTGTGTTCTTAAGATTTAGGTGCACGTTAGAGAACCCCTGGTGGTCAAAATTTCCGAAGAGCTCCACGCGTCTTTCATAACCATATCATGGTTTTTGGATGACCATGCTCATGCAGATATCACCAAGTGCGTCCTTGTGCTCAGTTTCTACAATGAGTCGGGTAATATCGTCCTTATGGCGAGCCACTGAGATAAGGTTGACTTTGTAAGCAAGATCGGTGTGTCTAGAAGTATGATTTGGCGGTAAAATATGTGATCGTCACTACAGTCTTGAACACATAATTGGGCTGCGCGAAAAAACACGGACGAAGAGGAGTACACAGGACTCGTCCGTGTTTTTTCGCGCAACCCAATTATGTGTTCAAGAAGGCACCAACTAGCCCAAACGAGAGCCTTACTGTCACTACAGTGTTTTACTAGCAGTGCTTTATTTTTTTCAGTTCTTCATGCGCAATATATTGCTGCAGTACCAAGGAGAACATTCCGTTTCCCATTGAAAGGATTCTCTGAAAGTTTTTACAGCGAAAGCTGTTATGAAATCATTTCAACGGCCGTTTTTGGTGGCGTAGTTGTCCGCCGCCGCCGCCGCCGCCGCCGCTGCCGCCGCTGCCGCCGCCGGTGTCCGTAACCACTATCGCTCGAAATAAGAAAAAAAAACGAAATAAGAAAAAAATCCCAGGATGGAACAGGGTTCGAACCTGGGCCCTCTGCGTGGGAGCCCAGTGTTGTACCTCAGAGCCATGCCGGTGCTTGGAACTGCCTTGCAAAACGACGCTATACAGGCTTCATGTCCAGAAGGAACCACATTAACATATGTAATTTAGTGTGGTAGAAGAGTGAAATAACAACCACGCACCACACAACGCGAATTCTGTAACCAGTCGTCACACAATGTGAATTGCGCAACGAGTGGGCTCTTGGATGCTTCCAACCCACTACAAGGGGCTCTGCAATAATTCTTCATCGTCATCAGGCAAAACACCAACAAAGTGCGCATAATGCCTTACATGTTTTTAGCGGGTACCACGGATCTCCGTTGAATGACGAAAAATAACATAGTCGCTGCTTCCCTACTTCACAGAAATTGATTTATAGCGTAGTGGGTTCCTCACAAGTGCACTTGCATTGGTTGCCAAGGAAGCCCATGAGCCCACCATCCATTTTCTCAGGGTCTCAATAAAGTTCTTCCCCCCTCTCTCTGTCTCTCTTTCTCACGTCAATGTATGTTATATTGCATGGTGGGAGAGTTAAATAGCGACCGGCCGTCACACAATGCGAATTACGTAACTGGTGAGCCGTTTAAAGCTTCCAGTACAAAAGTCTGAGCCACAATTCTTCATCGTCATCAGTCGTCACGTAAACATTTCCATTTCACAGCAATTATGATGATTTATAGCGTAGTGGGTTCCTCGCAAGTGCACTTGCATTGGTTGCCAAGGAAGCCCATAAGCCCATCATCCGTTTCCTCACGGTCTCAATAAAGTTCTTTCCCTTTCTCTCTGTCTCTCTTTCTCACGTCAATGTATGTTATATTGCATGGTGGGAGAGTTAAATAGCGACCGGCCGTCACACAATGCGAATTACGTAACTGGTGAGCCGTTTAAAGCTTCCAGTACAAAAGTCTGAGCCACAATTCTTCATCGTCATCAGTCGTCACGTAAACATTTCCATTTCACAGCAATTATGATGATTTATAGCGTAGTGGGTTCCTCGCAAGTGCACTTGCATTGGTTGCCAAGGAAGCCCATAAGCCCATCATCCGTTTCCTCACGGTCTCAATAAAGTTCTTTCCCTTTCTCTCTGTCTCTCTTTCTCACGTCAATGTATGTTATATTGCATGGTGGGAGAGTTAAATAGCGACCGGGCGTCACACAATGCGAATTACGTAACTGGTGAGCCGTTTAAAGCTTCCAACCCATTACAAAGGGCTGAGCCACAATTCTTCATCGTCATCAGTCGTCACGTAAACAAAGTGCACATAATGCCTTACATATGTGTCGCTGGAACCTCGCTTCTGCGCACAATGACGAATAATGGCGTTGTAGGTGCTTGCCAATTTCACAAATATTGTGATTTATGGCGTAGTGGGTACCTTGCTAGTGTACTTGTATTAGTAGCCCCAAGAGAGTTTACAACGGGCTGTAGAAATGCCGCTCTTCCAGCTTTCGCTGTGACTGTGCTGCGCTTTCCGCGCAGGCCTGGCAATTTTTGTTGCCTGTTCGTCTTCGGCGTGCATTATTTCACCTGCATATTTTTCTCATGTCTTCACATGCGCACTGAAGAGTCCATCTGGACTCATGCGGGCTTGGGATTCTGTATGTATGCAAGGACTCAGCGTTGTGTGGACTTGGGCTTTTATTCTGTTTTTGTGTACTTTAGTGCTTGTCTGAGGCTATATGAGTGCGTGCTATATCATGTTATTCTTACCTTGTGTTTTTTTTCTATCTTGAACATATATTATTATTATTATTATTATTATTATTATTATTATTATTATTATAATTATTATTATTATTATTATTATTATTATTATTACTATTATTATTATTATTATTATTATTATTATTCCTGCCACTGTGATTGCGACACAAAGCTACTTCCGGAAAACAGTGGCCGTGGCCATTATGCAGTGACTTTCACCTTTTTGAAGTATCTATCAGGGGCGTAGCCAGAAATTTTTTTCGCGGGGGGGGGGGGCACCTCCTTGATCTTAAAGGGGTCATGAACCACTCCTCGGGCTTGGCGTGAAAAACACCCTGGAATGATTCGGACCCTTCCCAGAAATATATAGCCGAAAGAATTTTTCGAAAAGCTAAAGAAGGACCGGAGATATAGCGATCGCAATATTTACCCTCTCAACTCCCTCTCAACTCGCTTCATTCCGGAGGAGAGAGGGAGCGCCGTTCGAGGAGCACCGCCCACATGCCTTATGTCACCGCGCTTCAATGTTGTGCGGTTTCCTTTCCGCGTAACTTGGCGGTGTTGACAGCTGCTGCTGGAAACTAATAGTTCCGGTCGGCTGCTTCTCGCGGCGCGGTGCGGTCTATCGCGTTTGGGTTGTAAGCGCTGACGCGATCTATTTGCATTGATACTGTCGTTACTTCGCTTATGTCGCATTGATATTGATACTTCGCATTGGTACTGTCGTTACTTCGCTTCGTGACTTCGCTTATGTCGTTTTTCCATCAAATCAAAATTAAACTGAAAGGAAAAGCCGGCAAGCCCTCAATACAGCTGATTGACACGGCATATGTACGTACAGTCAGTATACGCTTTTAGATAACGAACGGGCCAAGGCGGCCTGCCTCAACGCACGGGATTTTATTCCGTGCGTTGAGGCAGGCCGCCTTGACCCGTAACGCGACGCGACGCAAACGCGACGCAAAAGGAAAAAAAAAGAAAAAAATTGGCCGCGTATCTGCGTGCTTCGCTGCAAATGTCGTCTAAAGACGATAGAAGAGGCGCTGCGTGAGATATGGACGCCATCTGGCAATACGTCGGGAAACACGAGTGCTGTGTTGCGGGCTGGTAGTCCCGGCGCAGCGGCAGGCGAAGACCGGCGGTGACCAACGCGACCGGTGGGGACGCCGGCCAGCCTGAACACGCTGTTTGGCGCGATGCGCCGAAGGAGAAGAAACGTCCGCACTCAACGAGTACTCTCCACAAACTCTCTTACTTACACGTCGCCTGGGTAAAACAGGAATGCCAGAGCGGCGCCCCCTGTCATTCGTACAATGCAATACTGAACCGAAACCGAAACACAACATGAGCTTGTGCAGAGGGCACGGAGGAAGACAAGTTTCAGCGCAGTCGCATTTTCAGCGCACCTTAAGAAACTAGGGTTGTAACATTGTAGGGCGAGTAGGGCCAGAAGGACCGTCACGACGAAAACCTGCCTCCTCAGTCGTATTCGCCTGGAACGTTGGTGTGGCTTCGCGTTCCCTCCTCCGCTCCTGGCCTTTCCACAAAGCTACTGCCTAAGTACGAAGGCCCCTACCGCGTCCTACGTCAAGCATCCCCAGTTATTGAGCCTGTTCAATCATCTACGGATCGCCGTCGTCGCGGCCGCGAGACTGTTCACGTCGATCGACTGAAGCCGCATTATGACCCACCAGTTGTACCTGTTCCTTAAGTCGCCAGGATGGCTCCTTTTCCGCGGGGGAGTGATTTTAACATGGTAGGGCGCAGACAAGAACGCCTGCGAAAGAAGACGACGAAGACGGTTGTTGTTGGCGCTCGCGCTTGCTCGGCTTGGACCGCTGATCGCTTCAGCTGTGGCAATCTTTTAATAAACGCGTTACTGTCTCAACGGTAAACGCATACCATCAAGGTCTTTAAAATTGCGTATCTATGTATTTTCTGTTAAAGGAACACACCGCCTAATACTTACCTAGTGATGTTGCGCCTCAGATATGCGTAATGTTTGCTTTTTGATCAACAATGTACACAAGTATGAACGTCGTCAGCCGTTCACGATGGCTGGCCCTTGGGCAAGTGCTTCAACTTTGGCCGAGTGGCTGAATCGAGGGACGTGCCGACAAACAGAAAGACAGACAGAAAGACAGACAGAAGGACAGACAGAAAGACAGACCAAAATTTCTGCGTTTAAGTTCCCCAAGAAAGACTATCGTCTTTAAAATCACAGCATATCCACGGAGTGAATGATGATGAGTGGCGAAGCTGCGGAGGTTCATCGGTAAACCGTGAATCTTCCGTGAATTCTGCCCAGTACATCATCACCGACGTGAGATCGGGCGTGTTTATACTAAAGGTTCGATGAGAGTTATGACGACTTGCAGCTCACTTTAATTTTACATGTACGCTGTGAATTTTCATTGTGTAATCACGCACAGGAGAAATCGCACACACGCACTACCTTGGAGGTCAAAATCCAGTGCCTATATATACGGGGTGGTCAGTGAACGGTTGTGCAGCGCGAGCGGTCGGTTTTTTCAATCAAGACGCTGCCGCGACGCTGCCTCGCGACGCTGCCTGCGTCGGCGCCGCGAGGCAAGATAGGGGGGGGGGGGGGTACTAGCGTTAAGACTGGTTACGCACTACGACGGGGACGAACGGGTGCCGCTTTAAGGAGCTTGGCCCCTAAAAAGCGACCGCTGTGAACGGGAGGAAACGAGATAAAATGCCCTTCGACCTTCGGACGGCTGCAGCCCGCCTGCCCGTGGGCGAGGGCGAGGAAATCAGACAATCAGACGCGTCGGAATACAAGCGAGGTTTGAAAAAGCGTCGCGACGTATGCGCGCGCGAATGGGGAAAAAAGCAAAAAAGAAAGAAACGCGAGAAGAGAGTCGTTTTAGGCTGGCCCCAGCAGCATGCGGGATGCGCAAGCAACTTGGCCTTGTGAACGCCGCTTCTGAACTGCCCAGCTGTGTCGGCCGTGTGTGCGCGTTTTGTGCCTGCTCTTTGCCGCTGGACGTGAAATGTGTGGTTTGACGACAGTGCAATATGCCTTACTGCGGGTCTTACTGCGGGTGGGATATGGTGTGACACTGTTCCGGCGACTCAAGCGAGCCTGCCGCTGTATTACCAAGCAGATGATGGGCACGCTGCGTTCGAGGTACTATCGGGAACACAATGGTAAGTAATACTAATGTTTCCTCTGTTCGCGCGTCCTTATCGTCGCTCGGGCAGCTGAAAGTATCCTGCTGTACATTGCGTCGACTGAAATGTGCAATGAAAAATCGAAAAAGAAAGAAAGAACAGTCATCAAGCTCACATAGCGACGATGTGTAATGCGTGTTTAGAAATATAGCACATGCTTCGATGCGCGAGTGCGCCTAAAAAAAGATGTTTGTACAGCATAATTTCCTTCCTTGCGATAAAGCATAAATGAAGCAGAGTGCTTTCAAGGAGTATACACGAAAGCAAAAAAAAAAAGGCCGCTATTATCACGCTGTTATGTAATGAAATGTGCATTGAGGCCAAATTTCTTTTCTGTTTATGCTGCTTTCATGCTTGATTTGCTTGTCTTGATCCTCCGTCTCGATGTCAATTTGTGCGCGTTGATATGTGGCATAATCGTCACATAATTATGACCATATGATGAAACATAATTATGGCCATATGATGTGACAGACATCCGCTAAGTGACAGTGTGTATTGTGAAGAACATGCATTTTATGGTATCGTCACTTCATTAGTCACATATGAGCACTGGAACTTAATTGACAGGGTTACATAATCCCCGTAACAATATTTATAGCATTTAGAAGATGTATTAGTTATGCAAGGCTATTTTAATCACATTGATATAAGCCAGTTGAACATGTTGAACCACCTTGTTGAATCACCTTGTTTCTGTCCTCTCGTTATTTTGTTTTGAATTATGTTGCCATAGTGTTTATTATCTGTACACAGTATTCTCATTGTTGACACAATTTCTGACAAGGTGATAACGCTGGCATTGTGTCCAGGTCTTCTTTTGTCCTCATTACAAGTATGCTGTTAATTTTTGCCATGAATCAATACCAAAGTTGCCCAATATTCAGTCCTAAACAGAGCAACTGTGGTTGATCAAGAATCTAGTGTCCAACGTGTTTAAATACGAAGTGAACCTCACTAACATTCAAACCCCTTTACATTATAATGCTAACTTGACTGACATCGAAATCTACACGAATGGTGGTACACAGGACAAAAGTAACACTTCTGGTGTTGTTTCGCATTTCTTTACCTTCGTGTATTTTACAGCGAAAGCTGTTATGAGATCATTTCAACGGCCGTTTTTGGTGGCGTAGTTGTCCGCCGCCGCCGCCGCCGCCGCCGCCGGTGTCCGTAACCACTATCGCTCGAAATAAGAAAAAAAAACAATAAGAAGAAAATCCCGGGATGGAACAGGGTTCGAACCTGGGCCCTCTGCGTGGGAGCCCAGTGTTATACCTCAGAGCCATGCCGGTGCTTGGAACTGCCTTGCAAAACGACGCTATACAGGCTTCATGTCCAGAAGGAACCACATTAACATATGTAATTTAGTGTGGTAGAAGCGTGAAATAACAACCACGCACCACACAACGCGAATTCTGTAACCAGTCGTCACACAATGTGAATTGCGCAACGAGTGGGCTCTTGGATGCTTCCAACCCACTACAAGGGGCTCTGCAATAATTCTTCATCGTCATCAGGCACAACACCAACAAAGTGCGCATAATGCCTTACATGTTTTTAGCGGGTACCACGGCTCTCCGTTGAATGACGAAAAATAGCATAGTCGCTGCTTCCCTACTTCACAGAAATTGATTTATAGCGTAGTGGGTTCCTCACAAGTGCACTTGCATTGGTTGCCAAGGAAGCCCATGAGCCCACCATCCATTTTCTCAGGGTCTCAATAAAGTTCTTCCCCCCTCTCTCTGTCTCTCTTTCTCACGTCAATGTATGTTATATTGCATGGTGGGAGAGTTAAATAGCGACCGGCCGTCACACAATGCGAATTACGTAACTGGTGAGCCGTTTAAAGCTTCCAGCCCATTACAAAAGTCTGAGCCACAATTCTTCATCGTCATCAGTCGTCACGTAAACATTTCCATTTCACAGCAATTATGATGATTTATAGCGTAGTGGGTTCCTCGCAAGTGCACTTGCATTGGTTGCCAAGGAAGCCCATAAGCCCATCATCCGTTTCCTCACGGTCTCAATAAAGTTCTTTTCCTTTCTCTCTGTCTCTCTTTCTCACGTCAATGTATGTTATATTGCATGGTGGGAGAGTTAAATAGCGACCGGGCGTCACACAATGCGAATTACGTAACTGGTGAGCCGCTTAAAGCTTCCAACCCATTACAAAGGGCTGAGCCACAATTCTTCATCGTCATCAGTCGTCACGTAAACAAAGTGCACATAATGCCTTACATATGTGTAGCTGGAACCTCGCTTCTGCGCACAATGACGAATAATGGCGTTGTAGGTGCTTCCCAATTTCACAAATATTGTGATTTATGGCGTAGTGGGTACCTTGCTAGTGTACTTGTATTAGTAGCCCCAAGAGAGTTTACAACGGGCTGTAGAAATGCCGCTCTTCCAGCTTTCGCGGTGACTGTGCTGCGCTTTCCGCGCAGGCCTGGCATTTTTTTTCGCCCTGTGCACTTGAAAAGTTGACAAGGAACTACTTAGCAGCCTCACAATTTTGCATTTGCTTCACGTTTTGTTAAGAGGTCTGCAATAAGTATAGTGAAGTGTGAGTCCTTGGCGAGAAAATCATTTTTATGGACACAGAAAGCTTAATGAACGTCTTTTTTTATATTTTTTTCAGGAAGACATTTCTGGCAAAGCAGCAAGAGTTGCTTGCCCGCTGCTTGTGTACAAGACTGTGTATTGTGGGAACACTCCACTGTGCCTCCTTGTACACTATCTCGGACATTTCGTACATCTGACAGCATTTAGGCAAATGCTGTCAGATGTATGCAGGATTGATGCAGAGTGTTATGCATGGATACTGCGTGCAACCTTTCCAGTAGCATGTGCATTTGAAAATTTCACATTGTTCAAAATGACACTTAGTGGAACTGGCTTTATTCAGCTAACTTTATCTTAAAATTGACAGCTGGGCGAGTTGATGTGTATTCATAGTTAAAGAAAGTGCGGAAAAAAACCCCACAGCACAGAGATATGAGAATGAAAGGCACAGGATGGTGCGCTACTAGCAACTGAAGTTTAATAGAAACTGCAGAAAGATATACACAAACAGTATGAAAAACTACAAAATTAAAAAATCATGCAGTCGCAGAAAGAGTAACAACATGTCTAAAAAAGCCAAGCACGTATTAAACTTCAGTTGCTAGTACTGCGTCATCTTGTCCCCTACATTTCTACGTTTGTTCTGGTTTTGTTTTCCTGCTTTCTTTTACAGTGAACTTAAGTCCTGACTGCTTTACAGTCTCTATAAGTGTGTGGTCAAATTTTATGCAACCTCATGGCATATCAAGTACTAGGATCCAATTTGCCAAGCCATCAGCCACTATTTATAAGAAATTTTTAATTTTGGGCACATTATTGCCTAATTTCAAGTTCATCTTGAAGCCATAATGCTGGGCTTAATTTTCAATGTGGTAATTATGCATAAGCCATGAAGTGAGGAATTAAATATGAAGAACTTTAAGCTGCAGATGGCACTAGCTGGCATGGATATATTGTAAACATAGATGTACTAATTATGCATAATAGAAATATTGGTACATTGTAGTCATGTGATAACACCGACAAGTTCCCAAGCATAATTCCAGAAATTTACGTTAGTTTTCAGATATCTGTGAGCAAATATGTGCATCAATATATGAAGGCCGCGTTGTCATTTTGTGGGCATTTCTAAATGCTTTTGTAAATTGTGGTAAGTGGATCTACAATCAATTTTAGACTCTCCTGCAGGAAACTCAACTGTATGATCATGTGCAACATGTTTTGATGCCATAGTGCAAACTAATGCAATAAAGATACTAGAACATGCCTATCTGCATGGTTGCATATTTTTTCAAAAGTAAAGCTAGCCTTATTGTACTAATTTAGTTGCCTTCATGTGTACGCTGACACCAAGCTCCTTGTGCATCCCATTGCTTCGGACTGTGCTTAGATACTGGCACTGTGAAGTGCACATATTAATATGCATTATGAGGAGGTTTTACAAACTACTTTCATGTTGCTTTATTGCTGTGAATTATATATAGTGCTTGGGCTATACTGTATATGTTGTTTCATGTGTTCAGTATTGGGTGCAGGTTCTGTGCACAAAAATGGAAATGTACATATGCTTACACTGACATGAGGACTGCCTCTGTTTTGATTCCAATAAAATAGTGCCAACACTGTTTCTTGTATCAGTAGAGGTATGACTATTTGTCGTGCATGCAAATGGAAGCAATGAACTTCTGCATGCAATCCAAATTGGTGAAACACTGCTCGCTGAATGTAACGGCCTGTGTTTTATTACCAAACAAGTAGAACAGATGATTTACACATTGGAACACATTGTGGAAGAGAAATAGGTGACAGGCAGTTAGGCAACAAGTCATCACTGTGTTATAACGTAGGTTGGGTGATATTTCATTAATCGTAGCATAATTGAAGGTGCCTGTTGTTAAGTGAACTTCAACATAATGTGCAGGTGGACGAGGGAGTGCACATATGACAGAGTTTTTCCAGTTTTGTACCTATTTGCTATAGGCCTCGTGTTTCTGTGTTATGTATGTAACATTCTGAATATTGAACAAGCCAACCTGTCTACTGCTGTGAATATAGTATACTAGCAATTCAAGCGAACCATTATTTTCTGGAGAACATCTGTTTCATTGAGGAGGATTGTAGTACATTTTTCTATTCGTTCTGCGTCATCTGTGCACGGGGAATGCCAAGTAGACATGGACGTTCACAAGGGTGAAGTGCAAGTGCATTAACTTTTTTATTTGGCGGGAGACATGTCACTGGTAAATTTGTGGATGTTGTGCTTGACCAACGTTACTAGATTAGCTTGACATCGGGGCACGCTTTTGGCATTCGCTTTAACGCGGCGGTGTGATGCTTAACAATAACGGCTAATTAGTAAGATAGTAGGTAGTCTACGAGTACGAAAGCAACTAAATACAAAATATCAGTTATAGAGAACCACTGTATGCCACGCTAAAGCGCGAATTGCAAATAAGTGCTCATTGCGGAAATAGATTATCGTTCAGCTGCTCAGAAGGCGCTGTTGCACCTGCGTGCAGCTCGCGACAGTAGGCGCGCTTTAAATGCACGTAATGTAGGCGCGTTACAATATCCTTGTAACTATGGCGTCTGCGTGTGTAACTTTTATATGCTATGGGAGCGGCAGCCGCGAGCGCGCCGAAGGTAGAAGAGGACGATGGACACGGACACGCTCGCGCTCAGTGGCCGTTGAGAGTGAGTCGCGGCCGAGTCTTGGAATGACAAAGACGTGTTGCTTAGTGCACGGGGAGATCGAGCGGCCGTGTTCAGCGTCTCGTCCTCGTCTCTGAGGGGTTCTGCGCGGTGGCTGGCCCAGACCCCTACAATGCAAACACAGGCGGTCTTAGAACAGCTCAGAACACGCTGCTGCCACTGGACGCGTGCAGCTCGCGGCAGAAATTACTAAAATTGCCCCACAGCATACGCCCATGAAATGCAGATACGTTCGGCTAACTGAAGATACCTTTGTCACGCTGGTATCCTCGAATTTCGGGCGAGCGAAGCATTGTCGATATATGGAGAAACACTCAAGAGCGCGCACGTTTATCATTTTTATAACGGCACGACACGACGAACCGAAGAATTCGGAGCCGAAGGTGTTCACTTCGGCCCGCATGACGCCCCACAAATTATGTAGCTTAAACACAGGCCGATGGTTGTTCTTTGAAGACGACTGGAAGCAAAAGTACTCTCAGTGAGTTGACAGTGGAATTCAGGTTGTATTATATTTCGACCTTACCGCTGAATCCATCTTCGGGATATCTTCGACGTGAAGTGTATTATCCAAAGGTCAAAGGATCGTGTGCATTCTCTGTCAACAAAGAAATAGTGCTAAAACCCTCAGCTATAATCCAACCCTCATGGTTCACGAGGGGCCGCTCTGCGGTCTGTTAATTAAGAACCTGCTTGCAACTCGATCTGTGCACGCACTGACCAAGTCAGCACGAGATCCGTGTCGTTAGAACTCAACGCCACACACAAGTTTTGTAAGGTTTGAGGCCAGTTATGACGTACAAGACTAATCGAAACAAGCGAGGCACAAGAAACTGCGATACCGAAAAGGGCGCACCGAGTTCAGCAGACGACAGTTGGCTTCTACCGGAAGTGAGTCATCGTTTCGAAAACTCGCAACGAAGCCTGTTTATTTATCCACAACAACTATTATACACAGTGTGAACGGGAAAAAGCGCATCTGATCGAAACACCGCTCTTGATTTATGTCGGCTATGGGCCAATAAGCATGCTATGTCTCTTGCGACGTAAAATGGCAGATACGCGACGTCAACGTGCAGACGTGCGTCAACGTGCCCACCGACGAGAGTGAGAAGCGGCGTCTGCTTGAAAAGAGGGTGCCTAGGGAAACGGCAACTTCGCGCTCCGCTTGTGGCCTTTACGCGGCGCGCACGACTGTAATATTTGGCAGAGCAGTTCATAGCCGTGTCAGCTTTCCGCAGGATGTGTTTTTTCAACAATGCCAAGGGGTGCTTCATGACCCCTTTAAGTGGGGGTCGGGCAGGCAGATGTGACTGCGTGTCATTTTGTGCTCTGTATGCCATGGCAAAAACAATTCGGGGGGGGGGGGGGGGGGCACGGGCACGGTGTGCCGCCTCCTGGCTACGCCACTGGTGTCTATTTCAATATTAAAGAACAAATTATGATGCCTTCAACAAAAAATGTGCAATTTTGTTATTTTCAAGTACAACGACGACCGGCATGCGCATTTCAAATACACGTTTCCTAAACCATTTTTACCAAAGAATAAGTTTTGCGTCATTTGTTATGCCGGTCGGTGACGGATCATGCGGCCGAGCCTTCTTAGTGCGACGCACGATCGCGCATGCGCACCAAATGCAATATTCATCCCCTTATTCTCGAAGTTAAAGAAAACTAAAAAAGGCTTTGTTATAACCGCGTCGATGCTCTGCCGAGCAACAAAAGAGAGCGTATGAGCGGCCTGCACCACCCCTTCTGAAAAGCGGAATTTACCAGAGTCATCATATATAGTTCCTATCCATGCATACTATATAGAGTAACTTCATAAAGGGCCACGGTAAGTCTGAGGCCAAGCATTTCTTGCGCGCGCTAGCCTAGGCAACGGCCGGGAGCGGGTTGGCTCGGAGCGCCCCCACGAAGTTGCGGTCATAGGTAGAAACAGCCCCCCTGTGCGCAGGCCGTAAGGGAAGGAGCGAGCGCGCGCCTTCAGACCGGCCGTGGGCGGGGGCTGTGTCCGTCCCTCCCGCGTCCCGCGGCGTCCACCCCCCACTGCGCATGCGCGTCCCCTCCTGCTCTACTCTGTGACGCTCTCCCCTCTCTCTCCTCTAGGAATCCTCTACTCTATGGAGCGGCGCGCACGACAGGTGGCGCGGCAGCTGCATACTCCACTGTGGGCGGCACGGTAGTTCCGCGGTATAAAATGACCGGGCGCGCGCCTCATTATAGGATTTTAGTCTGTCCGGCCTTCCGGTAACGCGAAGGCGTAGCGTAATACCGGATAGCATGTGCCGTAGCTGCCGCCTCGTCAAGTGGCGCCAGCTATGGAGGATAACAACAACTAACAAACACATAATTCATGTCCTCCGACATTTCGGGATTGTCACTCGCTAAGCATACACATTGATTATTTGAGTATGGCTCTCGAAAGCGGTGCCGAATCGGCACGAATAATTTGCTGTCGAAGCTTAAGGACGTGAATCTAAAGCAAATAAAAGCATCAGTTCGGAAATAACGAGCGACAGAGCGCGCGACGGCCTCTTGATAGATTCGAAGTGGACGGCAGTCACTTTCGGCGGCGCGGCCATTTTTACCGGGCTTGCGCATGCGCAGTGCACACCCGATATTCCGGTACACGCAAAGCATTTGCGTATAGCGGTGTGCCGGACAGTCTAAAATCCTCTATTCTCTCCTGCGCAACGCCGCGATTAGCGCCAGCGCCAACGCCGCCGCCAGTGTCAACGTCAGGGCTGACACTGGCGCTGACACTGGCTCGCGCTGCTTCGCATCCACACATGGTTCCCTTAAGCGGGAGCGATTGCACTGCCAACCGTTATCGGTTGGCAGTGCAGTCACGGAGGCAGTGCAAAACGACGACGTCATTTGATGACGTCATCATGTGACGTTACGTTATGGGGCATCACGATGACCTCATATGTCATTTGGTGACTTGGTCACGTGATGATGATATTTTTTGCATCATTTGTGTTGACGCCGCCGACGCGGGACGCCGACGTAACCGATGGTAATTTTTTGCGTTTGATGAGTCATCTGCAGTCCTTTGCAACCAAGGAATGTAAGCTCCGCCCACTGCCATTTCTATCCCACCAAGAGAGGATTTGAATAGATGCCTTAACGAATCGCATTTGCTCGTTTCCGGGATGTCAATCGCCTATGGCGTATTTCAGGTAGGCAATTTTCGCATATAGACGCAGTTTGATGTCGCTGGCTGGCGACCGAAAACTTGAACTTCCTGCCCAAATTCAGCAATATTCCGACATCACTGCTCAGCCAAACATATTATTTTAAGTAGGAACGGTGAACGTTTAGTTCTTAGTGTATGTTGTGTTTACATTACCAGCAAAAAAAGAAGTACTTATCGTTACCAAGGAAACCACCTAGCACGACTCTCTTTCACAGATGGCAGGCGCGCCGCAGTTCTAGGGGCGGCGCTTATATTTATTCTTAGCTTGTAATGGACTATAAGGCTTTCGCCGTATAACTAGCTTCGCTTTAAAACGCGAATGATTTAAACTGCTGCATGGACTCTCAGAATAACCTCCCGGTTACTCAAAAAAATGCTAATCAGCATTGCTCGCCAGTTACCTATGTATTTAAATCCAACTGAAACGCAAGACATTTTCCATGTGCCACATTACATATCCTTCAGATTTGTGATAGCCCCGTTGATTGATGTCATTAAAACCTTGTGCCTAATGATTATTCGATTTGATTTTTACTGTGGTATCTCAGGAGTGTTTTGTTCACGGCGTGGGACTTTTATCTGGAATCTTGTAATAGTCCAGGCGGAAAGGAAATAAAAAATTACGTGCTTATTAATTTCGGCAAGCTTTTTGTAGAGGACGCTTAAGGATATGAAGACGCTCGTGTTTAGCGCAAGGAGGTTTTCTCTAGCGTTTCGGTGGTGCGTTAGAGACGAATTAATTAAAATTCGCCCCAAGGGCGAAGCAATGAATGCGATAGCAAGAAATAATGCTATACGAAGTGAGGCTCGCCAATAGATACTCTCAGATTGAACAGCGCTCCTGTTGCAAAGGCGGCCGAAGCTGCGAAGGAAACTAGCGTGCTTCAAGTGTCGAGCTGTGACACTTGATAGTTCGCGCTCATCTTCTGTTTGTTCGTTTAGCGGCGTCCCTTGAGCTCGAGTGACTTTCGTACGCTCCGTAACATGAGCGCGGACATCACGGTGGAAGCTTGAAACATTCCTCTTCCCCTCACCACGAGAAAACCGCGCGAGCAGGCAGCGGAAGGGCAAGGTTCTCCCTGCGCAAATATAAGAAGAAGCGAGCGCGCTCGCCGACGACTTTTAAATGCGCCCGTCGCGCTCCTAGAGCCATCTCGCTAGTAATGAAGAAATGCTTATAAGCGCCTGCCGTCTCTGAGTCCGTCCAGCGGTAAAGGGTATGTATATAACTTCAGAATGGGGCATAGCGCTAAGACACACGGACGAGGAAGAGACAATAGGACAGGCGCTAACTTTCAACTGATTGTTTATTTTCGAAAGCAACGGTATAAATAGATCCGTACGCAAAGCACCACTCATCGCCCATGAAAACCTGCAGCGTCAAGAAAGGCCAATTCATTAGCAGTCAGCGCCAACGACGGGCAGCTGACACAGCTATCACCGGCCCTATAACGCTATCACAGCTATAACGCTCGCCGTTAGCTACGTGGAGTATCTGCGTTTCGTGGCGTAGTGCATAGCGCCACTCGCTGCGGAGCAAGAGGTTCCTGGTTCGATTCCGCGCTTCGGAAGCATTTTTCTTCTGAATTATTCTTCTTTGGGGCTTGTATATATGTATATATATACATACTTATACGGTGCATGACGGCGGCGACGGCGACGGCAAAATCCAGCCGAGACTGTCCATATAATTGCTATTGCAATAAAAAGCAACGTATAGACAACTAAATTATGTCGCACACCGCACAAATTCGCGCATTTATATTTCTTAACGTTCAACAAAGCAGTATCTGATTCTATCAAGACGCCTTTAGCTTTCGTGTTATGAAGGATGATTGTGAAAAAGGCATCAAGCGTCTCTTTTTCGGGGTTTCTTCTGCTAGTAAATTAGCACTATTATGGCGAACCTAATCATAACCCAAGCGAGAAACATCGTGAAAATATTATGAGGTACCCGTAACCTCCACTGCAGAGAATAGGCAATCCGAAAAATGTGCTTTGATTTTAATTAGTAAAATTATTTCTAGTCACCGCGATAACATAAAAAAAAACTGAGTAAGCCCTGAATTATACCAAATTCTAAGAGTAGCGCTGTAGTGATAGGCGCCTGGGCGTTTTGGCAACAGCTGAAGCCACGCAACGCCTGAAGAAGCGGATATGCGCTTGAAGTTATGCATTGAGCAATGCGGGAACCCGTTTGAAAATCTTCTTGGAATGTTCGTTCTGATGGAGGTACGCGCTTTTTATAAGCATAACCTTTTTACTTCGTCTCTTTTCATATATTGAGATAAAAATACCAAAAAGACAGACGTGGGGAGAGGGGGGGGGGGAGGCTCTGTACTGACATCAGATAATCAAAGCTAATGCGCCTACTTTGTAATTTACGTAAATATACGTACCTCCACAGAACCGCATCTTGCATGCAGGACACCTTTCAGAAAACAGGAAAAACAAACTAGAGACCCTTTTAACCTGTTTATGTGGAAGCATGAAAGGCTTTTGGAACAACAAAAGAATAGCCTTGTCAAAACAAGCTTTCGGGCGGCGAGTGTTCAGTCCTCGATATGCTCAGCTACCGTATAGTAATTCTGCTGTCGTGTGCACATGCGTTTAGTATGTGTCAACATCGTTTGGGCGGCGGCAAGCTACCTCGGTCAAGTGTGTTTTGCTGTTCCCCAGTTTGGTTAGGTGCGCTAGACCGCTCAAGCAGAAGACTTCATGCAAGCGCGTTTTGCAGTGCGGTAAAAATACAAACCATAATGCCCGAAGTGCCCAGAGGCATATTTTGTGACTTTCTAATTGGGTCGTCGAGATTTTCTCCCTACACGTGCCATACGCCGGTCGGCCGGGAAATATGGTCTGTCATGTGCTATGATAACAAGGTTATTGTTTAAGCTGATCGAGGTGAATAATGCAGTTCTTCTGTGCGCCAGAGAGGGGCAAATAGAATTTGTTGAGGTGGTGGAAACGCTGTATTGTTAGTTCATGATCTGTGGGTTGCGTAAAGCAGAGAAAAGGAGGGCAAACGGCTGTGTGAATTATCATGTCCTTTTTGTTGATGTTGCCCTGGCGCTATGCAGCCCGAAGTTTATCTAAGGTGTTTGCTTACGGCGCCATGGTGATTATTTTTTCAAGCTGTGGTACGTTATCAATTGAAAAGAAAAAAAAATCGTTCATGAGTACCCTTGCTAAGCAACATACAGTATCATGTTATTAGCACTACAAGATGTATGTTCAACGGAGCATATTACGAACGAAGCGTTCTTTTCCAGATGTTTTCTGCTGTATGATAGAACACGAATTTCTTGACATTAAAGTAGCTTTAATTCGTCCGTAAGCATCTTACCGTTTATAGATTACCGGGTTAGCTGAGTTGTGAACTGTAGTATAATTTTAACATTATTTTGGTTTTCTAGGAGCTAAAATCAATGCTTGCTTAGGAGCTAAAATAATTGATTTTAGCTCCTAAGCAAGCAAGACATACGTTGGTCAAACGAGGAGATACGTCAATAAGGGAATCGGGGAACATGAACAAAATGTTAATAGGAACGCTGATAAATGAGCACATCTTGTTGCTCATATTAATTCTTGCTACAAGTGTGAGGCGCGATTTGAGGGGACGTCAATACCAGGCAGAAGCGGAAAGGAGCATGCGCGGCTGGCCTTAGAAGCTTACCACATAAGGAAAAGAGCTCAACTATGTATCAGTAATAATTCTTTGTCCCTGCACCCATATGAGTATAATTTCATGTCTTCGCTTATCTAATTCACAATCATCTTTGTTACACTTTTCGGTTAGAGCCATTGTTGTGTGCGCAATTGCGGTCAGTGCGCAAGTGCGGCCGTGGGCTTATGTATGCATTGACGTATCAAGGAATAAAGTAGCCAGCGCTTCTGTCGTGTCTTTTCTTCGTGGGGCGTCTTGTGCGTTGGCGCTGTGATTTTAACCTCAAAAATATGTACCAACTAGACCCAGATTCAGTTTTATAAGAGCTAAAACTGATGTATGAATATCTGGTACGCCGTAGTCAGAGACTCATGGTAAACTTTGACCCCCTGGAGTTCTCTGACGTGTACATAGACCTAAACACAGTTCTTTTTTTCGCAATTCACGTTCATGGAAACGCGGACGCCGTGACAGCGAACCAAACCACAGTCCTTCAGTACAGCAGCGTGACATGTTAATAGACGCTAATCTACCACGGCGGGTGACAGTAGTTGTGTAACTAGTAGCAACATCTTGTGGCTTTTTTTTAGGGGCGTAGCTCCTCTTAGTCTAACCTTGTCACGTCTCTGTTGTCCGGCGTAAACGGATCTCCCGTATGATGCAATAGATGGCGCTGTCTCATAGAAGTACATACAAACTGCAGTTCAGGGACGATATTCTAGATGGCGCTGTACACAATCTGTGTCGTCATCAACATTTCTCGTCTCACTTCCTAAATGGCGTTGGTCCAATAGAATTGTGTGCAATATGGCGCTTGTGTGAATCGACACTAGATGGCACTGGAAGTGCCGCTGCTCTCCGATTGGCTGTTGCGCGGGGATGCGCGGGGAGCGAGCGCCTCTCTCATTCTCCTGGATCGTCGCCGTACGTGTCGGATCGTTGGCGGAGCATGGACGATGCACAGCGGCGGGCGCTCGCTTGGCGGCAGCCAGGCGGATCCCGTGACGGTGTGCGCCAAGGACGCCGCTGCGAAACGGGCTCAACGAGAAGCGAATCCCGAGACCATGATTGCTTCAGGAGCTGCGCCCAAGCTCTTCATCATTCACCCGTGGATATGCTGTAATTTTTTTTTTAGCTGCAGCGCGTTCGAAAAAGATGGTTGGTTGATCCCTCCGTAATAGGAATCGGTATAACACGAAAGTGAAACGTGTCGTCAAAGAAGTAGTTTATTGTTTATAGTGCATTGGTATATAAGAGCTCGTACAATATCGACTGTCGTTTGGCAGATACAGCACCGCTTGATGTGGACGCATCGCACTCACTTTGACGCCTATTGGCACAACTCCGTGCCGACGACAAACGCCCGCGATCATGATTTAACCCTTGCGTTAGCTGAAGTTCTTTACATATACGTGGACTCCGCATATGGTGAATCCCGCGCAAAGATGCTATTAACAAGCACATAATAAACACTAATTCTCGATATGCGCTCCTTCAAAGCGTCGTCAAATGCGAAGAGAAACGCTACGCGCGTCGTGTCTTCCCTCTAGCCAGGCCGTTACTTCTCACAGGGCGAGCAGCGAACGCGCTGCGACAGCCAGGCGAGCGTCGGACAGCTGTTTGTCAATATGGATGGATGCTATGAGCGGAGGCTTGCGCTAAAACCGCCACCTCACGGTGTAATAGGCACCCTGCAATGCAGTTTCCGAGATACGATGGTAGCGCCAGAAAACACAGCCTAGCGAGTAGACGCAGCAAAATCGAGTGTCTATCCTCCGCATCCTCTATGTTCAGAAACTCTCCTTGACTTGAACGTGACTTGCCATCGCCTCAATGCAGTGAGTTTGAAACGCGTTTGTAGCGTTTCTGCTGCCTTGGCACAGCCTGAAAAGAGCGCGTTCTAAACGCGTTTGTGCTGCATTGAAGGCGGTGGCAACATCCCTGAGGTGATTACGAACGCACATAGGAAGCGTTCGTTGAAAGAGGCGCCCAGAAGGGAGACACTTGAGCGCGTCGATGTGTCCAGCGAGCGTTTCATTTTCTTGGTATCCCTGGCGGCTGGTGCCCTCAACACTCAGGCTACTCAGGCGTTCGATAAGAGCTCCATCGCGCCCTCTGGTCAGTGACGGGTGCCTATAAAACGCTGACGAAATGAAATTTGTATTGGAAGCGCGCCGAATGGGACAGTCGTTGCAACGGCGCGTGTTTTTTTTGTTTGTTTGTTTGTTTTCGAGCCTGATGGCACAGATGTCACCGCCCCGTTATAAAGGGGACGCTCATAGCGTCCATCCATCCAAGGTCACCGTGAGAGGCAAGTGTGAAAGATAAATGGCGCGTTCATGTCGACCTCGCAATGTGCATGTGTTTGGCGGTAGCTCAATGGGCTAAATGCCCGCCAGCCACGGTCGCGGACCGAGAGGTCATGGTTTCGATTCCTGTCGACGGAACTTTTTTTTATAAATTCTTTTCTTTGCCATCTGATGGCATTTATTTTGCTGACGTACTTCCGTGCCGGAAATACGTCATGAAAGTCTTGGTGGACCCCGGCATAAAACACTTTCGTGTTAAAATGTTTCTTTTATGTCAGAGTTCTTGTCGAAAGACGATAGTGAAAAGGCCCCGCGCTAACCACTTAACTACCAACGTTTTGCTCACACATAAAGCTTATATCATTTGTATAGGCACCCGTCACTGACCAGAGGGCGCGACGAAGCTCTTATCGAACGCCTAAGTGTTGAGGGCACCAGCCGCCAGGGATACCAAGAAAATGAAACGCTCGCAGGACATATCGACACGCTCAAGTGTCTCCCTTTTGGGCGCCTCTTTCAACGATCGCTTCCTACGTGCGTTCGTAATCACCTCAGGGATGTTGCCACCGCCTTCAATGCAGCACAAACGCGTTTAGAACGCGCTCTTTTCAGGCTGTGCCAAGGCAGCACAACCGCTACAAACGCGTTTCAAATGCGCTGCGTTGAGGCGGTGGCAAGTCACGTTCAAGTCAAGGAGCGTTCTGAACATGGAGGATGCGGAGGATAGACACTCGATTTGCTGCGTCTACTGGCTAGGCTGTGTTTTCTGGCGCTGCATCGTAGCTCGGAAACTGCATTGCCGGGAGCCTATACGCAAGTCACTACAGTGTTTGTTTAGACTGCGTCTCTAGTTAGACGTCGCTTCCCGGGTTATTGCTGCTGATAACCCGCCATTTTATAAACGGGAATATGCTCGCGGACGCGCTAAAACTCATCAATAAGGCCATGCCACGCAATCGAAAAAAAATGCAACCTAAGTGTCTTGAACATTTGTATTGATATCACTGCCATATTGAACATTACGCTTTCCTCCGAAAGCGACCTGATATTATCAGATAGAAAAAAAGTTATTCCATGGAAGGCAGAAAGGTTCGCCTGAGCCAACTTCATCCTTCCTATTCTACACTCAGTAATTACATAGTCAGTACTACACTGTTAAACGGTAACATGGTCAAGTATAGCCCTGCTGAACTCCTCGCGTCATTTGGTTACGTCAGTTATTTTGACATGGTACTGTAAAAAAGTTCCCCGCTTGCTTTCTGATTTCGAAAAGCAGGATACATGTGGACACAAGAGATACATTATAGGAAGCGGTAAAACAGAGAGCTTGGTTGTAAATGTATCCCATTTTTGTGCAAACGCATTCTCACTGCATCGGAAGATCCATTTTAGGCTTTTTATTGGTGGAATCTAACAGTGACTGATAAAGTTTGTTATATTGAATGACCAAATATATTTATTATTATTTCCGTTTTTACCCTGGCATAATTTCCAAGATGTCCCTGTTTTCGCAGACGTGTTTTTGAAGTCTTTAATTATACAGGAGCGTGTCCAGGGTAGAAGCGACCGCGCGAAGAAGAAATGACGTCACACGCACCTTCCGAATTCACTCCGAAGTGTGTTCGGGGGTCTTTCATGAATAAGAGATTAAAGTCGAAGCGTTCACCCGTCTTCGCCAGCCTGCGAACTGTCGCACATTCTGCGTTGCTTGGATGTCGATAGAGGCGAAGTCCAAAGGCGAAGCGTCTCGCTAGGGCACGATTTGCGCTCACAGATCACGTACGCCACCAGTACCTCGTTTAGGGTCTATGGAATAGACTTATGTCAGCGTGTGTGACTGACAGCCGACGTAGAGTGCCGGGACAGCCGCTCCTGACAGCGTTTTCGGGCGACCTCTTGACTCCTGCACGTATTTCTTTCTGTCTTTTGGGATTTCTTCTCGCAAAGTTGAAGCTTGTCGAGTAGTTAATTTGATGCATTAGGCACGTCTCCCTCGTCAATGTGACTTGCGGAGAAGTCTATTGATCGATGTCAGCTAGCCTGTCGCGCCTGTTTCGTTCACTCTGTTAAATGTCGGATGGGCTCAACTGTTTTCCGATCATCTCTACAGAACAAATTTTGCCTTTCAGCATCGATAAAAGTATTGAGAGTTAAGCCTTACGAAGACATTTTCCGAGCTCCTCTGCTTCAGACTGGAAAATTTCATTTCTGACACGGGCAAGCGGGACATTCGACAACGCAATGCTTGCTCACAGGGCTCCCTCTTCGTATTCTGTTTCCGCCTAAATAAATAATCTATGTTATGGACACGGATGTCCTAAGTGACTCACTGTAGTCACTGACCATGGAACTTCCATTACGACGCAAGGGTTCATAAAACGCCCCATAAATTATGTCAACTTACCACAACATGTTTACTCGTTAAGGACTTCGCGCTGCAGTTAAGCAGAATAAAGCAGCGAATAAGTAACGCTCTCCTGTTTAAGGTCAATCCCGAGCTGACGATGCTAGTTGCTCCACTTGCTGGGCACACGTATGGTAAATGGATGCACTGGAGCACGTTCTCGCCTTTTTTGTTTCTTTCTTAGCCCCGCAGGGCACCCTAAGGGAAGGGCTAAAACCTGGCCCGCTTGCGTTTACTGCAGCACTCACGCTAACGCAGCGATCGCTACCGGAGCAAACGCCCGCGCATTCCGCTAATGGCTTCCATTTGCGGAGATAACGGCGGATGCAAATTCCTCATTACGTAAACGAAAGCCAAGGGAGTGAGCGGGGAGAAGGGGGTGCTACTGCCTACGTGGAAAGGAGGGGACTCTTGCGAGGAAGACGACCGGCCGGCACAACGGTCGGAGATGAAGGCATGCAGTGAAAGAGGCTTTTGCGGATGGTAATCGGCAGTCATTGCCCAATGCCACAGTGACTTGATTTTCTGGAGGCCCCAGCTGCTACTACGCGCAGTTAGCAGCGGCAAAATGCCGGAAAACTGCAAGGCTGTCTTTTCTTTCTGCGGCCTAATGGGAGGTGCGCGGAAGGGGTAATCGCTCTTTGCAGGTTTTCCCGGCTACAGGGAGATATAAAATGACAAAGAATCAGAAAGGCGGAATGGCGATTAAGGAAAGGAAACATGAAGCTTTAAGCATTCACTGAGCTACATAATTGAAAATGAAACCTACAGCAAAGAACAAAATAGAGACAGTTCTGGGGCGAAACCTATATTTAAGTAGCCGTGCTTGTATTTTGATTGGCACTGAGAAAATAAATGGAATCAGAGAGACAAAAGGATAAGCGAAAGCCAAGGCTGAGTTCAGTTGGTCACTTGATTAGCACTAGAGAATGGGGAGAGGTTGAGAAATAAAGAAAGTACAATTTTGTGAATGGGAGACACCGACGTCGCTTGATGTCGTTTTTCACTAGCAACAAAACGCGGAATTGTCTTGCTACCGGGAAGTATAAAGACGCATGGAGAACCCTTCGTACAAACGGAAATGCCGCTAGCATTTGTCGCCATACTGCGGTAGCTGAAGAAATGAAACAATATATATATATATATATATATATATATATATATATATATATATATATATATATATATATATATATATATATATATTATATATATATATATATATATATGTGTGTGTGTGTGGTGTGTGTGTGTGTGTCGGCATCTCAGTTTTCATATCTCGTGGACGAGGAAATAAATTAAAACGTATAACAGAATCGAGGAACGTCACCGCAACGCCCGTTTAGTTAGTCAATGAATGCCAGGGCTATAAACGTTAGTATTATTTTTAACCGATTTCATTTTATTTATACCACGTTTGCGCAGCGTGAAGTCGACGCGGTCAATAACGTACGTGCGTGACATGCTGCCAGCGGACGACGATGGACAAAAAGAAACAAAAAGTCAGTATGTATACGTAAACCACTGCAACCCAGCTTTATTTTGCTGGTTACGCGAAGGCAGGCACTACTGCAAGCACCGAAGGGCACGCATGCGCAAACGTAGCTCAATACAAAATTAGGACGGGGTATGAAGCAATCTCGCCTCATGGTGCCGTGATTTTGTTCCCAAAGGCCGCGTCAGATGAGTAACCACTGATGCCAACTTGATGAATTAGTGTCGACTAGCGGGAAAATTGATCGACTTACCGACTTACGTAATGCGTGACAGCAACAACGTCACATAAAACGCCTGGTACGAGAATAACACAGAATCCTTCTTCTTTTTTCTGCGGTTTTCTTTTTTCTGGCCGTGCGTGCCTTCACGTATTCCGGTTTCCCGAAGAGTTTCCTGAGCTTTTAGATAGGCTGACACTTTTCCCATGCCACGCTTGCTCGCCCATTAGCGCCACTGTCACCTGTCGGATCCGTGGAGGAAAGACAAGTTAAGAGAGAGCCCAGCGCACCGCGATTGAAGCCTACTACGTAAGCCCAACACATGATGAAAACGTCAGAATGCGCAATAGATTTTTAGTATTCCTGGTTAAGTTCTACTTTTGAACCTCTTCCGTTGAGCCGGCCGGACTGCGCGGCACAAGCACGCTTCTATTAAAAACTATTGAACAACAAGTCCCAAAGTCTCGGCAAATCTAATTTGTTCCGTGATCTTGTTGCAAAATGTCAGAGGTTCGGACGACACTGCTGGCTTCAAGGAGCGTTCGCTTGCCAAGGCTGGCGGCATAGGCGTGCGCTGAGGGGGGCAGGGTTGCCCCGCCACGGTGGTCTAGTGGTTATGGCGCTCGACTGCTGACCCGAAGGTCGCGGGATCGAATCCCGGCCGCGGCGGCTGCATTTTCGGTGGAGGCGAAAATGTTTGAGGCCCGTGTACTTAGATTTAGGTGCAAGTTAAAGAACCCCAGGTGGTCGAAATTTCCGGAGCCCTCCACTACGGCGTCTCTCATAATCATATCGTGGTTTTGGGACGTTAAACCCCAGATATTATTATTATTATTATTAGGGGGGCAGGGTTGGCGCCCCCCCCCCCTAATCACCTAAGAGGGGGGCGCAGAATCTGCCCCGTACATTGACCCTTCTGGTCATCTAAGAGGGGGGGCCGCAAGATCTGCCCCATACATTGACATAGTAGGGTGGGGGGGGGGGGGCGCTGCGATGAACCTTTGCCCCCCTGATGGGCAACCCTGCGCACGCCTATGGCTGGCGGCGTGACATTGCGGCACCTCCCGAGTTTTCCTTTCTGCATGGTCGCATCCCTGGGTGGTCACGAGATGCGCCACGGGACAGGATTCGCTCACGCCGTAACACGTGACGGGGTTAGCGTGTAACGGCGTCAACGCGTTCTTTTCGTTTGACACTACTACTGAAGTGAGTAGATGGCAGCGCCATCGCTGTCAAAGTGAAGCATATATTGTGCGTTCGCGCCTAAGATTCTGTATGCAATTGTGGTGCAGTGGTTCGCGCGTCTGGCTCCCTTGCTCGAAAGTCGGGGAGTTGTAGTTTCGTTTCGCACATCGCATAGCTGAGTGAAGTTTTCCGAATAGCTCTCTGAATTGCCCACGTGCCCTTTTATTGCCCTGACATCCATGAGGGAAATGACATGCTTCAGTTGTTGGTGGCACCTCAAAATAAGACACTTTCGTGTTTAAACTCGAAGGACAGTCAAGCTTGGCCTTTAGGGTGAAGGTGATATTTTAACTTAGAAGGTAATATATATTTATAAACTCGCGTACGACTGTATCCATCATATCGCGTTGGTACACAACCCTTAGAAACCCGTGGACTACGAGAGGACTGCTGCGCAGCGTAGGTAGAAAAGGCAATCTTTACAAAAATGTAATATTTTAGCCATTCAGCCTAGCCCTCAGGGCCCGTTTTAAACTGTATTCACAAATGCTCGCCGTCGAGTTTAAACAACCTACTATAAAATTAAGTCCTCGAAAATGGGATTGACTGCAGAAAGAATTGGAACGCCAATTAGGAATTTTTACATCTCAATCAGCCAGATGCACTTGAGACTATATTTTCCGATGATTCTAGCGTTATAACTTGCCCTATCGCTATCACAATTCATTTAATGAATCATGTTTCAAGAACTCAGCATCCACTGTCACTAACTTGCCTTCATTTTCTCGCTTGACTGAATCTTTATTCCTAAAACCCACATCATCAGGTGAGGTTCTTCGTACTCTAATAAGTTTGAAGACCACGAGATGTAGCCTCGATTCTATTTATTCATCAAAAATCAAGCTTGATGATCACGAGTTATCACATGTCTTTTCAGTTGTTATAAACATTAAATTTCTTTCGGTCGTTCCTTCTACGATCCTCAAACAAGGACAAGTAACACCTATATTTAAAAGGGAGACCCCAAATGTTTTTTTTTTTTACTAATTATCGACCAATAAGCTTCCTCCCATTCTTTAGGGAAGTAATTTAGAAGCTCATTGTTAATCGCATAATGAAGGCTGCCTAACAAAACTCAATCTTTGGTCACCTAAACAGTTTTGCTTTAGTGCTAAGTTATGCACCGAGCTGATAGCTTAGAACAGTTCATCGATAACAGGACTATGGGCAGAGGCGTTATTAAATCATTTAACTGAAGCTTTTTGACACTATTAACCACTCTATTTTGCATGCTAAATTTGAATCCTGGGAACTTGTGGGCCTGCTTAGGCCATTTTGCAAAGCTATCTCGCTAACAGAACATAAGTTGCCAACTATGGCGGTGTTCACCCCTCTTCAATGTTAACTAACCAGGGAGTTCCACAAGGCTCAATTTCGGAACCTCTCTTGCAGGTTATCTACATTAATGATAATTACTGACTTACCCTCATCACTTATTTATTTCTACTGCATCCTTTATGCTGATGACCACATGATATTTCCTAGTGACAATTATCCTAACAACTCATTTCTTTCACTCGCTAACAATCGAACTCAGATTTCTCCGGCGTTATTAACAACTCTGCCATATCTCGTGTTCTGTCACTCAAGTATCCAGGGATAAACCTAACTCACAATCTTTCATGGCACCCCCACATTACTGCTATCTGTGCTAAAGCATCACAAACGCTTGGGTACACTCGCCGCAATCTGCGTAAATCGCCACCTAACATTCGCAAGTTAGCGTACCTAACATTAATTCGCCCGCACTTAGAATTCGCGTCATCTATTTGGTCCCCTCATCAAGATTACTTAATTACTAACCTAGAACTTGTACAAAACCGTGCCGCCCGTTTTATTACAGGAAATTACGAGCGCAAGTCCAGTATTACGAAAATAAAACTCGAACATTCGCTGCAACCTCTTCAGGTTCGCCGGTGCGTTTCCCTTTTGTGTCTGCTTCACGGATATATTCATAACACCAGACCACATTCCCTCCCTTTGAAAACCCCACTGCGCATGTCTAGGCGGCTCCATAATCAGGGCAGTTTCGAGCGCATCTTTGGCAAGACAAGGGCGTTTTGTTGTTCTGCGCTGCCACATGCCGTTAAACTTTGGAACGATCTCCCTGGCGATATCGCTTCGATCACTAATCGCAAAGCCTTCCACGATCACCTACTCGAACATTTCATGCTTACATAGTTTTCTCATTTAAATTTTTCCAGACGTGTTACCTCGTACGTTTATCACCTTTTCTTCTTTTCTTTGAATATTGTGTACCGCTCTATTATATCACATTCTATACGATTGTAAACGTTGCCAAAATTTGCTTCGTTTTTCAATCACTGACTGTCAATGTTAATTAAGTTGGCATTTTTCCCGCTTCGCGCATGCTCCTCCCTTATTTTATTTTTTCTACCTGGATGTTACTCTTTCTTTTCTGGCACTCGATTACGTCGCAGTATCTCAGTGCACCTTTCAGAATGTATAGTTTAGATTTTCAACTTTTTCTGTATTTTATCACATGTCATATTTAACCATGTATCGCCCCCCTTAGACAATGCTCCGATAAGGAGCCTGTAAGGTATTGTGAATAAATAAATAAATGAAATCTACTAACAAAATTAAACTCTCATGTTGCGACACTTGTTTGCTGGCGCAAGAATAACTTGTTCAAAGTCAACCCTAACTCAACTTCATGTTACTTCACTCGTCCCCCCCCCCAAAAAAAAATAAAAATAAAATAAAAAACGTTACAATAACTCCTGGAATACACAAGGAATAACTGCGTCACTACTCCATCAAACTTCATTACCTTTCTAGGTGTCACATTAGACCCTCTACTTAAGTACAACATTCACGTGAATTGTGTCATCAAGAAGACGGCTTTTGGCATCCGCGTACTCGTTCGCACAAGACACTGTTTTGAGCAGCTTATTCTAAAATCTCTTTACGATGCTTTCATGAACAGCCACTTACTGCATTTCAGCCTGTGCCAACACCTTCACCACACACCCGGCATCCCTCATTCACCTTCAGAAAAGAGCAGCCCAAATTATTACACATGGTTCGCACGCAGCATCAACAGCACCCTCTTTTTTGCACTCTCGAAATTGTACAATTAACTGACACACGTCTACTCAAGCTTGGTATATAATTATTCAGAAGTAGAATCAGTGACGTTTTCACGGATATACTTCCCCTAACAGATCTTTTCAATACTAACAACACGCAGTTTTCTTAATATAATAATCTTCTCTTTCCAAAAGTGAACACTTACTACGGTAAAAGATAGCCTTGTTTTCTGCAATTTTATCCTGGAATTCTCTACCCGCCACTATTACATCAAGCCCTTCATTACAGTCTTTCCGGTTGCATCTGAAAGAGTTGTTTGTACTAACCACAAGTGCTACCGCATTACATCGATATATATATATATATATATATATATATATATATATATATATAAAAGTTATGTCGTGAAAAACTGTGTTCGATATTGATATATATGTGTTACAATATTACACTGATGTTATTAACGCGATAGCGTTAAAGAGCTCGTTTCGCTGACATTCCCGTGTCGGCGTCGCTGGTTGCGAGAGAACAATCATCTTGTCCGTGACCGAAAAATCGAGAAAGATGCGAATAAAATAAAAATAAAAATTTTTTGTCTTAGTGAGAATCGAGCCCAGGCCGTCTGCGTGGCAAACAGGTGTTCTACCACAGCGCCAGCGACTGCTTGAAGCTATTTCGGAAAAAAAAAAACACTATATGAATGTCATGTAGTGGAAGGAGTGTCCTTAACGCATGTAACATTGCGTAGCAGAAACGTGGAATCGTGCCAGGCGTCAAATCATGTGAATTACGCAATGAGTGGGTGCTTTAAACGCCCACCCATTACAAAGCGCTCAGACATATTTATTGATTATCAGCTGCAAAACCCTCAACAAAGTGAGTAGCTGCGTGAGTTCGCGTGTTGCCTTACGGAGGCGTAGTGGGCTCTTCGCTGATTCGCAAAAGGAAGAATTGTGACGTATAGTGGGCAATTCAGAACTGTGCCTGCAGTAGGCATTCTAGGATAGTTTGAAACGGCCAATGTTACACGCACAAACGTTCCATTAATTACGGCACGGTTGAGCCATGCACAGAGAACTCAAGCAGGCTATCAATTGAGAAGGCGATGCACACGGAGCCCGAATGCGTTATCGCGTTCTACTCTTGAAGGCGTAGCTCAAGCGTCCTCCAAGTTTTTAATTATTATACCCCTGTTCTATTACTGGTGTATTCTTACATGTGTAACCTTAAAGTACCAAAAGCTTAAATAATTACTTTTATTACATTCATTTTTTTTATTCGCTTGTCGCGTTTTTCTTAGTTGCCAATCAATCTTTTACATTTTTCATGCATGTACTAACAGGAGGTCCCGCTAACATTTCAGAAGTACTTTTTGAGGGGCTAGTTGGTGAAGCACCTTGAAAGGAAGGCGCGAATTTGCACACGAAGGGAGAGATGGCGCTCGTCTTGTTGTCTCTCCTCCGTGGTGTCCAAATCTTCGCCTTCCTTTTGCTCCACCTGACTATTTTAACGGAGAAAAAACTGCAGTGACGCAAAGAAGACGGGGACGAAGCGAAGACACGAACAGACAGACATGGGCGCAGTGTAGGCGCCCGTGTCTGTCTGTTCGTGTCTTCGCTTCGTCCGAATCTTGTTTGCGTCATTGCAGTTTTTCCTCAAGTTATGAACCAACTAGCTCAGCAACAAGCCCTGTTGACATATTTTGACAGCGAAGCTGTTAAAGCTGGCAGTAAGACGTCCGTTAACAAAACACCCCTGCTGCACCGTTGCCAAAATTGCCGCCGCCGCTGCGCCGTCGCCATAACAACCGCTGCAGTTTCTTACACCGTGGCTCAGGGTTAGCGATTTTAACACATTCAGAGTGGCAAGGTTTGCGCGTATTCCGGATTCACCCGTCGCCGTCTCATAGCTGCCACTTCTTCGGCCAAGCACGCTGTATCCAATCGCCGACGGCGTTGTGATTCCTGTGCTGCAGCACGACGAAATGAGGATCAACCACCTTCGCTGTGCCAAGGTTTGCGCAACTTCGTGCAAACTTCCCGCGTTTTTTTTTACTTTGGGACATCCTTCTGTATTATGTTTATTTTCCATTTGCATTGTATTATTACACCGTATTGAATTTATTTGAATAGAAGAGTAAGGAGTGTACAACGCGACAATGTTAACCGTGCTGTTAGGGAAGCAACCTCTGTGCGTGTGCTATTTTCTTTTGCGAACTCTCCTTGGGCGCCTACTGCAATTACAGTTGCGGTATACCAACTCGGTCATATTTCACCATGTTTCGACGAGGCGAAGTACCCACTACGCCTGTGTAAGGCAATGCGCCCACGTTTGTAGCTGCACACATTGTTGCGTGCGGCTGATGATGATCATTAACTATCGCTGAGTCTGATTGTAAGGGTGGGGGGGGGGGGGTTGAACTAAACGCACGTTGCGCATTTCACTTGGTGTGGCGCCTGGTGAGATTCTGGGCATCTACTATGAAAATTTACATCTGTTAACGTGGCCCTCGTGCGACACGACGCCTTTACTGTTTTTTTTTTGTCGAAGCAGTTTCATGAAGTAGCGTGGCTACATGGTAGTAGTAAAAGAAAGCTTTTTTTGTTTTGTTATGCTTGTGAAGTCTAAGAGGGTGGAGCCCTGAGTACAAGGCCCCATTTGCTGCTGCTATCCGGCTGGCCCGGTCAATCAGTCTTCGCCAGTCGTCCAGGGCTGCGCTGGAAAGATCGGCTTCCCACCGAGATGGGGGGGGGGGGGGGGGGGGTTGAGTTCGAGGTCGGTAACTCATTAAGGTTTGTAAGGCAAAGACTTAAATGTACGTGTAAAGGTCGAAAAGGGAATTTGTTCCAGTGCTGCGTGACGCAAGCAGGTAGAAAAAAAAATTGGCGAAGCTTGCACTAAGCCGCGCAAGCCTTAATTGAAACAGCGAAACTGGGTGATTCTGAAGACTAATCTTGTTGCTTCTAGGTTGTTTTTAGGCCTTCGCCAGGCTATGAGGGTGGTTTCTAGGTAGCTTCTAAGTCTTTGCTAAACTTTAACTAGGTGGTGCTAAGTTGTTGCTACGTTTATTTTTAACGCAGAGAGGTTCGAGTTAAACCACACGCGGTCACGGACACGACACGGATGTCTAAATGCCAGACACAGAAACTCGCGCTGAAGCCAAGCGTTCGCACCTCTTATAGATCTACGGGCACGTCGTCTTTGGCTTCCCGTGGTGTCGGCGTCAATACGAGTGATGAAAAAACAAATCACCGCCACGTGATGACTTAGTGGTGGCGACCTCTGGTGTCATAATGACATCGCTATGATGTCACATACCAGGTTTCACATAATGGCGCCAGCACATGCACCGCACCGTCGCTTGGTGAAAGGTGGGCAGATCACAGGGGCAGTGTTAACCAGGTGAGCTGCAGAAAGCTTGTAATGCCTGCGATCCTTGAGGCAGTGCAAAACTATCTTACGTGCTGAAAGCTGTCGGAGGTGGGGAGAGGAGGATCAATACATCGGTTGAGAAGGAAAGCAAGATGGCTTTCGCTCTTCGAGTCGCCTGAGGCGAATGTAGAGGAACCTTCTGAGCTTTGGCATTGTTGTAAGACAGGACAGCCAACACTGTAAACAAGATTGGCGTTGTCCCGACATGACGCTTGCATAGGGTCATTTTCCTAAGTTTGAAGCAGTAGCATGACTGTGATGGAATACTTGACTACCATGCAGGATTCCGGGGTTCGATCCTGGCCTAAGCCATGATTGTTATTCTTCGTATCCATCGGAATTTTTCGCTTATCGACAACACCCCGGAGCTGGTACCGGGTTTTTCTGCCACACGGCGCTTTTTGACGCCAGTGCGTTAAGAGAGACAGAATAATGACTAAAGTAAGACAGGGAGGTTAACCAGGGCTCAGCCTAGGCTACGCTGCTCTGAAAAAGGGGGACGGGAGGAAAAGTTACGGAAGAGGAGACTAAAGCACTGTGATTACAGCAGTCTAATAAGCATTACATTTGAATCCCTATGATGCAGCAAGCTATATTCAAGCGTTGCCCGACCACAGACTAATACGCTAACGAATGTTACGTATGATATTCCCATCGTCGCGCCGCAAAGTGCACTTCGTTTCGATAATACTGACGTCGGCGCTCTAACGTGAGTGCTGACGTTACGTTAGACCATAAGTTACCCTTAAATGCCAGTGTAGTTGACGTGCCTGGTAAGTCCACGATGGGCACCCAACTACTACACGTACAAGAACACATCGATCCACCTCGTAACGCTTGGCTCAAAGCTAAAGAAAGCAGGATAGACAACTACTCGCTAACTGCTTCACATAAAACCGGTTCCCACATGGCGTGGGATCTGCCGAATCTCTATTTCTTTGGTGCGATCAGCTGTGGGTGAGGAGGGTACTTGGGTGAGTGTGCCCCGCCACCCTCCGAAAGCTTTGTGAACCTAACGTGGTTTTGCACTGCCTCCAGGGTCGGGGGTACCTCACCTGGTTTTGCACTGTCTCCGTGATCGACGCACCTTTGACCAACCTACGATGTCATATGATGGTGGCATCATGTGACGTTGCATCACGTGATGTGACGTCACGACCACATTTTGCACGCCATGATGCCGTCCCAAATTTTGGTGAATATGTGACGTCATGATGACGTCATCACGTGATGATGATCTTTTGCATCAAGTGTGTTGTCCCCGACGCCACGAGACGCCGCCGACGCTGGGACGCCGACGGTCAATTTTTGCGTTTGATGAGGCATCTAAGGCTTTTGCGTTAATAAGTTTTATTTCGGGGCTGGGATTTGAACCCGGTTCCCCATGGTCCACACGCGAATACGTTGAACACTAGGCCATCCGCCCATGCTTGCTAAATGTGAACTGAACTTAAGCGTATGAATGCGTTCTAGCAACGATGCAAAAAAAAAGAACAATTGGGCAGCAGTACACTTGCTGTTGGCGCTTCATTGCAATATTTTGTGTTGGCGACTGTAAGCGATCTGCTGGACAACGCGTAAGGTCGATATCAGGAATTGCCCATTTCAGGAAATTCCGACTTCGAGAAAATTGAATTCGTAGACCACGTTTCCTATGAACTCGCGATGGTCCTTTGGTTGGGCCGTTCTACAGGCTGACGAACGCTGTAAAGAACATGAAAAATGCCCACCAATCCGCCCAAAAACAGCGTTCCGGGGACAGCCGCTAGCCACAGACACAGCAGACAGACAGACAGACAGACAGCCAGACAGACAGACAGACAGACAGACAGACAGACAGACAGACAGACAGACAGACAGACAGACAGAAAGAAAGAAGAAAGAAAGAAAGAAAGAAAGAAAAGAAAGAAAGAAGAAAGGAAAGAAAGGAAGAAAGAAAGAAAAGCCGTAAGGCAGGCACGGCCACGTCAAGCTTCGCTTGCCAACGATATCCCCGATTGGGGAAAGGCTCCTGCATTTTAGATGCGGAGCATCTTATGGCGGAGTTCCATCCGGTGGTGGTGTGCGGCGTGACCACCCTTACTGCACATGCGCAAACCCTCTCCGCACTCCTCCTCTCCCCCTCTCCACCTCTCCACTCCCCCTCCTCGTTTAGATAAAAGGCTCGCGTTAGGTCGTACACACGCTCAGTCCCTGCGCCGGCTGCGCCGGTGTCATGAGTTTCAACGTTAAGGACGGCGCCAGATGCAGTAATACCTTAACGCCTGCCGAGATCGCGGCGCAGCGGAAGGCTCGACGCGCAGAAGCGCAACGTGCACGTCGGCAAGGGGGGCCCGAGCTCCGGGCTTGGGAAGCCCAGCGCAAACGGCAACGTCGGCGAGAAACTGCTACGGATGAGACGCGGGCTCGACATGCCGAAATGCTGCTTCGCATCGCTTCATGCCCCCCTTTAGCGTGAGATGGTGTAATTTTTTTTGGAACACCCCCTGCTTCACAGGTCAGCAAATACAAGCTTCGCTTGATAAGTTTTACGATTTAGGTACTTCGTACTCTGCTACGGTAGAGCAGTGAGCCGCTCCTGACCCTTCGCCATTGCACCACACGCCTTCTTGTTTATAAGGCGTCGCTACCGACGACGGCGCTGTGAGATGGCACGCGCTCGGCGGGAGATAGAAGGCAGAAGATAGAATAAACAGTGATGTCTTCGCTAATGCTGTCATAATTATTATGCACGATATAACATATTTTGGCGACGAAGATTCACCAACCCATGTGCTACCGGCTTGACCCTCATCTGAGACTTCGTTTGTTGCCTGTCGTCCTCCACGATGAGCATTTCGGGGCTACAACCGCCACCTCCGTTCCTGTCGTCACCTGGACACCCGGACATCCCATGGGAGCAATGGATTCAGGCATTCAAGAACTACATGATTGCTTCGGGCGCCTCCGATCTACCTGCTATTCGTCGGAAGGCGATCCTGCTCAACTGCTTGGGCTTGGAAGGACAGCGCATTTTCCAGACACTGACGACAACGGATGACCCATGCCTTATGGCTGCGAGCTGCGGGAGGAACATTAGCGTCGTCTCCAAGCCCGGATGACTTCGACCACGCCATAGCGACGCTGGAAGGTCACTTCAAGAGCACGGTGAACGTCACTGCAGCGCGTCACCGTTTCCGTCGACGTACGCAAGCCCCAGGTGAGACTGCGGCTGATTACGTCACCGCGCTGAGAAGTCTCGTAGGAGCATGCAATTTCGGTGACTGGCGGAACATGATACGCGACCAGCTCATTGAGAAAACTACAAGTGGGTATTTACGTGAACGCCTTCTGCTGGAAGAGTCTCTCACGCTTTCTAGGGCTCTTACCATTGCGAAACAGCACGATCAAGCGACTAGAGAAGCAAGAGAACTTGCACAAATGAATCACAAGTTCATCGTGTAAAAGATGCTAATATTTCATACCAGAGAGAAAGGCATTGTAGCACGTGTACTTGCTATGACATGCAAAGTCAGTGTCGCGATCTCAGAAAGAGCAGAATACTACCGTTGTGGTTCTACGGCCCACCTTGCAAATAGCTCTCAGTGCAAGGCCAAGGCACATAAGTGTAGAAAGTGTAGAAAATGGGCCATTTTGAAAAGGTGTGCAAGTCGCTACGAAAGTGTGAGAAAATGTTCAGCATGTCGCCGAAGATAACGACACAGCTGACCCAGACGACCACCTAAGTGTCTGTCAAATCTGGAGCCGTAAAAGGGAATTTACGCAGCGTTGGAAATTGAAGGAATTTCTGTGTCATTCTTGATCGACACAGGATCATCGGTTTCGATCTTGGCCGAAGAACTTTACCAACGCCATTTTCCAAAGCGTATCCACTGACGTCTACGTCCGTCCAGCTCCTCGATTATTCTAAGTCAGCAATTCCTATACAAGGATGTTTCATTGCTACGGCCTCATTCCATGGCCGATGCACTTCTGTCCACTTTACGTTGTGCCTGGAGGAACAACCATTCTTGGACTGATGGCATCGCGGCTCTGGATATGAAGATTCAAGGGTCGCCTCTCAGGTGTCTTCTAATGACGCAAGAAACTCCTGTGCTACCTCCGGAATTACGGTCCGAGTTTGAGCACCTATTTGCAAAAGAGCTGGGAACTGTGAAAGGTTTTACTCACAAGGTCAAAGTTCGCGCGTCTGTCCAACCGGTGGCCAGCAAGTTGAGACGACTACCACTCGTCATTCGCGAGCAAGTCTCGGCCGAAGTTCAGAAATTAGAAGCTCAGGGCATCATTGAGCGCGTCGACTCTTCAGAGTGGGTCTCACCTATTTCGTAGCCAGAAAAAAAGATGGCTCGATTCGCATGTGCGTTGACCTACGGGAGCCAAACAAAGCTGTAGTAGTCGACAGTTTTCCTTTGCCACAAACTGAGGAACTCCTGAACAGCTTGGCTGGGGCACAGCGCTTCTCGAAGCTAGATTTAGCTTCTGCATACCACCAGTTACCGCTCAGTCCAGAGAGCCGTGACCTTACCACGTTCATAACGCATGACGGACTATTTCGCTTCAAGAGGGTTTGCTTCGGACTGGCATCGGCGCCCTCAGCGTTTCAGAAAATGATGCATATGATCCTGAAAGGGTGCAAATGTGTCCTATTCTACATTGATGACATCATCGTGTATGGGCACTCCCGAGAGGATCATTTGGGCAATTTGCGCGCTGTTTTGAAACGTCTTTCTGATGCTGGCCTCAGGCTCAACCACAAATGTGTTTTTGACGTAGCAGAGTTGACTTTTCTAGGCCACGTTGTCACCGCCAGAGGATTATTTCCGTTGATGTCATCCATTGAGGCGATAACCAAGGCACCATCACCTACAACCATAAACGAACTTCGCTCGCTGCTGGGACTTGCAGGCTTCTACTCCAAGTTCATCCCTCATTTTTCTGATGTTGTCGAGCCAATGCGTGCCTTGCTTCGGGGAAATGCGCCTTTCGTTTGGAGTGCGGCAGCAAACAGCAGTTTGGAGCGGCTGAAATCTCTGCTTACATCTTGCGAAGTTCTTCATTTTTTGATCATCACTTACCTGTGTACGTTACAACTGATGCCTCGGATATGGACTAGGTGCTGTACTTCAGCAGGATAACGGAACCTCGCTGCAAACTGTCGCATTTGCCTCACGCACACTTCAACCGCATGAACGGAAATACTCAGTCGGCGAACGTGAGGCCCTTGCCTGCGTCTGGGCTTGCGAACACTGGCACGTTTACTTGTGGGGACGACCTTTCATCTTACGAACAGATCACGCGGCTTTGGTTACGCTCCTTTCGACGAAAGGCACTGGTCACCGACCATTAAGGATTGCGCGCTGGTCCTCACGGTTGCTCTGCTACACTATACCGTTGAATACAGGAAGGGCAGCGAAAACGTCGTGGCCGACGCGCTCTCCAGGTTACCCGTACAGAGTTCAATCCGCGATACATCCGAAGAAGAATTTATATGTCTTTTGTCTCCAGTAGTTACCATGCAAGAACTTCAAGAAGCAAGTGCCAATGATCAGGTTATTTGTGAAGTTAAGCACTTCACGACTACTTCTTGGCCTGACAAGAAAGCATTGTCAAAAGAGTTGCTGCCTTACTTTTACGTGAGAGCTGAACTCTCTGTCGTCAGTGATATACTGTGCCGGGGTGACAGGATTGTCGTGCCTGCGACTGTGACACGGCGTCTTATGGATCTGGCCCACGAGTCACACCCAGGCATTAGTCGTACCAAAGCGCGCCTGAGAGAGTCCTATTGGTGGCCATGCATGGATAGCCACATTGAAGAACTTGTGCGCACGTGTGTGATTTGCCAGTCTTGTGACAAGTCTGCACGTACCTCTGCAGCGCCGATGCAACCCGTTCCTCTTCCTGACAGAGCCTGGGAAAAGATTGCTATCGACATCGTGGGACCTTTCACGCAAGCTTCAGCCGACTGCCGATTTGCCATTACTGTTATTGACTATCACAGCAAGTGGCCCGAAGTGGCTTTCACGAGATGCGACCACTTCTACAGTAAAAAGTTTTTACTTGAACTTTTTGCACGAGAAGGATACCCACGTGGTCTCGTATCCGATCATGGACCACAGTTTTCTTCAGCAAGCTTTGAACAATTTCTCACAGAACGCGGAAATAACGCATTACAACTCTTCTGTCTATTACTCGCAAGCTACCGGCTTGTGTGGAAAGGTTTTTAATAGGGTGCTGAAGTCATATAAACTAGCCCTGTTTGAACATCGTAATATAAGAACAGCCATGCTTGATTACCTGCAAGTACATCGCTGTACGCCTCACGCCATATGGTGTGGCACCCGCTGTTCTTCTTCATGGACGCCAAACCTCGCACAAGATCGACATCGTGGGATTGCCTGACAAATGCTTCAGCACGGACCCGTCAAGGGCGATTGAGCAGTTGCGAGAGCGCGTAAGAACAAGCAAAGGATGTCGAAGAGCTACACCGATGAAAAACGTGAGCCAGCTTCGTCGTTGGTGATTACGTACGGGTTAAGTTATCCACAGTTCATGGCAAGCAGTCTCCACAATTCTCCGCGCCCAAGAAGATAATTGAAAAACGTGGACCAGCCTCGTATCTGTTGGAAGATGGGCGAGTGGGAACGCATCGAAGTTAGCCGCTGTTCACCATGGAGCTGTAAACAAAATGAAATCCGGCACCTCTGCTGTCATGAACTGGTCACCGACATCTAATCAGTCATCTAATGCATCACAACCTGACACATCAGGAGTGCATAGCCGTGAAATGCAGACCCTGAGCATGCGGCAGAGAGCACGCAAGTTTCCCCAACCTGTCAGGATATGATGCCGCGTAAGAAGAAGCGCACGTAAGAGAAGTCTCCGAAAAAGTTGAAGGACTACGTTAGACGTAAAGGATAACTGTGTGTGTTTTATTTTTGCGAAAGGGATATGTTATATAAGCGTCGCTACCGACGCGCGCTGTGAGATGGCACGCGCTCGGCGGCCACCTCAGGGGAACGAAGAAGATAGAATAAACAGTGATGCCATAGAGAAGAAAATATTTTTCTTTCTCTATGGGATATGCCTTCGCAATGTATCATAATTATAATTCACGATACAACACTTCTTGCCGCGATGGAGCCAACTCCCAGCTCCCTGCTAATCACGTAATCCTGAAAAACTCTCCGTGCTTGCTCTAGTTGCATTGCAATTTCGATTGCCCTATTTAAATAACATTCGCTTGCAGCTAAAATATGAAAAGTACAGGATGAAAACTTCAAGATTTAGCGACATACTTCAACTAAAAGACATCGAATGCAATGTTAGGAGTGTGCCTAGAATAGAACTTCCGGCTACGAATTACTCAGCAATCAAGCTGCAGTTTTTCCCAAGATTAGCAGTGAAAGTAATTGCGAGGAATATTGGGATAACAATGACCGTGGTTGCGTAGGCGGAAGCGTTGTTTTCTGAAAGCCACAAGGATGCATGGCGCGGCGTCAAGCAATGCCATTGTTATTCGCATTAACTAGGGAGATTGCGCTTCAACTAGGAAAATCAATTTGTTTTAGCTAAAAACGAAACTGAGGAGTTGTCGCCATTTATGGCGGCGGCAACCCTTACCTGTTTTAAGAGCGGGGCTTTTTAAGCTCGGATGATGATGATGAAATGAACTTTATTTGGTCCTGGAGAACCCCGATCAGACAACCCCCGTAGGGGGGTCCGCCGCAGTTGCTGGCCGCGCCCACGCCGGTACTGGAAGACCGTGGCCCTCCGCTCGTTCGCAGGCCTCCTGGACTGCCGACAGCTGGACTGAGAGCTCGTGGCTTTTAAGAGCCCTCTCCCAGTCCTCTTTTGTGCTGAACTTTGCGCTAAGTAACGCCGGGCACTGCCAGAGCATATGAGCGAGCGTGCAGTTATCTTCCCCACAGCTAGGGCATCCTGGATTTATGCCTTCAGCAAAGTGACTAAACGTGCTGCGAGAAGGGAAGGAACCTGCCTGCAGCATCCGGAGAGCCGACGACTGCGGCCTAGTAAGCTTCTCCGGACCCGCCCCGACCGCCGCGGCACGTGATTTCTCGCGCACGGTTATGGGCAAGTTCGTTGACGTTGGGAACTGTTCGATGGACCCCTGAGCCCATGTGGGCCGGGAACCAGGTAATTGTGTGAAAGCCTACTACACCCGTCGAACTAAGGATAGCGGCAGCCTCTCTTGAGACCACACCCGAAGCGAAGGCCCGGAGGGCAGCCCTAGAGTCGGTGAATATCTCCAGACGCGAAGGGTCCTTCATCGCTAGAGCTATCGCTACCTGCTCTGCTACGGAGGCAGACACCTTCCTAACGGAAGCTGAGTTGAGTACGCGACCGCGATGATCAACAACCACGGCCGCAAAGCTGTCTGAGAGGCCACACTGCGCCGCATCGACGAAAGCCGGAACCCCGCTAGTCGCGCACAAACATTATCACCATCATGAACCGGCACGCGCTCTCTTCATCCTCTCCTTCTTCTTTGTCCTCTTCTTCATCTTCTGCTTCGCTCCCGGAACACGTGCGCAGATTTGTCAGGTGCGACATGCAATGACTCTTGTGCACGAGAGAACGAGTGCAGAGAGATATAAAGAAAGTGAGAGAAAGGAAAGAGATAAATTGAGAGAAGGAAAGGCAGAAAGACAGAAAAAGATAGAAAGGCAGACAAAGAGATAGACATAAGAATAGAGATAAAAAACAGAGAGCAAGACAGAAATAGAAGGAAAGATAATCAAAGAAAGAGAAATACAGATATATATATATATATAATATATATATATATATGTATAAGACAGAGAGAGAGAGAGAAAGACGGAACGTGAAATAGAGAGAGATAGAAATAGATAGAGACAGAAAGAAAGGAAGAAAAAGAATAATGAAGAGAAACACGGGAGGCCGCCCTGCTCAGCCCTTGCTTCAGGCTTGACACCGCTAGTACGAAGCTGGTTTAATTTTTGATCAGCGGAGCTACTTATTGCTCGGAGAATCCCCGTTTGTCGCTAACAGAAATTATCATCATAATGAACCGATACGCGCTCTCTTCATCTTCTTCTACATTGTCTGCTTCGCTCCCAGAACACGTGCGCCGACTTGTCCTGCGTGGGATGCAATAACTCTGATGGGCGAGAGAATGGGTACAGAGAGAGAGAGAGAGAAAATTCGCGCAGCTTGCACTAAGTCGTTCGAGGCTGTGTCACAGGAGAGCTGGTGCGCACCTACTGGTCCTGGCCTTGACTATAGGTATTGCTCTGAAGCCAGCGGAATTCGGTGCTCTCCTCTTTACTCAACTTCGAGCGAGGTGGCGGGTACTCTCGTCGTCCTAGGCGGTATGATTGTAAAAATAAGAAGAGAATCTTACAATAAGTTTGAAAACCCGTCAATCAGGGCACTATAAGTATGCCTGATTGAAAGAAAAAAATACAATTTTAGCGAATCTGCTCTTGTTCCATAGAGAAATGAACAACACAATAAATTGTCGTGCACTATAATATAAAGGAAGAAATGATCTGCATTGATAATGTAATATATTACGGAACAAAAATTGGGGGACCCTTAAAGGGGCCCTGCAACACCTTTTCTTAGTTATATTGGAATAGTCTCATTATTGACGTATGACTCTTCACGAGTCATATGCCGCAAAATTTTTTCGAATCCGTCAAGTCTAAGTGGTGTTACCAAATTATAGAAATCACGTTCCGCAGCTTTCTCCCTCTACTGAACGCCGCTAGCGCGCGGAAAGCTAGGCAGGGAGTGGAGGGAGGGGAGCGCGGAGGAGCGAGGCTCCGCCCAAGAGCGCCGGCGGAATTTTTTTCTTCATTTTTTCTCTCTGACGTCTGGGCGCAACCACGTGGTCTGTGGCGCAACTTCCGGTCGGCTCGCGTGTCCTCGTCGAGCGGAGGAGCGGAGCCCGCGCGTGCTTGAAAACTGCGCGTCGGTTTGGTAATGTTTGGTGTGCACCCGAACTGCCGTAGTGTTTTCATCGCTCTGCCAACCATGGAAGCAAACCTGCGCGCGCGTTTGGAACGAATGACAGCGGAGATGGGTTTCGACCCATACTCCGATACACCGCCTCGTAAGACGGCACTGGCAGACGACCCCGAACCGCCGCCATCACCGGACGCCAGCATTGTTATCGGAGAAATGCTGCACGCCTGCCTAGGTTGGTCGTGAGAACGTGCCGACGATGCAGTTCCCAGCTGACGATGCAACACTCGAACGCCTGCCACTCTCAGCGGCAACCGGCGATGGTCAAAGGCACAGAAATATTCACGTTTTCGGCACTGCGCATGGTGAAGAAAACGGAACCACGCAAGTACGAGCAGACGAGCTGTCGGTGAGACCGGAAGTACTATGATTAATATTTGTTCGGTGTTTTTAACGTGATAACAGAATATAAACATACATATTATCTACTTATAGAACTCAAAATTAACAACGAAAGTAATAATGAGGGTGTTATCGTGATTATAACATCAGCCAATGGTGGAACTGCCGACAATCGCGTCATATTTTGCGGACTAATACATCATTTGTCGAGAGAAGAGGGAGCGATTTTCAGCTGACTTTGAGAATTTATTGTAAATTCCAGGCCGTGCGCATCGCTATAATATTTGGCTCGCGTGTTTTCGGGAGCCTCGACTACCGATCGGCAGCGCTTTTTGAGCATGCTCAAAAAGTGTTGCAGGGCCCCTTTAAGCTTCGCCTTTAAGAGTTGAACGCGATAGCGAAATCCGGCCCCTAGTGCGCACTTCGACCACTAAGTGGATACTTATTAATGTGTATTGTTACACACACACGGCACACAGACCACACGTACGCACGCGCGCGAATTTGTAGAGGTTTTCGATCTATAGCAAGAGTCGCATGGCCTCCAAGATACACGCCGCGCAGCCCGCCCTCTCGGATGCCATGAAAAGTCGAGAACATATTTCTCACAATGCCTCACAGACGGCAGCACATTATCTAGTATTTGCTGTTTGCTGCGTTGGCTTGATATGTTTTCCGCTAGATGGCCATAGTTGTCCATTTTTAGAGCTGTTTGAAAGTTCGTGTGTGTATTTAGCGGCGATGGCTGCACAGCTGCACTATCCCGGCCTTTTTCGACGTAGTTTGACGGCCTCGCGAAAGCGCCTCCAAATCGCCGTATGGACTCGTTTTCGTCGTGACACCTGCCGAACAAAATGCGTTAAGGAAGGAGGCGCTGGTTAAGGAGACTCCTTTCACTACATGACATTTATGTAGTGTTTTTTTTTTCGGATGAAGCTGCAAGTGACAGCGTGGCTTTGTGGTAAGACGCCTGCTTGCCACGCGAACGACCCGGGTTCGATCCTCAATGGGACCGAAGACTTCATTGTTTATTTTATTTGCTTCTTTCTCGATTTTTCGGTCCCGGACGATTTTTCGCTCACAACCAACGGTGCCGACGCCGACACCAGAATTTCTGCGACACGAGCTCTCTAACGCTATCGCGTTAAAATAATCTGCTCCTATAGGTTCGAGGAAACAGACGCTGTTTACACGTCCAGTAAACTTATGACAAACTAGAGACTCGGCTCGAGCAATTGACACTTTGCCATGTCTTGAATTTCAATCGTCGGGGCGCAGAAATCTCCTTTACGAAACGATCCTGAGAAGTGTGCGGCCTGCCAATAGGTGCAAGGCCCATAACAATCTACATAACGGAGTTGCTTCGTCGTCTTCGTTGCTTGTTTACGTCCTCTCAAAACATCTCATCCGAGACAAGTTGTGGCGTCGACGGGGCGCATTTCGTGTTGAAACTGCCGGGAAGCACTTATCGATCTCCTCTGGTGCTGCGCCGTCGCATTTTATATAGCTGAAGACTCTTCTCTGTTGCTGAATGTAAGGACACTATTTCAAGCCGCGCGGAGACTGGAAACTTGATTGAGCTTCTTATGAGCACCTCTCGCGCTTTCATGATGAAAGGCATAGCGGCAATGAATTCGTTTGAAAGTGGATGCCTGTTGAGAAAAATAGTGAAAAGGGGACATGCCGTTATAAACAAGTTTAAAAGCTGCGTTCTTGTAGCCGACTTCAGGAAGTGCAACGCTTTCTCGAAGACCTTGTCATTCTGGTTCATCTTTGAAGCGAAGCTTTTTATGAGTTACAGATTTCGGCGGCGGCTGTATAGTGCGAGAAGAACGCGGCGCCGGCTAGTGTTCAGAAATGCGGCGCTTGGAGGCGCGCCGGTCGCATACGTATTTGTACGCGCCGTTTTCCAATAAATGGTGCTCTCCCTATGGTAGGGTTGTCGGCGATCAGCGGTTTCTGATATAGAAATCTGATCTTTTATCGGCTTCTCATTTCACGTCGGTACATTTCATTGTTGCCTGGATATGAACGCACGACCATCGCTGTTGCCTGTTGCTAAGCGCGTGGATGAAGGTCCCATTCTCGGCATAAATAATAATATGATTGTTGCGGTTTAACGTCCCAAACCTCGGTATGATTATGAGGGACGCCGTAGAGGAGGACTCCGGAAATTTCGACAACCTGTAGTTTTCTAACGTACACCTACATCCAAGTACGAGGGCCTCAAGCATTTTGGCCTTCATGAATCAAAACTGCTGCCGCCGCGGCAGGGAGTCGATCACGCAACCTTCGGGTCAGCATTCGAGCAATTCTCGGCATGCAGGAAAGATAAAGTTAGGAGGGAGCATTGCCCAATTTGAAAGAAAGAAAGAAAGAAAGAAAGAAAGAAAGAAAGAAAGAAAGAAAGAAAGAAAGAAAGAGAGAAAGAAAGAAAGAAAGAAAGAAAGAAAGAAAGAAAGAAAGAAAGAAAGAAAGAAAGAAAGAAAGAAAGAAAGAAAGAAAGAAAGAAAGAAAGAAAGAAAGAAAGAAAGAAAGAAAGAAAGAAAGAAAGAAAGCAGGCATGCCAAGCTTCTCTTGGCCCCATTTTCCCAGTAGGGGATGAGCTCCTGAGTTTTCGTTTTAACCAAGACCACAGCAGCGGCACCGCTCAGGGTCGACTTGCTCGATCGAGCTACGAGTACACTATCTTTTCAATGCAATAGTATGAAATCCACGGCAAATTTAACCTCGATTTTTTTATTCGAACGTTGTGCTGCCAATTTGGACGTGGATGACGCTTACACGTGTACTCACGTTACTCGGGTGGGTACCGGTGCTTCCTAAAACAAAAATTATGATATACAAAACTTGCACCATCTTAGACATATGGGGTATGATGCATTCGTGCGTTATCTATCAGTCCATTCAACATTTGAAGAATGACTTAATAGAGTATTTTAGGAAGCTACGGAAATACGGTATGCAAATACGGTAAGGCCGTACGGTAGCGCTCCTCCTTTCCCGCTCGTTGTGCTTTTGCCGGTGCTAAATTACTCTAATATCAGTCGTATCTTTCTGCTAACGCACTGGATACTATTACGAGATTTCTCACCTAAAGAACGTGGTGTGGCAGCGAAGTTTAGGTTTTCCCTAACTGAGATGATCACTTCTTTTAAAATATCAAGTATCAGAATCAGGGATTGGTATATTGCATGGAGCTACGAAGTTCTTCTTTAAATTCAGACAGAGCAAGAAACACGCCATTTCATCTATAACACCAATAATCACCTTAATGTAGTGCTGTCCCTTTTTGAAGAAATAAGTTGGCTCATCGAATAGAATTGCCCGTGAGTATGAGACTATGAACGACCAAGCTTTCTAGATTGTTTTTGTGGCGAACCGGAATTAATGGAAAGTTATTCCGCGGCTTGTATATTGGTATGGTTGACGAAATCACGGGGTAATCTGCGCCCGGAGAAGAGGATAGGAGATGAGCTTCTATCTTTCACTGGCTCGAGCAGCTGAACTTAAAATGAGGGACAAAGGGAGGACAGACAAGGACGTCGCTGCCCTTCATTTGCCCTTCGTTTTCAGTTCCTCTGTTCGAACCAACTAGCTCCGTCGAATTCACCAAGATTTTCAGCTAAAGCGTCTTTCATTTTTAATGTGTGATAATTAGGTACTTTAAAATTTTCACGTTAGCTGCTATATGTACAACTGAAACATTCACATTAAAGCTTCCTTCAGGTACTTCGTAGTGTAATGTTAGTGAGTGGAGTGGAGATGCAAAAGAATACGTAAAGATGAAGACGAAATCAATCATACATTGCTCCGCTAATGAGCCTATAGACGACGTTAAAGTAGTTAGGTTTCGCATTTTCCTACCTCTTTGATCCTCTCGACGCATAGTCATAGTAAGGCATACGGCTACCTTTTGTCGCCTGTTTGCATTGTTCTTTTAAGTGAGAAATTGATATTAGTATTTTACTAGCGGGGTGTACGAAAAACACTTCTATTTACTTCTCGCATAACATTATCCTCTCACATTTTCAGCTCAATGTAGAGCTCCTATTTCTATCCGGCAATATTCTAAGAGGGTAGAACTTCAAGGTAGGCTTGATCGGCACAAACATTTGATGGTGCAATTTCAGAGGGTGAAAGAAAGAAAAACTACAACAGGTTTGCCAACATCGGTCGGAGCAATTCAATGTGCTTCAAGTTCGCGCGCTTCTTACTGGTCTTTTCAACACTTCCATAGAATGGAGTCTACTTCACTTAAGCGTAAGGCATTTTTTTCCACTAAATATGTCCTTATTCTCTTCACAAGAAAGCACAGTCACCTTTCTTATGCTTGAACTATCAGGCCTGGTCTTTCTTTCTTCCTTTCTTTCTTTCTTTCTTTCTTTCTTCCTTTCTTTCTTTCTGTCTTTCTTTCTTTCTTTCTTTCTTTCTTTCTTTCTTTCTTTCTTTCTTTCTTTCTTTCTTTCTTTCTTTCTTTCTTTCTTTCTTCTTGGCAACGTTCCTTCTACAGCGCAGATCGGCCATGCAGGGGGCGTGGCTCCCACTGGAGGTTTGATTCTCTCTTGCGTGTCTCGATCTTTTGTGAGACGATAGCGTGCACGCGATCCGAGCAGTACTAAACATTCTTGTGTGTACATTCAACCCAGGCTCCAGGAGGGCTCAAACAATGAACAGTCTCTTCGGTAAAAGCACTGCCAGCAGTTCCGCCTATGGCGACCGTTTGTTAAAGGAAAACTAGCGAGACAAAAGCGTCGAACATATGTTCGCGTCATCTGTAGGCGCAGACCCTCTCTTTTGTCAAGCCCGCATAGGAAGGAAATCGTTCATTCCGCAGCCCCGCACTATCGAATCTACGTCTTAGTGCGGCTGCTGCTCACTAAGGCGCGTGACGCGCTGCTCTTGTACACCATGAACTCTTTGTAACGTTTTCCCGGTGGTTTATAGACTTACACAATGTTTGCGTAGCTTTGATATTACAGTCCTCAAAAAAGGAGAAAAGGAAATTACCCCTTTTCCACCCAATGTGAAATCTGCAAAAGCAGCGGAGCTGCGGCTTTCCAGTGATTTTCTGCGAATCACGCTCGAGCCGCGCTTCCCCGTTTCACTGTGAAGATACCGCTACGTCCGTGACCGAGGCGGTTGCGCCATCTGTGGGTGTATCTGGGGACAGGTTCTTGGGTGACAAACTTTAGGCCCTATCCACCCTCGACCCGGCTTCCCGGTTTCGCTGTGCGGCTACCGCCATCTATATGGGTGTATCTGGCAACAAGGGCGGGCACTCATCTGTCCAATAGCTGCGCAGGTAAGAAGACCAAATATTCGATTTTGCGGCTTCGATGGCTTTCTTTAGCTATGGCGAATTGCAGCGCTTGTATACGAGTGTACGTCGAACGAAGACAGGTGGTCGAAATGCTGCCGGACCTCTTAAAGACAGCGACTTAGTGCGTATAGGCGATGTGCTACTACGGGCCGATTAAATAAACTAATTATTCAGCCAACTGCTTAGTTACACATGAAAAGATACTGGCCGTTTCTTAATGCATCTATTAGTAGCTGTTTAACGTGACATCTTAAATTGATGTCATCTGCGCTTACTCGCCCCCTTCCTATATCTAGGTCTGGATGTGTGGTTGAAGAACTGCGCCACGAATGATCGCGTGCACAGAGGGCCCGGATTTCTCCGGCGGGAGCATTTTTTAACCACGCTGCATGAGCGCCACAATCTGCAAAGCGGTTTCGCCTTTCACTCATATACAAAGTTAGTTCATCTAGTGAAACGCTGAGCTATAACTAAAGACTACAAGTCATAGAAGAAAGGCTAGTCACGTTGTATTCCAGCAAGGACACTTGATTTTGAAGAGGTACGTTTCTGTGCTCTTACTTCAATTTCTACAAGATTAATAGCTACAGGGAGTGAACGGTAGTCCAGGTGGGCAGGCAGTCAGGGTTCTATTCTAAATGCGTGAATAAGATATCTCAACGCTGCGAACAAAAATTTAAAAAAGCAGAATGTGTATTATGTTACATATTTTGCAAAATGCTAACAGTGTCACCAAGGGTAGCGTGTCGAAAGCTTGCACGCGCAATTTACATTGGAAGAGCGCTGAAACTGACTACCCTCGTTAGGTAATGGGAAATTTTCATCACGAAAGCAAGACCTTCACCAGAAACGAGAGAGGCAGGACGGGCGCCCGTCCTGTCTCCCTCATTTCTGGTGAAGGTCTTGTTTTTGCGCTGAAAATTTCTAAATAGCTATGCACCATCTCGCCGAATTTCACGTTTTGTTAAAACTCTTTAGTGATTGAGTTATATAATATTTGGACGTTTCAATTTTTGTTTGCTTTTTTATTTCTATTTCTTTTTGTGTTGTGGTCGATCAATCGGAAAATTATTTTCCATAACACAACAAGAAACCTGCAGGCGAATGCATTCACGAAAACCCCAAGCTATGCAAAACTACAGGAATCTTGCATGGCATTTGAGCATACATAAAAGATTAAGCGTGGTTCTAGTTATTGAGTAATCAGGTTTGTTCAGGAAACCGAGCGCATAGTGTGCCACTTTAACCACCCAGATATAACTGTAAATTGGAGCATTGAGCGCCAATTATAGTCCACAGAAAACCCTCGCTCAAACTTTTTGTTTACGAATACGTAGCATCTGAAAAGAAACCGATGCATAATCACCGTGTCCAGCTCGCTTAATTACGTGATTTGAAAGGAACTCCACAAGGGGTGGCGAAACTCCCAGTGTGGTACTGCTATTCGCTCAGTCATCGCATTTCACTAGTTTTTTTTTTTTTTCGCATTCATTAGCTCACCGCGGTTTGCAAAGAGCTTCCGTTGCATAACTGGTTGTGGCAATAGCTCCAGGAATCGTTTTTCCACAGAAAATAAAAGCCATTGCAGTTGCGCTGGACGTTCGAAAACATCTTTTTTTATATATTTAAGTCCCAGAAAAGGCAATAAATGCCTTAGATCTCTGGTAATGCTGTCCGCGGACTGTGCATTTGCGTATACGCTCGCTTTATTTCCCACTACCGCCAATTAGCCGTTCAGCGAGTAAACGAGAAACAACAGTAGAAGTGTAAAGAGGCTCTTATTCACGACGATATATGCCGTCGCTTGCAGTTATACCAGTGGTACGTGTTTTCGTTGAAGCAAGTACCTTCCTCAATACTCTAGCGAATAAAAGCAATACGTTGAGCGACGAGCTCGTATACGGGTGAATAGCTAATAGGAAGCGCGTGTTCATTCGACCAGTCTAAAAATCCCTGGCCCACCATGACGGACTGTATTAGAAGCCAGAATATAAAACCACCTTATAGTCTTCCATTCATGATTTGATAATGCTTGCCGAATGAGCCCCATCCCATCCTTATTCTTCTAGTTATTTCACTCTCATGGTTCGGCTCCGCGGTTACTACCTGTCCTAAGTAGACGTACTCCTTTACAACTTCCAGTGTCTCGCCACCTATCGCAAAGCGCTGTTCTCTGTCAAGATTGTTCTACATTACTTTAGTTTTATGCATATTAATTTTCAGACCTACTCTTCTACTTTCCGTATCCAGTTAAGAATCATGAATGGTAGTCTACCACTAGCTCTCAAGAGGAAGGTATATAATAGCTGCATCTTACCGGTACTTACCTACGGAGCACAAACCTGGAGACTTACAAAGTGGGTTCAACTTAAATTGAGGACGACACAGCGAGCGATGGAAAGGAAAATGATAGGTGTAACCTTAAGAGACAGGAAGAAAACAGAGTGTGCCAGGGAAGAAACGGGGCTAAGGATATCATAGTTGAAATCAAGAAGAAGAAATGGATATGGGCCGGGCACGTAGCACGCCGCCAGGATAACCGGTGGTCATTAGGGTAACTGACTGGATTCCAAGAGATGGCAAACGCGTGAGGGGGAGACAGAAAATTATGTGGGTAGATGAGATTAAGAAGTTTGTAGGTATAACGTGGCAGCAGAAAGCACAGGACCGGGTTGATTGGCGGAGCATGGGAGAGGCCTTTGCCCTGCAGTGTGCGTAGACAGGCTGATGATGATATAGTCTTCCTGCATAGCATGCTAGTAAGTGCAGAGGAGTCTACATACAGGACCGTATTTCATTTCATTTATGTACCTAAACACCCTGAGGGGTGTTACATAAGGGGTGGTTATACAAACAAAATTTACCAGCAATTGTCCACAAAAAAATCTTATTTCTTCTAAGAAGGCAGATGAGGTCGTGATGGGAGCGATGTGGTGCACTGCAAACGCAAACTAGCCGAATTGGGCGTTTTAAGGGCTACAATCCCCCTTAATACTACCTCCATCTGGACAGTACTACCTTAGGGTGTAATGAGGTGGGTGCAATAAAGTTCTGCATCCCCAATTTTACTTCGTTAAGAAAATATGTGGAAGAAAGGAGGTAAATTCACTATCTGACGCCATTCGTCGAATGGAGTTAGAGGAACAAAAAACTCCCATCTCATTTCCTCTGGCATGTTTTCTCTTTTTTTTCCGAAGCTTTCCATAATGCCTTCAGTGCTGGCGGGCATGTATGCAGCTGTGCGGGGGAAAGAAGTAAAAGAAAGAGGCGGCATGCTTCAGCGCACTAAAAATCCCTTGCACAGATAGCCCAGAGAAAGAGATATACGAGACCCTCCGAACGGCTGGAGAGGAAGCGAGCAAGCCCTTTGGCCTTGGCGGCTGCAGCCTACTCGGCCCGCCCCCGCCAGGTCAAAAGCAAGCCAGACGAGGCGCTACCGAAGTGAAATGGGACAAAGCTTCGCGCCGCATGCGCGCGCGAAGAAAAAAAAAACAGAAAAGAAGAAAGAAACGTGAGGAGGGAGTCGTTCCCGCGGTTCCCGCGGCGGCGCGATCGTCGTAGCTAGGCAAGGCCGGCTAGGCCTTGTCAACACCACTTCTCAAGTGATCAGCTGTGTCGGTCGTGTGTGCGCGTTTTGTGCCTGCAGCCTCACTGTGTTCTCGCCGCTGGATGTGATATGCGTGGTTTGACGACAGTGCGACATGCTGTGCTGCGAGTGGGATAATCGCGACGGCCTGTCGACTCATGCGAGCGTGCCGCTGTGCATTACCAAGCAGATGATGGGCACCCTGCGTGCTCGGCACATTCAGGAAAAAAAATGGTAAGTAATACTGATGTTATCTCTCTTTGCGAGCCCTTATCGTCGCTTATGCACCTGTAGATGACCTTCTGCACATTGCGTCGCTTGAAAAGTGCAATGAAAAGCAAAAAAAAAAAAAAGAAAATCGGCATGTCAAGCTTGCGAAATGCCCGCACCATGAGCGTGGCATGTAACCCATGCCGTACATTACACGCATGTCATTCATTGTTTCCATGTTACCAGCTGTCATTTATGTACGTCATACAGTCACGTCACGCTATGCCAATCTTGGTATGATATCAAGTTAGAGAACCGGACGCGAGTGCACCAGGCTCCATGCCGTAAATGACATACATGTCGTTATTTTCATGTTACTATATGTCATTTATGTTCGTCGCACAATCACGTCACGCTATATCAATTTAGGTGTATGTCAAGCTAGCGAACCGGCCGCGAGCGCACCATGAGCGTGGCGTGTGTACACGACATGCATGTCATCATTTTCATGTTGCCAGCTGTCATTTATGTTGGACATGCAGTCACACAGCACAATACCAATTTGGGTGTATATGGAGAATGCGAAACGGCCACCAACGCCCCCGAGACCATGTTGTCAAAATAACGCCATACATGACAAGCGTGTCATGATTTGCAAGTTAGAAACTGTCGTTTATGTGCGTCATACACTCTTGTGACGCCATACCTATTTTGGTAAATATCAAGTTAACGAAACAGTCGCAAGAGAACCAAGAGAGTGACGTGTAAATCATGTTGTTAATGAAATGCATATCATGATTTTCAAGTTAAGACCCATCATTCATCTTCTTCATGCAGTCGTGTGATGCCACACGAATCTTGGCATACATCCCATTAATGAAACACCCACACGAGCTATGACTCGTAGGCGGCTAGATAGATAGGTAGACAGATCCGTTCAAAGTCGTAGAAGTGTTTAACAAGTGCTTCGCATTTAAGTCGTTAAACTCAGATAGCAATGATGTGTGATGCATGTTTTGGAACTTCTGTGAATATCACTCATGCTTCAAACGACCAGTCAATCGACCCAGGAGTGCGCCCTGATAAAGTTGTTTGCACGATATAATTTTCTTGCCTGCGATAAAGCATGAATGAGGCATGATGCTTTCATGGAATATACATTAGAGCAAAAGGCCACGGTTATCACATTGTCACATGATGGAATGTGCATAAAGGACAACTTTGTTTTCGATTTATTCTTTTCTCCAACTTCATTTGTTTGTTTTAATCCTTCATCATCGTGTCCATTTGCGCACATTGACATGTGACAAGACCGTGCGCTCTCATTTTGCAGCATCTACCTTGGATGCAGTCAACTACCCTGGACATCTTTCTCCCGCCATGCAACTGTGAGAACCCACCGAAGCACAGATTGTCAGGAACTGAAAATACTTTTCGGCAACAATTTTGCATTGCGCACTCTGCCCGTCTCCTGAAATAGCATATTAAGGTACATAAGCACTGTACCTTCATACATATGCATCAAGGAACAGTGAAATAGCATATCAAGGTACATTAACATCATTAGCTTGGATTCATTTAGCTAGAACGAATAAATCATGTTAAAGCTATACAATGACGGCCATATCATGTGACAGACATCTGCTAAGTGCAGTGTGTATTGTGAAGCACATGCGTTTTATGGTATTGAATGAATGGATAAATGTTTATTCCAGCAAAATACAGGAAATGGGCCTCAAGTGAAAAGCGACAATGGTAGCTTGAGAAGTGCACAAGGCCCAGTAGAGCAAAAAGAGAGACAGAGCAGCAGAAACGTGTGCACGTTCAAAGGCAAAACATATACGCATACAAAAAGAAACAGGAAAGACAAAGCAGAAGAAACGTGCACATTCAAAGGCAAAACACGTACGCCATCTGCAAAGTGACAAAATCAAAAAGGGTGAACATTTATGCTAGTGAAAACAATCAAAATCAGAAAACAGTGAAAACAGAAAAGAAGGAACGGCCATTCAACGGCATGGAAGGAATGCAACTTCATTGGTCACGTATCAACAGTGGAATTTGCCAAGGTTGCATGTGCATATTCTTAGCCATTATGAGATGTGCAAGGCTAATTTAATCGCATTGATATAAGTCAGCTGTTGAGTCTGTTGAACCAGATTGTTGAATCATCTTGTCTATTCCATCTCGTTAATTTGCTGTTTTGCATTATGTTGCCATAGTTTTCAAGGTCAATACATAGTATCATGACTGTTGACACAATTTGACAAGGTGAAAGCGCTGTTATTGTGCCCAGGCCTTAGTTTATCCTCACTAGAAGTGCGCTGTTTATTTTTGCCATGGTTCAGTGCCAAGTTGCCTAATCTTCACTCCTAAACAGAGTAGGTGCGGTTAATCAAGACCTTGCTAACATTCATAACCCTTTTAAAGTGTACTTATAGTGATAACTTTACTGACATCAAAAACTACCCACACAATGGTAAACATGGCAAGAGTACACTTCTGGTGGTGTTTCGCATTTTTTTTACATCCGTTTGTTTTTCGCCCTGTGCACACGAAGTGAAACGCTCACAAGGAAGTACTTAGCAGCATCTCAATTTTGTATTCATTTCGTGTTTTGACAAAATGTCTGCAATAAGGATAGTCAAGTGCGAATCTTCGGTAAGACATTCATTTTTATGTATACAGAAATCTTAGTGGACTTCTTTTTTGTGTAATTTTCAGGAATACACTTCTGGCAAAGCAGCAAGTGTTGCTTGCCCACCAGTCTGTGTTCAAGTCAAGTGTATTGTGGCCATGAGTGTCGGCAGGATTTTGTCTTGGGGTGCAAGGCGGCGTAACGTGTCGGCCTGGTGAGCAGGAGAGCATTGGTGTAGCTTGGGTAGGGTCAAGTGCTGGTGTGTCTTGATGGCGGCAGGTGCCCTTTGTGCAAACCCCTGCCGACACCCATGATTGTGGGAACACCCTGATGTGCCTCACTTTACACTGTGTCGAACAGCTCGTACATCTTACCACACTTAGGCCAACACTGGTATTGACGCAGAGTGTTATGCGCAATACTGCGTGCAACCTTTCTGATATCGTGTGCATTTGAAAATTTCGCATTGTTTAAAAAGACGCTGAGTGGACCCAGTGTTATTCAGCAAACATAAGTCTTAACAGGGGCAGTTGGGCGAGTTGGTGTATATTCATAGTTAAAGAGGGGGGTGCAAAAAAAATCACAGCACAGAGAAATGAAGGGGACAGGATGACGCGCAACTAGCAACTGAAGTTTAATCGAAACCACAGAAAGATGTAAACACACAGTACGAAAAAGTTACAAAACTAAACAATCACACATCCATAGAGGAATGAAGGGGGCAGACAGGACAGTACGCTACTAGTAACTGAAGTGTAATCAAAACCACAGAAAGATATAAACACGCATGACTAAAAAAGCGAAGCACATGTTCAACTTCAGTTGTTAGTAGTGTGTCGTTCTGTCCCCTTTGTTGCTATGTGTTCTGATTTCGTTTTCACGTTTTCCTTACCTATGAACTGAACTCCTGACTGTTTCACAGTCTCTATATGTGTGTGGTCAATTTTTATTCATCCTCATGGCATATCAAGTCCTAGGATCTAGTGTGCAAAGCGACCATTCACTATGTACAGAAATTTTTGTATTTAGTGCCTGTGATTGCCTAATTGCAAGTTGACGTTGCAGCCATGGTGCTTGGATTATTTTCAATGTGGTAATTATGCGTAAGCCATCAAGTGAGGAATTAAGGATGAACTTTTGAGTTACAGATGGCACTAGCTGGCATAAAAACATAGAAGCATGGCTGTACTTGTTATGCATATTAGAAGTATTGGTACATTGCAGTCATGTGATTATGCTGACAAGTTCCCAAGCACACTTCCAGAAATTTACGATGGCTTCCAGGTATCTGTGAGTAAATATGTACAGCAACATATGAAGGCAACCTTGTAATTTTGTGGGCATTGCTGAATGCTTTTATGCACCTTGGTAAGTGGACCTACAGTCAACACCACAGGTCTATTTCGGGCTTTTTTGTAGGAAACTCAACTCCAAAATCATCTGCGACATGTTTTGATGCCATAGGGCAAACTAATGCAATAAAAAACTGTACAACTGCCTGTCTACACGGTTTCATATTTCCCAAAAGTGATGCTAGCCTTATTGTACTAATAAGTTGCCTTCGTGTGTAGGCTGACACCAAGTTCCTTGGGTAGCTTATTTTTTTGGATTATACTTACATACTGCCACGGTGAAGTGCACACGTTAGTGCGCATCATGATGAGATTTTACACCCTACTTTCGTATTGCTTTACTGCTGTGAATTATGTATAGTGCTTAGGCTGTACTGTATATGTTGTTCCGCGTGTTCAGTTTTGGGAGTAGGTTCTGTGCACGACGAAGGAAATATATACCTATATCCTTACATTGAAACGAGAACTGCTGCTGTTTTGATTCCAATAAAATGTTGCAACCACTGGTTCTTGTATCAATTGAAGTATGACTACTTGTCGTGCATGCAAACTGAAGAAATGAATTTGTGCTTGCAAAACAAATTGCTGAAACACTGCCTGCTCAATGTAACTGCTTGTGTTTTATTACCAAACACATTGAACAGATGATTCACAGATTATGACACGTTGTAGAAGATAGGCAACAGAAAGACAGAAAGTCATCACTGTGTTCTAACGTAGATTGGGTGATCTTTTATCAATAGTAGCATAATTGAAGGTTGCTGTTGTATAAATAAAGTTTAACGTAGTGTGCAGGTGGACGAGGGAGTGCACATATGATAGCTTTTCCAGTTTTCTGCATATTTGCGACAGTCCTCGTGTTTCTGTGTTACGATTGTGAAATTCTGAATTGCAAACAAGCCAACCTCTCTGCTGCTGTGGTGAAGTCATTCAACAGAACCATATTTTCTCAAGAACAGCTGTTCCATTGAGGAAGAGGGTAATGCTTTTTTTTAATGGGTACTGCATCATCTGTCTGAGGGGAGGGCCAAGTACACATGGACGTTCACAAGAGAGAAGTGCAAGTACATTAACTTTTTTGTTTAGTGGGAGACCTGTCACTGGTAAACTGGGGAGGTTGACCTTGACCTTGGGGCACGCGTTAGGCATTCGCTTTAACGCGGTGGCGTGATGCTTACCAATAAAAGCTAATTAGTAAGAAATGTAGGTAGTATCCGAGTATGAAAGCAAACAAATACTGAATATGTGTTATAGAGAATCACTGAATGCCGTGCTAAAGCGTGCATTGCGAATAAGCGCTAATTGCGGAAATAGATAAGCGTTCAGCTGCTCAGAAGGCGCTGCTCGCGGCTGTACGCGTGCATTCAACGCACTTTATGTAGGCGCGTTACAATGTCCTTGTAACTCTGGAATTTTCTGCGTGTGTAATTTTCATATGCGAACGCAGGCGGTCCGCGCTAAAGGGTGCATTGCGAATAAGCGCCAATTGCGGAAACAGTTTTTTGTTCAGCTGCTCAGAGCGCGCTGCTGCCCCTGCGTGCAGCTCGCCGCAGTACGCGCGCATTAAATGCACTTAATGTAGGCGCGTTACAACGTTCTTCTAAGTCGGGCCTCTGCGTGTGTAACTTTCATATGAGAACGCAGGCGGTCTTCGAACCACTCATAACACGCTGCCGCATCTGGACGCGCGCAGTTCGCGGCTGCAGAAATAACGAAAATTGCTCCACAGCATACGCTCATGGAATGCACATACGTTCACTCATCTGAAGATACCGTTGTCACGCTGGTATTCACGAATTTAGCGCTAGCGAAGAGTGCACACGTTTATAATTTTTCTAGCGGCACGACACGGTGAACCGGAGAATTCGGAGCCGAGGGTGTTTACGTCGATCGGCTCGGCCTGCATGACGCCCCACAAATTATGTATTGACCTTCCGCAAGAGCAAACACACGCCGATGGTACAAGAACAGAAGTTCGAAGTTGTGCCGACGGGTTACCAGCCGTTTTGTACATACATTGGTACATATATAAGCCCACGAAAAAAACAAGCTTGCAAGTGGTGGCGCTGTGGTGTAATGGTTATAGTGCTTGCTTTGAGTGCGTGATTCCTGTGTCGTGCGTACTTGTATGCAAATTGTGCATAAATACTTTGGTGTCCATTTTCTATTATGTCCTTGTGATGAATAGTAGCGGTAATTGGCCGGTAAACGTAATATACTGCCTAAGATATACTTTTTTTTTTTCATTTCGCGACCGCTCTAGGGTCCTCGTATAAAAGGAGGCTTTAACAGCTCTCAAAAGAAGCAGAAAAACTCTCAATGCGCTCTGTTCAAGCCCCCAAAATGACTTACATAAAAACACCAACTTTACCTCCAAAAGGAGGCTTTAAAAGCTCTCAAAAGAACCAGAAAAACTTCCAATGCGCTCCGTTCAAGCCCTCAAAATGAGTTCAATAAAAACACAAATTTACCTCCTTAGTTCCGTCTAATCACTCCCTTAAAGGATGTAAATAAAACCTCCTTTTGAACCTCCTTTTGAAGGGGGTTTTGCGTAGTACCTTTTAGATGCACGTTATGCGTCGAGCCCGAAACTCCCTAAAGGGCTCAAACCCGTTTGCAGTGTGGGGAAGGCCGTTCCAGTCTTTGTCTGCGCGATAAAAAAAATGATGACGAGGAAGCGACAGTACGCGCACTTGGGCGAGCAACGTTAAGTGGATGGCCTGTGCTCAGTGAAATGCGCGAAGGAGGTAGAATGTAAGGTGCGTGGCGAAGTGAACTGCTGTAGAATTTATGATATAACGATAAGATCGCGATACGACGACGATTTGCTAACAAGTCCGTACCAGAATCTGCATTTAATGACTAAACGTTGATATCTTAGGAAAGTGAATATACTTTACGGCGTGATTCTACGGTGTTACTAAGATAGATCTGACGAAGATTCTATATGGGTGATGTATATTTGAGTTTAGGCCTAACTAATGTGTTGTATGCAAGTAATTTTACATCCTGAGGAGCACTGTGAAGGTTACATTTGAGAAATCCTAAAGTTTTGTTTGCAGATGATGTGACGTTATTCACATGAGAGCACCAGTCATGCTTGATTGTAATGCCTTAGTGCTGGATTGAGTCGACAGTCTCAATGAGGGTGTTTTCATTTGTGAAAACAATGTGGTGACGATTACGGGTGCGGGAAATTAACATAAATGTGCATTTATTAGGATTTAAGACCATGATGCAGTGGTCACACCAGCCGTTAACGTTATTTAGGTCATTCTACAATGAGATGCGGCCCTTATTGTTATTGATAGATTGATAAAGAACGCAGTCATCGGCAAACATTGGAATGTTAGAGGGCACATGCAATGGCAGATCGCCTATGTATATTAAGAATAGGAGGGGACCTAAAACCGAACCCTGGGGGACGCCTGTTGTTAAGAAATTCTGAAGCAGTACTGCTAATAATGGCAGATTGTGATCGGTTACTATGAAATTCGTTTATCTCTTTTAGAACGTTAGGGTGCAAGTTTAAATGAGAAAGTTTTAATATTAATCTCTATTCAGATACTTTATCAAATGCATTCGCAAAGTCAAGGAAAGTGATGTCGATTACAATGTTCATATCAAGGTTTGGGTGGAGGTCCTTCAAAAGAAATGAGAACGCAGGCCTTCTCCGTATCTAAAGGACGCAGCTATGCACGAAAGGCTAGTGTTTAATTCCTGCAATTCTTTGGCTCAAAGTTAGTACACAATCTGCCTTTAGAGAGAAAAATGTTGTTGATGCTTGAGCTTCGCTTTCAGGAGCAGAACAGCACAGCGTAATCGGGCCCCGTCCGCATCTCCTTTAACCATGCTGCAAGGAAAGTATTCTTTGTGCGCGTAACATTGGCCATTCAAACTATCCTGTAGAATGCCTACTGCAAGTACAGTTGCGAAGTGCCCACTACGCCATAATTCTTCCTATTGCAAATTGGCGAAATACCTCCTTGCGAAATGCATTCTACGCGTCCGTAAGTGGCCACGCGCAGCTGCCCGCTTTTCAACGGGTGGGGAGCTTTAAACCGTCCACTCGTCGCGCAATTCACATGTTTTGACCCCTGGTGCGGTTCTACGATTCTGTCACGCAATATTACATGCGTTCAGGAGACTCCTCCCACTGCATGACATTCTTAGAACGTTTTTGCGAAGCAGCTTCAAGCACTGGCGTGGCTACTTGGTAGAACACCTACATGCCACGAAAAAGGCCTGGGTTCGATTCTCACTCGGACCGAAATTTTTAACGCGATGGCGCTAAAGAGCTCGTTTCGCAGAAATTCCGCTGTCGGCATCGGAGTCGGCTGCGGCGTCGTTGGTTGTGAGCGAGAAATCAGTGTTGTACGGGAGCGAAAAATCGAGGAAGATGAAGTGAAATAAATAATAAAAATCTTCGGTTCGATTGAGAATCAAACCCAATCTTTCTGCCTGGCAAGCAGGTGCTCTACCACAGAGCCGCTTCACTGCTTGAAATTACTCCAAAAAAAAAAAAACACTCTATGAATGTCATGTAGTGGGAGGAGTCTTCTTAACGCGCGTAATATTGCGTGGCAGAAGCGTAAAATGGCGCCGGACGTCAACACACGTGAATTGCGAAACAAGCGCATGTTTTCAAGGCGCACCCATTACAAAGCGCTCAGGCATAATTAATCATCGTTGTCAGCAACAGCACCAACAAAGTGTGCAGCTGCGCAGGTGAGCGTGGCACCTTACCGAAGCGTAGTGGGTACTTAGCCGATTCGCAAAAGGAATAATTATGACGTAGTGGGCACCTAACAACTGTACTTGCAGTAGGCATTCTCGGATAGTTTGAAACGGCGGATGTCACGCGCACAGATGCTCATTTCCTTGCGGCATTGTTTCGGCGTCCACCGAGAACCGAGGCCAGTCTAGCAATTGAGAAGACGATACGCACGACGCCCGATTACGTCCGCTGTCGCGTTCTACTCTTGAAAGCGTCCTCCAAGTACTATTTATTACTTATTTATTTGCATCTATCTCGAATTCTCGCTCACGAGCAACGCAGACTTTTCGCTCGCAACCAACAACGCCGCTGCTGACGCCGACACCCACGCCAACACCGACGGCGACAACGGAATTCCTGCGAAACGAGCTCTTTAACGCTGTCGCGTTAAAAGGTGTCCAAATAGGGGTGGACGGGACTGGTTGGTATGTCTCTACTACTGGCAAGTGCTACAGCGCTACGCAAAAGAAGATGGACAAGTTGACGGAAAATTCGTTCCAGAACATTTAATGATTAATAAATTAAGTTTTGAAGGTGTACGCCTTAAAAGCATGATATGATCAGGAGTCACGCCGTTGTGCGGGACTCCGGGTTTATTTCCCTTCGCCTGTCTTTCCTTTCGTGTATTGCGTCTATTTATTCCATGAAGTGAATAATTTTAGCTACCGGGGTTCTTCAAAGGGCACATGAATGCAAGAATAGGTGTTCTTGTATTTCGAATTGCATCTAAAGGCGACCGCTGTGGCCGGGAATCTAACTCGCGCTTTCGAGAACTTTTGAACTCACCAAATGCAGGACTCTATATTTTTTGTTTCTTATTTTTATTTTTAGTTCATTTCTTCATCCTGACAAGCAAGTGGAAAGGTGTACCGTCGCCAACAAATGGCGACAACACCTTCATTTATTTTTTTTTTCAATAAAAAGAAAGACGAAGCCTTAGTTGCTCAGCTACAATGGTGGATCACCTAACGTAAAGCTTCGTTTTTGTAATGTTGACATTACTGATACGCATGCGTTCGAGAATGAGGCAGATCAAGCTTATTTACAAAAGGAATGGATCGCTTTCCCATAAATCCCACAGAGGGGATAAAGTATCCTGAAATATGTGGGAGATTGTTATCGCTTTTTTGCGCCATCCAGAATTTTTTAAACACTGATTTGAATCATCTTACATACGCTTTACTGGATTCAATACGCAAGACATATAGCACTGCAATGTAAATAAAAATTTTCCTTGTAGCGCAACGGATCAACGGTAAAACGGCAGTTGCGATTGTGGTTTTACGATCGGGAAGCAGAGTGACATGGCTGGCTGTTTCGTCCCGAAAGAATACAAAGACGTAAAAAAAAAAGTGCAAGCTTTGTTTCCGTCGCTTTGGCGACGGAAATCCCGATATTCCGGCGGTAATCTTCCGGAAACGTCCCAAATGACTGCAGCCGAGGAAGAGCCACCGGAAACGAAGACGAGATTGGAGCTCGAGCCAGGAACCACACGGCATTGCCGAAGGCACAGGTATAAAATGAGGACGGAAATCGAGAACAGCGATGTCGTAGATGCTGTGACGCTGCAATAAATCTCTCGCAGAATGTATGTATAGCCAGGAAAGGACTACAATCGTAGGTCATTCCAGAATATATATATATATATATATATATATATATATATATATATATATATATATGTGTGTGTGTGTGTGTGTGTGTGTGTGTGTGTGTGTGTGTGTGTGTGTGTGTGTGTGTGTGTGTGTGTGTGTGTGTGTGTGTGTGCTTTGCAAGGCATTCTTGTTAATTTTCAGGCGAAATCCTTAGAAGACTCATCACACGTGAAAAGTGAACGTTGGCATTTGCGGCGTCAACACGAGTGATGCAAAAAACCAACACATGAAGACGTTATTTTGGCGTCACATAACGCCAAGTCACATGATGACTTTATTACATGGCATCGTCGCTTGGTCAAAGCTGGGCCTATCCCGGCGGCACTGCGAAACCACGTGAGGTGCAGAAAGCTTCCGATGCCTCCGATCTCGGAGGCAGTGCAAAAATACGTTGGGTGCAGGAAGCTTTCGGAGGAGGGGGATCAGTACAAACTATTGAGAACAAAAAGAAGATAGTTATCGGCTTCGGGTCGTCTTAGGCAAGTGCATAAGGGACCATGTGACTTTTTATGTGGCGCTTATTCTACGCGTCAAAACAGTGGTACGATCAGATACGAGCCACTGTTGCTTTGGGTAACGGGGCAGGCACGAAAGCCTGTGCATTATTTGATAGCAGCGATTTCGTAATGACGCTGAACATAGAGAGTTATAAATCAAAAATACCAAATGGCTTGAGCTCCCCTTCTTTATGGAAGGCACTTGGGCCTCAGGAAACGCGAAACAGGCTTCCGTTTTTTTTTCTTGCATTAAGCTGCTTGCTTTCCGTTATGCAAAAAGTTTTGTACTCAGAAACATTAGCCTGGCACTAACTCTGTTTTCGTTATTGGTGTACACGCGAAGAAATGTTCGATTTAGGCAACCATTGAGCCGGTCTTTGAATAATTGATTTAATGCTCATTTTACCGTGACGTCTTCAAACGTAGGCGCAAGCGCTCAGAAGAGCGATGACGTTTTGGGACACTATAATGGTTGTAATCCTAAATCTCATCTTATTCGCATTCCCAGCAGCCACTGTTGGCGTGGATCGCGAGACAAAAAGACAAAATCTCTCGTAACGTCCTCACACAATTACAAAGTGGCTAGTGTCCTGAACCGTGAGGCTAGTGCGGCGCATGTAAGTTGTACGGTTCTTTTGCCTGAGCCTGCGGGAATTGGACGTGATGAAAGACTACTAAGGTGTACAGTTTGGCGCGATTTGAAGGTTATCCCGCGAGCGTTGACCAAGAATTACAACATCGCAACGGCCGAGAATCCTCTTGCGAGGAGAGGGAACTATCAGGCAAGCTTCACTCACTCTCTTTGCTGTTGCTTAAGCTGCGATCACTCCCGTCTGAGGAAGGCGCATTTTCATCTTGTTCTTTAATGACGATGCGACGTTCATATTTTGTGCAGCACAGCAAGTCATTAGAATGAAATTGTGCCAAGCACCACATTCAGTTTTTCCCATCAAATTCATTATCGTCCGCGGAGATACGAGCCAAAGAAGTATACGCTTGATCGCAACGAATTGGAAAGCTTACAACAGAGAAAATGAGTGGCGACTTCGTCGTAGGGGTGATTGTTGTAGCAAGGAACAGCCAACGAGGGAGAGAAGAATGCGAAATCTTGATTTTCACTGTTCTGAAACGTGCCGCTGGGCCAGTCGACTCTCGCGCGATAACCTTCAAATCGCGCAAGCGTGCGATATCGCATTCTTTCTGCTATCGTGCGCAAGTCGGTGGTTTTAGCCACCTGCGATCTTGAAAAAACTGGCGAACCCACGGTCCTGGCGTTTACTTTGTCCGCTTGCTCTAAACACGCGCACGACAGTAAGAAAAAAATTAATAAAATGTAATGTACACATAATTTATTGCTTATTGGCTTCACGAAGCGAAGTGGCTTTTATAAGAGCTGATGTAACGTAAGCTAATTGCTTACAAGCAGGTTGTAAAAAATAAAAAAAATTATCGTGAGCAATAGGACATGGAACACTGCCATTACCTTTCAAAGATAATTCCATATAAACGCAGTTGGCCAGTGCAAAAGTGTTCATGAACAAATGCATGAACAAATATTTCAATACGTCGCACTCATATCAGTTTATCACAAGTAATCACTGAATGCCGTAAATAATTTGGGGGTTTTACCCGTCAAAACCACGACGTGATTATGCGGCACACCGTAGTGGAGGACTCCGGGAATATTCAACCATCTGGTGTTCTTTCACGTGCACTGACATCGCAAATTACAGCGGCGTCTAGCATTTCGCCTCCAAGTATTCATTGAAAAAACCCGAATTCGGTGTTCCAGCTCATTGCTCACGATACTACTGACACATTAATATAATCTCATCACCTCCTGCCCTCTCTTCTTTACTTGGTTAATGAACGAAACGCGTCATCAACTGAATCTGAGACACTAAGCAAGCGTCTACATAGCACGTGTATTCAAACACATGATAGCCAACGGTTTCGGATGATGCTTGAATAAAAGGAAGTGGGAGAGAGGGATAGTGAACGTACAAAACGTAGCGCTCTTAGCGCGTACTACGTGATTTGCGAATGATTCCTGCACCGCAGCACATCGCCTAGGTAGTTCCCGCTTTCGCTCGTATTGCCGTCCCTGCTGCCTGTCCCGTCGCCGACTGCCGACACAATGCGCATAAGGTTAAGCCCTTACGACGATGTGGCGGTGTTGGAACAGCAGGTGAACGCTGTGGACCAGCCGGAAAATGTTCACGAACTGGAGCTCACCAATTGCGTGGTTGCGGACCCGGACGACCTTTGCCGGTGCGTAATACGCTGCACGGAGCTTCGGATTCTTTACTGCGTCTCGTGCGGGATAAGGTTGAAGTGCCTGATATTCACTGTTCTGCCAAAGCTGCCGCACTTGAGCCACCTCGAGTTGACGCTCGACGAAAGCGTGGACAGGGAGGAGACGTTGACAATTCTGGGCATGCTGCGAGCCACCAAAACAATTTCCGGGAGCATTCGCCACTTGTACGTCGAAGTTTCCGGCTCGCTAAGAATCCGAGTGCTCAGCGCAATGTTGCAGAAGCTGCCGAACGTGACCGAACTGCACGTTCACATTCTGCGCGAGGTGATGAGCGAAGCGATTCGCGGTGTCGAAAGTTTATGGCGCCAGACTCACAGTGTGCAGTGCTTCAAGATGACATCCGAAACTCCTGTCGAAGCTCAGCGAGAACCCGCCGCGGATAGGCCGTTGGAAGAACTGGATTTCGGTAACTGGGCCAGCGTTTGCGGCAACCTCCTGGTTCGTCGAAACCCTCGCACCAGGAACTGCTTTCGCGTGAGCGATTTAGCCGTTCTTGCCGAACCGCTGCATCCTACCGAGCCGGTTATCGTGGTGATTAGCAACGACGAGGGGGTACCCACGCAAGTGCAAATACGCGAAGCGGGGCTGCGGAGCCGCTGGTGCGACGTACGGAGCCTCACTCTAGTTCTCGTGAGGTCTGGTGATGCTTCCCAGGAAGTTGCGCGCGCCAACGCCGACATCGAGGGCGGGCTCGTGACCTTCTTCGGGCGTTTCAAGGGTGATGCCGGCGGTATCGGACACCTCAAGGAACTGAACCTGAGTTCCTTCCACTTCGAGGACGAGGTGGATTTCATGCACGTGTTGAGCGAAGCCGGTCTGACGACGCTCACTGCGCTCTCCGTCACACCTTGCGGCATTTGGCACCCAGGTGCGCTGGGACGGCTGTCGACCACCTGCACCGAGCTGGACGACCTGGATGTTCGCGTCTACACGACTTATCGAACGTGTTCCCGCTGTTGGCAGCCTCTGGAACTGAGTGACGTGGCAGGCAGTCATCTAAACCGAGGTCGGCTGACCTTCTCCAACGTGCCTGATTTTGCTTCGCTTGACTTCCTGAGTACGTCCCACATATCCGAGCTTCGCATGTCGGGCAAGTGCAAAGGCGATGCGATGGCCCACGTGAGGGCCGTGATCCAGAAGGTGCGGCCAAATGCCTTGCTGCGCTGTCTCGTGCTCAACTTTGAAGACTTGGACTTCGACCAAGACACGTTCAAGGTGCGCAGTTACCTTTCAACCGCGGTTTTAAAATCGGATCTGCTTCAGCCAGGGGCGTAGCCAGAAATTTTTTTCGGGGGGGGGGGGGGGGGGGTTCAACCATACTTTATGTATGTTCGTGCGTGCGTTTGTATGTGTGCGTGCCTATACACGCAAACAAAATGGAAAAATTTCGGGATCTCACCCCCCCCCCCCCCCTTGGCTACGCCCCTGGCTTCAGCGCTCAATGGCGCGCCGAGAGTTTATGTAAAAGGGTGACCAATACAGTGCATTATATACAACGACTGTATTGGCATCGATAAATGGATCATCGCATGTGTGTGTAAATAAGTTAACGCCGTGTAATATTGAATGCCAGTGCCTCGCCCTCAAAGTTAAAACAGCGTTATTTTACAATCGACGTTTCTCCCCTTTTAGCCGCATTCCGCTGATATATTTTTTGTGCAAGTACTTCTCTTTTCTTCATTGTGAAAGGGCAGTTGCTGACCTGCATACCGAGGGGCTGTCATGTCTTTTTCTATAAAAATTAGCCTATATTTTTTATGAAGACAAAGGAAGTCTTTTTCGTGAACGATCTTATCTTGGCTAAGTTGTAAGTTTTGTGCATAAACCTGTGGCGTTTTGAAGCGTCTTTCTTTCTCATTTCGCTTTGTTTTTTGAAAGGACCTGCCGATGCTCCTGGGCTTACGCTTCCTGTGTCTGCAGACGCCCAATGTGCACAGCGTAGTCGCCGTGGAGGGCTTCATCGAATGGGTGGCCTCGCACTCGTATTCGCTCGAAGTCCTGCACGTGCATTTCACGCACAACATAACGGGACTTACGGAGCGGTACACGTGGGTGCGCAACGCCGAGACAGCCGAGGAACTTCAGTCGGGCAACGACGCGAATCCACCAGGTCCGATGCCGGGCACAGTCTTTACCGACAGACCGTGCGTGATCTGTTCGACGCAGACGTTCGTGGGGCTCATCAAGCCCCACAACCGAGGCTCCAGGACGCAAGTGTAGAATGCCTCGAGTCGTTTTGATGACATAACGGACGTTCTTCTTTCACGTTGATTTGGCTCTCTGTACCCAATAAACTGCTAATTTCTTTGAAAAAAAGTGACGTTTCGTTTTTTAAAGAAAGACTTGAAGGACCGTGTTGAAATGCTACGGTTGCTCTCTCGACGTATCGCTAAATACAGATAAAGAATAAGCGTGTTTAGCACCATCGGTACTGCCCCTACACGCATGTCGGTGGCCATTTCCATTTGGTACGGCGTCACGCAACAAAACAGCGAAATTACTGTCGCGAATTCCACAAGTGGAAGCCTTCAAGTACACAAACGCATTATTGGAAATTGTTTCTTTTTCTTTGCATGCCAAAGCACTCATTGAAGGTTTCATTTCCTGCTGCTCTACAAGTGCATCCCTGCATTTTTTTAATAAATAAATCTGTACAAGAGGCCACCCGCGTTTTGAATTGCCCTCGGCACAGATTTCTTCCATCCCTACGCAAACGTACACATTCATCAAATCCTGTCATTTTTAAGCAGCAATATTTTTATCAGGGCCGCGCCACACGTACATTAACGCACACGCATGCCGACCCAATGTAAACGTTAAACTGTGCGCCACAAGGTATGAAGTCCAAATCTACAGTCTCGGTCAATATTTTAGAGACCACGATAGCGCATGGGAAATAGCTTCGCGGCGCCTTCTGACGGCTGCTTGCGAAGCTCGAGAGCGCGCACTCCGCACGCGTGTCCTTGTTTACCTTCACGTCTGCTCGTTCATTCGCTTCAAGTTCGGGCGCATCGGAACGCCAGAGAAACACAATGTGCACTTCTGTAGTCTCCATGGAAGTACCGAGAGATTTGCCTGAAAGGAAGCTTTGTCCTCTACCGGGGTCGAGGACGAATTTCTCACCTTGCAAGCTTTTCTCTTTTTGAAATTCATGTGCACTTCCTTGTAGCTTTGTACTGCAAACCGGGTGACGCCGAGTTTCTTATTTCATGGCGCATGTGAACGGGCGCATTACACTTGCACCGAGCACCACAAGAAATTGCAGCATACATGAGTTCAGTGAACAAAAGCTGCTGGGTAACCTTATCACATATGTCGATTTTGAGAAAAACTACCGCAAAGCGTGTTTTTTTTCTATGTGGTGTTGGTTTTCCGCGCATCGGGGCGTCTGACAACAAGGCGTAGAGTCAGGCGCACACACTATACTGCCAGTACAAGCTACGTATTTTCGTCACGATATCATCGCTCGGTGCTTCCGCGGCGACTGCAGAGGTGACAAATTGCGCTTTCTTCAGCGTTCCGGTGCGCGCGCACTTGAAACGAGCGAACGAGCAGGCTGGCAGGTAAACAAGGATGCGCGTGCACAGCGCGTGTTCTCGGGCTTTGCGAGCAGCCGTCCGAAAGTTTCGCGGAGCTGTTTGCCACGCTCTCCCATCGTCTCTAAAATTTTGACCACGACTCTACAACCCATTCTCAAGATGGACACAAGCATAGAGTTGTCTACAATGTTTATTAGAGGGAACTCTGGCGCTGCGATCGTTCAGCGACTATGGGAAAGGTGGGTAGTACATGGATTTGCCTAATCTTCGTCCTTGCTGCTTCGAACGCACTTGCGGATTTGCTTATTGTTGTGTCTTGGCTTCTGTTTCGGATAAAAGTATGGATCGTTGTGAACTACGCGAGCACATTTGAATTGGTGAGCCTAAAATGGTCAAGGTGAGGAAGTTGAACGGCAGAACATTTGCTGAATGCAGGCCACACGGAGCCAAACGGAGTCGAAAGAACCAAGCTTCGACAAATCCATGTATTACCCATCACTCCTATGCTGGCTGAAGTGCCATGCGTTGCAGCTGCCGTAAACATAGCTCCAGATTTCCGCCTAGTGTATTATTAGGAAACTCTATGGGCGCAAGAACTGTCGGCATTACGGGGGTTTCTTTTCGGTGCTCGTCTCGCCGCCGTAAAGGCGCAGATAAAGAAAGAAAGCAGTTTGCGACAAGGACCAAGAGGCTACCGAACCTGCAAGATAAGGTAACCTCATAGCGAAGCGCGTCAGCAGTTCTCACAGAGGATCGTGACGAAGAGGGATGCCTTTTATTGCGACAAGGGAGGAGTTCGGGAGAAGATGGAGAGTTGAAAATACGGAAGATCCTTGACCAGGGGATGCCGCTGGAGCCAACGTTTCGAAAATTATTCTTATCTTATGGTGGGGTTGGGAGTTGATTTCACTTGCCAAGTACATCCGTCATTGTTAAAAGAATGCCGTCGCGGTAACTAAAGTGCTATTTGCATTCAAAGAAAGACTGTGGGCTTCATGTCCTGCCGTGGGCACCACATGCAGTAATGGAAGTGTTGTGGTGTTTCCCTTCGACGTTGTTGCTGCTGATAATGGCTAAGTTTGGTAGATGTGTTTTACATTCTTCTGTAGCGCAGATACTGTGTGAAGCTTCAATATTTCAATGTTGTTCCTCTTGCAATGTTCATTACTTTTGACAGCGATGCTGCGTATGGATAGGTGAAACCAAAATTCGTCCGTCCTGTCGGCGCAAGAACTCCTAGCGCGAATGTGTCACAGAAATTGCGCAAGTGCCACAGAAATTGGCGAAATCGCTCTACTCACGAATGGTTCATTAAAAACGAAGGGAACACGCGGGTGGCAACCACCATTTAACGTTTGTGAACAGACGTAGCCAACAATTGAGAAAGAGTTCAATAAACCATTCTGATTAACCCAGTGATAAGAATCGGGGCCGCGCGTTTCAGCTTCACTGGTGAACCATCTGCGCGGAGTGTTTGGGCGGTAATCGTTTATAGCAGAGCCGTTACGCTCGACGTTTGTCGTGTGTCGCAGATTGACAATTATCATCACCACGAACCGGCACGCGCTCAATCGCCGCACAAGCACTCTGTACAGATGCTTAACAAGAGAAGCCGAAACGTGCCCACCAGCTCTGCTGTAACCCAGCCTTGCGCGACCTAGTGCAACCTGCGCTAATTTTTTTCATTGCGATAGAAATCTGGACACTCTCGGCGGATTTTTGCCGTCACCTTGATGTCCCGGATATGTATATGTATGCATATATAATTAAAAGCCTGAAATAAAAATAATTCAGAAGAAAAAATTCCGAAGCGCTCGACCGGGGTTTCGAACCTGTGGCCCCTCGATGCGCAGCCAGATGCCTTACACAATTACGCCACCCGTTATTCGTTCTGCAGGATACTAACGGCAGCATACAAACGCACGCGGCGTTTAGTGAAGCGCACGGGACGCCACACGTGGCGAAATTAAGATTATAGATATAAGATATAGAAAACCCATTATAAGATATAGAAAACCCAGGCAAAACAAAAATTGCGACCGGACAGGCACGTTCGATCTCTCGTGGAATCACCCACCTGCGCGTTCTTTTCGTGCGTCCTTTGTGTTTGAACAGCGCGCGGCAAGTGTCGAGCTGTGACAGTTGTTAATTCGCTCTCGCCTTGTTTTCTTTTTGTTTTCCTGAGTCCTCCCTTATGAAAATGACTGTTGATTTTCCATTGCCGGAGTATGATCGAATTATTGACTTTATTGATTATCAATGATTCCGCAATACTCATTGACTTGCTTCAATACTTCGTCAACAACATTTCTGTTGAGCAGTTCGCAATAAAACTATCATTGACTCATTTCTATCGAAATACCGTTGAGGGAATATTTCGTCAACAATAATTCTGTTGAGCACTTGGCAATAAATATTGCATTGACTCATTTCAATCGAAATACCATTGAGGGAATATTTCCTCAACAATAATTCTGTTGACCATTTTGCAATAAAAATTTCATTGACTCATTTTTATCGAAATACCATTGAGGACATAATTCGCAAACAATATTTCTGTTGACCATTTTGCAATAAAAATTTTATTGACTCATTTCTATCGAAATACCATTGAGGACATAATTCGTAAACAATATTTCTCTTGAGCACTTTGCAATAGAAATTTCAGTGACGCAATTATTTTGAAATACAATTGAGGAAATATCTCACTAACAGTACTTCTGTTGAGTATAGTTTGGAATAAAAATGTCATTGACGCAATTATGTCGAAATACCAACGAGGCATTATTCACTGCCAGTGGAACTTGGTGCAATCAATGCCTCATAAATTTTGATACTGCATGCAGGTCAGTCCAAAACACACACACACACACACACACACACACACACACACACACACACACACGCGCGCGCGCGCGCGCGCGCGCACACACACTCACACACACACACACACACACACACACACACACGCGCGCGCGCGCGCGCACACACATGCAAGTACACACACGCACGCGCAAACACACGCGCACATGCGCGTGCGCACTGGTCAAAGTTCTGACTGACGAAGGCTGTGCCACGGCCAAAACGTTCACAAACCAGTAAAATGCACGCAATTTTCGTAAGTACGCCCTTTCATTTCTCCAACCATATGTGTACCGGATCTACAGAACTTCCTCGTACCCTTACCTTTGAAACCCCACGTTTCTTTTGTGAACACTCTTCGCAGTGCTCTCTTCTCGACCGATCCTTTATTGTAAAACCACGGCCGGTCTGGAGGCGCGCGCTCTCATCCGCCCCGCCCGCCCCCCTGAATCCGCCCGCCACATGGTTACACCTGTGATGTGTGTGTCGTTCATTCTCATCGTAATTTACCACTAATGCCCTATTTACCCACCCGAGAAGAGATTTTTTTTTGCGCGGGTTCTTTGACTCTAACCCTCCTGGGATCAATGATGCTATAAAAATCACAGCATATCCACGGAGTGAATGATGATGAGTGGGCGAAGCTGCGGAGGTTCATCGGTAAACCGTGAATCTTCCGTGAATTCTGCCCAGTACATCATCACCGACGTGAGATCGGGCGCGTTTATACTAAAGGTTCGATGAGTTATGACGACTTGCAGCTCACTTTAATTTTACATATACGCTGTGAATTTTCATTGTTTAGAAAACCATTGCTTTAGAAAACATCTGGCGTCTTTCGTTAAGCAGCTGGCGTCTTTTCGTTTTGCTTTAGAAACATCTGGCGTTCTTCCGTTTTGCTTTTACAAAACATCTGGCGTCTTTCGTTGGTTTATTTCATCAATCAACGGCGTTTTGAACAAAATTTTTATTGTTAAATCACACACAGGAGAAATCTCACCAGGCACTACCTTGGAGGTAAAGAATGGCTGCTAATGGGAATGAGAGACAGAAGAAGTCGGCTTTTAGCTACCGCTGCGAATTTTTTATTGTTCAACAACGCACAGGAAAAATCTCCCACCGGCACCACCTTGGAGGTCAAAGCGTAAGACTGGTTACGCACTACGACTACGACTACGAGGGACGAACGGGTGCCGCCTTAAGGAGCTTCGCCCCTAAAAACGCATCGAAACTTGTAAATCTTGTCTTGTATTTATAGATCGCACTTTTAACGAACACAGTAACTCACAAAAGAAACTAATATAACTGCAAGGACCGTATGGTCTTTCCGCCTTCGTTTGTCCATTGCCAAGGACAACGTATTTCATGGAATACTGCAAAGCGCAATGTCGAAGCGGGATAACGGTCACGCACAGGAAAACAGCCTCTTTCAAGACATAAATAGTGGAATTCAGTGCAGTATTGTGTTTCTGTTACTATTCAGTATACACAGTACGTTGGCTTTCTTTTCGAATATAAACGAACTTGCCCAGAAACGAAGTTTGTTAAACTACTGTTTTGTCGATTAGCTGTCGCCTTTCAACAAATAAGTATTTTCTCCTGCTTTTATTACGATGACGTGCAATGTCCTTTTGAATAGTGTTTAAATGGGCAGTTTCAAATTGATAGTAACTTGCTTACATGCCCAACTTAGAATATATCAATTAAGGCTAACAAAGTACATCAATAAGAAAGAAGCTGCAGCTGAATCACACTAAGGGCGAGGCATTGATGGTACCATTGGTTCGTTGCTCAATACGAAGAGGCAGGCACGTAGAAACGATTTTTTTTCGGGAGGGGGGGGGGGGGGCTTGCTACGTGCCTGCGAAGAGGTATTAAGTAGCACAGTGAACACTTGTTGTCAAAAGGCCCCGGTTTTCGACGTGCTTAAGCTTTGTGCTTGAGCAGCACGCAGAAATTTTCTAGATGCTTGCCGTTCTTCCTGTAACATTGCAATTTCTTGCTAACGCATTCACTGCGTCGCCCTTGAAGCGAAACTGTGACCTTTTTTGTCATTATTGGCCTTATTGGCATTATTGGCAGTGATTTCGCACTGATCTAACTGTGGACTACAGGGTACCGGCGAAGACGTGTTGCAGTAGATGAGCCTACTCAGTGTTCAAATACTCAGCTATAAGTCTAGACTCGCCAAGGCCGCTTAGCGGCTTTTGCACAGCCAAGCTCGAGGATACAGGTTCAATTCCGAGTCACGCGGCGGCCGCATTTCAATGAATGTGTGTGAGGAAGGGGGGCAGGGGTGAGGAGGAGGACGGAAACGCAGACACTTCCTTGTACTTAAAGCTGTGCGCACGCCAAACAACTCCAGGTGGTTAAAGTGAACCCGGAATCGCTAACTACGGCGTGCCTCGTAATAACATACGAGGTTTTCGCAACTGAGACTCCTGAACTTATCAGTAATAATTTAATATAGCTTGAGATAAAGTTATATTAACTTACTACAATTAATTACTACAAATAAGATGCCCTATACTTTCCGTGGCATTACTGCGTGTTAGTTCTCATTGATATGTCTAACAACGAAAAACTAGCCCTTAGAAGTAATTTTCTACATATATTTAACAAAGAACAAAGGAAGGAAAAACCAGAGATAAGAGATTAGGAACTACGATAGAAGCATTTCTGAAAGAATTTCCCTTATTTTAGCACAAACGTAGGGATCTCCATAAACGTTGGGAGAAAGAGAAAAAGATGCTTTAACGAAATGCTGGATGTGTTAGCCTGGCTATTCGCCTGGCTGCGCGATAATTATAACATATGCACTCATCAGCAAACACACACACACACACACACACACACACACACACACACACACACACACACACACACACACACACACACACACACACACACACACACACACACACACACACACACACACGCGCGCGCGCGCGCAGATTGCACTGTTTACAACAGTTCGTTAAGGCTCATGGCCCGCAAGACGTCAACCGCGCTTTCGTCGTGCGTAATGCACAGGTGGTGCTATGTCATGGGCCGAGAATAAGCTGCATTTGCAAGCTCGAGTCCCGTCGAAGGTGTGATGCCGCCTTCAGAGACTGCCCTTCTCACGCGTATCGCCTGAAGAAACACAAAACGTGTTGCAAGTCTTCGGCTGGGGAACTCCTATCTAAGACATGTGCATGAGGAAGTCCTTTTAACGTGATAGCGTTAAATAGCTTGTTTCGCAAAAATTCCGGCGTCGGCGTCGTTGGTTGTGAGCTAAATATCAGCGTTGTCCGTGAGCCAATATTCGAGATAGACGCAAATAAATTAATAAGAACACATCGGCTCGAGTGGGAATCGAACCCACGCCTTGTGCGTGACAAGCAGGTATCCTACCACGGATCGACGCCGCTTCTTGGAACAGGTTCCGAAAAAAAAAAAACGCTATATGAATGTCATGTAATACCACGAGTCTCATTAACGCATGTAATGTTGCGTCGTAGAAGCGTGCAATCTCGCAGGCGTCGAGACATGTGAATTGCATAACGAGTGCGGGGTTTGAAGACCCACCCATTACAAAGCGCTGACATAGTTAATGATCATCTTCACCAAAAAGATTCACCAAAGTGAGCAGCTGCGTAGTTTTGCGTGTTACCTTACGGACGCGTAGTGGGCACTTCGCTGATTTGCACAAGCAAGAATTAAGGCTTAGTGGGCACTTCACAACTGTACTTGCAATAGGCATTGTAGAATAGCTTGAAATGGCTAATGTTGCGCGTACAGACGTTCCTTTTTCTAGCGGCATTGAGGTGTCCACTGAGAAGCGAAGTGATGCTAACCATTGAGATGGCGAGGCGAACAGGGCCTGAATACGCTATCGCGTTCTGCTCTGAGGCGGAGCTTAAGCGCCCTTCAACGTTTTTCTTTTTTTTTTTTTTGACCGCCTGCTGTAAGAACTCGCCTCATGAAAAGCGAAGACACTCGTTCACCTTTTATCTGCTGTCGAAGGGACACTACACTTTTGCGCCAGTAGCGCCCCTCGCGGTTACTGCAGAGGCTTGAAAACTGGAAGTTAGATGTCCAACAACTTCCATAATTTCGAAGCAGTGCCTACGTCAGATGTCACTAGCTAGCATTTCGCTCACGGGCACTTGTGTTCTACAGCAACTTAAGCTTGTCCTCTACAGAATACTCTTTGGGCACCTAACTTGGCGCGCTCCAAACTCCAAAGAAGCACGCTCGAGTGCGCTCGAGTGCGACTCAGCTTAACTTAGTGGCGATTTCCGCCGGCTACTTTCGAGGGCACGAATGCGTTACATGGCGACAACGTTATGTTGCTTCCGCATACGCTATTGCACTTCGCGCGCATTTCGTTGTAGCGCCGCTGGTAAACAAACTCCTGCAATTCCCGCTAAACGATGGCGAGTTCGTAGAACTTGACGGGCGGCGAAGGAGGCTCCAACAGCGGCCTACGTAAGCTATGCAAGTTGTACGTTTTTCCTACTCTCAGAGGTGCCCTATCGCAAAATAACGTAAGAACCTGCACGTACACCTAGCAACGCGATGTCGCCGCACTTCAGCTGTTCGGAAATAGGTTACGCACTACCTGTGTCTGTGACAAGTAATAATCGGGCCTTCATTATCGGTTCGCGCAAACTCAAACCACGTCAACGCGCAAAGTTTGCGATCGGGCCTGATAACACGCCCGAAGACGCGGCGGTTGGAAGGCGTGGTAAAGGAGAACGGACTTCATTAGTGGAGACAGCCGGAAACGCGTCATTGTTCCGGAAGCCGTAGCAGGCGCGAGCTCTCGTGCACCGTCTCAGGGTTGGGGCGCGTAGAGTGCACTCCGTAATCACGACCGCACGTCGCTTCTTAACCGTTAAGTTTATGAAAGTGCACTACCCCGGCTAGAGCACGCTCGAGCTCCTTAACTTAGCGTGCTCTTTGAGAAGCCACTGTTTCTTATGTATCTCTTGTTCGCATTTTAATATAGTAGAGTAGTGGCGACCAAGAAGTTTTGGCATTGTCACCTACTTACGCCAGTCATGCCATTTTTTTTGATGAACTGCTACTAATGACCATAGAACAGCCGCTAGGAGACAGAGAAATATATTTTATTTTTAATGAAATCCAGCAAATATGGATTCAGTGCACGAAACTGGTAATGGATTCAAGAGCTGTTTAGCTGATATGATTGCAATCAATATACAGATAAAAAATACAGACTTTATTCTGTTTTATTAAGCGAAGAGGCGCGAGGTTTTGCTGGAAACCTGTCTCCGTTTTATGACAGGCTCTTTTCATTTCACTGGAACTTCCTCCCCTTGCCTGTTTCCCTAATGCCAACAGCCTAGTGAGTTATTAAAGCAAAATTAAAGGGACTCGATACGCATTTTCAGAGACCTGAAAAAGTCAGAGTTCACACGCTTCACACGACGGGGGAAACTTTGCCGTTGAGTTCAGAGGCGCCAATATTGTTCAGCTTGATTCCTTCAAAGGTAGGCGCAAGCGCTCACTTTTGGGGTCGTTATAATGGTTGCAATTCCAAATCTCTCCCTCTTACGAGAACGGAAATCTGGGCGAGTTTGTAAGAATTCATCACAGAGCAGGTAGCGCAAAAATTACGGGGACACAAGAAAGCAACATAAACACGAGACGAGCGCTAACTTCAAACTGAAATTTATTCTCAGAATCCACGCCTATTTATAAACCAGCAGAGATCAAAACAGCACATCGTCACCCAAGAACGTACATCGTTCTTTGGCGCGATTTGAAGGTTATCGCGCGAGCGTTGACCAAGAGCTGTAACAGCGCCACGGCCGAGAATCCTCTTGCGAGGAGAGAGAGGTATCAGGCAAGCTTCACTCACTCTCTCTTCTGTTCCTTAAGCTGCGATCACTCCCGTCTGAGGAAGGCGCATTTTGAAGTTTTGTTTTTTTTTAGTGACGATGCGACGTTCATATTTTGTGCAACATAGCAAGTCATTAGAATGAAGCAGTGCGAAGCACCACTTTTACCAGTTTTTTCCCATCAAATTCGTTATCGTCCGCGGAGATAAGAGCCAATGAAGTATACCCTTGATCGTAACGAATGGAAAGCTTACAATAGAGAAAATGAGCGAGGACTTCGCCGTATACTGGCGTGATTGTGGTAGCAAGGAACAGCCAACGAGGGAGAGAAGAATGCGAAATCTTGATTTCCACTGTTCTGAAACGTGCCGCTACGCCGGTCGACGCCCGCGCGATAACCTTCAAATCGGGCAAGCATGCGATATCGCATTCTTTCTGCTAGCGTGCCCAAGTCGGTGCTTTTAGCCACCTGCGATCTTGACAAAAGTGGCGAACACACGGTGACGGGCGTTCAGTTTCTGCGCTTCCTGTAAACACGAGCACGAGAGTAAGAAAAAAATGAATGAAATATAATGTATAGGTAATTTATTGCTTATTTATTCCACGAAGCGAAGCGGATTTGATAAGAGCTGATATAACTGTAACGCATTCAGTGTGCTGGCAAAGCTGCCGCGCTTGAGCCACCTCGAGTTGACGCTCGAGGAAAGCGTGGACAGGGAGGAGGCGTTGACGATTCTGGGCATGCTCCGAGCCACCGACATGATCTCCGGGAGCATTCGCCACTTGTAAGTCGAAGTTTCCGGCTCGCTCATAATCCGAGTGCTCAGCGCAATGTTGGAGAAGCTGCCGAACGTGTCCGAACTGCACGTTCACATTCTGCGCGAGGTCATGAGCGAAGCGATTCGCGGTGTCGAAAGTTTATGGCGTGAGACTCGCAGTGTGCTGTACTTCAAGATGACGTCCGCAACGCCCGTCGAAGCTCAGCGAGAACCCGCCGCGGATAGGCCGTCGGAAGAACTGGACTTCTGCATCTGGGCCAGTGTTTGCGGCAACCTCCTCGTTCGTCGAAGCCCTCACACTAGTAACAGCTTTCGCGTGAGGGATTTAGCCGCTGTTGCCCAACCACTGCATCCTACCGAGCCGGTTATCGTGGTTATTAGCAATGACGAGAGGGTACCCACGCAAGTGCAAATACCGGAAGCGGGGCTGCGAAACCACTGGTGCGACGTACGGAGCCTCACTCTCGTTCTCGTGAGGTCTGGAGATGCTTCCCAAGAGGTTGCGCTCGCCAACGCCGATATCGAGGGCAGGCTCGTGACCTTCTTCGGGCGTTTCAAGGGTGACTCCGGCGGTATCGGACACCTCAAAAAACTGAACCTGAGTTCCTTTCACTTGGAGGACGAGGTGGACTTCACGCACGTGTTGAGCGAAGCCGGTCTGACGATGCTCACTGCGCTCTCCGTCACACCTTGCGGCATTTGGCACCCGGGCGCGCTGGGACGGCTGTCGACCACCTGCACCGAGCTGGACGACCTGGACGTTCGCGTGTACACGACTTATCGAACGTGCTCCCGCAGTTGGCAGCCTCTGGAACTGAGTGACGTGGCCGGCAGCCCGAGGTTGTCTTACCTTCTCCAACGTGCCTGATTTTGGTTCGCTCGACTTACTGAGCACGTCCCACATATCCGAGCTTCGCATGTCAGGCATGTGCAAAGGCAATGCGATGACGCGCGTGAGGGCCGCGATCCAGAAGGTGCGGCCAAATGCCTTGCTGCGCTGTCTCGTGCTCAACTTTGAAGACTTGGGCTTCGACCAAGACATGTTTAAGGTACGCAGTTACATTTCAACCGCGGTTTTAAAACCGGATCTGTTTGAGCGCTCAATGGCGCACCGAGAGTTTATGTAAAAGGTTGACCAATACAGTGCATTATATAAGACGACTGTATTGACATCGATAAATGGATCATCGCATGTGTGTGTAAGTAAGCTAACGCCGTATAATAGTGAATGTGAGTGGCTCGCCCTCAAACATAAACAGTGGAATTTTACAATCGACGTTTCTCCTCATTTAGCCGCCTTCCGCTGATATATATTTCGTGCAAGTACTTCTTTTCTTCATTGTGAAGGGGCAGTTACTGACCTGCGTACCGAGGGGTTGTCATGTCCTTTTTTATAAAAATTTGCTTATATTTTTTTATGAAGACAAAGGAAGTCGTTTTCGTGAACGATCATATCTTGTCTATGATGAAAACAAGTTGAAAGTTTGTTGTATGAACCTGTGGTGTTTGGAAGCGGCTTTCTTTCTCATTTCGCTTTCTTTTCTCGAAAGGACCTGCCGGTGCTCCTGGGCCTACGTTTTCTGTGTCTTCAGACGCCCAATGCGCACAGCGCTTGTCGCCGTGGAGAGCTTCATCCAATGGGTGGCCTCCCACCTGTGTTCGCTCGAAGTCATGCACGTGCATTTCACGCTCAACATAACGGAGCGGTACACGTGTGTGCGCACCGCCGAGACAGCCGAGGAACTTCAGTCGGGCAACGACGCGAATCCACCAGGTCCAATGCCGGGAACCGTCTTTACAGACAGACCGTGCGTGGTCTGTTCGACGCAAACGTTCGTGGGCCTCATCACGCCCCACAACCGAGGCTCCAGGACGCAAGTGTAAAATGCTTCTAGGCGTTTTGATGGCATAACGGACGTTTTTCTTTCATAAACTTGAAAGAAAAATGTCCGTTATGTCATCAAAACGCCTCGACGCATTCTACACTTGCGTCCTGGAGCTTCGGTTGTGGGGCGTGACGAGGCCCACGAACGTCTGCGTCGAACATATCACGCACGGTCTGTCTGTAAAGACTGTGTCCGGCATCGGAGTTGGTAGATTCGCGTCGTTGCCCGACTAAAGTTCCTCGGCTATCTCGGTGGTGTTCACACACGTGTACCGCTCCGTAAGTCCCGTTACGTTGTGCGTGAAATGCATTTTGTATCTCTGAACCCAATAAACTGCTAATTTCGTTTGAAGAAAAATGTTGAAGCGATGTTTCGTTTTTTTAAATAAAGGCCTGCAGGACCATGTCGAAGTGCACGCGTTCAAGTGCACAAACACATTATTAGAAATGATTTGTTTTTCTCTGCATGCCAATGAAGTCGTTGAAGGTTACATTTCCCGCTGATCTACGAGTGCATCCCTGCATTTTTTATTAATAGATCTGTACCAGAGGCCACCCACGTTTTGAATCACCCACGGCACAGTTTTCTTCCATTCCTACTGAAACGTATGTACATTCATCAAATTGGCATTTTTGAGCCACACTATTTTCATGAGGGCCGTGCACACGCAGTCTAAGGCATACGCATGCTGACCGAATACAAACCTTAAACTGTGTGCCACAAGGTATGAAGTCCAAATCTACAGTCTCGGTCAATATTTTAGAGACCCCGAGAGCGCCCGGGAAATAGCTTCGCGGCGCCTTCTGACGGCTGATTGCGAAGCTCGAGAGCGCGCACTTCGCACGCGTGTCCTTGTTTACCTTCACGTCTGCTCGTTCATTTGCTTCAAGTTCGTGCGCATAAGAACGCCAGAGAAACACAATGTGCCACTTCTGCAGTCGCCATGGAAGTACCGAGCGATTTGCCTGAAAGAAAGCTTTTGTAAACTTTGTCCTGTACCGGGGTCGTGGACCAATTTTTCATCATCTTGCAAGCTTTTCTCTTTTTGAAATTCATGTGCATTTCTTTGTAGCTTTGTGCTGCAAACCGGTTGACGCCGAGTTTCTTCTTTCATGGCGCATATGAATGGGCGCATTACACTTGCACCGAGCACCACAAGAAATTGCAGCATACATGAGTTCCGCGAAGGAAAGCTGCTGGATAATCTTATTACGTATGTCAATTTGAGGGAAAACTACCGCAAAGCGTGCTTTTTTTTAAATGGTGTTAGTTTTCCGCGCATTGGGCCGCCTGAGAGCAAGGCATAGTGTGAGGCACACAGACTACTGCCTGTACGAGCTACGTATGTTCGTCACGATATCATCGCTCGGTGCTTCCGCGGCGACTGCAGAAGTGGCACATTTGGCGTTCCGATGCGCGTGCACTTGAAACGAGCGAACGAAGAGGCTGGCAGGTAAACAAGGATGCGCGTGCGCAGTGCGTGTTCTCGGGCTTCGCGAGCAGCCGTCCGAAGGTTTCGCGGAGCTGTTTGCCACGCTCTCCCATGGCCTCTAAAATTTTGACCGCGACTCTACAGCCCATTCTCAAGGTGGGCGCAAGCGTAGACTTTCCTACATTAATTACAAAAGGGAACGGTGACGCTTCGATCGTTCAGCGACCATGGGAAAGATGGGTATAGTACATGGATTTGCCTAATCTTCGTACTTGCGGCTTTGTTTGTTGTTGTGTTTTGTCTTTTGTTTCGGATAAAAGTATGGATCGTCGTGAACTTCACGAGCCGACTTAAATTGGTGAGCTTAAAACGGTCAAGGTGGGGAAGTTGAACTGCTCAACATTTGCTGAACTTCGTAGCCGCTGCAGGCCACGCGGAGCCAAACGGAGTCGAAAGAACGAAGCTTATACAAATCCATCTACTACGCATCACTCCTATGCTGGCTGAAGTGCCATGCGCTGCAGCTGCCATAAACACTAGCGCCAGATTTCCCTCTAGTGTATTAATAGGAAACTCTTCTTTTCGGTGCTCGTCTCGCCGCCGTAAAAGCGCAGATAAAGAAAGAAAGCAGTTTGCCACATGAGACGATGAGGCGGTGGAATTTGCAATATAAGGTAACATCAAAGTGAAGCACATCAACAAGTTCTCGCAGGGGATCGTGACGAAGAGGGATGCCTTTTATTGCGACAAGGGAGGAGTTCGGGAGAAGATAGAGAGTTGAAGATACGGAAAATCCTTGACCAGGGGCTATCGCTGGAGCCAACTTTTCGAAAATTGGTCATATCTTATGGTGGGGTGGGGAGTTGATTTCACTTGCCAGGTACATCCCTCATTGTTGAAAGAATTCCGTCGCTGTAACTAAAGATGTGCTATTTGGATTCAAAGAATACTGCAGGCTTCATGTCCTACCGTGGGCGTCACATGCGGTAATGAAAGTGCTGCGATGTGTCCCTTCGACATTGTTGGTGCTGATAACGTCTATGTTTGATAGATGTGTTTTACATTCTTGCGTAGTGTAGATACTGTGTGAAGCTTCAATATTTCAATATAGCTTCTCTTGCAATGTTCATTACTTTTAACACCGAAGCCGTATATAACTAAGTTAAACCAAAATTCGTCCGTCCTATATCGGCGCAAATGCTCCTAGCGCGCATGTGCCGCAGAAATTGCGCAAGTGCCACCGAAATTGGACAAATCGCACTACTCACGAGTGGTACACTAAAAAGAAAGGCAACGCGCGGGCGGCAAACACCAATTAACCTTTGCGAACAGACGCAACGAACAATTGAGAAAGAGTTTAATAAACCGTTCTGATTAACCCACTGATAAGAATCGGGGCCGCGCGTGTGAACCATCTGCGCGGACTGCTTGGGTGGAAATCGTTTATAGCACAACTGTTATGCTCGACGTTTGCCGTCTGTCGTAGATGGACAATCATCATCATCATGAACCGGCACGCGCTGAATCACCGCCCAAACATTCCGTACACATGTTTAGTCAGAGAGGCTGAAACGTCCCCACCAGCTCTGCTGTGACCCAGCCATGCACGACTTAATGCAAGCTGCTGTAATTTATTTTTGTTTCATTGTTGGCCTACAGGCAGTGATTTCGCACTGATGAAACTGTGGACTACACGGTACCCGCGAATACGTGTTGCCGTAGATGAGCCTACTCAGTGTTCAAATATTCAGCTATAAGATTAGACTTGCTAAGGCCGCTTAGCTGCTTTTGCACAGCCAAGCTCGAGGAGACAGGTTCAATTCCGAGCCGCGCGGCGGCCGCATGTCAATGAATGCGGGGGAGGGGGGGTGCAGAGAAACGCAAACACTTCCACGTACTTAGATTTATGCGCACTCCAAAGAATTCCAGGTGGTTAAATTGAACCCGGAATCGCCAACTATGCCGTGACTCGTAATAACATGCATGGTTTTCGCAAGTGAAACTCCTGAACTTAGCTGTAATAATGTAATATAACTTGAGTTAACTTGGTCGACATCCTCAGTTACAATTTTGAATTCTTAGTAACTTACGAACGGGTCGCCATGCTAATGATTCTGCAGTCGTGAGCCGCATATGGCTTATGGCTCGTCACGAATTTAGCATGACGGCGAGGATCAGGTAAATCGTAAAAAAACTTTTCTTTTTTAATGTAAAGTTTTTCGTCAAAAGCAGTAACATAGGTGATGCATATATGCGAATTCTTTAAGCAATGAGCACTGAGGAGCATTATCACTAAAATGAAGTGAAATTCTGAGTGGTTTCTAGAATGTTACGTAGCCAGGTCATATAACTTGTTCAAATGTATATTTTCATCCTCTCTCATTTCCATATGGCTCATAACTACTACACTTAAAATTACAGACTACATATTGCACCTCCTACACTTTTCTTGACTTCACTATCTGGTGGCTTCCTGTACTAGTGCACTATTAAGGCATATATGCAAAAGGAAGGAAAAAGAGCTGGAACAAATGATCTATTCCTATTTGTGTTCCTTTGCAGCGAATACTTTCTATAATGTAGACGTGCGCTCGGAAGGAAGAGGAGCCACACGAGATCATAGGTGGTAAGAACAACTCACGCTCAAATTATAACCATGTGTTACGCGTTCTTAATTTACAAATTTTGTTAACCTAGATACGCGTAAGAAATAATTAGAATTCGAGCGCGAGTTACTATTGCCGCCTTAGCTCTCGTTTTAATTAAGACGTCTGGAGGCTGCAAATAAGATGAGCCCGCGCGAGGCACTGTAAATTGGGAGAGCATTGAGACAGGCCTTCGTCTTTCAGTGGACATAAAGTAGGCTGAGGCGGATAACGTTGTGGTGTTCTGGAAATATCATAATTCGGGGCAAACAAACAAACAAGAAACAAATCCGAGTGTGGGCTGAGCGTGCATGGGTGCACACACTGTACGTTCGTGTCAGAGACACCGCGTCGTGGCCATTCGGATATGGCTATAGACTTCCGTCGTGCGGGGAAAGGCGAGATTGGTGCGTCTCCGTATGATTAGGTCCAATATACCCGGTGATGAGGAAGAAGCGAGGATGCCTCTGTTGCCGTCTTCGTTCATTCTCTCTGTGTGAGAGATGTTGTGGCTCGGAAATTACTTACTCGTTCTTTTTGTATATCATCACTATAGTTCACGTCCACCGCTAGATTAGGTACCAAGTCATAAGCTCCTGCGCCGGAGTGATGACAGCAGCGAACGTTGGGAAACAACCACGTCGATCTTTTTATGTTACTGCCTTCTTTATTTCAGCTCAAATCAAATCAAATCAAATTAAATCAAATCAAATGTTTATTTCCAACTAGAGTTTGGGGTCGATCAGGCGAAAAGCGGGTTAAAACCACTTAAGAGGGCCTGAGCGACCACGTACGTGGCAGTAGTTTCGGAACTCAGGCTTTTTAACAAGTAGAGTACAAAAATAGCAAGAGGAAAGAATTAACAAAATTAGGTGGACATTGTAGAAACAGGTACGTAGAACAAATAGGCACGCAGAACAGGTGAGATCATTACTTTTGTACACTCATAAATACAATGAACAATAGTAAATAATCGAGATAAAAATGAAGAACGCGATATAAAGGCTAATGTTTCATTGTAGTGGTGTTAGCACAGCATACTATAAAAAGGACATTCGACAAGGGGGCAAAATATTCGCGCATTTCTCCTTTTGTAAACGTAAAAACTTTAGGGTCATTCTCCACGTGTATATTAAGTAAGATGGTGTCAATCGAAGAGACTGTAAGGAATAAGCCGTGCAAGAACGAGGAACCAGGCACCTGTCGGCGCTTCGGGTTCGTGAATAAGTGTATTCCATGCTTGTGTTATATAAATCTTTATTAACATTCAGAACTGTTCCTTTGCAAAGAAATAAGCATACTTTAGTCGAAAATCAAATAGGTGTTTCATATTGATTATTCGATAACGGGAGAACATTTTGGCAAGCCCGCTTCTTAATGCTTTCACAAGCACGTATTTGATTCATGCGAGACAGGCTGCCGGATGCGAGCTTTAGGAAAAGACGGATTCCTGGGAGTTATTTTTGGTGCCTACCACCTCATTTTCTATTAAGTCCAGGTGATACGTAATGGTTTTATGCCTTGATATAAAACGAACACCATTAGCACGTCTTGGACAACTGGCAATGCGTTACGATCCAAACTCATCTGTCGTACTTGTTATTGTGGTCGCGGCACCTGGAACCTAAAATGCGGCCGCCGTGGCCGGGATTCGATCACGGGACCTTTGGGAGTCAGCATAGAAATGCTACGCATTAAAGGGGTACTGACACAAAAATTTTGGCCTCGTGTTTTTTTTTTTATGCAATATGTTGCTGGGGGCCTGTTAGTCATAACACGGCACATCGTTTGCTGCAGCAGGCTCCTCATTACTGACCACTGTCAGTTTCGGTTTCAAAAACGACAAGCCTCTGGGTGTAACTATCACCACCTAGCGGGTGCAGCGCTCAATCACACGTCAACACACAGAACTGTGACGCACTTCCGGAGGGTTCGCGAGCAGCCGCCGAGAAGTAGGCTGCTGGAGCAAACGCGGGAAAAAAAACATGGCGGCTATGACGTCATCATAACTTGTTGCAGCGTGGTCACGTGACGGAAGCAGCGGGTCTCCAGGGTCCCCTTTGAGAGTGTCAATAAAGCGAAGATGTCGATCGCTCACGCAAACTTTAAAATTCATTGAAAATACCTTCCAAGCTATATTCGCTGCTGATATTTTGCGGATTATATACGCATGTTCACGGGAATCACTCCCGCAGGCTATCTCGGCCGCGAATTTTCGTGTCAGTGCCCTTTAAAAACATACTCGCTCGGGAGCACAACGTACACACACACACACACACACACACACACACACACACACACACACACACACACACACACACACCACACACACACACACACACCACACACACACACACACACACACACACACACACACACACACACACACACACACACACACACACACACACACACACACACACACACACACACACACACACACACACACACACACACACACACACACACACACACACACACAAAAACGCAAGCAGTGATGAAGAACATGTAAGACCTAAGGACCACGCACAAAATAAAGACCAGATTATTTTAGAGCACTAGCAACGAGTGACACTCTTGGTGCGCTTCCAAGCATTCCCGGTCGAGTACTGCCGGTTTCCTGAATATTCAGAAAATGCAATTCAGAAAATAAAACTGGAAGGAAATTGATTGTTGCGGTTCAAATTGAAAGATATATTGGATGCTTATGATATCGGAACGTAAGTTTGCTAAAAATAGGTGTCAATTAAGTTGCAGGATAAATAGTGAAAATTAACTGATAGAGTTTACCTTAAGCGCAGATGGTTTTCTTATGAGGGGCTGGGAGCGTTGATTCACATGGCGGAACAGATCTCAACCACGCGCATCTCTCTACATGGCTTCCGAGATCCGCCTCTGTAGTGCGACGAACCACAAAGTTAACACAAGGGATACGCCAAAGAGCACGAACGCTGAGGTGCGTGAGCCACTGCATAAGTCAAGGATTGAGGTTGCCTTCAATTTTAAAGACGATAGTCTTTCTTGGGGAACTTAAACGCAACATCACTAGGTAAGTATTAGGTGGTGTGTTCCTTTAATAGAAAATACATAGATACGTAATTTTAGAGACCCTAGTTTCTTAAGCTGCGCTGAAAATGCGACTGCGCCGAAACTTGGCTTCCTCCGTGTCTGCGCGAGCTCATTGTTGTGTTTCGGTTTCGGTTCTGTTGCGCTGTACGAATGCCATGGGTTGGTGTTGAAAAACTTTAGTTTTGAGAAGGCCAAGAAGGTGAAAAAAAATATTTAAAAAATGAAAAAGCAGCGTTGTGGGCGGCCTTCAGGCTGCCGGTTGTGGGCGCCGCTCTGGCGTTCCTGTTTTACCCAGGCGACGTGCAAATAAAAGAGTGTGTGGAGAGTACTCGTTGAGTGCGGACGTTTCTCTGCTTCAGCGCTTCGCGCCAAACCGCGTTTTCGGGCTCGCTGGCGTCCCCGCCGGTCGCGTTGGTCACCGCCGGTCTTCGCCTGCTGCTGCGCCGGGACTACCAGCACGCAACACAGCACTCATGTTTCCCGACGTATTGCCAGATGGCGTCCATATCTCACACAGCGCCTCTTCTATCGTCTTTACACGACATTTGCAGCGAAGCACGCAGATACGCGGCCAATGTTTTACTCTCCAAACCGTGCTTAATGCAAGCACACATAATCTCGACTCCAGTTGCCACTTCTCAACGCGGCCGTCACTGGAACAAGCAGGTTTGGTTAGGTCATAGCTGACGGCGATTGAACAGTGGCGGGGAGCATGTGAAAACGGCAGGCTGGATGCTATTGCAATCTTCCCTTCAACCCGAGCCGCAGCTCCCGGCCATAGGTCACTGCCCCTTGCAAGCGATGAAAATTCTGGTCTTTATATTAGGTGCATTTTCTGCACCGCATTCAGCCTTGCAGTTGTCGGTCTCTTTACTAGAAGCAATTTCTTACGTAAGACCGTTATGTCACTTCACCTGCCGCGACAAAGACGAGTCTTGTAAGTCGAAACCGTTGGCTTCAGCGACAGCCTTGTTCAAAAATTTTTCATGTTTGCAAGCTTCTATCTTGCCTTTTATCGTGCCTTATTTAGATTTCAGCTGTACGTTTCGTACGAACAATGACATTGGAGCTCGAGGCCCATACGCGTTCAACGCGGAAAAGTAGCTTCCTACAGTAAGATAAATCTGGCCGTCAGGGCAGTGGTCCAGCTCTTTCATTTTCATCGAGCCGATGAATCAAGGGGGAAAGAATTGATTTACAGGACAGCAGACAGGCATCTTGCAGCCCCGCAGGCCTCTGGCGCCTTGCTTCGGCTGTACTCGCTATTTAGTTATTTGCTTTCTTTCTGCGGGTTCAGGGAACCATGGGAGCAAGAAGAATGACCTCTCCCACGGTGATACTAGCACGTTTTTTTTATATTTGAGTTTATCGTGCAAAACATTTGGCTGTAAATGTGTTGATGCGTTTTTTTTTGTTTTTGTTTTTTGTGCCAAGCTTATTGTCTAGCGTCTTTCAACCGGAAACGAAACAACCGTGCCTTGTTGCCGGACGACGGTTTTCGGCGTTTATTGTACGAATCGTGAGTTTTACCTCGGTTCATTGTGCTAACCGTGAACCCGTCGCCTACTGCAGTGCCTCGGACGCTTGAAAACTGTTTTCCCAAGCTGAAATATCTGTAACTTGCTTTCCCTGGTGATACGAAACAAGCCACTGAAATAAATTAATATTTATATGATGCAGAAATACATGGTATAAACAACTGTAAATGAACGTATTACGATACCGTACATTTAGAGGAGTCAAGGGAGCTTTCTAAATTGTAGCCTATAGGCTACAATTTAGAAAAAATCAACAACCGCACGGAAAGCAATATTTCACTGCGACTCGAGATCCGTTAATAATTGCAGTCATTAGATATTGCAGTATAATAATACTGTGTTAACGTTGCTGTCCTTCGTCTTTGTATATCGATTTTTTTATTTTCTTCTATGTGACCCACTTTGCTTTTATGTTAGCGTGCCACACGGAATCCCTTAAATGAACGAAAAATGTGGTTGGTGTGCATTAGTGGTATGAAAAAAGCGCTGAATACGAGGCAGAATATCGAGAAAGAGCAACAAAATTTGTTTTTTTTTATCTGTTGTACTCTGAAACAAATTTGATGCCAGCCGCAGTACCATAACGACCGGGAAGCTCCTTGCCTTAATATCGGCGCCTCGCGTTCATTAGATAATCGAAGAAACGACGCCTGAAGAAGTCACGTCAATATCCCATTCGACGCCACTGCTGTTTTAGTACGCAGGAAGGGCAACTTTAGTTTTGCTTTTTTTTCTTCATTTGTGTCACGTGTACATAATGGCGTTAAAGAGAACGAGGCTCTCAAGATAAAGACCTAAGGAGGACTCCACTGTGTTGATTGTCTTTTCGTCGTTTTGTTTTTAACGCAGTCATGAAAAGATAGTTTTGGCACGCACGCCAGCAACGGCATTGGCGCTCCGTTCATTTATTCTTTTCCTTACTCTGGCAGCATAATGAGTGAGCGCATGATAGCAGCGTCGCTAATGCTCGCCGTGACCGATCGCTGTGGTGTGTCTTATACGGCACAATCGATCTTTACACGGGAAAAGAAATCACGACGATATAATAGCCTGACAATGTAAATGCTCGTCGCGGGCTATATAAACTGCAGTGTGTGGTTGTTTTGCTTCTTCTCCGCGGGCTAAGCTTTCAAGGCTCCAGCAGATAGCCCGAAGGATGAGAGAGGGGAGAGAGAATCGAAATATTGGCAAATGTCATGTAATGATTCAGATCTGATGCTATCTTTTAGTGCTTCGTCAGTGTTCGTAACCGCGCTACGCCCATGTTGTCGCAGTGATCTACCGGTTCCGAACGGTGGATAAGAAGATGAATAGAATAGAATTGAGCGAAAGTAATACTGGCAGCTAAGGTTCGGGTACGGTGTACGATTACAGTTGTTGTATAGTTGCTATTGTTTATGCGGCTGTTGTTGATTGCGTTAGACAGGACGCTGCTTATACGACGCACCAGAGCAGCACTCCTGTTGAGGGAGTACGACAACGTGGACGATGTTCGCGTATAAGTGTGCATGATGCATGGAACCACGAGGCTGCGTTCCTGAGTTTTGATGACGTATTATCTTGGCTGTGACGAAGACGCAATATTTTTTCCCATTTCATCTTGTGGCGTATAGTCTTTGCCGTGTTTCTGAAGTAACGAAAGACAACCTTGGAGATGTTTTCCGACAGAAAGTTGTGAAACCGTTTATCCTGCTTTTTTTTTATTAGCGACAAATCCGGCCTATGCTTAGTGCTTATGTGCCCTTTTTGCATGAACTTTGGAGACACGCCGTAACGCTGTGAAACAAAAGCTTGAAGCACGCTTAAGATTCCCATCTAAGAGTCAAACTTGACTGCGTAATCGGGCTCCATTCGCATCGCCTTCTCATCCGTTTGCCATGCTTCGCTTCTCGGAGCACATCTCAACCCTACCGCTGGGAAAGAAACACCCGTGCGCGTCTTATTAGCCGTTCTAAATTCTCGTAGTGTGCCTACTGCTAACACAGTTGAAAAGTGGACACTACGCTATATTTCATCATTTTCCGAAGTAGCAAAGTACGCACTACGCATTCGTAAGGCAATAGGTGCACCTACGCCGCTGTACATTTTGTTGATGCTGTATCTGGTGGTGATTGTGATTAATTGTGGTTCAGCGTATTGTAATAGGTGGGTCTTCAAACCAATGACTCGTTGCGCAATTCGCACGGTCTGACGCCTGGCGCGATATTACGCTTCTTCCACGCAATATTACATATGTTAACGAGACTCGGCGCCCTACATGACGCCTGTGTAGGTTTTTTTTTTTTTTTTTTCGTGAAGAAGTTTCAAGCACTGGCTTGGCTTTGTGGTAGAACACGTGGATACTACGCAGAGTGCCAAGGTTTGACTTCGGCTCAAACCCCTAATCTTCATTTTTTGCATCCATTAAGCTTTTTTGCTGACGGACAACGTCGCTGACGCCGACACCAAAATTTCCGCGAAACGGGGTCTTTACCGCTATCTCGTTAATACTATTTCATTTCATTATTAATATGATGTGAGAAGACGCTGACGCGCAATTAAGGCAGCGGCTACTGCTAAGCTCGTGATGAAACCGAACATACAACTCACCACATCCTAACGAAAGCAAAAATTCACCGACGATTGCGATGCTGCCTAGTGCGATTTCTGAGCGCAGCTTCATGTTGGGGCAAGGGCAACTGTGTTTGAAGTTTCGGCTTTCCACAAGGTATCGACTACGCCATAAATCGTAATTTTTGTGAAGTAGGACAGCACCCACTACGCCATTGTTCGTCTTTCTGCGGATAAGCGAGGTACCCGCTACACATCTCTAAGGTATTATGTACACTCTGTTGATGCTGCATGTGGCTGATGACGATGAAGAATTATGGCTGAGCACTTTGAAGTGTGTGGGAAGCATTGAACCGCACATTCGTTGCTCAATTAGCGTTTTGTGATGACTGGTTGTTATTATTACTTTTTCGCCACCTATAATAAATAGGTTAACGCGATTCCTTGCATAGCATGACGCCTGTATAGGGCCTTATTGTGAAGGGGTTTCAAGCACCAGCGTGGCTCTGTGGTAGAATACTCGACTGCCACGCAGAGGGCCCGGGTTCAAGTCCCATTCAATCCTGGGCATTAAATGCGAAGCATTTCTTGGCGAACTTTAGGCACTTTGAGCGTTATAATCTGCGTATGGCACGTCGCCAAGAACACGTCGATCCACCTCGTAAAACTTGGCTCAATGTCATAAAATACCGCAGAGAAGTCCTCGCTGGCTGCTTCGCATGAAGCCGATTCCCACAACAAGTGGGAATTTTTTCATGCCTATCATTAAGCCACCGACGGTGACGGCAACGGCGACGCTGATGAACGCAGGAACGGGCGCCTAAGAGCTGCGCTCTAAAACAGCGCTAGAAACGACGAGGACAGCAAAAGAACAGCGCTCCCTGTGTCATTTCTTCTCTGTCCTCGTCATTTTAACGCTGTTTTTCCTTTCGCTATGCAACACCAAGTGGCCCAACATCGTTCACTGCTGAAGCTCACAACTTCCTAGCAGTAACATAATGAGTGACAGAACAGGAAGTTTTAAGAAAATATGCACTCACCTACGACAACTGGAACGCGAAAGTCACCTTCTTTTTCTTCTCTGTCGATGTATTGATCCTGCCACGCCACCCTCTGAGAGCTTTCTGCACCTAAAGTGGTTTTGCATTGCCTCCAAGATCGGAGGCACTTCCCCTGGTTTTGCACTGCCTCTGTGATCGGCCCAGCGTCGACCAATCGACGATTTCATGTGATGACGTCATCATGTCACGTGACGCCACTATGACGTCATAATTTCATCACATATTTGGTACCTGTGACGTCATGATGACGTCATATGGCGACGTCATCTTTTGATAATGATTTTTTGCATCGCTCGTGTGGACGTCGCCGACTTGGACGCCGACGGTCAATTTTTGCGTTTCATGGGACATCTAAGGCCTTAATAAAACCTAGAATGTTCCTCTAACGTGAATGCTGACGCAGCCCGACGCTTCATGCTGTTATTAGCTCGTCTTAACTGTTTGGTAGCAGTCTAGAACTTGACAAAGCTAACAGGGCGATTGTCTTTAGACCTACTTGCAAATAAACTGAATATGTACTGTACTACGCTTTAGCTTGTAGCGCCCGTACATGCCCTCTTTGAGTGTCTGCGTCGTGTTCGTGTGTGCTTGATGCGCGCTTGTACTATTTTATGTCGAAACTTCTGTTCTTCGTTGCCTGGCTAATGCATTTTGGAGTTTTAACATTCCCCGCTTAACGTAGCCCACGTTTTCCGTTATTCTCATTCTTCAAAAATTGAAGAAAAAAGACCACAAGAACAGATGCTTCGCGTTTCATGCACGGAGGGTTTTTCTCTGATGTTAATGTCCGCACGCGATCACAATAAATTGTTGTGCCCAGTCCTCGCGTGTTTTTCAAACAACCCAAGGTTGTCACCAGCCTAATTGAATGTTCTGATTATGCTACAAAAAAACGAGTGATTGATTGTGGGAACAAAAAATACTTTCGTGCTTCTTCCTTCAGAAGTAACTGTACCGTCGCATGAAATGAACTATATATATATATATATATATATATATATATATATATATATATATATATATATATATATATATATATATATATCTGCCTAGAGTATGATATGATTACTACTTCAGACGCAGTGGACATAAAGACTCATTGAATGCGAATTCGATGCACAGCTGACCTATATAGTGTCGAACCACTATTGCCGGTGACGTGTGCGGTATGGACAAGACAGATGCGTGATTGACTTAAGCAGTGATCTTGGCTCATCCAGACTATCTCGACGCCATAGCTTTGCGGCTCTCAGCATAGTGCTCATGTCTCTACAGGGCTACTGAGTGACCTTTTTTTCTGCGCTTTTTTTTGTCTTTGTTACCCCTGTTAGATGCAGAAACTCGCGGCACACCCATTATCTTGGTCGCGTTGAGTGTTGGTGACGGCGAAACTCTCAGATACGACCCGGGAGCCATCAGTGTCAGTCAGAGTGATATAATCCAGTCATCAATCAACCGCCGCGGAGAATGGTATTGTCCGCTATTGTTCCTCCGAGTTCATTTACGCAGCTGCTTTCCGCTCGGCCATTATGCGAGGCCGCGCTTTATTGCAGCGCCACTCTGAATGATTGTTGGCTTTATACATGGATGATGGCGTCTGTTGTGACCTTTCTCGTTTTTCGTGCCTTCATCCTCGCTGGCTTCGTGCTAATGCTTTTTGAAGGAATGGAAGAGATATACGCTGAAAGTGGCGTCAAGTAGCGTATTATTTTATTGCACAAACGGCTTCACATGCTCACACGTGCGTTTGTTTTCCCGTTGCTGAACAATATGCGGATGACAGATATAGGAGAACTTTCCTAAACGAAATATAAACTACTTGTATGCTTAACGCGGTTTTAAAGTCACCTTTAATCCCTGACAGAACTGGTCCATTCGACGCCTAACATCAAGCGAAATCCATCGACGCCTGATTTTTATGGTGGGTGGCCTTTTCCAGAATTTGAGAGGTCTGACTGCGCCGCCGCGCTGCTAGGCCTAACGCTACACCGGCCTAGCCTCTCGACGGAGGTTTGGCGGTGGTGCCTTCGCGGCATTTCTCAGCTATTAGAAGATGGCTACGGCTATGCAAGTCACTGGTGAAGGGGAGGATATCGGGCCCGCGGAGATCAGCGAAAGTGCGGGATGGATTACAGCATTTTCAAGGAGAAAATCGACATCGTCACGCCAGACATTACAGCCCTGCAATGTTCCACGGGGCGCAAACAAGGGAGCGGCTCCGGCCAGTGTCAGGAAACGACACACCGCGGCCTCTAGGCTCCCTAGGCTACCGACGGAGCACTTTAGGGTCATCGTTCGTCCACGGGGTGGCCTGGATATCAAGAAGACTGGCCATTTCAAGATCGCACAGGCCGTCATTGCGGCGGCAGAACTAACATCCGGAGAGGTGGAGGAGGATGTCATCTGCCCGAATATGATTCAGAACATCATGGTGGCTAGTACACCTTCTGAGAGGAATGCTAATGCCTACAACACAGTGGCTTCTATGATCATTGACAATGTGACTTATGAGGTTAATGCCTACATGGCAGCTCCAAACAACACGAGCCAGGGAGTGATTCGAGATATCGATCCTACCCTCGACCAAGATGAACTCACGAGACTCATCGTCCAACCCCGGAACCCTACTGTCATAGGAGTTAGAAGAATAAAGAGTACAAGCTCTGTGATAGTGCTTTTTGACGGACTTAAGGTGCCGGAATATGTAAAGTGTGGGCCTAGCCTAGTGAAGTGCTCGCTATACCGGAGGCAGACTGACATTTGCTATGCATGCGCCAGATTGGGCCACCGAGCCGATGTTTGCCCATCTCCGGAGGACGGGATATGCCGAGGTTGTGGCACCAGTAACCCGGACGATCAGCACAACTGCTCCCCGAAATGTGCGCTTTGCGGGGGTAATCACCTCACTGCGGGCAAAGATTGCAAGCGAAGATTTCAAGTTCCATACGTCGTACGGCAAAGAAGAAGAGCTCGGCGCTACCAGAAATCCCAAGAAGCCCACGACTCCACTGGAGCAGAACCTCTCCCACCCAAGTCGGCCACCAGCAGGAGGTCCCGAAGTTCGGAGACCAGAGGCAACCGCTACCGGGTGCTGGCGGAAGATAACAGCCCGAGCCCGGACAGGGCTTCCTCTAAGGACAAGGGGCGATCGGTCTCCCGGGGCCGGAAGGGCTACAAACCACACTCTCGTTCGAATGGACGATCTCCATCCAGGAGCAGATCCAGGTCCATCGGCCGTTCCAGTTCTCGGTCCCGCAAGCTCAGCGTCAGCATCCAGGAACCGGCAGAGCAAGGCACTGGTCCCACTTGGGCCGATCGAGTCAAGGGACAAACCAAAAAGGTAACGGGGGGCACACCGCCAGAGCATAGCAATGCTAGAGTAGCGCAGCTCGAGAAAGAAAATGCACTGCTGAAAAGAGAGATGCAGCAACTCAGAGCCGAGATCGCTGAACTTAGGAACGCGACAAAACATAATCCGGTACAACCTCCCGCGCCCCTTCAGTACGTAGAGGATGAGGCTCCCATGGAAGTCCCAGTTGAAGAAGCATCTAGCGAACGCCCCGCTAAAAAGCGAGCCATTGTAGATTCAGCGTGTAGCAGCTCAGCTATGAAGGCCAAATCGGAAATCAAAGACGCCATTGAGTCACTCAGCATCACGATTGGAGCAATCAAGGCTACGCTTGATGGCCTCGTGGAAGGTTTCAGTTCACTGAGTCTCCGACATGACGAGCTTGAGAAGCATGTATTCTCTATGAGTCAAACCCCAGATCCTACTAAAGGAAACAAGACTAGTTCCGCCTCGGCCGAACAGACAGCGGCTGCATCTCGCGGCATCTTCTACGACCAGCTAGCCTTCAACCATAATCATGGCAGCAAACCACAAGCCGATTAGAATTTGGCAGTGGAACTGTAGGGGATTCCAGCGCAAGAGGAATGTCCTTCAGCAGTTCATCCGCTCGCATCAGAAAAAACCGCATGTCATTCTTCTACAAGAAACGCTCACAGACTCGGTCTCACTACCAGGCTACAAGGCGTACACGATTCACGATAAAGAGAAAAGGGGCATCAGCACCCTTGTAACCAATAGAAGCACTTTTATCTCTCACAACATTAACGATCCCGTAAGGAAAGTAGAGTACTCCCGAATAGAAATTATACCCGGTAATCTAAACAAAGACAGCATTTTCGTACTAAATATATACAGTACGCCTTCGGATCTCAGGCAGAGATTCGCAGCGATCATTGCCAGAGCGGCTAGTAAAGCAAGGAATTCCCCGCTAATCATAGCTGGGGACTTCAATGCGCCGCATCGGGCGTGGGGATATCCGCAGAATACCCACAAAGGCATCGACCTATGGCAAAGTGCAGCCAATCATAACCTCACTTTAATCACTGATCCGACTTTCCCAACTAGAATTGGCAATTCGTGCTCTAGAGACTCTGTGCCGGATCTTACATTTGTCAAAAATGTCGATTCGATGACCTGGTCAAACTTATTGACAGATCTTGGCAGCGATCACCATATCTTAGCCACTAGCATGTTTGTGGAGACGAAAAGACTGAGAAGCTTTACCGTCACAGACTGGGACCTGTTTCGAACACTCCGAGAAAAGCGTGGGCAGTCCCAACACTCACCTCCTGATTTGGACCGATGGTCTGAACAATTAAAAGAGGACGTCAAGGCAGCCACGAAGTCAATCCAGACCGACCTCGAAGTCGACAGGATGGACAGCCGGTTGGCGCATCTTCTGGAGGCTAAAAAGTCACTCCTCGACCGATGGAAAGGGCAGAGGCTCAATCGGAAGCTTCGAAAAAAGATTGCAGAACTGAACGGGACCATTGAAGAGCATTGTCAGGTACTAGCTAAGCAGCAATGGGACGAACTCTGTAACTCTGTGGATGGTCAGATGAGAGTCGGAGGAAAATGGAACTTGCTGAAACACCTCCTAGATGACACGAATTCTAAGTCTAATCAGAGGCACGCGATAGAAAAGGTCCTTCATGAAGCGAAGCGGTCGGAACCCATGGGCGTCATTGCGGATAAGTTGGCAAACAGATATCTTCCGGTTGGTAGCGTGCGTCCGACGGACTATCCTACGTACAAGGGCGAGCCGAATCCAACACTTGACGAACCATTCAGCACCAGCGAAGTCAGGGCAGTATTACATAGCCTAAATGGTAGGTCTGCCTCTGGTCCGGACGGAATTTCCAACAGGGCTCTCAGGAACCTGGATGACGACTCCATCGAGTATCTCACTGAAGAGATAAGTCGGGTCTGGAAGCAGGGCTTGGTTCCAGAGACCTGGAAGTCCGCATCGGTGATACTCATTCCGAAGCCGGGAAAACCCCCAGGCCTCGCAAACCTTCGACCCATCTCCCTCACGTCATGCGTGGGGAAGGTTGCAGAGCACGTCATTCACAAACGCATTTCGGACCATGTAGAGAAGAGCAATTTATTTCCATACAACATGGTTGGCTTCCGTCCGGCTTTGTCGACGCAGGATGCGATGAAGCTCATCAAGTGTCAAATAATCGACAACCCAACCAGAGACGTCCGGGCTATTCTGGGTTTAGATTTGGAAAAAGCTTTTGACAACGTGTCTCACGCACACATTCTGAATGCCATATCGGACCTCAATTTGGGCGCATCCTTTCACGGTTACATCAGCTCCTTTCTCAAGGGGCGGAAAGCGACACTTAAAATCGGAGACCTAACAACAGAGGCTTTCGAGCTTGGCCCTAGAGGAACACCGCAGGGAGCGGTCGTTTCACCGCTATTGTTTAACATAGCAATGAGAGGTCTCTCGGAAAAGCTCTCTGCTATAGACGGTGTTAGCAGGGGCGTAGCCACGTTAGGGCACACGCGGGCCCGTGCCCCCCCCCCCGAAATTTTTTTTTGCCATAGCATACAGAGCAGAAAATGACACTCGACCACATCTGCCTGCTCGTCCCCACTACAGATCAAGGAGGTGCCCCCCCCCGAAAAAAATTTCTGCCTACGCCCCTGGGTGTTAGTCATACAATCTGTGCAGATGACATAACTATATGGTGCACCAAGGGATGTGAAGGAGATGTTGAGGCGAGTCTCCAATCGGCAGTCAATGAGGTTGAATCATACTTGGAAAACACGGGACTAAAATGTTCCCCCAGTAAGTCCGAGTTACTCCTTTATAGACCAATCAGACGAGGTCCCATACCCAGGGGATGGAAGCCACTCGCAGATGTCGATATCAGGCTAACCACACGTGATGGAAACCTCGTTCCTAGAGTCGAGTCCATACGCATGTTGGGCATGGTTATCGAATCCAATGGATCCAATAGGCTTACGTTAGATAGGATTACAAAGAAAACGGAAATGGTCATCAGACTCATTACTAGGGTGTCTAATAGAAGAGGAGGCCTGAAAGAAGACAATTTACTCCGGATTTTCCATGCCTTCCTCATGAGCCACATCATCTACGTAGCGGCCATGCACACCCGGCACAACTTCGAGAAAAAGAAGTTTAACACCCTCATTCGGAAAAGCATCAAAAGGGTGCTAGGCATTCCTATGACGGCTAGCACAGAACGCCTTTCTCAATTAGGCGTGCACAATACGCTGGATGAAATAATCGAAGCACAAGAATCAGCCCAGCTTGCTCGACTATCCTGCTCTTTGGCAGGGAGAAGAATCTTAGCCATTCTGGGCCTCAATCCAGTGCTGGCAGAGGAGAGAAGCCATCCAATCACCGAGGAGCAAAGAGAAAATATTCTTGTCGCACCCATCCCTCGCAATATGCATCCGCAGCACAATGAGGGAAGGCGTAGAGCAAGAGCGATTGCGATCCTGAAGAAGATCAAGGATGATCCTCAATCGGTCTGCTTCGTAGATGCGGCACAATATGGTCGCTCATATCACTATGCCGTGGTCGCAATAGATAACAGAGGTGAAATAATCTCGTCGGCCTCCCTGACTGGGACCACTTCTTCTAAAGCGGAGCAGGTTGCTATTGCTTTGGCACTCTTGGATGATAAGAGGACGCAAATCTACTCGGATTCCAGATCGGCAGTCAGGGCGTTTGCCTCGGGCTCCATAGCGAAAGAGGCACATGACGTTCTTAAGAACCGGACCATAACTATGCACACAATCATTTGGTTCCCGGCACACCAAGGTCAAACTTTGGACTCGCTCACCAACCTCAACGACATCGCCCACTCCCAAGCGCGCGTACTAACTCTCCGCGCGGGAGGAGAAGCCTTGTCACAGAGCAGGGTTCAAGAGTTCCGAGACACTTTATTCACATTTAATGAATTCACGAAGCATTTTTATCTGGAAAGAAGAGTATTTCCTCCACCACACAAAAAGCTCACGAGACCACAGGCGATGACCCTTAGGATGCTACAAACTAATTCCTATCCGAATCTTGCTTTCATGCACTGTCTATTCCCAAGTGACTTCAGCTCGCAATGCCCTGGCTGCGGGGGAACGTGCGATTTAGAGCACATGCTTTGGCGGTGCCCCTCGCTACGTTGGGATAAGGACCTCACAGAGCATAAATGGAGCTCGGCCCTCAAGAGCTCGGAATATCAGCATCAACTTTGGGCTGTCCAGAGAGCCTGCGATGCGGCGGTTAGGCTAGGTCTAACTGTCCCCACGTGGGAGCAGCCCGCGGTGTCACCCTAAGGGGTGGCACTTCTCCGGATCTTTTAATAAAGTTCTTCGTACCGTACCGTACCTCATCATAACAGACATGCCGATATTCACACCGTCCATCGCCCACCTTGTGACGCGTGTTGGAAGCATTCTGCTGAGGTGATCACGGTCCCGTTTCATCACACGACATGAAATCCGGTAAGCAAGCCGGTACGTCAGAAAATGACAAAGCGGAACGACGGTTATATACCGCAAACTGTCAACCTGCCGCTACTCGTCTTCCAAACCAGTGACGCGACGATGCCATCCATCGCAAGCAGTAATCGATGCGTCCTGTGGCTCGGCAGCTCCGTGTTCATCAGTGAGAAGTCTTTATGCGACGATAGTCATTTCTTTATGAGTATCTAATTTTGTATTTGCTCCTACCTCTCCATTTTACCTCGCAGTGTATCGATAAGTTGTTCTAACCACTCCTCGGATGTTTTTCAAACAAACTAAGGTTGTAACTAGAATCATTCACTGTGCTGACTATGCTACAGGAAGGCGAGTGATTGATTGTGTGAACCAAAAAATACGTTCGTTTTTCTTCCATCAGAAGTAACTGTACCGTCGCATCAAATGAACTAAACATATATGTATGTTTGGGCACTTGGGCACATTTCAAGAACGTAAATCTTACGTTTCATTACATCATAATGTGGTGATGTTTTTATTAGCTCATTGGGGCACTGAAATGTTGTCCCAGTTGGTTACTTGCTGGCCGTTCTTACACTAAAGATGACCTTTCAGGCACAAAAAACTTTTTGAGTGAGCGCGTTCTGCATTTTTCTATACATAGCAGCACCGTCGCTTCACGTGACAGCTGCGGTGTTGACAACGCGCAATTTTATGCACCAGCGTTTACACAACAACCTTCAGCCCGGACTGCACCAAGAGATACACGCGATGCCGTCAGGATTCCATTAGTGTCAGTGCGTGAAATTTATTTCCAGCGTCAGAAGCTCTCAACGATTCCGCTTCCTGTGGCTCGAGACTGTCATTAGGCACTTGCCGTGGTCGACACAGGGATGACACTTCGCTCGTGCGTGAAGCAAGGATGGCGTAAGCGTGAACATTGTTTACGGAGCGTCCTGCCGCGCGCTTGCTCTGATTAAACGTTATTCAAGATGGGGCTTTCGTTGCGTTCGGTTCTTTAATGAGGGGAGAAAGAGCATCTTCTCAACAACAAATATGTCATTAGAGAAGTGTGGCGAAAAACCTTACACGCAGAAATGCGCGCGTTCACACACACACACACACACACACACACGCACACGCACACGCACACGCACACACACACACACGCACACACACACACACACACACACACACACACACACACACACACACACACACACTCACACACACACACACACACACACACACACACACACACAATCATAGGTCGGCAAAAAAAATGGAGCTCACTCAAGAAATATAGTTTGCTCTGCGGGCTTACTCGGACTCAGACTCACCATTTTTTTTATTGATATGATATATAAGGAGATGTTGGCGCACAATTATGGCGCCGGCTACTCCTTCGCCCTTGAGTGAAACTTGAGTGAAACTCTTAAAATAAAACATACAAGGCAGTTCATGTAAAATAGAACACTCGGGCACGCATATGCAAAAACAACAAAATGATAAAGAAATGTTCCAAAATCAGCGAATGAAGTCTCTGATGATGTCCGTCGTTAATATTTGGTCCGACCAGCACAAAACAGCAGAGCACAGTCTACTCTTTAAGAAGACGTATTCGCTCGTGAGTACATAACACTCGATACGTTATTCACTTCAGCACACACATATGATGGGTGTCATATGAGACTGCGCATAATAAGTACGACATGTGTTATACAAATGAAAGTTCGGTATTTCTTAGTACTTGTCAACAATGCCGCTGTCTTGTAAGAAACGTGTTAACGCTTTTAAAGCTTGCGTCTGTAAAACTCTAGTTGGCCACGGGCCCAGAAGTTTCCTCAAGACTCACCATAATTTTTGTCAGCCGGACTCACTCGGACTCCGACTCACACATCGTTTTTCTCAACCGGACACACTCGGACTCAAACTCGTCAACATATTACTCAGCCGGGCTCACTCAGACTCAGACTCACGGCTTCAACTGAGTCTGCGTGAGCCTGAGGGAGTCAACTCATCCGTTAGCGTAAATTAGCGCAGTACGTTTGCGTGGTCCGTTCGCGTAAAATTAGCTTTTTCGATGGTGTCAATTCTCTTTAACGCCAATATCTCACATAATCTGTGCTCTACGAGCGCTTTTTGATCTTGTACCTTTAAATACGAGTTATCAGGGATTTCAGTCCAGTAGGGATATCTTTATGATGACGACGAAAAATTGCGCTGAATGAACGGGGACACAAGAAGAGGACACTCAGCACAGGCGCTAACTTCCAAGTTAGCGCCTCTGTTGTGTGTGCCCTTCTTGTGTCCCCGTTCAGTCAGCGATATTTTTCGTCGTCAGTATTTACCAACAAGCGCAAATTTCAGCAGTGCTGATCTTTATGATATACGCGACTCACACGAGTAATTTTTAACAAGAACTTCCCGTGAAAGAGTTTGCGGGGCAGGTCATGGTAACATCCCCCCCCCCCCCCTCCGTCATACGCACACCTCTGGTCAATAAATATTGAGGCGGAACATGCACGCTAGTGCGCTGATATGTGTGAATAGACTTGAATATAAGCTCAAGCCTATATAAGGCTGATACCAATGCTGAAGATGAGTAGATAGGACCGTAGGTCGCCAATAAAAGGTGGAGCTCACTCAGACTCACTAAAGAAATATATTTTTCGCTCAGGGATCAGTCGGACTTAGACTCACGAATATTTTCCTCAACCGGACTCACTCAGACACAGACTCACGGCCTGGTGCGAGTCTGAGTGAGTGGACTCATGAGTGAGTTTGGCGACCTATGCACACAGTACACGCTCACACACACACGCACGCCCGCACGCACACCACACTGGAAGCTTCTGCCTTTACGGAGGAGTTCCTATGCGTTCGAAACTGCTATGTTCATGGGGGCAAATTTTACACGTGCTACCTTACGCATGCCATGCTTCAACGTTGCACACGTCCTAATCGACAATTTTAACTCTGAAATATAAGAATGGCATCCGAAGAGAGCAGTACATCACTGGCGTCGCGGCAAAAAGATAGTAATGCTGGCGTAACTAACATGACAGGAAATATATCATTATTGTATTGGCGTAACTATGTTTCATTCTACTTCAAAAGGAAAATGTGTTCTCCTGTATGGTGCCTAGTGATGATGTCGTCAAATGAAGCTGTTGATTTCTGAACTGCACGTCAGACAACAGCTGTTGCGACCTTTTGAATACTAATCAGGTGTTTTTCGAAAATGTGGCCGACCGCGTACGTATACGCACAAAGTAGGAATGGCATTTAAAACGCTGGTACGTTGCGACGTATGACTAAGCGAAATATTCACTAAGACACCGAAACCTCGTTGTAGCATGGCAAAGGCTAAGTACATACCGAATAGAAAAAAAAAGAAATATGTCGACACACTTTTCAGTGCTTCCTTCTTCGTTGCCACGCTGCATTGGAGGTAAGAGGACTTGGGAACAAGCCCGTGCATCCACTTTCTTCACTAAACACAGCAGAAGCGTAGCCAGAATTTTTTTTTTTTTTTTTTGGGGGGGGGGGGGTTCAACCATTTCTTTGTATGTTCGTGCGTGCGTTTGTATGCGTGCGTGTATATATGCACATGCAAAATCGGAAAATTTACCCCCCCCCCCCCCCCCCCGGCTACGCCCCTGAAACACAGAGTAAGAAGACAGCAGCAAAAAGAACGATGCGACAAAACTGCGCACAAAATAGGACGTAGAATATAGCACGTTCGTTTGCGAAGTACCGGCCCGAAGCTTTCTTACTAAACTGCTCACCAGTATTCTTTATCTTTCTGTTTTTTAGACCTGCCTCTCTACTGTGAAAGCACACATGAGCGATGGCATTCCGGCTCCCACTTTTCTATGCACGCTTCGCAGATGCGATTTGCCTTGTGCGCGAAATAGGGTGCTAAGAGAGCTCCCCAGCCACTTCGCTTTTGTCGGAGCCATGAATCATTGTCCACGGAATCGATCCTGCGCATAGCAGAGCTGTCGACCCTGTGCTCCCCGTAGCTCTCTTTGCTATCGCTTCCTTTGATTATGCACATTCTCTCTCCCCTCCTACCCCTTTTTTTCTGTCTGTGAGCTCGAGCGAACCAACTACGCAGCCTATGCGTTTTTTTTTTCTGATGTGAAGATGTTCCTCAGTGTGCATTTGGCGCTCCGATTTTGCTTGTAGGATTGTGCATCGGCGGACAGGTGCTCTATTAGAAACCTCGGTCATTCAATCTGTAAAAAGATGCCGTTCTGCCTCGCGCATAATTATTCATGAAGCCACGAAAGGATGGCAAGCTTACTCTTGACTACGCTTACACGCTGTCGCAGTGGATGCTCCTCTTTCGAGGTTCCTTTTTCTTCAAATCACACAGTGCAACACTGCCTGTCAAAACATGGATGCCGGAAAAGGGCTTATTCGTTCCTTGTGGAGACCATTGTTTACTCTGCAGGAAGCCGGAGACAATCGAACATGTTTTTCTTGATTGCTGGGATGCAGTCTTTTTTGGGGACGTTCTTCAACGAACTTTAAAAAAAGATTTGCCCCTCGACGCCTACGGCATCAGATTTCTCCCGGTTGAAAATGAGGAAGGGGTACCGTTCGATCTAGTTATGTTACTGGGCCTGCACAGTATATGGCAGTCAAGAATGGCGGTGCGCCATGCTGATATTAATGCACGTCCGGTTCGGCACTACTTCTTTGAATATATATGTTCATTTGTGGAAACACAAAAGGTTCAACAAGCCTCAATGGCTTCATCAAGTAGAAAGCCTTCTTCAGATGAAGCAATTTTAAGAAGCCTGTAAACTGTATTTTTTTTTTAATTTTTTGTTCTTTGTTCGGTATATATTTGTTTGTCACTGCTGCATGTATGTACATAAACAATAAAGAAAGAAAAAATGAATGAAGGTCATATAATAATATCTGGGGTTTTACGGTCCAAAACCAATATATGATTATGAGAGACGCCGTAGTGGAGGGCTCCGGAAATTTCGACCATCTGGTGTTCTTTAACGTGAACCTAAATCTAAGTACACGGGCCTCTACCATTTCGCCTCCATCGAAATGCGACCGCCGCGGCCGGGATCGAACCCGCGACCTCCGGGTCAGCAGCCGAGCACCGTAACCGCTATACCACCGCGGCGGACTGAATGAAGGTCAGTCACAGGGATATCAGGTCATGCATGTCCTACACGTCATGACAGACACGACAACGTTATGGCTCACTCGTGGTCGTTTCGTTGTTGGTAACTACAAACATTTAACACGAAGAAAAACAACCTGTCACCTTGTCAGCACATTTTTTATGCGTTATAAATCCTGCATGTGTAAGCTGAGGTTTTTCAGTGTCGAAATACTTGGTAAAAGAGCGGATGCTCTGACGTGGGAGATAATGGAAGCCTAGCGCATGAAAAAGAAAAATGACATGTGTATCAATGAGACGCTTGTGATTCTGCGCCGTAGTGAATATAAATTTTTGTCATTTCCGGCTAGATAAGAAACGGTTTTGCGGCGCCATCGCCTCTAATGTTATATGTTTATGTGAAGCTATGTTCTATGCGTACGTGCGTCATTGCTACATACTCTTCTGCTTTACTGTCATTGAAGTTAATAGCGAGTGACTCCCTTTTTTTTTCTACTGGTGATGGCGCCTAGTTTATTCAAAGAAGAAGGTCAGTGACATAAGGAAGTAAAAACGTTTGTAAGAGCTGCTTTTCGCAGTACTGTGGCAGCCTCTCTGAAAACGTCTCGTTCTGAAAACGGTTGTTGTCGTAGGTATCGCTTTGACTGCATATTGCGAATCGGTTCTGCGGAATCCCGCAAGGTGGCGGAAGGGCTAAGAAAGGGATCACAGAAAACCACCCGTTTGTAGCACGAAGCCACAAGCAAATACATACGGATTTCTCAGAAATAAAGCCTCTTAGTCGCCGACAAATTAGATAGGCGTTGGTCCCGGGTTCGAACCCCGGACCAGGACAAATTTTTCGGCGACTACAAGGCTTTATTTCTGAAAAATCTCTATGGATTTGCTTGTGGCTTCGTGCTGCAAACGGGTGGTTGTCTATTTTCTCTTTCTTATCGCTCTGACATGGTTGTAAATTGTGGCGCCCAAAAAGAGGCAGTTTAAAAGATGCAAACAAATATCGACGAATATCGTACATCAACTTTTACATTGAGGCTGTCCATAATGCGAACCAGATATACTAACGAGATCAGCAAGAAGACCCAGAGCAACCACAGTGGCCTTTGAAGTTTACCTGCGTTCGCATCTAGTTAAACCTTTGGCTCCATTGGCGGTGCGACGGGGAAGAAGGTCGCGATCTTTTAGTCGGTTTGTCACGGCTAGGTGCATGGGATACTCCTAAAGGAGAGTGTCGCATACTCTAAAAGCTGCCGCTAGGCCCCAAGCATTCTGGAAATCGATATCTTCGAAATCGGTCAGTGGGGAACTGCCTATCTCACATTGTTTGATTTTGAGCCGAGCGTCACCAAGCGATCGACTTTTTGTGTTAATTCAGTAGTTGGTTGCACAATTTCGGTCACTTGGAGTATTTAACGTGCACGGATATCGCTCAGAACTTAATCCGCATTAACCTAACTATCCTATACAACCAACAACTAGAACCGGTACTACAATTTTATGTTGTTTTATTTATCAGAGTTTCTCTACACACCTTTTCTGACACTATCTTGAAGTCACGAGAGGTCAGCCTCACTGCTATAGCCTTATACCGCTAGCAGCTAGCGCCATGAAAACTCACAGGGTGCCTTATGCATTGCCTCAGGCGACTCGAAGACGAAGGCCATTTTCTTGTTTTTTTTTCTCAATGAATGTGTTTATAGATCCTCCCCCGCCCTCCTCCGAAAGCTTTGTGCACCTAACCTGGCCTTGCATGGCCTCCAGGATCGGAGGTTTTGCAAGCTTTCTGCTACTCACCTTGTTTTGTACTGGCTGTGGGATCGGCCCACCTTTGCCCAAGCAATGATGTCATGTAATGACGCCACCACGTGACATCACGTTATGTTACGTCACTGTGACGTCATCATGACGTCGCAAGTTTTCGCTATCTGTGACATCATGATGACGTCACCACATGACGTCATCACGTGCCGATGATGCTTTTTTGCAACACTCGTGTTGACGCTACCGACATGGGACGCCGACGCGGGATGCCGGTCAATTTTCGCGTTTGATGACCGGTGAATGATGATGTCTCTTATTCATAAACTTTTCACATATCCGCATATCCGACTCGCAACACTTTTGATGCATCGGCTAATAATTGCTATTTAGCAAAACAGCTCTAGTAAGAAATTGCATTTGTAGGTGCTTCGGCGCCAGTACATCTCACGACAGTGCGCTGCATGAAAAATGTCTAGCCTGGGACAAAAGAGAAGCATTTCGCAATGCCTCACCATATACGAAATTACTACACTCGAAGAATCGCTTGCACCCTTTCGAGTCTTTGTCCCGCAAACGTGATCGCCATTTGGCTCAATTGCGTTTTCATTCTGAAACACCCGGCGCTCGACACTTTCCTATCAAGAGTGCCACGTCACGCTGATAGCGCGCACGCCGTTCGGGACGTCGAAGTACTCGGCACACGGTGATAACGCAAGGAAACGGAGGTGAAATAGCTAATTATTATCTTAGCGGAACTAAAGACGCCCCACATACACCTTTATTTCTATAGTATCCACTGCAAAAGGCTTCTATTGTGTAGTAGTAACTATAGCACTATCACAATATATACTCTAATTATGTATTCTATTACATTTAGCTCTTTGAAAAGATCATGTGAAGGAACAATAATTAAGTGCGAAAACTTGCTTCAAATATTGACCCGCCGCGGTGGTCTAGTGGTTACGGTGCTTAACTGCTGACCCGAAGGTCGCGCGATAGAATCCCGGCCGCAGCGGCCTCATTTCGATGGAGGCGAAATGCTAGAGGCCCTTTGTACGTAGAATCATATCGTGGTTTCGGGACGAAGGACCCCACAACGTTATTATTATGCTTTAAATATTGACAAAAAATTGTTTTAAGAGAAATGTGAGCAACCTGCAGGCTGCTATCGTTTCAAGCGAACGCTGTGCATTTTTCCGCCAAGCTTTTTTTCTTTTTTTGCATTATCACATCACCATGTGGCCGCAACTCTTGTTTCCTGTATTGACAATTAAACGTTTTTCTACTTTTTTTATTATCCTTTGTGTCTAGTGCATAGGCTGACACGTCTACATATCTTTATTTTTACAGTATTCTTGTTAGTGCTTTTTAACCATTATGTGCAGTGACTCACCGCTAGCATTATATAACTTTATTATAATCTTTTGTTATTTTTTATCCATGTGCCCCACTCCCCTGTGTAATGCCTTGACACTTGAAAGTACGTGAATGGAATGAATAAATAAACGAAATGGTGCTGTATTACGAACAACGTACGACGTTACCTAAACCGACCAGTTTCACTTGTCCTATCAAGATATACGGTTGTGAGAATTGGTTTCTTGGTACTAAATAATTCTAAATTACGCAGAAAAGAAGACGGACAAGGCAGAAAGCGATTGCAATATTTTCTATTTTATCTGCGTCTTCTTGTTATTTGACAATTCCTTTCTATCGTCCAATTTATGAGCACAACTTTAGTACTTACTATTTCTGAATGTTCTTTTATAGTGAGTAGCATTGAACTATTTTCTGTTCTGCATCAAAAAAAAAAAAAAAGAAAACAGACGCAGAACTTAGGCACCAAATTGATGCTATAGCATGCGAAGTTCGGAATCTCGTGAAACTACACTTGAACTCGAGAACGAATCTCGTTATGCAGTTCAAGTCAAACTTTTTAAATTATATGATATCAACCATTAACGTCTTGCTTCGCATTAAGTACCTTAAAACGACAGTCCCATGTATTCACATATTTCCCGGGAGACCATTTCGATTATTGCTTTTTATGTAGTTTTCTGCAGAAAAATGTGGAGCCCCGTAGCAAAAGGGAGGGGTGAGTAAAAGGGTGCGAATGCTTCTTGCTTGTGAACTTATGAATAAAAGGCGATACACATCTCGAATGAGGCACAAACACATAAGTGAATGCCGAGCCAGAGAAAGAATGCCATCTTTTTTTCTTCTGTTCATTCAAGCATTGCTGTAGAATGCTAATGCAGGAATCGGCGGCTGGAGTTTAGTTGTTGAGATAAAACTACAAGCGTCGTACATTTTGCACCGAACGCGCAAGATACGTTTATGTATTTTTATACACATTTTTAATGTATATGAATACCCAGGTACTGGCCCGGTTTCCATGTTCTTTGCTTTTTTGCATGACTACACAAGCGAGCGGAACGTAATACGCCCGCTTTTATTGGCCCCACATTTCTTTGGCCCGGAAGATATGAAAACGTACGAGAAAATAGAAAAAATAAACGTCTTCTTGCAGCCGTATTCTTTCTCAGCAAGCGTACACACTGAAGGAAAAAAATTTGACTCCGTACCTAAACTGAATTGTCCCGGTGCACGGCGCATTTTTATCTGTAGCACTAACAGCGCACTGCTCGTAAAAACTGCTTTTTGGTCATTCGTGAATTTCAAAAAGGTTGCACTGAAGCAAGAAAGGCGATAATATCAATGAGGCTTTAAACGCAAACCCTGCAATATATTTAGTAATGGCAAGCACGCGTGCTTTTATTTCATTGCTTACCTTTGATAAGCACAACGCAGCTCCCCGCCGAAGTAATGTAATCTATAGAAAAAAAAATCTGGGAGATTCTTTTATGGCACTTGAAATAATATTGAAAAATAACGGTGTATGGGATTTGTCTTTTAGATAAGGCTGAACGGCTTTGGAAAGACATTGATACCTTTAGAATTGAGCTGCTTCACAATGTAGATTGAGGTATTTTCAGCCGAACGAATTTTTTAACTTAAGCTGTGATAATACGTTTTGAATGGTCAATCGTTAAGCTTATTACACGACCTGAAATATAATATCACGGCATTTGGTTTAGCCATATGGCAGCATGTCACAAGTCCGGCAGTGTTTCTTTTTTTTTCTTGTTTGTTTGCGTGTTGTTGTATACCATCAGAATGCGATGTTGGGCTAGTTGCTTCTTGCTTGAAACGTAGTAGTTGCGCGAAAAATTACACGGAAAAAATGAAGAAGTACAAAAAGAGCACCGGCGCTCTTTCTGTCCTTAATTTTTTCTATGTGGTATTTAGAACAAATACTACCTTTCTGTATATCATCCCCATCCTGCGCAGCCCGTTACCGCATATGTACCGATTTCACGAAGCGCGCGATTCGAGCAATTCGTAAGCGACGCTTTTTCGATTATATGCGCGGCGACCTTTCCTCTGCCTTCTCGCAGCTTTTAGCAATGCTGTGAGCGCCTGGTCACGCTGGGGGTATTGGTATTGAGCTGTAAAACCAGCCATTGCTTAAGTAGTGCCTAAAGAAGCCTTATGTCCACTTCCACGCTGAGCTCAAACAATACGTCCGCCACATCCACAACAAATTACCTCACAAACATACATGCTAGGAGTCATGCAACTAAATATATTGACCGTGTCCCTCTGGCTTATCCTTTACTGTCTCCTCTGGAGCACGTTCTCCTGCGCAAGCGCCGTCGCATAGAAGTTGTGCTAAATAAAATGTTTTCAGCTAGCGCCAGCGTTCGTATCTGCTGTCGCGATCTGTCGCGCTATTTATTTATTTATTTATTTATTTATTTATTTATTTATTTATTTATTTACTTATTTATTTATTTATTTATTTGGTGTGAATACATAGAAAGCTCGAAGACACAGAGGGAATAGGGAGGGAACAGGCTGACAACTGCCACCTAAAGGGGCACAACGCCTGCCTGCTCATTTGGGAAAGGGGAAACAGAGGAAAGGAAGGAGGAATGCATCGGCGATCGTTGCTGGCCGCGGTCGCTCACACTGACCAGTTCGTTCAACGGAGGTGCACATTTCGATTTTCACCTTATCTTTTGCAAAGCCCTTTCTCTCTCTCTCTCTCTCTCTCTATTTTGTACTGTATAATCATATCGTTAAATTCCCGCCAAATAAGAGAGCGAGAGATCAAGAGGAAGGCTGGGAGGTTAACCAGATATTGGCATCCGATTTGCTGCCCGGCACTGGGGTGGAGACATAGGGGTCGGAAAGAGGGTGTAAAAAGAGAAAGGAAAAAGGAAAATAAAAAAAAGGAGAAAATGCGTGAAGTTTGCATTAAGTTGCGCAATGCTTGGCACGGAGAAGCTGGTTGATCCTCAGCTCGTCGTGCTGCAGCACGGGAATCACAACGCCGGCGGCGATTAGGTCCAGCGCGCTTCGCCGAAGAAGCGGCAGCCAAGAGACGGCGACGGGCGAATACGGAATACGCGCAAAGCTTGCCACTCTGAATGTGTTGCAATCACTGTCCCTGAGCCACGGTGTAAGAAACTATGGCGACGGCCCGGCGGCGGCTTGGCTATTTTAGATGCGAATCACCTTATGGCGGAGTTCAATCCGGTGTGCGGCGTGACCACCCTTACTGCGCAAGCACAATTCATCTCCACACACACCTCCCCTCCACTTCCCTCCCCCTCTCCACTCCCCTCTGAAACGCGGGCTCGACCTGTCGAAACGCTGCTTCGCATCGCCTCATGGTCTCCTTTAGCGGGATATGGTGTGATTTTTTAAAGCAACGACGCAGCAGAGGTGTTTAGTTAACGGGCGTCTTACTGCCAGCTTTAACAGCTTCGCTGTAAAAAGAAAATTATTTCCCACAATGATTAATGCTGTTGATGACAACATCCAGCTCATCCTCATCTCGAGGTGAAGTTTATATCGACCGTGTGTACACTATCACGTCTTGGTGATTGGTTTTGCAGTTTATCAGTGTTCCTGTAAATTGACGAAAAATAGATTACATAATATGCATTTCATTCGGAAGACATAAAATGACCGGCATGATCAGAGGCAGAACGTGGTTAAGACAGCGCAGAAAAACAGGACAAATAGTAGGTAGATGTGTACATCTGTGTGCTAGCTGAGATTTATTGCGGAAGCAACGAATTATTATTTTTCATAAAGGTTTCTTAGTGTTTTACAGTTAAAACACAAGGAAACAAGGCAAACTCGTAAGAGAGTTAAATGTTGGGCTTGTTGGTATTTCTGCATTGGATTCACCGCAAATAGCGCCACAGAGCAAGGCAGCAGGAAGGAATGCGAACGCAGGCGCTTACCAGCAAATGATTTTATTTAGGACAGAAAAACAGGTGCATACATATTAAGAGGCTGCAGTGGTACAAGGAATAAAGGAAATGAGCAAACAGGAAGTAATCAAGTCTGGCGCAAAACAAACTTCTGCTTTGCGCCGGGCTGTCGATGTCTGACTTGCACACTCCCGACTACAGCGGTTTTAAAAAGTTGCTTCTGACCTTGTTTTCAGATAAAAAAAAAATGTTGCTCACGTTCCTCCCGTGACACTGCACAAGCCTTGCGAGCTCGCTAGCTAATCTCGTAAACCGTTTTACATTCCGTAAGTAAGGAATATAAATTCAATTCGTGACTTTTTATTCGGAGATAACGTATTCGTTTTTGTCAGGAGAGTAATGTTCACCGCTAGGAGTACTGAGCGCGTTCAGTCACCACAATTATGCCTTTTGTCGCAGGCGACCTTTAAAAGTCCTGTGTTGTCTAAACAGAACGGCGCATTCAGACGAGCAGCCGCGAGACGATTTCGAGACCGATAGATGGCGCTGCGTGTCTAGAGGGAATAGAGTGCCTCGATGCGCGCGCCCCCGCTTAGAGTGGTGTCAGCTTTTGAAAGGGCAAGTGCCGCCTCCTCGGCCTTGGCGGCAGCGTGGCCGCCATTTTGAATCCCCCGCCCGGTCTCTTGTGCTTGGCGCGCGTGCTGTTTTAAAGACGATAGTCTTTCTTGGGGAACTTAAACGCAGAAATTTTGGTCTGTCTTTCTGTTTGTCGGCACGTCCCTCGATTCAGCCACTCGGCCAAAGTTGAACCACTTGCCCAAGGGCCAGCTGTCTTGAACTGGTATGGCTGTTCATACTTGTGAACGTTGTCGATCAAAAAGTAAATATCATGCATATCTGAGGTGCAACATCACTAGGTAAGTATTACGTGGCGTGTTCCTTTAATAGAAAATGCATACATACGTAATTTTAAGGACCCTAGTTTCTTAAGCTGCGCTGAAAATGCATAAGAATGGAAGCTTGAGCGAGTTGGTATGCGTTCATCTTTGTTGAAACAGCGCTCACTAGAGGACGACGAAGTAAAAGGCACAGGACAGGCGCTGCCTGTCGTGTGCCTTCTTTTACTTCGTCGTCGTCTAGCGAGCGCTGTTTCAACAAAGCTGAAAATGCGACTGCGCTGAAATTTGCCTTCCTCCGTGCCCTTCGCACGAGCTCATTGTTGTGTTTCGGTTTCGGTTCTGTATTGCACTGTACGAATGCCATGGGTTGGTGTTGAAAAACTTTAGTTTTGAGAAGGCCAAGAAGGTGAAAAAAAATATTTAAAAAATGAAAAAGCAGCGTTGTGGGCGGCCTTCAGGCTGCCGGTTGTGGGCGCCGCTCTGGCGTTCCTGTTTTACCCAGGCGACGTGTAAATAAAAGAGTGTGTGGAGAGTACTCGTTGAGTGCGGACGTTTCTCTGCTTCAGCGCTTCGCGCCAAACCGCGTTTTCGGGCTGGCTGGCGTCCCCGCCGGTCGCGTTGGTCACCGCCGGTCTTCGCCTGCTGCTGCGCCGGGACTACCAGCATGCAACACAGCACTCATGTTTCCCGACGTATTGCCAGATGGCGTCCATATCTCACACAGCGCCTCTTCTATCGTCTTTACACGACATTTGCAGCGAAGCACGCAGATACGCGGCCAATTTTTTTAGGTCGGCGCTCGTTTCCCTCCAGTTTTATGCGCTCGCTATCGTCACCATGGCCGGGTGCTGCGTGCCGCAGTGCACCAATCATTCCAGAAACGCTGGGAGCTGTATCGTTTTAGAAGATACGAGGTTTCTTTGGACAGTAAAAATCAAACTTGACAAGCGGCATCCGAAGAACACATTATGCACTTGCAGCGTAAGTTTTCGGCCGGTATTTCGAATGCACATTCGAGGATAACTTCTGCCGGTGTTAACCTTGCGTAATAAATGTACACACTGATATCAGCTACATGCTTAAAATGCTTTGGTTCACGTGTGCTGCATTTTTCTTCGCAAACATTCTTTACTGCATTTGGTTGGTCCTGTATCTGCCTTTGATTTTTGGTTTCGCCATTTTTGTGATTTGAAATGTATCATGGAATATATTATGCGTGTTTGTCTGCAGATCAAATCCTTCTCTTTTTTCCTAATAATAATTATTTGTGAGAACTTACGTCCCAAGAATCCGATATGATTATGAGAGGCGCCGTATACAGTGGAACGCTCCCGAAATTTCGACCATCTGTTGTTTTTTAACGTACACCTAAATCTAAGTACGCGGGCCTCTTTTATTTCACCTCCATCGAAATGGGGCCGCTGCTGCCGGGATTCGATCCCGCAACCTTCGGGTCGCCAGTCAAACACCGTAACTAAACCACGGCGGGTTCTTATTTTGTATATTCCTTTCCGTGTTTCAAGTACGCCTTCTGTGCTGGTCTGATGTCCATGTATGTATGTGTGCAGTTGAATGTTTTAAATGCGAATGCATTTCTTAGTCGGGCTATGTAAGGCATCCGGCGTTGTCCGCGCGCCTCTCCGCTCTCACTCTCTCTCCCATAGCAACAGCTGCGGGCGCGCGCGCTTATCCTCGCCCCTAGCAACCGGAGGAGGTGGTGGGGGCGGAGTAGCGGAGAGTGAGTGGAGAGGAGGAGCGCGCTCTGGCGTGTGAGGGCGCTCGCATCGTGGGAGCTCGGTGGAGCTCCCGCGTGTGTGGAGAGAGTGTAGGAGAGGGTAGGTGCAGTGCTTCGCCGCTCCTTCTCTTGCCGTTCGCTCTCACGTTCGCTCTCGCCGTTCGCTCTCACGATGACCGTCGGCGTCCCGCGTCTACGCTGACGCCGTAGACGCGGGACGCCGACGGTCAAATTTCGCGTTTGATGAGGCATTTAAGGCTTTCGCCTTAAGAAATACGTCCGCCACGGTGGTATAGTGGTGACGGAGCTCGGCTGCTGACCCGAAAGTCACGGGTTCGATCCCGGCCGCGGCGGTCGCATTTAGGTGGAGGCGAAATGCTAGAGGGCCGTGTACTGTGCGATGTCAGTGCAGGTTAAAGAACACCGGATGGTCAAAATTCGTGGAGCCCTCCACTACGGTGTGCCTCATAATCATAGCATGGTTCTGGCAAGTAAAACCCCAGATATTATTATTAATAAAAGAGACAAATAAACAACGCCCTGCATCTGCCGCACAAAGTGTAAACAGTATTGGAAACACTCAATAAATGTGCATGCAATTGGGCATGCGAGAAAACGTGCAGATACAGAAAAGAAACTGCAGATACAAAAAGAAGGAAAAACGCACTGATACTGCGCGCACGCAAAGTTTTACGGCATACTACTCAACAACGTATTCATCGTTTTGATATTGGCTCAAGGTGCAACTCGAGTGCCGATACAGTAGCGGCTACAGATTGTGAGCAAGAAATGTCAGGAATAATAATGATAAAGAAGCTTTCGTTTCATTTTAGCAGGGTATTCGCACCGTACTGCCCCTCGGACCTTTATTCTGTGTACAATATGTATGATGCCATTTATAATAAACGAGTAAATTGTTTGCAAACTTAGCAAAATGAGCCACCTTAATCGCGCTTAGGTAGCTTCGCAACACCAAATTGTGTGTGTTCAGATACATATACTGCTGCTGCTGACATGTACACAAATACTTTAAACGATTATTTGTGTATATGGAATGCAGAGCTTACGAGAAAATTCAGTAACGCTTTAGACTTTGTCGTTTCCGGCGTAAGGAAGAGGATTCGTTTTCAACATAACAGTGTGAACGTCTACCGCTAGCGCAAACACATGCACAGGCCGTCAGCTTACATGAATTGCATGCTTCCTTAATAAACATTTAGGCAACAACAGCAATAAAAGCTGCCCAAGCTTCAAAAAAGAAAAGAAAAACAGAAAGCTCACAGCGTGCACTTAATTCCGGACGTATGCGCGCACCGCAAGCGCTTTGTGTAGCGCGTTTCGCATGCTGCCGAGCTGCGGCGGGATTCGCAATGGCGGCCGTCGTAGCAGACGACGCGCCTGTCCTCACCCTCAGCGGAGCGCGCGGGCATCAAGGCACCCTAAGAGGGAAGCACGCGGCTGGAGCAGGCGCCTCATCGGTTACTCATGTCGGTCGCGGCAGCAAGATTGCGCCAGCGATATTTTTTCTGAGAGAAGCCCTGCGAAAACAGGGCTTCCTTAATAAGTATTTATTAATAATACTAGATTTAGGACAGAAAACCAATGTACGTATAGGCGTGCGCAGGGTTATTCATTGGGGGAAGGAGAGGGGGGTTTCACTGAAGCGCGCCCTCCCCTCCCCCCTCATTCCCCTGGTCGCGCTAGGAAGAAAACCAGCTTCGCAATGGATGCAAATGTGAAAATGAAGCGATTACGTGCTCCTCACAACAGCCTGCCTTTGGTCTCCGGCTTTGCGGGAGTAATGGTGGGAATGTAAACAGTTCTTTAAATGCGACATGAGGGATCTCGGCCGCCATTATCGTCAAAAACTTGAATGGCCATAACCTGCGCATTAAACAATGAGGGAAGAGGTCTGACTGAGTAAGGATATAGGCCGACTTGGCGCCTAGCCTATATGATTAGGAAAAGCGGCATCCCTCGCCCACCCCCCTCCCTACCTGCCTTCTACCCCTTTTCCCATGTGTGCCCCCATTTGAATGTACGTAAATAGAAAGGGGTTATTATTTCGGTCCCTCTTTCTATTATTTTCTATTGTTTTCTTTAGGCCGCTAACTTCGACACTTGTGCATCAGCTAAAGAACATTACACTCAGCTAAACAGAAAAAGACATCTTTCCTTAACCAATTCACAGATAGATGCCATATAGTACAGAAAATTTAGAAGCCCGTGCTCTTAAAATGAAACATGCTTGCTCGAATTGCGCTGTATATGAGGACTGATGATGCTAACCGTTCTGTTTTAATTTGAAGTACCAGGTGGAGCTGAGAAATTCTTTTTTTTTTCTTTAATGCGCATGAATGTGCACACAATGGTTCGCAGAATAAAACGGCTCACAGTCTGTAACGAGGAGGGTAAATTAAAATTCAGCAGCCAACCCTTAATTCGCCATACAAGTCTTGCTTCGTTAGCTTCATCAGAACATAGAACTTATTTTCTTCACGCTCTCGTTCCGACATCGCGTCCTTAGAAGCCGTTGTTCTTTTTTTTTTCTTTTGAAACAGGAAAGGTTTTGCCGGAGTATTGTCGAACGGATATCACGTAATATAAAAAAAGGAAATGTAAAATAGGTATTAGACCAGCCGTCGGTGCTTGGCGTTTATTTCAGCGCATGACGCCCCAACACTAGGCGTGACACAAGGAGGTGTGTAAGAAAGGATGAAGCGGCGAAGTCAATAGTGTACAGGGTCTTCAGCAAAGAAAGACTCAATCTTCTGGCAGCACGAGAAGAGAGGTTTCACGATCTTCTCCTAAGATGAACACGACAAGGACGAAGCCATTTCGCAATTTTCGCTTTCCTGACAACCTCACTGAAACGACTGAAAAGAAAAGAAAAAAATATATAGCGGCAGAGGCGGCCTCTCTTGTCGGCACCGCAGATAGGGCATAAATCAGAACGAGCCCGTCTGCCTTAACTTTTACGGCTCGTTTATTTCTTTCTTCGTGATAAAGGAAGAAACTGCCACGTGTAATATCGTAGCGTTCACTTTGTACCCTTTCGGCTTATATCGTTTGTTGTAGATTTTTCGTTAGCTGCATCAGTGTGCTGCGAATGTCAAACAAAAACGGCAAAGCGTCTTCCGACCATGAGGTCGTCTTTTTCCCCTTGGCGACATTACACGCCGGCACAATAGGCTGGCACGTAGCAATGTCCCCCTGTCAGCGACGTAAGGCCGTTCCAGTCAGCCGTGATGGCCGCAGTTTCCGTTCTACAGGGTCCGGCTGTTGTTCTTGGAAGACGCGGCAAAAGAAGGAGAATGTTTCAGCTTTCTTTTCTGCTATACTCTCGTCAAACAACGTTGTCCCCATCAGACGCGCAGTGCTGACTGTGCTTCCCCTCTGCTTTATTATACGCTGTCTTATAAGCGCGTAGGTTTTCCAAGAACGCCACTTTTTTTTTTCCTTTCTACATCCCTTCTGTCTACTTCCCCTTTGGAGATTCACTGACCATGTAGAACTTGCTCAATGGAAAGTTTGGGAAAACAACTCTCCTGTGTGTATACTTGAATAAATGTTTCGCGAAAGCAAGGGCAACAAAAGAGCCACTGCCCGGCGTTTTGTAATAAGGCACTGTCACAGTTTGCACCAAAGAAATTCAAATATAAGCGCGAAGCCACTGTAAACTGGGCACTCCGTTTAAGAATGTTTAGTGACTTCGCTTTTTCACTTTTGACTGAGAGCAACTCTCCAAGATGTAAGCGAAGGATTTTTCGTTGTCTGCAACAGTAGCGAGATTTCTGATCTTTAAGATAAACTTTGCAGGGGCTGTTAGTTGGACATAATAAAACAATTGCACCGTTGTATCGGTGCAGATGTATTGGTGGTTAGTTTCATTTTCCGAAAAGTGAAAGAGTTTACTGTTCGCGCACAGGCGCCGTGTTTTGTTTCCTTTCTTGTTTCCTGTCCCTTCGTCTTTGTGCAATAGCTTTAAGATTGTGCCCTTTATTCATCTCAGTTTCTATTGTCAACGGAAAATATTTTCCTTCTTGGAAGCCTCTGGAAGTTCACTAGAAGTTGCACACATTTCACACATTTTACTTCACTGTCACTGCTGATTGATAAGTCTGCCATCTCCGCCGCGTTCCGTTTGTGTATCGTACAATGAATTCACAGGCATATCGTACAGCAGCGCTGTACTTATTACTACAATTACCTTTATGTAATTGCTTTTCAATAGTCTTGAAGATAGCTACAACGTGTCCATGTTTAATTCGCGCTTCAAAAACTGATAAAAAACAGGTGAAAAGCACGTGAGCAGACGTCTGTGGGATAGCGAAGGCGTGAGATGCCAATAAAAGTAATTGTGAGCGAGTGTTCGCTTATACTTACAACTTTTGCGATAAACACACGAACAAGTACGAGTGAACAGCTACAACTTTCAAGGTGTACTATCGCGGTTGCTATGTTTCTAATGCAGAAAAGGAAACCACAGATCTAGAGCCGAAAAAAAAGGGGGGGATAACTGTGAAAAGAAAGAACGAAAAAGAAGACGACAGCACGAACAAAATCGAAAAAGCTTTGGGCTAACGAGATTATATAGCCGACATAGCGACGCCCCACAGGGCCAATTAGTGAGCTGATTTGTTCGTTAAGCCGCTCCAAGAGAGAACATCGTTAAATATTAGGCAGCGCTACATGTATTCCCTTGTGACTCAGTTTCCGTGCTTAATCATTTCATTCTTGAGCGGGTCTTTCGTTGTGTGCCTATATTGCTGTCCCTGATCAATACGGCTGATATATCAAGAAAATTCCGTGTGTGGGTGACGCACTTCGAAAATTTTGAAGTGTAATAGCTAAGCATTAGGTTTGAAGAGAATGATCCGGAACTTCTTTTCCTCTTATATTCATGGTGTACACGAGGGCCGATGTTACAATTTTACGAGATTTTATTTATTACACATTTTTCTCTGTAGTGGACGATTGTGGTATTTTAATATCTGCCTATTTTTTGTTTCAGGTAAGGACACAAGATTTGTTTCTCATGGAGTGCGAGTTGCCAGAAGTGGCAAACTCGGTCGCAAGGCTGCTGATATCACACCAGGGGGCAGGTAAGCGAGCGAATGTGCATGAAACCTTAGACACGTTGGCAGTTCCCCCTCTGAACGGGATGTAGAAAGGCTAAGTAGCAGAGTGAAGTCCGGCAACGATTAGAAAAAAAGATGGCTGATCCCTCTGTCATAGGAAACGGTATAACACAAAAGTGAAACGTGTCGTCACAGTAGTAGTTGATTGTTCATAGAGCTTTGGTACATGAGAGCTTGCACAATGTCTACTGTTGTTTGGCAGATATAGCACCGCTCTATGTGGACGCACTCACGTTGAAAACTAGTGGCGCATCTCCATACCGACGACTAATGTCCATGATCATGATTTAAACCATGCATTAGCTGAAGTTCTTCACATATACGTGGACACCGCATATGGTGAATCCCGCGCAAATGTGGCATCAACAAGCACATAGTAAACACTGATACTCGATATGCACTCCTTTAAAGCGTCGTGAAACGCGAACAGAAACGCTACGCGCGTCATGTCTTCCCTCTAGCCTGGCCGTTAATTCTCACAGGGCAAGCGGGGAACGCGGTGTGACAGCCAGGCGAGCGTCGGAGAGCTATTTTTTAACGCGATAGCGTTAGAGAGCTCGTGTCGCAGAAATTCCGGTGTCGGCGTCGGCACCGTTGGTTGTGAGCGAAAAATCGAGAAAGTAGCAAACAAAATAAACGATAAAATCTTCGGTCCTAATGAGGATCGAACCCGGGCCGTTCGCGTGGCAAGCAAGTGTCTTACCACAAAGCCACGATGTTACTTGCAGCTGCTTCGGAAAAAAACACTACATAAATGTCATGTAGTGAAAGGAGTCTCAACGCATTTTGTTCGCCAGGTGTCACGACGAAAACGAGCCCATACGGCGATTTGTAGGCACAATCGCGAGGCCATCAAACTACGTCGAAAAAGGCCGGGATAGTGCAGCCATTGCCGCTAAATACACACACGAACTTTCAAACAGCTCTAAAAATAGACAACTATGTCCATCTAGCGGAAAACATACCAAGCCAACGCAACAAACGCTAGATAATGTGCTGCCATCTGTGAGGCATTGTGAGAAATATGTCTCGACTTTTCATGGCATCCGAGAGGGCGGGCGCGCGGCGTATATCTTGGAGGCCATGCGACTCTTGCTTTAGATCGAAAGCCTGTACAATTCGCGCGCGTGCGTGCGTGTGTGTGTGTAACAATACACATTAATAAGTATGCACTTAGTGGTTGAAGTGCGCACTGGGGGCCGGATTTTTTTTCAATATGGATGCATGCTATGAGCTTGGGCTAAAGCCACCACCTCGCAGTGTGTTAAAGCATTGACGAAATTACTTTTTATTAGAAACGCGCTGAATGGGGCGGTCGTAGCAGCGGCGCGTTTCTTCTTTGATTTTTTCGTGCCTGTTGACACATATGTCACCGCCCCGTTATACAGGCGACGCTCATAGCATCCATCCATCCATCCATCCATCCATCCATCCATCCATCCATCCAAGAGCACTGAGAGGAAAGTGTGAAAGATAAAAGGCGCGTTCATGTAGCCTCCGTTATGTGTTTGGCGGTTGCTCAGTGGGCTAAACGCCCGGCAGCCGTCGTCGTGGACCGAGAGGTCAAGGGTTTGACTCCTATCAACGAACTTTTCCTTATAGTTCTTTTTCTTTGCAATTTGACGGCATTCATTCTGCTGACGTATTTCCGTGACGGAAATACGTCATAAAAGTCTTGGTGGACCTCGGCATAAAACACTTTCGTGTTAAAAAAATATTCAGGAGCGCTTGCCCTATCCGGAAAATAGGGGCAGGCGAAGCTTGGCGTGTGCGCGCCTGACATACCTTGGTGTACGTGCCCGACGCTTGGTGTACGTGCCCGACGCAGCTTCGCATGCACGAGCGTATTTTATTGAGCCTTCGTTTATCCCCATAAAATACGTTCATGCGCGCTGACTGAGGTAGATATCTCTTGTTAAAAGAACAGTTTTCCGAAAACAACATAGATGAACCTCTCACAACACCCTTTAGAGTTACATTGTATGGTGAACACCGTCATATTTTTGCAGATCGATAGTTTGTGTCACCTTCACAGAACAAAAGAAGAAGGTGTTATTATCGCATAAAATTTAGGAATCGCCTTTTTTGGGATGTAATGCTGGTTGTAATTAAATGGCGCGTCGCTTTCTTTCCTTCATATATTCATCTGCGTCAGATTCTGCTACGCATTCGCGAGGTTGGAAAAGTAGAAGGTGTTGCATTTTTAAGATAGTAGCAATTTCAATATCGGGAAACGTACTCCTAAGACAGTAGCAGTACCAGTGTTGTGAAAAAATCACTGCATGTCCACGGAGTGAATGATGATGAGTGGGCGAAGCTGCGGAGGTTCATCGGTAAACCATGAATCTTCCGTGAATTCTGCCCAGTACATCATCACCGACGTGAGATCGGGCGCGTTTATACTAAAGGTTCGATGAGTTATGACGACTGGCAGCTCACTTTAATTTTACATGTACGCTGTGAATTCTCATTGTTTAGAAAACCATTGCTTTAGAAAACATCTGGCCTCTTTCGTTAAGCAGCTGGCGTCTTTTCGTTTTGCTTTAGAAACATCTGGCGTTCTTTCGTTGGTTTATTTCATCAATCAACGGCGTTTTGAACAAAATTTTTATTAGTGGTGCAGGTCGGGTCTCCTACAAGGCCCTCTCACATTCTGTTTAATCACGCACAGGAGAAATCTCACCAGGCACTACCTTGGAGGTAAACAATGGCTGCTAATGGCAATGAGAGACAGAAGAAGTCGGCTTTTAGCTAACACTTACACTTCTACTTCTACTAACGTTTCCTACTGGAACATGCCCATGGCTGCTAATGGGGAATGAGAGATAGAAGAATTCGGCTTTTAGTTAACGCGCACGCTGCGAATTTTTTTATTGTTCAACAACGCACAGGAAAAATCTCCCACCGGCACCACCTTGGACGTCAAGATCTGGTACTAGCGTTACGACTGGTTACGCACTACTACGACTACAAGGGACGAACGGGTGCCGCCTTAAGGAGCTTCGCCCCTAAAAAATTACACCATTTCCCGCTAAAGGGGATTATGAGGCGATGCGAAGCCGGAGCACTTGCACTATCGCGTCCCGTTGGCGATCGTTGGGCATGCTACCGACCTCGCGTCGTGGAACGCGAAGAGGAACGCTACGCGCGTCGTGTCTTTTCTCTAGCCTGGCCGTTAATTCTCACAGGGCGAGCGGGAGGCTGGGGGGCAGCGTAGGAGAGGAAACAGAGGGGGAGGGGATGCGCATGCGCTGGCGCTCATCGCGGCGTTGCACAGGAGATAATTTCGGCATGTCGAGCCCGCATTTCAGAGGAAGAGTGGAGAGGGGGAGGGGAGAAGGGAAGTGGAGAGGGGGAGAGGAGAGGGGGAGTCGAGAGGACAAAGTGGAGAGGGGGAGGGGGCGGAGGAGCGTGGAGAGGGTTTGCGCATGCGCAGTGAGGGTGGCACGCCGCACACCACCACCACCACCGGTTTGAACTCCGCTATAAGATGATTCGCATCTAAAAGTCACACTTTTTCCGCAAGGGCGCAGCAATGAATGCGATAGCAAGAAAAGCGGCCCGTGATGGACGCGCGTCCATCACTATATACCCGGCAGCTACTACCGCGCGAGCCGACAGCGCGAGGGCAAGGTTCTCCCTGCCAAATATTGAAGAGGCGAACGAGCTGGCCGACACCTTTAAGTGCGCCCGTTGCGCTCCTAGCGCCATCTCTCTGGTAATGAAGAGACGCTTATAAGCGCCTGCCGTCTCTGAGTACTGCGGTAAAGGGTGTGTATACAACGCTCACCGTTAGCCACATGAAAGATATGCATTCTGCGGCATAGTGGTTAGAGCCACGCGCTGCGGTTCGAGAGATCGCTGGTTCGATTCCGCGCTTCGGAAGCTTTTTTCAGAATTATTTTTCTTTGGGACTTATATATATATATATACGTATATATATATATGCAGCATGACGGCGGCGACTGCGACGGCAACGGCAAAAACCAGCCGAGACTGTCCATATAATTGCTATCGCAATAAAACGAAAACAAAACAAAACGTCAAACTAAGCATAGCGCAAGCTTCCTAGCCGCGCTTGTACTCTTGAGACCAGATAGCCGAGACGCGTTGCTCGCTCCAAGCGCAACATCCGCTCGTAAACGTAGGGCAAGCTATAAAATTAACTTTATGGCCTCGTATGAATCCCTGCCTGGCCTTACGCAAGAAGAAGGGGACGTAAATGACGTTGCCATTAGTACTATCTCTCGGAGACTACACGTTCGCTAGGCACGCGTGGAGGCTGGAACGCGCCATTTCAGCATTGTCGCGTTCTAGTTCAACATGCGTGTCCCTATAAAGCATATGTTGAGCAAGAACATAAACGTCGACATCAAAGCTGATATAAGCTGGACAAACTGGATAGTTAGATTAGCTTACGATAGTCCTTCGGGGATTACCCGTTTTTTTTTCTTGCCTTTGCGGCTGGAAACTTACCATGTGGCTGACATACATGAGAAGAGATTGCTGCCTCTCATGCCATTATATGCTTCAACATGGGCTTTTACTGTTTTGGTCCCATTTTCATGACACGTTGGAAAAAAGCACTGCACCTTCGGTCTCTTGTTCTTTGTCTGTGTTTTGTGCTCAGGACCATAATGAATTATATGTTAAAACCAGCGCAACTCACTATTCTATTGTGTTATATATCCTTGATACATTTAAAACGACAAGCATCTCAACCGTTTTGTCAAGTGTTTCAGTTGAAGAACACACGCTACATCGATCGAGAATCTTTCCATCCAAAGTAAAATAAGTTTTTGTAGTACGACTTCATTTATGCGCCTGAAGGTGGCTCGATGTGAAAAGTCCGCATACTTCTTGCCCGTGAACTTGATCTCTGGAACGAATTGAAGTTTTGGTCAGTACGACTGTTTTCGTAAAAGTTGGCTTAGCTGGAGACACGGACTCTGTGCAGATAGTTATTATGAGAGTGGGTCTGGCGCCAAAGTTGAACGGCGTCCCAGTACTTACATTAGGCCTCCGGTCACCGAGCATTAACGTATGCCGGCAGCATTCGGTTTTTTTCTATTTAGGTAAGTGGAAACTAGAAGATGCTAGCTAGTTGTTTCACGGCGTGCATAGCGCTGAGCGCTTCTGTTCCTGGTACTGTTGACTGCCGTTACAGATGATGAGCCCAGCAAGGGCAACAAAAAAGTTCGCAGGAAGTCTATCGATACACAATGTTATTGCCTGTCAGGTCACTGTGGCGACCACTGTTTCTCTTTATTTTATTGGAATGTTTTCGACAATTTGTCTTTCCTTGAGGTAGTCGCGGAAAATTGGCTCGATATTTTCGCTGTGACACTCCTGAAGCGTTCGGTCGGAAGTTTTTCATTAACTCCAACGTTTCTGTAACGATCCAGCGCAGCGCTTAAACATCACCGTACTCATTCACGTCACTGATAGTATCGCACGCGATCTTGCGAAGAAGCTGCCTTGTGCGCCTGGAACAGTTATACATGTATGCTCACTGAAATGCACTTGTGTGCCCCAGTTAACTTTGGTATGACGAGATACTTCTTCTTTCTTGCGGCAATGAAATTAATGATTGACAGGTCATATATATGCCAACCTTGTCTTGTTGTGTGAAGAAAGTAAGAGAAAGGGGGAGGCTGCATGGTGAAAGAAAGAATAGCTGTGCTCTCTCTCTAAGGCACTTCAGTTATGTAACGTCATATATAGAAATTTCCGTAGTATGGTTGGTATAGCTTTAGCATAACCTTTTTTTTTGCCGAAACGAGAGATAATTATCTTTAATGAAAATCCCGGAGAGGTTAGCCTGGTTTGTTGCCTGGCTTGCTACTCCGGGTGTCGGGTGATGACTATGGTATAAACAAAGAATCACATATACACACAAACGGTGCGTATGTTCACATACGCACAAAGTCAAATACACAAAAGAGTCATTCAGAAACTTTGGTTTAGTCCAGTGTTCTTGCCACGGGCCGAGAAGGTGCCGCAAGTTCCAAGCTCGCGCCGCGTTGCAAGTGAAGTTCTGCCTTCAAAATCTCCCGTTCGGCGGCGTAACGGGAACAGTCGCAGAGTACGTGCTTTAAGTCTTCCCGAGTATTACATGTCGTGCACGTGGTTGAGTCCGACTGCCTGAACTTGTGCTTGAAGTATTTCGTATAGGCAACGTCGAAAAGAACATAGAAAGCGCGCGTAGGGCACATAACATGAGGCTGTTGGACATCAAGGTGTCATGCTTTCGTATTGGTGCGAAGCCATTATTATTCACCATGAAGGGGAAAAGTGGATGTCCGTCCAGCAAGCATAAGCGTTACCCACCAATGGCAAGGAAAGTTGTGTTACCTAGAAATGATGTTCGGGATACCGCTATGCAATACTGCCATGTGTTATGGACGTCAACATAGCGTGGACGCCGATATAGTCGTGTACACACACACACGCCTAGCTTTTGCAGTCAGTGCGCAATGAGATGCTTAAGCGCCTCTGTAATATTTAGGAGTCACTCATTACAGCGCGCGATAACGATGTATGAAATGTAAGATGACAGCGTTGTGTGACAGCATATCTTCTGACAGTATTCGCCGCCAATGTATGTGTACACGGAGACCTGACTTCCTTTCTGGGATGCTGTCACAATACTTTGCTGTGGAACGGCCTCATATACATAGAGGGTTAGAGGATTGGACAGCTTAAGTGCAATTCATCTGAACACTGCTAAAATTAACGGTCGTTGCAGAGTTTACACATTCGGCGCGAAACCAGGTCAGCCGTGGATGTGTCAAGACCAGATACTGCGTTCTGTGCAACGTGCCTCGTTAATTGGACAAACCCGGCGTAGGCGTACAATCACCGCCCACGGTCTGCCCGAACCAGTCGTTAGCCGTTATCCTGACGCGTCTCCAGCGCCGTAATAACCGTGTACAACGGAGCATTACGGCTAATCAGCGCCGCGCACCGGCAGCACTAATGAGACGTCCGCCTTCGATGACATTTTATAAGCAGGAAGCAATCGCGGTGTTTATGTACCTGTCTTTTCCTGTCGGTGCCCTTAATTGTTTAATATCCAAACATTTGCCCAGTAAAAAGCATTTTCTGTTACCTAGAAGACAGGATACAAAAGTGAGGACAGAAAGTGCGAGTTTATTCTCAGACAGCCCGCGACAAAATATATTTTGATATTTTTGCCTGCTTTGCTGGTTTTGCGTTCACAGTCAAGGCGTGCAAATGCCATTACGCACTGTTATTCGAACGGAATATGTAGCTACAAGGAGAAACGCTTCTTTTCCCGCGATGATCATTCATGCCCCTTCCTGTCACTTCGGTAAACACATACCCAAACCGGCGCACAAGGCTGTGCTTTTGTAACGAAAAATTAAAAAAAGAATGCGTTCGGGCAACGAAGAGCCTTGCGCAGCCTTTTTCTGTGTTAACCAAATCTGATTTACGCTTACCTGCTCGGCAGAAGCAACAGCTAACGCGTTATACGTTCCGTTAAGTGCACCGCGTGCGTCTGGAAATATTATTAGTGCTGCTAGCAGTGTAAAACTTATATGTGACAATAATGAAATTCTCAACACACAGGAACAAGATTCATGAGACTTTGTAACTGTCAAATAATATGTCCGATTGCTCATAATGTCCAGTCAGGTGCCCTTTCCTGCGTGTTGGTTCTTATACCTGTCATATTACATGAAACCTCGCTGTTGTCTTCGTCCCTGTCACTTCAAAAAAATTTTTCAAGAGTCTATAAATGTGTTTGCCTGTCGTTGTCTGCAAGGATGGACCTGCCAAACTGGCCCGTGACCATGGGTACACTGTTCCAATCCTTATCCAAAGCCATTTTTCCCCTGTCTGGCGTGGTAGTTCCTTATTTATTTTTAGTTGTTTTTATTCCTTTTATTTATACATACTGCAGGTCACACTCGATCCCAAGCAGGAGTGGTGAAGAAAAAAAAGCATGTCTGATCCCTCCTTCATAGGAATCGGTATAGTACGAAAGTAAAGGGTGTTTTCACAGAAGTAGTGCTTATTGTGCAGTGATATAAGAGAGCTTGTACAATGTCTATTCGTGTTTGGCAGCTATAGCACCGCTTGACCTGGATGCACCGATGTTGACGCCTAGTGGCATGTCTCCATCGCGACAGCTAACGTCCATGATCATGATTAAACCGTTGTGGTAACTGAAGTTGTGAACATATATATTTGGACACAGCGCATCGTGAATCCTGAGTAAAGGTGACATCAACAAGCTCATAATCAACACTGGCACCCGATATGCAGTTCGCCAAAACGTCGTCAATTATGGAGAGAAACGGCACGGTGTGCGCTTTCTAGTAATGGGTATACCTGTGCTCATGCATACACTACCACACTGCGCTTCAGCAACACGGAAGGCAGAGGTTCGTAGCTTGAGCCGCAAACGCGTGCGTCCCGCTGGCCTCTGTCTCGCTCCACTAAGGCACGTCATTCGCCCATCGAAGTCGTGTCCTTTCTGCAACGCGCATTGAAGAAGTTTTTTTCGTTCGTCGGTGCTCTCGCAATCGAATCAGTAGGCAGCGGAATCAGTTGGTGCCTGTGGAAGCCGCACTACTCCGATGAGCCGGCGCACGCTAACACGAAGCGAAAGGCAAAGAACGTAACTGCGTCTAGGGTGCCTCGCGATGCCAGCGCTGCCAGTGTCCCTCGCTGGTATCGAGACGCTTTAACCATGACCTCCGAGATCGCGCGCAATCTCGGAGTAAGCGCTAGTAAGTGTCGATTGTGATGCCTTACTTCTTTTCACCTCTCACAGACGGTGGCACCACCACGCTCCGCCCCGCCCGTACCTACACCGCCAACAGAGAGCACCGTGCGAGAGAGAATGTGTGAAAGATGTAAAGCGCGGTCGTGAAGTGTCCAGCATATGCCAAGATAGCCTAGTCGGTTGAGCGTCTGGCGCTTACCGTCGCGGCCACAAAGTTGTGGGTTCGAATCCCAGCGGCTTATCTTTTTCTTGCTGACCCGTTGATGTTCATTTTATCAACGTCATATCCGTAACGAATGTACTCTGTGGACCCCGGCATAAAGCACTTTCTTGGTGTTGAAAACGTTCATATACATGAGTGACATATAAGAACACAAGGTTATTGAGAAAAAGAAAATAAGTTCAAAAAATACAAAACTGTCAATCACACAACGTTGCATTCCGAGCACATTATGTACAAAAGTTGATGTTTGCAGTAATGTTAACAAATGAGTCTACTGAAGTAGGAGAAACAGCACCCTCAGTTAATTTATTCCAATAGGCAGTGGCGGATGGACATAACGAGTACTTATGTGAATTCCTGTGGCTTACGGATTGTCTCAGCACTTTACTGTGACCTGTTTGAAGGGAATGTCGTGTGGGACAGGGTAGGTGTGCGGAGCGATTTAGCCTAAAGTGGCCATGATAGAGCTGATACACAAATTTCAACCTCGATATGATTCTGCAGTGGCCTAGTGTCTGTAGATTAGCTTTCATAATTAAGGGGCTAACGCTGCTCCTTCATGAATAATTTGGTAAGTTCATGTTATAATACATGCTGATGCAATCCATGTTACACAGAAGCTTTGGTTAGAGTCCTCGATTTATAATTCACCAAGATATCGTCACTCTTGATGAACTATGTTCTTCCGTAAAATTACAGAGACAGCTCTGGTTTGCAATGGTTTATTTGCCTAGAGATTGAGAAACAGATTAAGACATTTATTCACTCCCGTTGCAGTCTGAAATTAACTTCATAACTTACCTCGTGTGCCTGAATAAGTATCCGCAAATCTCAAATTAGGCACGCACTGCTCGGTTTTCATATATTGCTGCTAAAGCTGCAGCGAATACGCTAAGCGCACATTGGAAATGGCGGACGTCGTGCGCGGGCTGCCAAGTTATCCAAGGTGGATTTAGTACCTTGCAGCCTACGCGCAGCGAGCACAGATGAAGCACAATACGCTGGGATGCGCTTGGATGTGCGCATTAAAAAACAAAAAAAACAAAAAGCGTCGTACACTGGTTTGAGTGCATGGTAAAGAAACCCACGTCGTCAATATTCAATAATATCTGCCCACTGTGGTATTCCTCGTAATGCACGGCACTCTCAGGACCTCACACCTCACAATTTAATAATATATTTGGGGACAGTGCGGTACGCAGCTATGATTGAGGTAAATATGTGGGTCCATTCCTTGTTTGCTATGAAATTTACGTTCGAACAGGGACTTGAGCATGGAGAAGCACGTCGCAGGGCAGCCATCCGGCTAACCTGACAGTTGTCATTACCATGTTCTCTCATTACCAAGTTTGGAAATGTGCTTGCTGTTTCTGATTCAGGCCAGCAAGTTCAGTTGTGATGTGGTTGAGTAGTCGTTTCTGTGCGCTCTAAAGCGCTTTCGAAACACCAGCCTCGTGAAAAAGGTTGAAAAACAGCGCTGCGCGGGCACACTCTCGTCGCCTCCTTTCTATTCTCACAACCACTGTGTGAAGCTAAAGGACACACACTCTGTATGGTCGTTGGAGTAGCCGAGATATCTTCTCTTTCTGGTCAGTTGAACCCGCTCTTTCATCTCGTTTTGCTGGCGAACGGCGTCTGTCGCCTCGTTTGCGCCGATGACGATTACAGTCGAAAACATCTATCAACATCTGCGGCGATGACCGTGTTACCGAAAGTTGCCCTCAGATTTCGCTGACTTCTTTATCGCTGCTGAAAAAAAAAAGCAACCGGCTGTTTTCTTGGCGCAAGATATTTCTACCTGTATATAGCTTTTCCCCGCTGTCGATGCGGTGTTCGGATTTGTAATCTGAAAGTTCTCATCCGAAGATTCCGTAAGAACGCGCCGATGTTGCATCGTTAAGATGGTGGGTATCGCCAGATACACGTGAATTTTAATGACAAGCATAAATTTCCCTGGTAGTATACGGCCTATCCAGCCATATATGTGGAACCTAAGCTAAAAAAAAATCTGTATCTGTGCTGGAGGCCACAATATCAAGTAATTTTTTGTCACTGCTTTGAGGTGTTGAAGAAATTTACACGGCCCTATCGGTGTTGTGTACCATAGAACAGCTCGATCGGTCAGACTGGGGTGAGGCTTTGGCTTGTTGTGAAAAACCTATTAAGCTACTTTATATATAATATCATGTATCTATATTTTTAGTACTTGCAAATATGCTTAAGAAAGAGGCCGGAATACCTCGTTCTGCCAGAGAAGCATGAATGCAATCTATTACTTGCAACACTTTTACCCTGTAAAGCCTGCTCAGCTGTAAGTATATTAGGAATGCGGAGAAGTAACCTTTCCACTCATAAATAATTTTGACCACAGAAAAAGAACCGTTTCTTGCTCATTGGTATCAGCATATTAAGCGCCAGAATCGTTTACCATGAAATGGGTGCTGTGGAATATTTTTTTTTATCGCGCCAGCATTTGGCGTTTGCATGAAACCATATCCGCCTTTTCCGTATCCGTATTTCAAAGGAAGCGCTTCCAAAAAGTGTTTACACTTTTCTTAACCTCAAGAACGTAAGATGTAGATGCTGCAAGCAGGCAAAGTAGTATACCGGGCTCACACATAGCGCAGACGTAGTGCACTGTACTATGCTAACCTGTTCCTTAATAACTAGCGCAAAGTAATTATGATGTATCACCAAAATTACTTCGCCTTAGCACCAGACCAGACGGCGAGAATGTGCTTTGGCGTTTTATTCGCAATTGCCGCGGAAGCAATAAAAATGGCATCAGGTAAAACGTTCGCAACACAAAATGGTGTTTTACTTTTCTAATCTCTCACAGGTCTTCAAAAATGACTCGATTAAGTAAATATAATGAAATGCATGATTGAGCCTGACGATTAAGCAAATAAATGAAATGTTTGCGCAGCTAATACTCGGAGCTGTAGCGGCAGAGTTGAGTGGCGCCATTGAGAAAGAGACGTGAGCGACTGAAAATAGAAATGATTGCTCAAACGTTTCAGAACCGGTGCTGTGAAACGTGGTGGGAAGCGCAACGTCACCGGATGCTCTTTGTTCATGGAAGCAGCAAGGGAATGAGCGGGCTGGATGGCGCAACATTGAATACTGGGAACACTGCGGCGGCAACCTTACTCGCGACAGTTACAAAATGTGCGTGACAATCACACAACAATAGGCAATGGCGTGTCGGGGGCAGTTGCTTGTGAGGAGCTACAAACCGCTTACGCAATGATCATATTACGAAACAACTGCGCAGTCAATTAAGCAAAACGCAGTTTCGAAAGAGTTACGAAGCGAAGGCGTGGTGTTTGGTGCCGCCGCGGAGAAACTTGCTCTCATAATACTCAAGATGATTTCACTAATTGTTTAAAAAGAAGGTATAAGAATGCGTTGTTTTGTAAGTCGCAATTATCGGACATATCTTGATATAATTTAGCCATTATGATATCGCGGGGAAAACTTCGACGGAAAAAGAACAAGACACGCTTGCGCTTTGTGTGCCTTGTCCTTGTCTCTTTCGTTTCCTAAGCGCAATCGAGTGCTTGATTAGGGCATGTTCTCGTTTTTTTATAACATTCTTTTATTGGTATCCCGGAGATAGCCTGCTTTATCGCCTGACATGCTACTCCAGGTGTCGGGTGATGACTATGGTATATACAACGATTGCAAATCTACACAAATAATACATGCAGTCACAAACACACGTACACACGTACACGTAAGAGTCATTCATAATGTATCGGTCAGGTGTGTACTCCTTAAAAACACCAACATGTTTACAGTGATGGTTTGGGAGCTATACACCCAAAAACGCCGTATCATAAATGTTTGGCTTCGAAAAACGCCAGGCCTGCGCTGAAACCGCAGCACAGTCACAGCGAAAGCTGGAAGAGCGGCGCTTCTAGAGCCCGTTAGCTATCTTGGGGCTACAGTACAAGTACACTAGAAAGGTACCCACTACGCCATAAATCACAATTTTTGTGAAGTTGGGAAGCACCTACTAAGCCATTATTCGTCATTCTGCGGAAAAGCGAGGCACCAGCTGCACATCTGTAAGGCATTATGTGCACTTTGTTGACGCGACGACTGATGACGATGAAGAATTATGGCTCAGCCCTTTGTAATGGGTTGGAATCTTTAAACGGCCCACCAGTTATGTAATTTCGCATTGGGTGACGCCCGGTCGCTATTTCCCTCTCCCGTCATGCTGTATACATACGTTGACGTGGGAGAGAGACGGGGGGGGGGGGGGGGGGGGGGGGGGGAGAACTTTACTGAGACCCCGAGGAAATGGATAATGCGCTTATGGGCTTCCTTGGCAACCAATACAAGTGCACTTGCGAGGAACCCACTACGCTATAAATCATTCTAATTTTACTGAGACCACGAGGAAGTGGACCATGCGCTTATGGGGTTCCTTGGAAACCAATACAAGCGCACTTGCGAGCAACCCACTACGCTATAAATCATTCTAATTTACTGAGACCACGAGGAAGGGATCATGCGCTTATGGGCTTCCTTGGAAACCAATACAAGCGCACTTGCGAGGAACCCACTACGCTATAAATCATTGTAATTTTTGAGAAGTAGGGCAGCAGGCACTGCGCCATTTTTCGTCATTCTACGGAGAGCGTTGGTTCCTGCTAAACCCATGTAAGGCATTATGCGCACTTTGTTGATGCTGTGCCTGATGAGGATGAAGAATTATGGCAGAGTCCTTTGTAATGGGTTGGAAGCATTCAACAACCTAGTCGTTGCGCAATTCGCATTGTGTGACGCCTGGTTACAGAATTCGCGTTGTGCGACACTTGGTGCTTATTTTACTCTTCTACCACGCTGTATTGCATATGCTAATGTGGTTCCTTCCCGACATGAAGCCTGTATAGGACCTTTTTGCAAAGCAGTTTCAAGCACCGGCATGGCTCAGAGGTTGAATATTGGGCTCCCACGCAGAGGGCCCAGGTTCGAACCTCGTTCCATCCTGGAATTTTTTTCTTATTTCGTTTTTTTTCTTATTTCGAGCGATACTGGTTACGGACACCGGCGGCGGCGGCGGCGGCGGCGGCGGCGGCGGCGGCGGCGGCGGCAGCGGCGGCGGCGGCGGCGGACAACTACGGCGCCAAAAACGGCCGGTGAAATGATCTCATAACAGCTTTCGCTGTAAAACAGTTTAGGAGTGTACAATACCCAGAGCGAAAAATCAAGTGACTGGGCAGTTATGACTTTCTTGAATGTAATCTATTCGCAAGAGCTACTTCTGCAAAAGCGTTATCCCAGCCGAACTCGGCGCTGAAGCTCCTAACACTAAGTAGGCAGCAATTCATAAGACGCAAGCGATAGTAGGGAGAAAAGCGGAGAACAGCATCGATTGGACTTTCACCCAAATGACGGGCAGTAAGCGATTCAGACGTCTCCAGCTGTTGTCTTTCCGAGGTGATTTCCCGCCGGAGGTTCGAAGAGTTTCTGGTTCTCGCCGCTTGGGGGCGCGAGTGCTGTTTTCCTTCCTCCGTGCTCGGCGCAACAGCGATCGAGCGCCGTAGTGGCACACGGCGACTCTGCCTGCTCGGGGACGGGGTCTGGGTTTTTAGGCGGCGCCACTCTTCCGCCTCCCATCGACAGCGCGTCTGTGTAGCATGCCGGAAAAGACCTGGCTCTCGGACCGATCGACAACACGCTGTAACGAGCCGCCACCGAGAACGTTCGGACAGCGTCGGCATCGACGTTTTCTGTTTTAAAAGTGCGTTTCATCCCGTCGTCGTGCGTTTCTTTTACCCGGCTTGCTCCGGATTTCGCTTTTAAGACAAGCGGTGAGATTCAGTGCGTGCCGTGAGGTGATGTGAATCCGTGCCAAGAGGTGAAATCCGTGCCCATACCTGTGTCGTCGTCCTTCGTCGCCAGTTCGACGCATCGGTAATTTGGTGGATTAAATTGATGGTCATGCACCTGTTTTCAACCATACCAATCCTGCCGATGTCTCGTTGATGTCTGCCCTTCTCGTGATAGTGAAGGGAACCCGTCATAGCCTTGACTCTGGAAGGGATGTTAGGCTGCAGCTTTACATGAACGAGGGGTCCAATATAAATTCTCGTTTTCCGCTGTTTGCCCATCGCGATTTAGACAGCACTTAATTTGGAAGCGAGAATAACAAGAATTATAGAAAACTGTCTCAAGAGTTAGCCGACAAGACCATGTTGCCCTTCCGTTTGATGGATATCTGTTCTAGGTTAAGGCAAGTTGTATGAGCTTGCGCGGAATGCTTAAGTTGCAACGCTGAAAACAGATTTGTGTGCTTATAGTGAAAGGAAAAGTCGCTATCGCTTCAATCCCTCAATAATCTGCTGTTTTCACTTAAAGACAGAGCTTTGAATGGAATGCTTATTAGTATAATAATATGCACTTGCTTTAACAGTAATTAGCATTTTCAGAAACTGTCAGTAAGATGGTGGTTACATTTCTGAAAATTTGAGCCTGAAGTTCGACAGTTGTGACAAATAGGTCAGCCTCGTGCACGTACTGGGAGCAAGCTGAGGCATCTTCTACTGCAGCTCGCTTTCACTTCGTGAGGAACAAGAAGAGCAGCAAATACCTAAATGTGCCCCCATGCATACTTGTGAAATCTTGCATGCATATGAACCGCTGTGAACTCGATCTTAAAACAAAGGGCATTTTGCGAGGCATTAGATCTATTTAGTTTGACGTATCCTCTAATTTCAACAGGTTGATAGGACAGACTGTTAGTTTAGGACGTACACTCATTATAAGAGAGCTGGATACCTCATATGTCATCGTCTTATCGCATACTACCGTATAGCATTGATAAACTTCAGCTGCTAGACGGGACAAGCAGGACGACAGTGTATAGTGCTTGACCATCACTGCGCTTGCAAGCTTGTACATTCGGCCAAAGAAACACGGATAACCATTGACAGCATTCATGCGACCACATTACTCCGATTTCCAACGTTGGCTTCAAGTTGCTTGCCGTGTTGTTAACTAACTTCTCTCGGAGTACATTTCTTGTAATCAGAAGCTCAGGCCAAACTGAGCATGCCCGATGCGAAGAAATAAGAAGACACGTGGTCGTCATCACTGAGGATACGTACGATTCTACTGCTGTCTGAAACATTTGCTGGAACAGCTTCATCGTCTCTTCGACAATGAGCACTGACGCGGAGCCACAGGCGGACACCGCCTTTATCGAGAAAGGCGGCGTCGTTGACAGCGACGGCAATGGCGAGGAGAGCTTTCGCGGCAACCACAGACGCGCCAGCAGCACCAGTAATAACAACAACGACGCGCCGATGATCAACATTGATCCCGGTGTCGAGTCTGGTCTACTGCTCCGCGTCCCGGACCTCCCGTTCCCTCGAGGTTCCACGTCGGCCGAGTCTCTGAGCACTTCGACTAACCAGTTTCTCAAGCTACCGGTGTCCGGCGAGCACCGGCGCCACTCGATGCAGGACTGCAGCAACCACCACGGCCATCACCACCGACACCGGCACCGCGACCGCAAACGCTCGTGCCCCGACGTGCGGGGTGCGGCCTCGGCGGACCGGAGACGCCGGGGAAGCCGCAGCCCGCTGGCACCCCACGGTCTGGCGGTGGGAGCCGGAGCGGAGTCGATGAGCGTGACCCCTTCGTCATCGCGACGTTCTAGCGCCAGCAGCCTGAGCCGCCGCTCGTCTCGGGACAGCGAGAGCTGCCCGCACAGCCGTCGCTCGTCCCGGGCTGAAGAAGGAAGCCGCAGGTGGGCTTGCACATTTATGTATTATTTGTTACTACTGGTTCTGGAAATATATTAAGTATGCACAGGGCAAAGTAATGATGACAAAAGGGCGAATCACACATGCGCGCGACATAAACTGGCGCCGCCAGTCTATGTCGTTTGCGTGTCTCCCTGATTACTTCATTTCTTTGCACTGTGCACACTTGGCATATATCGATAAATTTACGAACTAGCCCATGAGTGGATTGGTTCTTGAAACATGTGTACAGTTTAAACAGGGGTGACGAAGGAAAGAATAAAATCAGCAACAATGACTGCACAGAAGCAGTCATAACACTTGCTGCACGTTCGTGAATCTGGGAATAGAAACGTAGAAATTAACGTTAGGAAGCGGGGGCAGAAAAAAAAAAGCAAGACAGAACGCGAGGTTTCTGTTTTCGCGGAGCATTCGGCTTTCGGCTTTCCCGGGTTCAACAGGGCTTTCATTGATGTCGAACGAGGGCCAGTAAAATAACAGACTCACGGTATTTATAAGCGAAATGCAAAGAACGTAGGACACCCCGCTCTTATACCATTCCACAAGAAATACACGACGCGCAATCTACGCAGCCTGTAAAATGTAAAGAAACAGGTACTTGGCGTGCAAGCGCTACCGCAAGGTAGATTTTATGAAGTGCGATTATTACTGTGAAATAGGGACCACGTGCACGGCTTACGCAAGTAGTACACAGATACACTATGACTTGGTTTGCGTGCCAGAGGAAGCGTGCCCGACACAGTTTTTTGTTTTCGTTATACATAGTTTTAGCCTGTTTATTCAGCCATGCATTTGTTATTCGTGTCTCCAGTCGATTACTGGCGTGAAAATGGGTACCGTATCTAGCGTATGTGTCAGATATACAGCAATAACTACAATAAGTGTCAAAAGCGTTAAAATGCGAGTAACGTACTACTATGACTGGGTCTATCGATAACCCTTAAGAGCACGTTTTGAGCAATGTCTACATGTGCACGCTTGAAGGTAATCAAGACATTTCAGTTTAAAACCCGCGGTCGTTTTTCTTAGGCAAGGAGGTCGACCACGCACCTTAAGGAAAACTGTGTAGAAACGTCAGAGGAAGGTTCACAAATATTTCGGTGCATTGAAAATTTAGCAATGAGTCACCAGAGTTTGCATATTTATACGACACTAATTTCGCAACTGTGAATGAACTAGCCTTTGAAATCTGGCATTCGATTTCAGCGTTTCAGTGCAGGAAACAGTGCAACGGCAACGTGTCAAACGACATGCGTTTTATCGCCTGTCTTCGTCGGACGTCACGCCCCGTGACTGCGCTGTTTCCTGCGCTCAACGCTGCACTAGAAACGCGCTTTTCTTAAAACACGAACCTGTCCTGTATTTTAAATGCTCGCGTCTATTCAGTCCTCGTGATTTCCGTGTTGCTGTAGAACGCGGGCTTACACAGCCACGATCCTCGCAACGCATCTGAAACAACCCTGATGTTTTCACTTGTTTTATGTGCGATTTCACGGCCTACCATTCGAACCGCCTTTATCTACACCGTTTGCTAGCATTGCCCTTCAGATTGGTACTTTCACACGCCCTTATAAAAATATCAGATAAAAAAAAAGCTTGAGTACTAAGCCTCTTTCATCGTGTTTAACGGATTATGAATTTCACGAAGCAGTGAGCACAAACAATTTTACTAGGTAGAAATGTAACAGGAGATGTTTGCGCACGGCTAGTACGGCTATAAATCCCTCAGTTATATAATCTTTCACAGCTGCTACTAAATGCACTAATTCTCTGTGGTATGGGATGTGTAGGATCAGTACAATTAAGGAGGAGATTTCCCTCCCATCTGTAATGCCTATGGTCTAGAGTGTAATAGAACATTTTTTGCATGATCCGAAGCTAACTTTTATATAACTTGAATAATGCGCTGGCGGAGTCAGCGAGCTTATGAGCTTTGTGGCACGACAGGACTAACTGAATACATTTGTTTTAAAACGCAGCACAGTGAGCATCTTGAAATTTCGATTAGGGGGGATCATGGGGTGTAGCGTAAATAGACGGGCCACGCAGTTGTGCAAACACAGTACACCACGAGTCACACCCATCAACGAAACAGATTGCAATTGATTGCATTCGTATTTATTATGCACGACTCATAACGACATCAGTCATTTAATTCGTCTTTTATATATAGTCAAGTTATACGTATTTTTTGCCCAGGCGCAACGGCAACGCACTGAAACAAGTAGGGACCCTAAGCCACTAAAACATTCACGCAGCGACAACGCGATTTATATTTTAAGAATTCCAGGTGCTCCGCAATCTGCTTCCACGCGTGTGTCTGAACGACGCATCGCGCTCAATCACGAACGCCCAAGCTCACCTGAACGAGCTGCGGCTGTCGGCGAAGTATGCTGGTCCGCGCAGATTTCCAAATGCTTCCTCATACATGTATATATGCTGTGTTAAACGGGACAAAAAAAGGACAGTCGTAATTCCCTCCGACAAATGGGACGGCTTCATCACGAATGCTCTAGTAATCCCAAGCATGGCAACATTTTAGCTTAGCCAATCCTTTCGCACTGCGTAATGTAAATTTTAGGATTGAAGGAAACGACACTTTTTGTGCACGTATCTCAACGAGCGCGACGTTACCAGGCTGGCGCAGTATAATGCATTCTAAGAACAGAAATACGGGGCACATCGCAGTGTATAGGAGTGGAAAAAGCTCGTATGGCGGTGCATAAGAAATGCCAGGAAAGAGAGCTAAAGCCCAGTGAGCAGGTACTTTAAATGATCATGTCATGCGCAGTTCAGAAGCGTATTGCACTGCCGAACACAGTAATGCCATCTAGTACAGTCAATGTTGGAAATAAACATAGTACACGTGAAACGTATCCTTGCATTGTCTGTAACGCTTGCTGGATATCTTTGGTTGCGTTGCTTGGTGATGCTCTAGCTCGTTGCGGTTTCCTTGCAATTTACACGATGTTTCCTCCTTACAGGCCTTGTTTACGAAACACGCATTAAAGAGGAAAATTATTCTAGATGCTCCAATAAGGAGTCTTTATAAATTGCGTGAAAGTAATTCTTAGCAAGAGAGGTCCCTTTGTCAGCCAGAAAAAAAAAGGCAGCTATGCGCGGCATCATGAATGTGAGAGCATCTGGTCACGTCTAATTAATTTATCATTAAAGATAAGCTATGTTGCAATTAAAGAAGGCTAAATGAGAAATTTAGCGAGGTTAAGAAGCGTTGCTCTGCTTATGTGGGTCAAATGCAAAAAAAAAAAAAAACATTCGATGATATCTGACTGACGTGCCAGTACGGCATCACGGCAAGACTTAGACAAAAGAAAAAAAAATAATATCTAGGGTTTAACGTCCCAAAACCACGATATGATTATGAGAGACGCCGTAGTGGAGGGCTCCGGAAATTTCGACCACCTGGGGTTCTTTATCGTGCACCTAAATCTAAGTACACGGGCCTCAAACATTTTCGCCTCCATCGAAAATGCAGCCGCCGCGGTCGGGATTCGATCCCGCGACCTTCGGGTCAGCAGTCGAGCGCCATAACCACTAGACCACCGTGGCGGGGCCAAAGAAAAAAAAAAGAAAGAAAAAGGAAAGAAAAGAGCTGTAACAGAATATCTTTTTTTTTGCCGGTAATCAACCTCTCATCCCAAGATCAAGAAAAACAAAGCTCTGAAACGCTCTCATTCGCAATTAATGTGTCATTGGGGCGTTAGGCCCCTGCAGATGCATGTAGAGAAAAAGAACTTCTATAGCCGTGCTGTTAGTACGTATAGGGGCTCCAGAGTCCATCCAGAGGCTGAAACACGTAATCCTTACGAAGAACACAGAGTCCTTCTCTCTCTCTCTCTCTCTCTCTCTCACCTTCTTAGCAGGTGTCCGTTCTTATTCCCTGACGCGAATTTTCTACTCGCACACAAGACAGATGCCGTGAAACCTCTGATTTCATTTAGATTGCATTGTTCGGGCTAAGCCTACCCGCCGTGGTGGTCTATGGTTTTATGGCTTGATTGCTTACTTGAAGGCCGTCGGACTGAATCCCGGCTGCGGTGGCCACATTTCGATGGAGGCAAACCGCTAGAGGCCCATTGGATTTAGGTACCCGTTAAAGAACCCCAGGTGTTCGAAATTTCCGCAGCCCTCCACTACAGCGTCTCTCATAAACATATCGGGCTTTTGGGACGTAAAACCCCGAGAGTTATTGTTATTCCCGGGCAAAGCCTGATGGGCGTATGTACATGCGCTTTCTCCGCACAGGTCTTCTAAATGCGACGACAGCCGTCGCTCGTCGCGCGCCACCGACGACACCGGAGGGGGTGGCCACAGCAGTCGTCGCTCGTCGCGAAGTGTCGGCGAGGACGAGCGACGTTTCTCGGACGACAAGCACCACCACCACCGCTCCTCGCACCACACGCACAGGCGCGAGTCTGCGGCGGCCGGAACCGAAGCGTGCCACCGGAAGGGCAGCTCTCTGCTTCCGCCGGACGCGGACACCGGTAGCCGCAGGGCCTCCAAGGTGCCCTCTCTTCTGGTCACCGATGAAGAGACCGGACAACAGCGCAAGCCCGACGACGAACTCGACTCGCCCAAGCGCCGGATTATAATTCTGGTGATCAGTTCAGTGGCGTGCTTCATTCTACTCATGAGTGTTGTGCTCATCGCCGTCACCCTCACCATCTCGCCGGCTATCGACAGCATAGGTGAGTTTCTTTGAAAACGTTGTACTCCTGCTTCCCCTACGGGAGGTGCTGGGTTCGATCCCCAGTGCCGGCCGGACACCCACCGGTTCCCAATGGGCACAAGCGGGCTCCGGGTTGATGCTACAGTGGCACGAAGCTTAAGTCGCTTGGAGGGTTCTCAACTTGCGGCATGGGACCAGTGGCTGTCGGGTTGTATTCCTGGGCGCCTATCTTCCAGCCATTCTCCGCAACGGAGTATGATGATATCTAGGATGCCGATGATAATGTAGACAATAATTTCCAACCGAATGCAACTTCTCTTAAGGAGAGGCTTTCCTTGGCTATCTACCATATTCATTTGCAGAAAACAGCGCTGACAAGTGGCCCCGCCACGATTGTCTAGTGGTTATGGCGCTCGACTGCTGACCCGAAGGTCGCGGGATCGAATCCCGGCCGCGGCGGCTGCATTTTCGATGGAGGCCAAAATGTTTGAGGCCCGTGTACTTATATTTAGGTGCACGTTAGAGAACCTCAGGTGGTCGAAATTTCCAGAGCCCTCCACTCCGGCGTCTCTCGTAATCAAATCGTGGTTTTGGGACGTTAAACCCCAGATATTATTATTAGCGCTGACGAGTGTTAACTGTTGGTCAGTTTTGCCTAAATGTTCGCTGATGTTGACTGACATTGGCTAACTCATGACTGGAATTACCTATATTTGGCTAATGGCAGCTGATGGTGCCTACCCCTGTTGCTATAGCGACGGTGTCTTCATTCAGTTTGAGTTCGACTACTTTTTCTGTCGTTCCTTTTAACAGAAGTCATGAAATGCACTTCCACAGCAGTTGCCATTTAGCGACAGTATAGAGATAATTCTCGGTAATACTTTTTCGAAATATCCTTTTGTCTGAAAGATGAGAAAAACGTACCTTTCTTTGAAACGTCAGCCGGCGTTTATCTACGATTTCGAAATAGAAGTTAGTTATCGTGCACGTCACTGGTATACACTACTTCAGAGCATAGACTACTGTTTGTATTCTCGCGTCGAGTCTTACCGGATCCTTGTCGGAGATCAAATAGGAGTTTGCACGGCCTCGCCATTTAAAACCAACGGCGATATCCAGCAACGAAGTCAGCTGCGTGGGAATGCAAAGCTGCATTTGTATTAGTGATGTCTGATCATTAGGAGCCGGATAACAGTTTTATGCTGGTAATTTGAAATTGCGAAAACCCGTGAGGGTTCTACAACACCGCGTGTGTATCGGCCTGCTTATACCTCTTCAACTTCTTCAACAAACAGCGCAGAAGAGGACAACGCACAAAGAAGGGACAAAGAAGGCAAGGCTTATGCCGTCGCGTGCCGTAGTGAGACGGCGAGACAAGCAACACACTGAAAGCAGAGAGCTTAACCAGGTTAACATTCCTATTGAATGCCGCAAAGGGCGACAAGATATGGGAAAGGCGCATTGACGTTTCGTTTTCCCGAAGAAAGAATAATACAAAACGTGACTTCGTGCCGTCCTCGTCGTCGAGTCATTCCCTTACGCTGCATGCATCAAAGAGCCTTGGAATATTCCGACCCCAAGGAGCAACCGTACCTCTGCTAACCTAGAGAACGGAGGTTCGTGCTCGATAAATAAAAAAAGCTTAGCGAAGAGCGACGTCAAAACCAAACTGACATTCTGTCTGAATGGCATAGTTAAAGTATAAGAGCGAGGCGGAAACCAGTAATAAAATTTTCAAGCAAACACAGACGCACCGATGTCACATTCAAATAATGAGTTTCGTGAATACCTCTCAAGAACCCTTGGGGCAAAATCTACTGCAGCATTTTTTTTAATATCTGTTTTACATAAGGTGACGTTTTTCCATTTTTCTGAAAGCAAGACCTGAAATCCGGGAACACGTTTTCATGCGCACAGTTACTAGAGTTATTGGCTTGAACTCTGCAATTTGAGTAGCTCGCTCGTGTTATCCTTTCAAATCATGTCAAGCGATCAAATTAACCTTGGTAATGTAGATGTGCATCTATTTCGCTTGTCTGTACAGGATTCTGCATGCGCGTGAATTCTTGCTTGTTGATTTGCACGAGTAAGCGCGCAGGCGAGGATCAGTGAGATTATGTTTGCTTCGAAGCGGAAACTTTTCCCAGAGTTTTACTTTCGCTTGACGCTTCCAACGAGCGAACTGTCAAGGCTGATTTCGCGGCCCAACTTAAACCTAAAATTGATACGACGCGTCGGGAGCGGTAGAGGCGAGACTGGCGCATGCATTTGCAGGACAAGAAACGGGAGGCGATCGATAGCACTCTCAGTATGCGCGTATACCTCGATGCTGAATCGCATTTCGCCATCCGGCTGGAATAAACAATTTGTAGCGACGGCTTCGCGCGTGAGCTGCGTTACTCGAATGTTTCGATGTAAAACACTGCACAATACTGGCTTTTTTTTTATATTCTTCGGTATTCAAAACATGCCCGGCGGTCCCACTAGCCACCTAAGACGCGCAAAAAAGGGTGTCTATTTTAAACTTGCAAACAAATCACGGGACTATAAAGGCAGTTACTGTACAATGCTTCTCTTGTGACGCATGTCGATAGGACCAGCGAATACAGCGAATGTAGGTCTGTGTATATGTATATATATTATTTTTCTTTCCTAGTGCATATTTATTTTCATTTTTATCTTAACAACGTAGTGGAATGTGGTAGCCGTCGTCAAGAAATGGCGGCAACAACACCTTCATTTACTTTTTATTTCAGTAAAACAAAAGAACACTGAACTGCGTAAAGATTAATCTTGTCGGGCGGAAATATATAAACAATAGCGAGTATCTATACAAAATGTATAAGGACATGTCAAGCCATAAGATCTCTCAGTATACGCATGGAAGCCATGAAAAAAAATACTTTGTAGTACTGTTCAGTTTAGTGGGGTGAAACATGAGCAAAAAAAAAAAGGAAAAGCGAGACTGATACAGTGAAGGAGGAAAAAAGAAGCTATACAGCTAGCTTGATAAAACGGACATTGAAAATAGCCAGTTGCCGAAACCAGCGCGTAGTGGAATTTCTTTTTGAACGTTGGTAAAGCGGTGTGAAAACGCAGGGAAAGACTAAAAATTGAGTCAGCATAAAATAAAATGGAAAACGTATTAAGGGACGGAGCAGCGAAAACGCCCACGGTGGGAGAAGCAAGGCTGTGGAGAGAACACGCTGAGAAACATTTACGTCGCCTCCAAGAAAAACATGAGAAAACCGGGCCATTTATCTACTACTCCGCTTTCGCCAATTGCGTTTTTTTTTCGCTCTCTGTTTTTCTTGATAAGGACTGGCTGTTCGAGCGAGTGCCGAGAATACGCAACCTCCGTATCAGAAGTCTTATTAAAGGCAAAAGTACGCCCCGCCTTACAGTTTATACATACTTCTCCGCGCATGAGACACAACATCTGATTTGTACTCACTGGTGTGTAAAATGCAAATCTCTGAGATAGCTTCGCTTTGCGAGGGAGGTGAACACAAGCACTCAATGCAAGTTTCAGTTCTGTTTTAAAAAGTGTTCTTAAGTGGAGAACAGCTTATGTATAATGGAAGTGGAGCACAAGCTTGCGTCTAACCTTTTAATGCCTCTGCCGGCTTCCGAATGTTCATCCGATTCCGTGAAAGCGGAATGGATCAAGGGCTCGTTTCTTTGTTAGACATAACCTAATGAAGCATACAGACAATGAAGACAAGGAGGACATTGTGGACATTATTTAGTTTTTCACTGTTGTGTAGTAGTTATTATACAAATGGAAAGGAATAAAAGTGGGCGAAAAATCACCTTTGCCGTTGGTGGGGCCCGCACCCACAACCTTCTAATTACGTGTCCGATGCTCCACCAATTGTGCTACGACGGCGGGCGTTACCCCGTCCACTTTATTAGGCATTACTGCGCGTGTAATACTGGGAGTGTTAGCCAGCGGCACTTGTAGCCAAGGCAGCAAGTGTGGAACACACGTTTTTCCAGACGGCGCGTTACGTAGCAAGTGACATTGTTTGCGAGCTGCAGCTGACCAGTAACCCTCGCATGCTACCCAAAGCAATCAAGTCTGCCAGGACGACGCCGGGACACACACACACACACACACACACGCGCACACGCACACGCACACGCACACGCACACACACACACACGCGCACACACACGCGCACACACACACACACGCGCACACACACGCGCACACACACACACACACACACACACACACGCGCACACACACACACACACACACACACACACACACACACACACACACACACACACACACACACACACACACACACACACACACACACACACACACACACACACACACACACACACAGAGGCGCGCGCGCGCGCGCGCGTCTTTGCCGAACTACTGGAATTGTTATTTTCATATCTACCTGGATACTATATAGGCACAATAGTTTTGGCCAACACAGATTTTCGTTTGATGTACCTCACACACGAAGCGACATATCTTCAAGTCCGACACCTCGTGCGTCCTTTTAGTACAATTCCCTTCTATTCATATTATTCGGAAATATATAGCCACGGTACCCTTTCTATCTCGAATATCAATACCGGTACTGAGGCATTCCTTGCAATGAAAAAAAAAACGAAACCCTGAGTTCAACTAAAATATGCTTCACATCCAGTTTTAATGCGCAGCAAGTCTTTCCTTTTCATGTTGTCGTTATGAAAACTTTTATGTTGGACAGAGAGCACTTTCGCTATGCGCTTCTTGTAGAATTGCGAACGTATCCGAAATCAAGTATTAGGAAATTCATACTCGGTATATTAGAACGAAGGTTCTCGCATCATATGCAATATTGAAGCAGTCATGGTGGGCGTGCCTATAATGTATCGTAAGTGTGTCGAGATTTGTATACATAGATTGGCACGATGGGCTACAAGTTCTCCTCGTAAGAGAATTAATTCTTTTCTGGAAAGTAAATTAAGAGAACGTGCAGGACTAGTACCAAATGCGTCTGGTTGAGGCCACTGAAAGCGTGACGCTTTTATGGGTATCGACCGAGCACTTCAGTTAGCGCACAGTATCGCAGGCTGAAATGACCAATATCACAATCCAAGATTTTTTCATGTACATATTTTTTTTGCCGTACATTTCTGGAGTCGTAGTGAAGGCTGCTTTGCGTTCTGGATTCATACTGGTTGCTGTTGCTTCTTGAGGTTTACACATCAATTTATTCTTTAAGATAAAGATCACTAGGTCAGATATTTGTAACCATGCAAATCAGGGTCGACTGCAAATGCTATAGCGCCCCTAGTGGTAATATTCATTCCTTAGAGTGCATAACCATGTTTATTATCGTATGCTATACTAAAATATCGGTGTATGTGACGCAGACAGCCGTCCCATACACACCTTATTATATTGTATCTGTACGCGAAAATCAAACTGAACAAGTATTCCCATGCATTCAGGTACCAGAATATCTCAGGCATATGCATTGCCCCCCAAAACACTACAATATTCCAACCACCGAAACCTTTTTAAAACAAGTGCGAAGGAATATCACGTAGCGTCTTCGAACTCTTTGTTGCTGCGTGAATCTTCCTTTATCAATTCATGTGGGTTTTACATGCGCTCTATCGGCTACAATATTGCATGGCGTAGTGTATGAGGGCCTGTTCTAATGAAACTTACAAAAATATTTTACGCCATTTATGCTACTCGCCCTTTTCTCGTAAAATTATTGTCAGTCAGCATTCTTCGCTTGCAGTCTCGGCCAGTTTTCCTCTTGCCAGCATAGGTACATGGGTTATGTAGCTATGTGATGTTCGGAGACAAAAGTTTTCACAGAATTACGCGCAATTCATACAAAAAGAAAACCAAATGATGGATAACATACCGCTTCTCGTTCAACTTCGTTGAAGTATTAATTTTTTTTTTTGGTGCGTGGGACTGCAAGCCTACGCCTACTGAGATCATGCAGTGACCTTTCCAAATTTTTCCTGGATTCTCCAAGATCATCGCGATCGCTTTCTCCCGTCGTTCCGTTGCTTCGTACAGGCGACAGGGGTTGATTGATCGATGTAGGGCGGCTTACATTTTTTTTTTATGTTGGGGGCACTATATATCTGCGTGCGCCTCGAGCTGATGTCGTCTTCCTTGCATAAGGGTTCAACATGTCGGAATATGCAAAACTCGTTTTCTTCTTATGAACAGGATTAGAATGAAACTTTTTTTTTGTATTTCCAACAGCGATAAAATAAAGAAAACATGGCTGATCCCTCTGTCATAGGAATCGGTATAACACGAAAGTGAAACGTGTCTTCACAGAAGTAGTGCTTATTGTGTAGTGATATATGAGAGCTTGGACAATGTCTATTCGTGTTTGGCAGCTATAGCACCGTTTGACGTGGATGCACCCATGTTGACAGCATGTCTCTATCGCGACGACTAACGCCCATGATCATGATTAAACCGTTGTGGTAGCTGACGTTCTGAACATATATTTGGACACAGCGAATCGTGAATACCGCGTAAGGATCATATCAACAAGCTCATATTCAACACTGGTACCCGGTATGCACTTCTTCAAAGCGTCGTCAATTAAGGACAGAAACGGCACGGTGTGCGCTTTCTAGTAATTGGTAGCCGACGCCTGTGCTCATGCATACATAACACACACTGCGCTTCAGCAACACGGGAGGCAGAGGTTCGTAGCCTGAGCCGCAAACGCGTGCGTCCCGCTGGCCTCTGTCTCGCAGGCGCTGCTCTCGCTCCACCAAGGCACGACATTCGCCCGTCGAATCGCGTCCTTTCTGCAACGCGTATTGCAGCAGTTTTGTTAGTCGGTGCTCTCGCAATTGAAGCAGTCGGCGGCGCAGAAATTGCGTTGGTGCACGTAGAAGCTGCACTACTCCGATGAGCCGACGCACGCTAACACGAAGCCAAAGGCAAAGAACGTAACTGCGTCAAGGGTGCCTCGGCGACGCCAGCGCGGCCAGTCTACCTCTCTGGTATCGAGACGCTTTAACCATGACCTCCGATATCGCGTGCAATCTCGGAGTAAGCGCTAGTAAGTGTCGATCGTGAATCATTACTTCTTGTCACATCTCACAGACGGCGGCACCGCCCCGCTCCGGCCGCCGCGAAAGAGAATGTGTAAAAGATATAAGGCGCGTTCGCGCCGTGTCTAGCGTCTTCCGAGTTAGCTTAGTCGGTAGGGCGTCGGGCGCTTGCCGTCGCGGCCGCAACGTCGTGGGTTCGATTCCCAGCTGGGTATCTTTTTCTTGGTTTTTTTCTTTCTCACCCGTTGGAGTCCATTTATCAACGACATCCGTGACGGATGTACTTGGTGGACCCCGGCATAAAACACTTTCGTGTTAAAAAGTAAAGACGGCAGGAAGAAGGACCAAGAGGGAAAAAAATATAAATGACTACAACCAATGGGCGGAATTCACATATTTTTCTTGGTATGTGCGATGTGTCAATGGCTGGCTGCCTCCGCTAATGATATGCGCAACGTCACGATTGGGTAAAAAGTTTCGCCCGCGAACAGTTGCAGCTTCAGTCGTTTTCTTGAATACGGGTCCTGATGGCTCACCCTTCGTTGGTAAAAAGGAAGGACGAAGATTAGCCTTCTGGGTGCATTCGTGAAAGATTAAAAAAAAAAACAAGAATGTATAAGTCATTGCTGTACAGCAGCTTCTGCTTCTCTGTTGTTGTTTAAATTGCAAGACCATTTAGGCTAGCGCTTTAATGGTCTCGCGATTTGCCACGTGGTACTAGCCTAAATGGTCGCCACGTGGAATTCAGGTAAGCTTGGCAAGGCGACCCGGCGAACTTCACAGAACGCAATGAAGGAGACAGCGATTGTAGTGATTTGCATATTGAAATATTGTTAGGCGAGTTTCTGGGCGCGCATTTTCTTCGCCATTGTGCAGGCGTGCATAGTAGACAAAGAGAACGGTGTTCTTTACAAAGCGTGTATGCAGAATTTTGCTTTCCTCCAGTTAGAAAAACACGGACGCATTTAGCATTTCGATGCCTGCCGATTAACTTGAAATGGGTGTGTTCAATGTTTATTCCTGGACGCGTTAGTGTCCGTATTTTGCCGCAGCTGGCGTGCGGTGCCCAGGAAGCGATGGCATGAGAGGTATTGATCTTGCTGTTTACTACTTCGGAGCGAAAATCTAAATTAACGACGCCGAAGTAACAACTCTTTAGTGACGACCAGCGCACAAGTTGAAATTCATGTCAAGCAAAGCTTTGCTAAAGTGCTTACAAAGTCCTTTACAATGAATCACGATACGTACGACTGAACTTAAAATCATCCTACGCAACGCATACTTTCATGTCGATCAGCCGCGAGGGCCACAATTTAAATCTCACGCGGTGCTGATATTTACGTGGTATGCCTTTCCACCCTTGAAGATTATTTACCTGTACAAACACCCGTCACACCAGTATTCAGGGCATTTCCTAAATAGTGTATTATCGATGAAGTTGATCCTTTAACATCCTTGTTTACTTCAAAGGTGCGTGAACATGTGTGCACAAATTAAACACATAAATTGGTAGGTGTTAGGGCACTTCTTGGACTGTGTCGTCTATTACTTTGTGGTCGAGCATTGAGGCGTTTTGTGCCAGTAATTGTAGAAAATAGGAGCTTACAATGCAACTTTTAGTCGAAAAGACCTACCCTCTGACAATTCTAGTTTTACTGATTATATGAACTGCGTATTTACTACGCAATCGAATATACCATGACGCAGTTTTCATTCATGACGATATTAAATGCGAAGCATGTTTTAGTGAACCTTTGGCACTTTGAGCGTTTCTATCTATCTATCTATCTATCTATCTATCTATCTATCTATCTATCTATCTATCTATCTATCTATCTATCTATCTATCTATCTATCTATCTATCTATCTATCTATCTATCTATCTATCTATCTATCTATCTATCTATCTATCTATCTATCTATCTATCTATCTATCTATCTATCTATCTATCTATCTATCTATCTATCTATCTATCTATCTATCTATCTATCTATCTATCTATCTATCTATCTATCTATCTATCTATCTATCTATCTATCTATCTATCTATCTATCTATCCAGCCGCTTACGTCGGGGTGCTGTCACGATCGCCTCCTAAACTTGGTGTAGACAAAAGTTGGCATGGGTGGGTAAGATGATTTGACGAATATGATTGCCGGGTCGTGACATGAATAACGTTAAAATCCTGTCGCGTACGTCATCAAACATACCCGTTTACCACGGACTGCGGTGTACGGGTATGCGCCACAGGTGATTGACAATTTATATCTACCCAGGAACGGCGAGAACAGACTTTGGTAATTGAAATGACAGAGCGTAAAGAAAAACCGACATCCGCAGTGTTGACTCGAAGAATGGAAAGATTATGAATTGGGATCCCAGCAGGAATCGAACCCAATAATTCCGCGTGGCAATCAGGTATTCCACCACAGGGCCACTGCAGGGCCATAAAGTGATTTGGAAGAACAGCCTATGCAGGCGTAATGGCGCTGCAATGTCAATTTTGTGTGCGGTGCTGGCTATCCTACTTTACCAAGAAAGCAATAAACGCTACATATGTACCCACTACGGTACAGGTGTCATATCGGATTAGCGTCTGTGGTTCCAGGGTAAAATCCGCTTTTATAGCAGTCTGATAAACATTACATTTGTATTTCTATGATTCAGCAAGCTAAACTAAAGCATTGCTCGACCCAGGAGGAATACATTAACGAAAGTTACGTATAATATTCACATTATTGCACCATAAAGTGCCCCTACTTTCGATAATACCGACGCATGTACTCTAACGTGAGGGCTGACGTTACGTCGCACCATAGGTTACCCTTTAGAGGCCAGTGTTTTCGACGTGCCTGGTAAGCCCACGATGTGCACACAGCTACTACACTTACAAAAACGCGTCGATCCACCTCATAACGCTTGGCTCAAAGCCATAAAATACAGCATAGAAGTACTCGCTGACTGCTTCGCATGAAACCGATTCCCGCAGCGCGTGCTATCTGTCGATTATTTACACATTACGTGACTTTGGAGTGTTTCTGTGATCGGCCCCCTCCTTACCAAACGATGGTTTCCTTTATCTGTCTGTTCTGCCTGCATTCGCGTATTATCCGCTTTCGCTCGCAGTCATAAACTGAGTAGAATCAGGAAGCTGAAGCGCACACAACAGTGGCACGGTGCTTTCGATGCGAAAAAAAAAAATACATGAGCATTCACGATCTCCATTCGTGAATGCCCATTTGGTGCAAAAGACCCGAGCACTACTCTCGCGAAAACCAGATGGTAACATCAAGCGGATTCAAGCGCAAGGAAAAACATACACGGCGTATAAGGCCTAACGACCGGCATTGTGTTACACGGAGATCATTGTGCGCTGTGGCGGCGTCCTAATTGAGAATGCAGAGCGCATGTAGAAAACAGACAGCGCTTTGTACCGCTATTAACGATCCCTCGCCGCCTTCTTCCGGTAGCTGAGTCCCTGTATAGTGCAGGGTCTCACGAGCGGGTTTCCTTCGTAAGCTGCCGCACAGCTCGCTGACGTTCGTTGAAGCCTCGGAGGTTGAAGAAGCCAATTTTCGGCCAGCGAGCCTGAACGCTCGAATGCTTCGGTGACCATGCGCAGGTAACTACTATAGGTAACACGGTATGGGAGCTAAGAAAGGATTTTATTTTTCGTGCCTACGTCTAGTGTGTCATTAACTTGAATACTGTTGGACGCAGCGCGCTCTCGACTTGACTTTTTCTCGGTGCGCTCGGGCTGTGGAATTGGCTTATTTTTTTTTTTTTCATATGTTTACCCGTCCGCCTTAGATCGCATTGCAGCGTGGATGCAATGTGCCCTTGCATCAAGGGCTTTTCTGGGCATACCGCGTATATTAAGGGCTATTCACTCGGAAAGTATTCGTTTTGGAAAAAAGTGTTTCGCAATCAGAAGCAATGAAAACAATAAAGAAAATGGTCATTCAAGGAAACGACTTAGCAGAACAATTAAACGTCTCATGGTCTAAGCAATAAAGGGTGAACTAATACGTCATTAGCGAGCTAGTAAACGCGACCCCGCAGGGGCGTCTGCGCAAGCAGGCGTTTGGTGTGTAGCGACACCACGGACCCGAGCTAACGGGGGGGTTTCGACCCCCTCCCACGCCTAGCCGTGCGTGGCAGTGCCGTGTCCGGGGAAAAGGGGATCCTGGGGGTTGAGCCGACGCCGGGTGATTGGACCTTTAAGGCCCCCGGCAGAGGCAACACACCCCTTTGGCCCCGGCTTCACGTAGACGGCACCCCTGGGCTGACCCACCCAGGGGAATTCGGCAGTCGCCTTTTCCTGTCTCTCTCTCCCTTCATCTTCGTCTTTCTCTCTCACTTTTAAACTTTCCTGTCTACTTCTCCCTTCTCGTTACTTCCGATTTTTCCTGGCGGCAAGGGTTAACCGTGTGTGGCTCCCAACCTTGGGTAGACCATATTAGGTTATAGTGACGGCGTACTGCTGGCGTTGCGCAGACTTTTACATGTTCTGCCACGTCCCCCTGTTGGGCTCCGTGGTGGGTGGTAGGCGCCGTTGCCGAACAAGCGACTTTTTCCATGGGACCCTCGAACCCCTCTTCCACAGATCGTGCCCCAAAAAGGGTACGCACCGATGCATCTGAATTCTTTTGGCCCAAAAACAACGACACTTTTCCGAAATACCACGTGGTTCACTGTGAACAATCATCTGAAAAAGCTAGAGCCATTTCACCTTTTCTTGTTGCTAAGTGCTTGAAAGACACCATAGGAACGGGATATAAGGCCACAAGGATGGCAAGCGGGGACCTACTCCTCGAATTAAAAGACAAGCAACAGTACCTTAATTTGTCACATCTAGTCGCGTTTGAAAACATCCCCGTCTCTGTGAGCGCGCACAGGACCATGAACACTGTCAAAGGTGTAGTGTCCGATGAGGACCTGATTGGCCTCAGCGAGGAAGAACTTCTAGATGGATGGAAAGATTCAAATGTCACTCATGTCCAAAGGATCAAGATAAGGCGCGACAACACAGAAATACTGACCAAGCATTTGATACTTACTTTTGCCTCCAGCACACTACCCGAGACCATAGAAACCGGCTACGTCAAGCTTGCTGTACGACCTTTCATACCAAACCCGCGGCGATGCTTTAAATGTCAAAGATTTGGTCACGCGTCTCAAAGCTGCCGATGGCAGCTCACTTGTGCAAAATGCGGAACGACGGGTCATTCTGTTGATGACAGCGCTGGCGATGGGACTCACTGCGCGAACTGTGAAGGTGATCACCCTGCGTACTCCAGGGCCTGCCCGGCCTGGAAGAAAGAGAAAGAAATACTCACGATAAAAGTAAAAGAAAACATAACGTTCCGCGAAGCACGACAGAGAGTTTCATCGTCATTTCCAGCAAGAACATCTTTTGCCGAAGTGGTGCGACGGGGGGCAGCACCACAACGGCCTTTCGCGGTTGCCCGGACCACTCGCAGTGGGCCGAGGCAAACGCCACCCGCCCCCATGGTGGGAGCAGCGAAGGCTGCCCCGCCTACTCTGAATCTGACCACACCGGCGGCCACTACAAGCTCCGGCACCGTAGAGGCCAAGGAGAGCACATCGCCCTCCGGCTCGGTGGCGTCCAAGATTTCGTCACACCAGGCGAAGTCCCCACCTGCCAAGCCAGAGATCCCGGCGACTCCAGGGTCGTCGGGTCTCACGACCACGCCTCGCCAGGCGAGGTCGGACAAACAAGCCAGCAGCTCGCATACGCGGGCGTCCAGTGCCTCAAACGAGGCAATGGACACAACTCCGGTGCCTCTGGTACCGAAAGAGCGGCGTAGCTCCCTGGAGCGCGCCAAGAAAACCAAAAAGCCGATAATGGGGCCCGACGACGGCCCTGCTACTTGAGCTCTAAATTTCGACCTAAACAACACCCACTTCCTTCTCGTACACACAGCACTACCTCACATCCAATATGGAAGCACAAATTATACAATGGAACGTGAGAGGACTGCTTAGAAATCTCGATGATGTCCAAGAACTCTTACACAAACATACACCAAAGGTGCTGTGTGTACAAGAAACACACTTAAAATCCAAACACACGAACTTTCTACGCAGCTACATTATCTTCCGGAAGGACCGGCATGACGCCATCGCGCCATCCGGGGGTGTAGCCGTTATAGTTAATCAAGGAGTAGCATGCACACATTTACCACTTCGAACTTCCCTTGAGGCAGTGGCTGTTCGAGCGGTTCTTTTGAACAAACTCGTCACCATTTGCTCTCTCTATATACCTCCACATTACCAACTGCAAAAACATGAATTTCAGTCTTTAATAGATGAGCTCCCTGAACCTTACCTTGTACTTGGGGATTTTAATGCGCGTAGCTGTCTATGGGGTGACTCCCGCTGCGATGCGCGAGGTCGTCTAATTGAACAGTTCCTTTTCTCTTCCGGCACGTGTCTCTTGAATAAAAAAGAGCCAACATACTATAGCCTTGCGAACAATACCTACTCGTCCATAGACCTCAGCATCACATCTCCGTCACTTCTGCCCCTTCTAACATGGAAAGTCATTAATAATCCCTATGGAAGTGACTATTTTCCTATAGTTCTGAGCACCCCAATAGTTAATGAATGTCCTCCGCAGGTTCCCAAATGGCAAATTGACAAAGCCGATTGGGAACAGTTTCGTAAAATGGCTCTCTTAAGTTGGACCAACATGCGTGCTTTAAGCATAGATGAAGCTGTAGACTACTTTACAGCTTTTTTGATTGATGCTGCAATGAAGTGTATCCCACAAACAGCTGGACTGCCCGGCAAACGACGTGTGCCATGGTGGAACACTGAGTGTCCATACGCGCGCAAGAAACAAAATAAAGCATGGAGGCTGCTTCGGGACTCGCCGACAGCCGAGAATCTGGACAGTTTTAAAAACAAAGTCACAAGGCAGGAGAACTCGCCGACAGGCAAGAATACAAAGTTGGCAGAAATTTTTATCGGGAATTAACTCATATACACAGGAGGCTAAAGTCTGGAACATGGTTAGTAGGGTAGCAGGCCGACAAGCACATTCACTTCCCCTACTAAACATACAAGGTGACAGCTTGGAAGACCAGGCGAACTTCCTAGGTGCACACTTCGAACAGGTGTCGAGCTCGTCACACTACACGGAAGCTTTCCAACGATACAAAAGAAGAATCGAAAAAGAGAAACTAGAGCGTAAATCCGCCAAACACGAAGCATACAATGAACCTTTCTGCATAGCTGAGCTACAAGAATCGCTTCATTGCTGCAATAATTCCGCCCCAGGCTCCGACCGTGTTGTATATGAAATGTTGAAACACCTGCCATCCGAAACACAAAAAACCCTCCTTTCCCTATATAATGCTGTTTGGTTTTCCGGTGAGATCCCCTCGGCCTGGAAAGAAGCCATTATTATTCCTATTCTAAAACAGGGCAAGGACCCATCCTCCGTTGCAAGCTACAGGCCCATTGCACTGACAAGCTGCCTGTGTAAACTTTTTGAAAAGATGATAAACCGCCGACTGATACATTTCCTCGAAGCAAACAAATCACTTGACCCATACCAGTGCGGTTTTCGAGAGGGTAGATCTACCTCTGACCACCTTATCCGTATCGAGGCACAAATTCGCGACGCTTTTGTTCACAAGCAATTCTTCCTTTCGGTGTTCCTCGATATGGAAAAGGCCTACGACACCACATGGCGCTTTGGAATATTAAGAGACCTATCCCACTTAGGTGTCCGAGGAAAGATGTTGACCATAATCGAAAGCTATTTGTCCAATCGCACGTTCCGTGTTCGAGTGGGCAATGTCTTGTCCCGAATATTTGTCCAGGAAACTGGAGTGCCGCAAGGTGGTGTCCTGAGTTGCACACTTTTTATTATAAAAATGAATTCCCTACGTCTGTGTATTCCACGGAATATGTTTTATTGCACTTATGTGGACGATGTGCAGATCGGTTTTAAATCTTGCAACCTTTCAATGTGCGAGCGGCAGGTGCAACTTGGTTTGAACAAGGTAACCAAGTGGGCAGACGAGAACGGGTTCAGCCTTAACCCGCAAAAAAGTACTTGCGTATTATTCTCAAGAAAGAGAGGCCTCCATCCCGATCCGGACATTGAGCTGCATGGTCAGCGGCTACCTGTGAAAACGGAGTATAAATTCCTCGGCGTAATTCTAGACACGAAACTAAACTTCATATCACACATAAAGTATATAAAGAACAAGTGCTTAAAAACCATGAATATTTTAAAGGTATTGTCACGCACTACGTGGGGTAGTGACAAGAAGTGTCTGATGAATCTTTATAAAAGCCTCATACGCACGCGCCTAGATTATGGGGCGATAATATATCAGTCTGCGACACCAAGCGCGTTGAAGATGCTTGACCCTGTCCACCACTCAGGTATTCGTCTTTCTACGGGTGCTTTTCGCACCAGCCCCGTGGAAAGCCTCTACGTCGAATCGAACGAGTGGTCGCTCCACCTGCAGCAATCCTACATGTCGTTTCTATACTATCTCAAAGTGAACGCAGACAAGGAACACCCCTCACACCCCACAATCAATGATTTGTCCAGCTCTGCCCTTTTCGACAACCGTCCTTCGATGACAGAGCCCTACTCGCTCCGCGTGAGGGGCCTAGCTGTAGAAACGGGTGTGCCACTTCTCGAACACTCTCTAATGGCTCCCGCTCCACATCTCCCGCCGTGGCAGTGGCAGCTTATAGATTGTGATGTTTCTTTCGTGGAAGTTACCAAGCACGCGCCACTTGCACATATCCGTACACACTTTCTCGAACTCCAGCACAAGTACACTTGTCCTGAATTCTTTACAGACGCCTCAAAGTCCAATACTTCTGTGTCGTACACAGCGGTTGGTCCATCCTTTTCCGATTCCGGTATTCTGCACCCAAACTCAAGTATCTTCACAGCGGAAGCTTACGCGATACTTGCGGCTGTTAAGCACATAAAACAATCAAAACTACAAAAGGCAGTTATTTACACGGATTCCCTAAGCGTGGTGAAAGCTTTAAAAACTCTTAAAAAACACAAAAACCCTGTCCTTGTCTCGCTATACTCTCTTTTATGCACTATATATACACTCGAACAACATGTTGTAGTGTGCTGTGTGCCAGGGCACCGCGAGATTCCAGGCAACGTGTTGGCGGATCACCTAGCAGTATCCGCCCACGAAAACAGTCCCAATACACTCGTAGCTATTCCCCCACTAGATTTAAAACCCTTCCTCAAAAGAAAGATCAGGGCCTTTTGGCAGAGCACATGGGATACGCAGACAAGAAATAAACTACACGTTGTCAAACCGCACCTGGGTAATTGGCCGCCGGTATCGAAGTCACGCTACACAGAAGTTACACTTTGCAGACTGAGGATAGGCCACATACATAGTACACATTCATATCTTTTGTCTGGAGGCGACCCACCTCTGTGTGATCACTGTGGCGAGCCACTAACTGTACTCCACACCCTACTGCAATGCACAGAGCTAGACGCTCTCAGAAAAAAGCATTTTTCATCAATATACCTGCAGTTCCCACTTCATCCCGGTATGTTCATTGGCAGAGAACCACTTTTTAAATATAAGTCCCTCTTTGAGTATCTAAAAGATGTACATAATTTCAACGTTATTTTTCCAGGCGCCCGTAGCGCCGTCTCATGACTGAGGCTGTTGCTACGGTAACTCTATCAAAGGAAGCACCTGCCTCCCGGCCTTTGGGCGCAAAGGCCTTGAGGAAGCACTCGTGTTGTTATCCCGCCTCTCACTTGTAAATACCATGATCACTCGTCAATTATCCCACACCCATAGATCACACCACTTATCACTGCCATAATTTTATACTGTATACACATCTTTTACGCTTCTTTAAAGCACGTGATTTTAGGCCTCTATACAGCCACAATACACCCGGTCATCGTAATCATTGGTCATCGCTAACACCACATAATAGACATGGCGCTCTTTGGCCACTCATGGCCCTTGCGCCACAAAACCCCAATAATCATCATCAATCAGCTAGTAAACGCGAAACACAGATCATTCGTTTTCATTCACGAAGAGCCAAAGAGCATCATTAATTAACCGACGGCCAAGCATGTGTGTCTTTATGTCAATCCATCTTTTCTCTATCTGGGCGCCGAGATGTGAATAAAGGGAACGGTATACAAACGCCGCTATATGGTCGCTCAGCCTAATCTGTTTGGTCCATTGACGCTTCCATTGACGCTGTGAGAGCTTGAAAAAAAAGGAATCGGCTGCGCTATCGATCGTCACAACAAAGCATTGTAGTCTTCTCAACTAGTCTATGAAGCGACACACAACAACGCCGTATGCATTTCATTATTCGCATCGGTTATCCCTTTCCGAGCACGGGTCGCTATAGTGCAAACGTGTGGTCCAGCTGGGCTGCAGCAGTTTGAGATGCGTGTGAGGTCGTAGTCGAACAATTTAGCCCCTCCTTTCTTCGAGGTACATGTTTATGACTTCATTTTTGAAGCTGGATGTCACGATACTATATAGTTGTGATAAAAGAGAATGATATGAGAAATGTCGACTTAACTTTTTTAGGTAAGTAAGAAGTAGCACTTGTGATAATGCTAACCCTGCTTAAATAAAAATAAGGCGAAACGAATGGCACACGCATTGTAATTAGAAGAAACGCTGGTCTCCGTTTTTGTGCACATTTTTAAGCCATCAAAAACGGAACCTTTGTACTCACACGCACCATTAGGGACGCAAGAAAGCGTTAATAAAACCATCGGGAAATTCATCTAAACTGATGTCGTATGAGAGCTATGCTTATGGCCATCTCGGAATGTTCCGCCAATCAGGCAACACCGTAGATCCCACATAATTACAAACGACAAGAAATAGCGTCCACCTCAAGAAAAATGAATAAATTAGGAGAACAGATCAAGTTAAAAAAAAAAGACATTCTCAAGAGAGAGAGAGAAAAATGTAATGCGGAAAGGCAGGGAGGTTAACCAGAAAACATATCTGGTTTGCTACCCTGCACTGGGGAAGGGGTAAGGGGAGACAGAAAAGTGGGAAAGAGAGGGATGGGATAGGGAGGGAGGGAAGCACGAACGCGCACACACACACACAGGAGTGTCACAATCGTTCAACGAGGCGGGTCGCTCGCAGAAACTTCATCAGAGCCTTCGTTGCTTTCTGGCGTGAAGCTCGATCGTTCCGACATTCCAAGATTGACTGCTCAGAGAGACATTCTCAAAGACACTCATTAAATTAAGTAACAAGGTATTCGACTGAGAACCTCCAAGTGGTTTAAGGACATTCTCAAAGACACTCATTAAACCACTTGGAGGTTCTCAGTCGAATACCTTGTTACTTAATTCTTGCTCTCGTTCGTCGCCTATGACCCCGTGTTCTACATGCTGAGTCTCAGTAAGCGAGATGTATTTCCCACTTGATTCACGTTTATTTCACTATATTTTACAATAAGACTTCATTCGCGTGCATATCTTTGCTGCTAGAATTCACGTTTACATTTATTTCACCTTTGATTAACATTATTTCACATGAGTTTCACATTTAATTCACCAAAATACACTTTAATACCAATTATTTCGGTTAACCTTACAGTTCATTCACTTCATGCACTGATTATCACTTGTATTCGCGTCGCAAACCTTTACTACTTTAAACCCTCCACCTCCCGCTTGCAGCTTTCTGCACCTTATCCGCGTTTAACTACCTCCGTGATTGGCCCACCTGACTTTCGGAACCATTCGTGTTCCCGCCGCCGGATGCCGGATTTTTGTACTTATGAGCTATACAAGGCTTTGGTCTTAATAAGTGCCCCAATTTAGAGCAAGCTGTTCTACGTGGTGAACTGCCATTTCATCGTTTAAATACAAGTGAAATTTTTAAAGATGGCTGCAACAGGACCACCGTTGAGCGAATACGCTGGTAAATTATATGCATTTAACTTAAGTGGGCTAGTCAAAGATTATGGTAGCGCGCACCAGAAACAGGGACGTAACAGAAACAGAGTATACTCTTTTGTCTTTTGTCATATGTCTGCGTCGTCCTTGTTTCTGATGCGCTGCGTCATAAGTTATCAAAGGTTCATATAGAAAAGCACGCCAGATTATACCAATAACTGAAAGACGAATGCTGATTCAGGGATTGAATGCGTTTCAAATATTGCAAAAAACTGAGAGCTTATAAAATTTAAGCCTCGTAGATTCGTATACTTAGTGAATAACAGCACTTAATGAAGAGCGCAACTGCATCTGATAACAAAACCCATGAAATTTATGATTAGAATACACTTACCATCCGTATTCCCCACAGAAATTTTTGGGTGTGGTCATTTTGGGTGTAGAGCGGAGGGGGAGGGGGTGCGAGGTATGAAGTTGAGGAGTTTGAAGTTTTCAAACTCCGTTTTCGGCACACATTAACATTTCATTTCTGCTCGCGCGTTTCTCTTATCTATGACGTACATAGAAAACTGAAGGGCGCTTCGTATCTAACGCTGGCACTGGAGTTGGTGATCTTCGAAACTACAAGGACACTTTTTGAGACTCCTTTTTACATAGCCAGGTGGTGGGAGGCACGGTTAGCTGGCGGTGCGTGCGCACAGTTGCAATTTGTTGGTTCGCCCGGCGCCCATATCAAAGGGGTCAGTCGGAGCGGTGGGTGGCCTATCGAAAGCGGTAGGCGGTGAACAAGAGCCGTGGGCGACATTTCCACCGCCGCCCATCGCAGAGAGAACCCTGCTAACCATAGATTCAATTGCTGCGTGAAATTGCTAGAATACTGAACGAAAGTATTGCAGCATTCGTGCTCTAAAATCATACATGTATTACAGGTATATGATATTAATTAATTTTAACCGCTTTATATAGTCATGAAATGCAGTTGACAGAATTTATGCATTAATTTTTATTGTGGCGTTACAGAGCTGTAAGCGTGATGCTTGAATTCCGCAGCTGTGTGTAAATGATGATAATTTTGAGGGCTCGTTCCTTTTGTTTGACACAACCTCAATGAAAACCAGCAGATAATGAAGCCAAGGAAGATATACAGGACGTTAATTATACTGTTTTAAACATATTGTAGTAATGACGATATAGATGTGAAGAAAGTAAAGTGGACGAAAATACAACTTTCCGTTGGCAGGGACCGGAGCTGCAACCTTTGGATTGTGCGTCCGATGCTCTTACCAGTAGGGCTACGGCGGCGGTAGTCCCCTCGTCCACATTATCGGGTATTCATGTACATGCAAGTCTTCTTTTTAAAAAGTTGGAGGGCGCTTGAGCTTCGTCTTAAGAGTGGAACGCGATGGCGTAATCGGGCCCCGTTCGTATGGCCTTCTAGGTAGCTAGCTTCGCATCGCTTCTCGTTGGACTTTTGAACCGTGCCGCAAGGAAAGGAGTGCCTGTGCGAGAGACATTGGCCGTTTAAAGTTATCCTGGCTTCGGTTCTCGGTGGATGACTCAGCCGGGCCATGAGAAAATGAACATCTCTGCGCGTAACATTGGCCGTTTCGAACTATCCTAGAATGCCTATTGCAAGTAATGTTGCGAAGTGCCCACTACGCCATAATTCTTCCTTTTGCGAATTGGCAAAGCACCCACTACGCGTCCGTAAGGCAACATGCGCACATGCGCAGCTGTACACTTTTTTGATGATCTTGCTGTTGCTGATGTTGATTATTATGCCTGAGCACTTTGGAATGGGTGGACCTTTAAACAACTCACTCGCACTGCAATTCAGATGTTTTGCCGCCTGGTGTGCTTCTATGAATCTGCCACACAATAATACATGCGCTAAGGACACGCCTCGCACTACTTGACATTCATATAGTGTTTTTTTTTCCCGAAACGATATCGAGCACGGGCGTGGCTCTGTTGCATACCGCCTGCTTGCCCCGCCGAAGTTTTTATTTTCTTTATTTGGGGGGGGGGGGGGGGGCATCTATCTAGAATTTTCGCTTACTGACAACGCTGGTTTTTCGCTCACAACCAACGACGCTGACGCCATCACCGACGCCCACACGACGAGCTCTTTAACGCTCGCGTGTTAAAATAATATTCGTAAATTAAAAGCTTACTTAGGGCAGTTGGATAACGTTATTGTTTCGCTGCACAACTATCAAAATTTTGGGTTCCGTAAACGAGCGAGACATTTTTTTCCCCGTCGAATGCTCTTAGGAGCTCGCGAGGTGAAGGGCGTCGTTCTCTAACGGCCTGCGGCATTATTTGCCTGAGTTTTCAATTTAAAGCACAGCTGCTGTCAAACGCTGGCGGTGCGCGTTATGATGGGTTCGTGTCTTTAGATTTGCCAAGAAAGAAAATCCAGTCAGCGTCGTCCCACAGCATTGCTGATTTTTTTACGTGCCACGCTAAATTATTTCGTACACTCGGTTTTCCGAAACTTTGTGACCTAAGCGATCGCACATATGCAATAATGAATTTCTTCACATATGTACAAAAACTTTGCAGTGGCTTAGCTCGGCTATGCCAGGTTATACGTAGCGTTAGCAAAGGTTCCGCTGATTATTCTTAGCTTTCCAGATTGTCTACGAATATTAGCCTTCTTCTGTTCATTCTTTGTTCGCTGAACCGCTAATTGCCAGGCAACTACTTCGGGATTCAGTCAGATAAGCTTCTCGGCTCTTCTGCGCCGTTGAGAAGCATTTGCGCTCTCCTTGTCCATGGCGTTACCCACCTGCAAACGCCAGTCCGAGGCGCTATCAAGCGGCTTCATCGCAGTGTCAGACGGCGACTGCACAGCGCAGGCGAATAGCTGGGCGCGTCGGCGCCATTGTGTCTGCCATGGCTACGACGTCACTCCTCTCGCATGCGCAGACCAGCAGCGGCGAGTCGCGCGCGGCGGTGGCGGAGTCTGCGCGCGCGCCGGCGCCAGTGTGTCTGCCGCGGCTACGACGCCTCTCCTCCCGAACGCGCAGACCAGCAGCGGCGAGCCGCGCGCGGCGGTGGCGGAGAGCGCGTGAGAGGCCGGCTCCGGTGAGCTAGCTGTGTGACATCACTGATTCTCGCGCATGCGCAGCACAGCTCATGAGGATCCACACGATTCGGCTCCGGCTAAGCAAGTGTAGGTAGCGCTACAATAAATGAACAAGCAGTGCCATGGCCTATTCACCTATATCAGTACTTCAGTCAAAACTGGTGCAGGAGACAATAAACATGCAGCATAAATTATTAGTGTTGTAGTCAATGCATGTATCGCCTTGTTTGCACGATTACTCTTGCTGTTGTTCATGTACTTTGTACTATATGGCGGCAGGATGTTATATATATATAATGTGGTTTCTACATATGTGCTAGTTGCAAGAACTCAGTGAGAAGTGCCACATGCGTGAGATATGCCTAAGGATTTCTTTAGTGGAACGCTAGCAGGAAAGGTATCCTCGGGTTAACGCTCAATGGGAGTACGCTTAGGAGAGCGTAAGCTTAGCTTTGCAAGGACAGTCCATTCAGCTAGAGAGATCTGAAGCCGGCGTAATCAAACACGGAATCACTTAGTGGTGCAACGAGCGTACGGATCGTAAAGGCCACGTCGCCATAGAAACCAACGTTCTCCGAAAATAGACCCGCCATCAGACTCCCGGCAAGCTGAGCTCGCGTTTCATAAGATTTCGAAGTTCGTTCTACCGGGGCAGACAACGACGTAGCTATAGCTGAAAAGGTGGACTGACATATATAAGGTATGTCAGTTTACCGATAAAAAAAAATGTGGTTTTCACCAACTGAACACAACTTTCATACATCCTTGGAAGTTCGCACTAAGTTTAACAGTGTGCGTGAAATGAGGTTTGCGTGCAAGTAAGTCTTAACAAAGGTCATTACAATGTAACCGTTCTAGCAGGGAACTTTGTTTGACGAGTATTTCTTTTAAATTTTTGCTCTTTATATTCGCAAAGTCCACATTAGTAGCATTCGTATGTGGTCGAGTGCATCAAATTCTTGCGCAACCGTGTGCGGAACTTTGTCATCCCACAAGTTTGTCTGTTTTAATATTTGTGTATGAGTAAAATGATTGAGTCACCCGGTGATCATTTGCCTAAGCGATATTATTTCTGCAGTATGTTATACTGAGCACTAACGCATGCATGGAAATAAATGCCTGAGCTGCGTACGAAAGATAACACGAAGAGAGCCTTCGCCTTCACTTGAAGGATCAGCAATATAAAATTACATTATTTTAAATTGCTTTGGACATTTATTCGCCGCTAGGTTAACGAATAAGACTTCTCTACATACATAGTCTCACAGTAAAAGATGCACAATAAAAAAAACAATCCAAAAATGGGGACATGAACGATCTGCATTAGTTCTCAGCACAAGAGGAGGGGAGGAGTATTGCCTGTAATTTACTGCGGAAAAAATGTCGCATGGAACACATAGCAGCCTCTTTACGAATGCGCAAGAAAACGCTTGCGCATCGTAACAAGAGGGTGCAAGAAAAATACTAGTGCAAATAAAGAACGATACCCACCGGAGTAACTCTGAACGGTGTGCCGGGCTTAAGTGCTAGAACAGAGTGTTGTATGTCTAACACACATATTAAGACCCCTCAAAACGTAAGCACTTAAACGGAACTCCATTTACCAATCGCATAGTAGTAGAACAACTCGTTTACCCTTTTGTCTTTCTTATTGCATTCTCACTTCCTGGACACTCGCGAAGGACAAAGCACATTCCTCGCACACGCAACGCATGAACGCGTCGCTGCTGCTTCCCGAATTTCCCGTGGGTTCTGCGCGGAACAGTATCGATTGGAGCTGCCCGGGTTGTACGACTGTACAAGCCTGTACGCGCGTGTGAGCCTGTACACACGCGGTGCGGGAGTTGCGTGTCATTCTGGCGTGACCACTGTGAAAGCGCTTTCGAGGCAGTCAGAATACGAGCTTACGATTTCCAATTCGAAACGGGAAACAAAGCCTGCTTGTATATTCCATCGAACCACTGCCAGTGCTTTTGCCCTGATGCGAGCGTTTTAGTTGTTGTTATTGTTGTCACCGTACTCATCCCAATTTTTTTTTAATGTTGAGCATGGAATATCGTTGAAGCTCATTCCGCGTGAGGTCAGAAGAATTGCTGCAGATACCAATCTCTCTGTGCGTGTGTGTGTGTGCGTGTGCATGCGTGTGTTAGTGTGTGTGTGTGTGTGTGTGTGTGTGCGTTTGTTTGTTTGTGTATGTGTATGTGTGTGTGTGCGTGTGTGTGCGCGTGTGTTTGCGCGTGTGTGCGCGTGTGTGCGCGCACGCTGTTGTGGGGTGGCAGCAGCATCTGGTACGTCGTGGCACAGAATTTGTAACGTGAATCTACAGGACGCGTTATGTGACAAGGTGAATATTAATGATAGAATTTGAGGCTGCGTCAAGAATGATTGTAAGGAAGGTGCATGCTCTCACTTTCATTACGCGTCAACTCACGTTGCAAGTGGTAACCGCTGCTTAAAAAAAAAAAAAGAGAAGAAAGAAACCTCGCTGTCAACGTCATATTAATCATGCGATCAGTTAACCTTACTTCGCGATCACTATAATAGACGTAAACTGAAAAGATACAAGTGTCGACTACTAAGCGCCTATGAGCTTGTTCCTCGCATTTTTACTGCGTCAGTTTTCCTCGGTTCCTGAGAAAGTCATAAAAAAAGTTTACCTTTCACATACACATATATACTCTAAGGAACCAGACCAATGCTGTCACTGCTTCCACAATCATTTTTTTTTGCTTCGTCTCCTAAAGGATAGTGCTATAGTTATTTAGCTCACTGTGCTTTTACGTACATTCGCGGTCTTTTTTCTTTGCGTATGGCGCAACACTTGTTTCGATGGACATGCCGAACTTTCTTGGTAACGTTTCCTGCGACTTCTCCGGCTGCGTCAAATAGCCGTTTGCGGCCTATTTCCGGAAGATAAGGGGAGCGGAGGGATTGACAGTACACGCCGTGCTTTGAAAGCAAGAAAAAAAAAAACAAAACATGAATACATGCCTCACTTCCGGTTTCATTTCCTCGTCTGCACCGAAGGCCAGACAACGCATTCGGCCACAATACTTTTCGCCTTCCTGGCGCTCACAGTCTCATCAGTGAAGCTTTCGTAGCTATGCTCTCGTAATGACGAAGCGAAGCATTTTATTTACCTTTTCTGTTTTGCAATAGGTCGGGAAAGAAGATACTTGCGTTAAGTTTCTTTTTTGTTTTCTTCATGTAAGAATCGCGAATACATGCCTACTCGCTATTGTCTGCGGTACTTGTTCTTATGTGCCGACATGTTGCATGTATATATGTGTAAAACGCAACATTTTCCTGTGTCCTATTCCTTAATATAATTACGTGGCTCTGAGAAGTTCACGGAAACTTCTCAAATATCTTTATCTCCGCTAATTTTATATATTAACGAGAGATAGCTCACTCAATAACGAAACTGCCACAATCGTTCTGATTATATGGAACAATATCCGTTTCTAAAGCCCATATTATGGTTGCCATTTGTAAACATATTTGACGCGCATTGAAGAAAAGAAGAAAATACACGAATAATTCTTTGTTTATAACATATATGCTCTTCTAGCCTTCAACTCGCAAGTAATATTCGTTATAGGGCGAACACAGACTATGAAATGCAATTTTTTCACGATTTATGCCCGTCTGAAATGCGCCTTTGCTCTTTACGCTAGTAGCAGTGAATATTTTTAAAAATCCTAAACTGGCAACTGATGCAGCCATGGTGAGAAAAATTCTAGAAATGAAATACAGGCTTGATGTTAAGGCCACAAAAGCAAGAAGAAAAGAATGGAAAATAATTACGGGACGTACAGGGCGAAATCACGCAGTTGGGAAATCCGAAATAGTGTTAATCTTTCGGTATTTCTTGATAAGCACCAAAAAAATTACACCATCTCCCGATAAAGGGGACCATGAGGCGATGCGAAGCCGGAGCACTTGCACGATTGCGTTTCGTTGGCGTTCGTTGGGCATGCTACCGACCTCGCGTCGTGGAACGCGAAGAGGGACGCTACGCGCGTCGTATCTTTCATCTAGCCCGGCCGTTAATTCTCACAGGGCGAGCGGGGAACGCGGTCGACAGGCGGGCGAGAGGGGGGCAGCGTAGGAGAGGAGGGAGAAGGGGAGGGGACGCGCATGCGCTCGAGGTCATCGCGGCGTTGCGCAGGAGATAATTTCGGCATGTCTAGCCCGCGTTTCAGAGGAAGAGTGGAAAGGGGAGGGGAGAGGGGTATGGGAGAGGGGGAGGGGAGAGGGAAAGTGGAGAAAGGAGGGGGAAAGTGGAGAGGGGATAGGAGAGGGAAAGTGGAGAGGGAAAGTGGAGAGGGGAAGGGGAGAGAGAAAGTGGAAAGGGGAAGGGGAAAGGGAAAGTGGAGAGGGGAATGTGAGAGGGTGAGTGGAGGTGTGTGGAGAGGGTATGCGCATGCGCAGTAAGGGTGGTCACGCCGCACACCACCACCACCACCACCACCACCACCGCATTGAGCTCCGCCTTAAGATACTTCGCATCTAATATATGAGTACACCAGCGCTTTGCATTCAACTGCAGCCGAAATGCGACTCCAGGTTATGAATCTTCACTCGCGACTTCAAGCTTGAGAGCTCGACGCAGAAGCCGCTATTCAACAGAGATAGGTGTGTTAAGTATATTGAGCCATCTCCCATGAGTGACACCGAGTAAGTGCACTCAGAGGAAGCCTGACGCCGCATTTGATTTCGTATTAGAATAAATGGTTACATGGCAACACTGTATATTTCAGTCCAAAAGAATGGAAGAACTGAACTGGTAGGCTTTTTGCGAATCGCAAAGTAGCTCTATATTTTTCGCTTGTTATTGCGGTAGCAATTATATGAACGCTCTCGGCGGATTTTTGCCGTCGCCGTTGCCGTCATGTCCCGGATATGTATATGCATGTATGTGTAAATAAAAGCCACACATAAAAATAATTCAGAAGAAAGAAAAGTCCGAAGCCCTCAACCGGGGTCTCGAACCTGTGACCCCTCGCTCTGCAGGTCGCTGCCATTGACAATTACGCCATGCCTCAGTCGTTCTCCAGGATACTAACGGCAGAATACAAACGCGCGGCGTTGGATGAAACGCACGGGACGCCACATGAAGCGAAATTAAAGTTATGCGAGACGCCGGCCATGTAGCGTCTTGCCCGTGCTGCGTTTGCATCGTATTGCTGGCGACCAGCGCTAGTTTTCCATTTTGGGGTTGTAGCACCACGCCACTCGTAGCTAGTCGGCCAGGGAAAAAGAAGAGCATCCCGTGACTCATGGTGGCACGAGCTAGTGGGAACGCTTTGGCTCTTGTAGACATGCCCCAGGAGGGAAGAAACGAGACGGCTGAACCAGAATCACAGTATATGTCACAAAGCAACTAGACTCCTCAGGCTAAAATTACAGCGCAAACGCACAAGACACCCACGAAGAAAAGAAACGTACGGCACAAGCGCTGACTAACAACTGCTTTATTCTTTTATACGCCAGTGCATATATAAGCCCAAAGCAAACTTACCGCACATGCGCACACACTAGTATATAGCTTTAAACCAAAACGTGTAACAAGGATGATAGTGCATTAGATACGCGAAGTCATGAAATTATATTCAGATGAATCCATGGAAAAAGAAGTAAAAAGAAATAAAGAGCACTAAGAAGTGCGTTTGCGCTGTAATTTTAGCCTCAAGTATATGTACCAACTAGAGCCAGGAGGAGGAGGAGGAGAGGTTGAGGAAAGGAAAAGGCGCAACTTCTGCAACCCTAATTGGGAGCACGGCTCAGCGCCCTAAAGCCAAGTGAAGCTTTATCTTAGTGACCAGAATCGACGCTCGCAGGTAACGCGAGCAGTGGCTTCACGTGCCACTGCCAAGCGCAGTCTTTATTTTCTTCCCTTGAGGTGGCGCGCTCTGCGGTTTTGTTTGCCGCACAAAGGAAGGCGCTGCAGGGTCTTGGGACAATGCCAGCGCGAGAGTCCGAGAGTGGCTTGCCTTCTGCGCATGCTTCCTGGCGGCTCGCAATTTTCTTCGATCTCCAATTCTAAAACTGTCAAGTGTTTTGCCGGAGTTGGGATGTGCGCCTTCGACTTGTACTTTCACATACAGGGCCTAGTCGACCGTGCTCACGCGATTATCTCTTGAGGGGGAGTTTTGTAAGTATTATACTTTCACCGCAAAGTTTGCGTTTAAGCTATAGGCCACACGAAGGCCACTTTGCTCGCTGTAGCGGCCGCGTCTGCGAAAAGAGTGATCTGGTAGCTAGAAGAGCCAAAGTAGGGGTTAGTTGAAGTAACAACTGTGACAGTTCGGGCTCATCCTATGTATACCTGTGCGTTCTTTTCGTGCCTCCTTTGTGTTTGAGCAGCGCGCTTCTAGTGTCGAGCTGTGAGAGCTGTTAGTTCGCACTCACCTTGTGTGTTTTCTTTTCCTGCGTCCTTTGTGATTTAGCAGGCCGCAGCAAGTTTCTAGCTGCTTGCCGTTATTCCGATGATATTCCAATTTCTTGCTATCGTATTCATTGCTTCGCCCTTGACGTGAAACTGACCTTTTATTTATTCGTTTTTTTTTTCTGTATCGCTGCTCCATTCTTGGATTGTCGCAATGGACAACCGATTCCTCGCTCGCGCTACGCGTGGAGTCGTTGCTGCTGGTTTTCGAATTTCACCTGGGTTCTATGCAAAACATTATTGATCGTAGTTGATGCCTGTCACGTTCGATTGTGAAAGCTTTTGCCGGCGCGCCAGCGTGCTCGTAAATGGACATGTACGGTGCTAGAATGGCGTGTCATTTTAGCGTGACCAAAGTGAAAGCACTTTCGAGGCAGCCAGACTGCGAGCTTACAATTTCAAACCCAAAACGAAGAAAAACAGAACGCCAGGCTTGTGCGGAGCACAGTCCCAGCGAAAGCTGGAAGAGCGGCATTTCTAGAGCCCGTTCAATGCCCTCTTGGAGAAAGTAATGCAAGTACATATGCAAGGTATCCACTACAACACAAATCAAAATTTTGGGCAAGTAGGGAAGCACTCACTATTCCATTATTCGTCTTTCTGCGGATAAGCGAGGTACCCGCTACAGATCTGTAAGGCATTATGCGCACTTTGCTGATGTTGCATGTGGCTGATGATAATGAGGAATTATGGCTGATCACTTTGTAGTGGGTGAGATTTAAACCCCGCACTCGTAGCCAAGGTAGCATTGAGTGGCGCCTGTTTGTTGTTTACTCTTGTGTCACGCTATCTTACACATATTAACGCGATTCTTTGCCCGACATGACGCCTGTATATTCTTTGGAGAGCAAGACTGATTAACAGAAATGCTGAGCTTCCGCTACCAACAAAAAAAGTCACAGTTTCGCCGCAAGGGCGAAGCAATGAATGCGATTGCAAGAAACTAATGCTATACGAAGTGTGACTCGCCACTGGATACTCTCAGTTTGAACAGCGCTCCTGTTGCAAAGGCGGCCGAAGCAGCGAAGGAAACTACCGTGCTTCAAGTGTCGAGCTGTAACACTTGATAGTTCGCGCTCATCTTCTGTTTGTTCGTTTAGCGGCTTCTCTTGAGCTCGAGTGACTTTCGTACGCTCCGTAACATGAGCGCGGACATCACGGTGAAAGCTTGAAACATCCCTCTTCCCCTCACCACGAGAAAACCGCGCGAGCAGACAGCGGAAGGGCAATGCTCTCCCTGCGCAAATATAAGAAGCGAGCGAGCGAGCTCGCCGATGACTTTTAAATGCGCCCGTCGCGCTCCTAGCGCCATCTCGATGGTAATGAAGAAACGCTTATAAGCGCCGGCCGTCTCTGAGTCCGTCCAGAGGTAAAGGGTGTGTATATAACGCTCGCCGTTAGCTACGTGGAAGATCTGCGTTTCGTGGTGTAGGGGTTAGCGCCAATCGCTGCGGAGCAAAAGGGCCCTGGTTCGATTCCGCGCTTCGGAAGCATTTTTCTGAATTATTTTTCTTTGGGGCTTTTATATATAATATATACATACTTATACATATACGGTGCATGACGGCGACGGCAAAGTCCAGCCGAGACTGTTCATATAATTGCTATCGCAATAAAAATATAATCCAGGAACAAGTGATTCAAATACGCGGGATATGTGAACATTGTAGTGACGCTCTAGACTGGTTCCTGTGTTTTATATGTGTTTAAGTATGCCTCATTATTAATTGTTCTAGCATCAATAATATCAATTGTTATAATATCAATACTGCAACGGTTTACTTCCCTGTAATAAAGAAAAAGAACATTACGCCTGTGTAGGGCCTTTCGAAAAGGAGGTTCAACTACCAGCGTGATTCCGTGGTATAATACTCGACTGCCACGCATAGGGCCCGGGTTCAAGTCCCATCCAATCCCGAATATCTTATTTTTTCTTATTTCGCGCGGTAGTTGTTACGGACACCGGCGGCGGCGGCGGAGGCGGACAACTACCCCACTGCCGTTGTAATCTGATGACAGCTTTCGCTGTAAAATAACCCAGCTTGCAAATTCCATTGCACAGCTGTCCGGGTTTTTGTCCTGCAAGAGTTGTTGCTTTGGTATTCTGCTTTCCTACTTGCTCATCTTCTGTTTCTCCTTTTTCAGTGGAATGCTAGAGAAGCAGAGCCTTTATAAAGTACGGCTCTCAAGTTTAAAACAAAGCTACATTTAACGCTCGCTCCTTTCTTTAATGTTCTTCAGTTTCGTAAACATGCCAATGGCAAGCTTGCGAACAATTTGCCACCTATCTACTAGTTCACGTTTATTAAAATTGAACTTTTACGTTAGGCGCTTGGCGTTTGTTCGCCTATTTCGTCAGCATGCGGTAGCGTGCGGCATATTGGCACAATATATGCAATGATATTTCAGAGAATGAACCTGTAGCTATAATGAAAGTTACGTGTTGGCTATGACTGCTAATAACATGTTTCTCAACAAAGAATCATTCGTGTACCGTGTTTTTTCCCACTACGTGTCAATTGCCTTTGCAAATGGCAAGCCCCGAGTTCAGTAAGGAAAACGAAATGAAAACCCGTTGTCGATGTATTTTCCCTCAGGCACAAAGTTGAGCTTATTTCAGGATTACTATGCTTTAGGCGGACTTCAAGAGATCCGAATAACGACTGTCAAATTGCTCGAAGATAAACCACCGATTTGAAACACCCGTGTAAACGCCAAGCGAAGCATTGGCCCACAGGCTTTCGTGCTGCGTGTAAACATCGCACTCAGTGAAAAGACCTAGGCCTGTTATCACAATTCGGACCCATCTGCCCATGCATGATTATACGCACAAAACAGGTTCTCGTGCTGGAAGTGCCCGTATGAGCACATGTCATGCTTTGGACATGTTGTACACAATATGAGCGACGGCCACTAGTCAATCGCAAATGAAGTTTGTCCGTGCGTGAATCCATTACCTATGTCTCGCATTTTTCTTATATTTTTATTTTACATTACCGAAAAAACAAAACAAAAAAAAAACTGGAGCCGTTCTCTTCAGCTAAGAAGGGACCAAGCGAAGCTTCGCGTGTGCATGCCTGAATTGGTACTTTTCTTTTTCTCTGTCTTTCTAAATTTCTATCCCAGGCGGAAGCGAAACAGCTCTCATTGGTTGCGAACATGACGTGAGGCAGGGTTGCCAGGTTTGGCTACATTGCGCCAAATTGGCTACTTTTTTAGGCCGGTGGCGGCAGAAAAATCGTCTTGGCTACTTGGCTCGTTTTTGGCTACTTTCTTGTCCCCTCAATTTGAGCAAAAGTATCAATATCTGGTGACTTCGCAGCCACTGGTGTTCGAGTGTTTGGTGCCAAAACATGGCAGCCAAAATGTGCATCCTGCTCCAATAACTCAATTTTCCATTTTGATTACGCGGATAATGAATTTTAATGAAAACGATGGCACTGTGGCTTAAGCAGGCGTAAAGTTCAATGATTCAATATAAATATATATATATATATATATATATATATATATATATATATATATATATATATATATATATATATATATATATATATATATATAAAACTACACGTGTATAACCTGCCAGTCAAGCAGGCGTCGCGCACACTAAACAATGCTTTTGGATGCCTGGCCGGGACTCAGCGGGAACTGTTGCATGGAGCCTGTTTTTGCAGACCACCCATTGCTGACCCTGGCTTCAAACCGAAATTGCACGTGAACAGGAATCGAAAGTGCTCCGCATGTAGGGCGCTGTGCACTCATCGACATTAGAAATAGGATATCCGACATTTCAAGTGAGAACTGTAAAACCAGGACACGAGAGGAAAAGGCGGTAACACAGGCGCTCTCTAATAACAACTGTTAGTGGGTGCTTCTGTTGCCGCCTTTCCCTTTCAAATCCTGTTTTTTTTTCTTTGGTGCTCTCTTTAGAATCTCGTACCAACTCACCCAACAAACAATCCCTCTTGGATATCAGATGAACTGCTTCTATCGTTCATTAGGCTTAGTACGGACTGCGGCTCTGGATTCGTCTCACGAAAGAAATTTTTGCGAAATGGCTTCAATTTATGTTTCAATGCAGTAACACATACCGTAGACCAGGCCCGTTGCCAGGAATTTTTTTCGGGGGGAAGCGCTTGGTAAAAAACGTGACTTTTTGCGAAGAACACCTAGTTTTACTATTTATTTTTGGCAAAAACACATACTTCACGAAAATTTCGGGGGGGGGGGGGAGCGGGCCCCTCGGGCCTCCCCCCCTGGCTACGTGCCTGCCGTAGACTCAATTTTATTGTCGCAGCTTCTAGTAACTTCAACAAAAGTCACGCAAGGCACGTGGAGAGAGACTAATTCTTTTTCAACAGCGCGAACACTATGTCGTCATGCATGAAATGATTGCTAAAGTCAAGAATTTATGCTGAAATCTCCGGAATTATGATTTTGAATTGTTCAGGCGGCACATATTTACAATTTCGCGGGAAGGCTTTTGCATTTAGTCATTTAAATAAACATGTGGAAGTGGATTTCACACATGCGTGGCTGCTTTTGGCTAAGCTTTTACTGGCGTTGTCTCAACTTGGCTACATTTTGGCTACTTTTTCCAATTTTCTGGCTATTTTTTGTATTTTCAACCTGGCAACCCTGACGTGAGGTCGCGCCTACGCAGTTGACATTGGGCCTAATGACTCATGTTCCGGCGCCGGCGCCGGAACGTGAGGTGACGCGTTTCATATCCAGGCAACAATGAAATGGGGAAACGTGAATGACTGGTCATGTCGATAAAAAAAAACAGATTGCCATATCAGAAACGGCTGACGCCGACAATCTCACGATCGAAAGGGCATCAATTATTTAAAAACGGCTCAAACAAATACGCATGCGACCGACGCATCTTCGAGGGCCGCATTTGTCGATTCGTTCCGGCGCCGGTGCTGTTTTTTTCTCGTACAACAACGCCGCCACCAAAACGTGTAAGTTGAGATTAAATAAAGGAAACAAATTGAGAAATAAATCGAGAAACTGTCGTAGGCTTATATCTGCTTTTATCAGAACGACAGAATGTCAGTATTTAGCCATCGCAGTTTAGTTTTCGTCCATTGAAGAACATTACGTCAGTTAATTACATCAACGTGTGGTTCATTACGTTGGAGCGAAGAGGACGAACGCTAGTGCGTCATCATCCCTTGCGCTTCGTCCTTTTATATCGTACGTTGCTTTTGTCGATGCACCGAACTTTCTCGGCAATAGTCGTTGCTGCTTCTCCAGCGTCACGCAGCCGTTTGCGGTCTATTTCCGGTATATAAGGTTTAGGGGGAGGAAATCAGGCGGGAACTGGAGTCCTTACCGGGCTAGCAAGAAAAAAGAACACAAAGTGTGCCCTGTTTATGGCTTCGTTTGCTGACGAACGCCGAACAACGGATACTGTATTTACTGATATAGTAAGCTTTGCTTAACTTCATGGCGAGATTCCTATCGCTGAAGCTTTCGTGATTGGTTTTGCAGTGGACAAGCGAGAGATTTCATTGAGCTGTACGTCTTGTACTGCGTGGGGTAAAATTAACTGGGTTAATGTTTTTTTCTTCTCTCAATGCAGCGAGTTACGCGCAATTCCAACCTCTATATGTTTCGTACCCTGTGCGGGAATTTCTGCATATAAGTCAGTCATTATTAGTTTCCTTTACTGTTTTTCATAAGTATAGAAGCGCTATATTTGTCTATGTATTTTCATTAGAGTGGCAAAACATCCAAAAACTATTTGTGCACATTCTTATTTCCCAACCTTTGTGCAAAATGATCAGTATGAAACTCACCAACAAAGTTGCGGTAAGCATTTTTATTATTAGAAACAATCTGCATCAGGTAGGTTTACTTTACGTGTATGTGGATCCAACTTTTATGAGTGACAGAATTTCACACTTTAACTATACATCAGGAAGGTTTCAAGTCTCAAATCCACATTGGAAAAGCGTGGTGTTTAAGGTTTACATTCTACAAACACCTGAGAGTCTTCAACATACGCCTAATTACATGCGTAGTGGCTGTTACGCGTATCCATTTCACGTGACTTCATATGAATCGACAGCTTTAGTTCTCGTAGTTACTGCAAATGTTCAATGCAAACACCCGCGCATATTGTACAATGAAAACTAACATCCTTCATGGGTAAAACATTAATTTTGCTGTTTTATTTATATACCCAGTTATCACACTGGCGACGCCGTCAATAATACATCCCTCACACAATTCCCAATATCCGTCTACTTTAATGTTTTTTTTCTACAAACAGCATATCTATGGTGGTTTGCACTCATATCATGCAATGCAATCAGAGGGAGGCCTCGAGAAAAAAAAAAAGAAACACTAACAACTCTGCGTCCTAATTAAGTACGCCCGTATCGACGGATTTCGGAAGAAACAGACAAGCACTATTGATCGGCATTCAGCCGTCGCCCACTGTTCTATATTTAGAGCGGTGAATAACAAACAATATTGTGATGGTAACCACAACAACCCATTTAACTATGATTCGAAAAGGAATGACAGAAGCGAAACTGGTTAAGAAAAAAAAAAGGAATAACCGACGACCTGAATTTTCCGCAAGAACAGGCGCTGAAACAAGCACATCACAAGTCGCTGCATGCAAGGCCCCGCAGGGACAAGGCCTCGAAATCGAATGAAAACGCCCCCAGATTTATTCACTTCAGGTGTTGTCTAAAAAGGCGCAAGCCCGAAAAGCTGTTGCTATGGTGACCGACGCACTCCGAATGTAGGACTGGCTAAGCCGTCAGGTCATAAGAATGGACGTCGCGTTGCGGGGAACCGATCGACAGTTCAGCAAAAAAAAGGAAATAAAACAACTGAACCAATGCAAGAAAACGCCCGCGGCGACCGTGGAAACCAACGTCTGGCCACTTCTAAAACTGGCTTTTCTGTGTGCGAATCACCGTACCGACGAGATCAGCTCTTGTAACGCATCGCCCTGCGCTGGCCTCCGGCAAGCAGGTGCCCGCTGTGTCCAAAGGATGGAGACGAGCAATTTCCGCCTACCGTTTATTTTGTTCGGATCGTCTATTATTTCTCTACACTTTCTCGGCTTCCTTTCCTTAGTTGTCAACAGCAAAGATGCTGCCACTTATGTTTGTATCTTAAGGTGCAGGGCCCCATTTCTATAGTCCAGTAGGACTAGTGAAATGACTAGGGACATTATGTATACACCGCCATGATCGCGCCTTCATTTACCGCGCCAGCGTTGCCGACTCCGGCTACTATGGGTAAGCGATGATAATCAGATGGCATTCCACATTCCAGTAAGCTATGCTTCATGACTCGTCAAAATCATTGCACGAGAACTATTGCACAGCTCAGTCTTTGCGATATTCACCCTTCTTATTTATACTTTCAACGTGTCCGTGTCCTGAGGAGTATGCGACCTTGGAAATCCTCTGGAATATGAAACTTCTTCCTTGTGATCAGCACTCCGATTTGTCACGATGGACGTGCATCGCCTAATTCTAATTTTCCTGCATACCATATGCATCTATACAAATTTCATATTCAACAATACTCGATCTATAGCCTTATGTGCTTATTTTTTCTTTTCACACGGTATGCAATTCATCTTCTGGTGTTTTCACACTCCGCACTTGCACTGGTGCAATCGGTCGCCAGTTATATGCTAATTTAGTGTAGTAATCTAAGGCATCAACATATCCTGCAGCCACGTGGTGTCACGCGGAGTGATGGTACGAAATATAGCGATGCAGCGGCGGTCAACGACCGACGGCAGCACAGCCGGAAATAATCAAGCACACAACGCGGGGCATCGATTCTATCGATTTCGCCGGGCCACGGCAGGCCGAGGCTGGTGGGGACTCTTCGATTCCCGAGCGAAAAGAAGGAGGCGGTGGGAAGCATTTGATCCACGCCTGTCGCTCATTGGCGCCCCTAGTTACGTGGTTGTTCCTTTCCCGCAAGTGCTTCCTCCGAAGGTCTTGCTTCACCCTTTATGCGATGTATTCTTCTAGGCAAGGTCCGAAAGTGAATCGCTATTATTTGCAGAGCCACATCAATTTCCTTTTTTTGTGCCGCGATTTATCCGTACATCCTGCCATATACGTTTGCCTGGTAATGCAGCACGTCGATCACTCTTTCAGAAATAAAGGGTAAAGTTTCGGCAAATCCCACGCATTGTGGGAGTCGATATCATACGATGCAGTCAGCGACTGCCTGTGGTGCATTATATTTGCTTTGAGGCAAGCGGTGTAAGGTGGATTGACGTCTTTGTGCAATTTGAGCAGTTGTGCGCATTTCGCGGGCTTCCCAGGCACATCGACTACTGTGGCGCCTAAAAGGTAGTTTATTCACCGATGTAACGTCGCCTCTCATGTCAAAGCACAGACGTCCGTTTTCTCGAAACGAAGTGCACGAAACGGTAAGATGATGTGCATATTATGAGAGGTGATTGTCGGCATATTACTCCGGTCATGAGCAACCGCTGAGTCATACACATGACGGAACTCGCTGCAGATGACGCGTATCTCAACTGCCGTAACAAGCAGGAAGTCGATAAAGAGCAGCAAAAGTAGCGAACATGTTGCACACTGAGTTTGGGAATCCCCCTAACAAGATTCTACTCGTGCCGGGAAACCCCTACATGCTTACCTCAATCATTGGCGTCATCAATGCTTTGGTAAACGGAGCAGTGGGAACTCTGCGAAAGGGAACCGCTGGGAGTCAGTGCTATGAACTTCCTCATGTTTAACGGTAGTTGAGCTGCCATAAGCTTTTTTTGTTCTTTCTTGACACAATTCTTTTTGCTGGCGCAGTTTCAAGCACTGGCGCCTTTCCGTGGTACAATATGCTCGACTTCCATGCAGAATGCACGACTTCTATACCGGCTCAAACCGCGAGTCTTATTCATGGTCTATCTGATTTTTCGCTCCAGTACCGGCGTGGGCGCGGCCAGCAACTGCGGCGGAAGCCCCCTTCGGGCGGTTGTCTGATCGGGGATCTCCAGGACCAAATAAAGTTCATTTTACCTTCATCACTGACGACGCTGCCGAAACCAGCACAACATATTCTGCGACACGGGGTCCTTAACGCTATCATATTAAGATTTCCGAAGTCTATTGTTGCCGTTCTTGAGTTGATATGGACTATAAACTAATTTGGAGCATATACCCGCGCTCTAAATACCATGGTAAGCGGGTATACGCCACACGTGACTGAGAGAAAAGGTTTCGTGACGTACACGACAGCCATGTCATGTTATTCATGTCATGACTTGTTAATCGTGTCCCTCATACATTCATGTCCTCTTATGGAAATGTTGGTATGTGTCACGTTATGGAGTTAACCGCGAGATAGATAGATAGATAGATAGATAGATAGATAGATAGATAGATAGATAGATAGATAGATAGATAGATAGATAGATAGATAGATAGATAGATAGATAGATAGATAGATAGATAGATAGATAGATAGATAGATAGATAGATAGATAGATAGATAGATAGATAGAAACGGTCAAAGTGCTTTTAGTTCGCAAAGAAATGCTTCGCATTAAAACAAAAAAAGGCAGTTTCACCGCAAGGGCGAAGCAATGAAAGCGATAGCAACAAATTCTAGTGGTATACGAAGTGAGGCTGGCAGCTAACTCTTTGTATCCGATCTCGCGTAACTACAAAACGCTGGTGTATGAGAGTACGGCCGCTCCAGAGAGAGAGATGCTCTTTTCGCATAGTCACTTCTCGTTGAGAGCACTGCACGTAGAAGGGGTATACGAGCGGCCAGCTGATGGCTCCTGAGATAGCGAGTGCCAACGATCGCGACCACGCCTTTAGAATCAAAGTTCAAAGTTGCTGCTCGAGCGACACCCCCCCCCCCCTCGCGTCTTTTAATGCTCGTTCGAAACAGGCGGGGCGTTTCCTGTCTGCTTGGACGGCAACACTCCCGAACGGGGTAATGTTATCGTATGCGCCCTCCGAATGACGGAAATTGGCCGGTTCGTTTGATCTCTGCTTCGGCCGCGTTTGTCGCCCCCACTCGCGCGCTTTTTTTATACCCGTGGTAGAACATACGATGCACGGGCGGATCTTATAAATTTGGACTCTTACGGGACATGACGGCGACAACAACGGCGACGGCAAGAACACGCCGAGACTGTCCATATATTTGCTATCGCAATAAAAACGTATCAATATCGCAACAAAGAAGGATAGTGGACAGCATTGTGGTCGGCGCATTTTATTCTTGCGGCACGAGTGAACGCTATGTGATAGCGTAAAGTACAAATGCGGTCACAATGCAGAACAAAGGGGCTCGCGTTAACTGTGTAACATATTGTGCCAGCACATTGTGCCCGGAGTTCAACGGCGGCGGCGAGAAGCGTTACTTGCTATGGTCGCCGACTATCGCGTTTAAATTCTTGAGCTGTGTAGACGTGGCAGGGCTGCAATTGAAGGTTTTGCCCAGCAGAATCTGAGTAGGGTCATTCCACGTCAAACGTCCCAGCCGTTTTGGCGACCGGCTCCAATGCGCTCGAGAAAAATCATGCTGAAACAGCGAATTCCTAGAATACTTCGAAGAGAAAAAATTTTTTTCGTCACGTGGGAGCCTTTCGAATTTCGTAGAATGTCATCTGAGTGTTGATTGTCAGAAAAAATATTCTGAGAATATCGTTTCGTGTTTCAATACCAAATTTCGTTTATATACTAATCGAAGGCGTTTGTGTGGGGTGTTCGAAGCTCAACATTATTACTGCGATTTTTCTGACATAAGCACCTCCACAAATATTGCCAAAATGTTTTATGTTTGCATTTTTTCCTCACAATATTGCGCCATGTATGATTATCTTAGTAATGAATACTTACTACACATAAGGTATATTTTACGTTAAACTTATTTTCTCTATTAAACCCCGCTATAGTCAGGCGCCTGTTTCCGAAACCTTCTAGCAATTCCAAGTTAATTAATTCGATTACTTATTGGCTGTTTCTGCTAATTATATTATTTTAGACCTTGTTCGTTCATTTTAACCCGGGTTTGAGACTTGCTCGTCTTTTTATGCCCTGTATTGAGCTCTTTACCGCGAGCGTGATCACACCACATAAGATGAATGAACAACAAGGCGGTCCACTAAAGTGCTCTGGCTTAAAAAATATCGCCCGCATCTTCCCACGGGGGGAACTCGAGTAAATGAGTCGCAGAGTGGTGGGGGTATCGCGTGAATGTTGCGTAATTGGGTATGGTTTGGGAATGCTTAATTGTTACAACATGCGCACACCAAGTACGACTTGAACGGCTTAAGCGTGCACGAAGTTCCGGGTCCGCAGCTCGCTTCAAACGCTTGCGTTCAGCGTCGTATGCTCGCCTCTTCGCAGCCTTGTCTTCTGCGTTGCTTGCTGTTGACGCCGACGACGGTGAGGGTGGGGTAACGTTGCCTTCAACGAGTGGTGGGACGCTGATTGAAGGTACTGTTGCTTCCATCGCATCTACTCGAGTCAAACAAAGCGACAAGTCAAGCGAAAACCAAGTAAAGATGCCCTTGACTGAATTCCGAACGTGCGCTCCGCCGCTTATATACACACCACCCGCGTTCAAGGGAGGGAGGGAGAAGAGAGGCTTACTGCCGGCACGAGACGAGCCGAGCATGCGCAGCTGGGGTGCGGACGGCGCCGACGACGCCGCAGGTGGGACTAAGAAATGCTCCGCATTTAAAATTGGTGAAGCTTTCAGTTAGGCGCTCAAGGCGTGAAACAGAGAAACTGGACGATTCTTACGTCTAATCTGATTGCTTCTAGATTGTTGCTAGGGTTTAGCTAGGTTACTCACAGCACGGATGTCCAAACTCAAGAACCGAGCGTTCGCACCTTTCATAGATATACGGGCATGTCGTAATTGGCGTAGGGCTATTATAGCTTCGGGCTCTTCTCGCAGCCGCTGTAGCCTTTCCCGTTCCCTAGTATGGCAGCTTCGCACTAGTCGTGCCAAGCCTGAAGGAAAAGCGCAGCTGGATGGCTTTGTTTCTCATTGTTTTATTGCGATAGCAATTATATGGACAGTCTCGAGGGGTTTTTGCCGTCGCCGATGCCGTCATGTGCTTCCGGTATGAAGTCCAAGTTGATAAGATCCCCCCGCGCATTGTTGTTCTACCGCGGGTAAAAGCTGGCGAGCGGGGCCGACAGCAGAGATCAAACGAGCCGGCCCGTTTCCGTCGCTCAAAGGGTGCATGCGATAACATCACCCCGCTCGGGAGGCCTGCCATCGAAGCTGACAGGAAACGCCGCGCCGTCTTTAACGACCATGAAAAAAGACGCGAGGTGGGGAGCGAAGGGGGGGGGGGGAGGTTGTCGCGCGAGCAGCCACTATCTTGGACTTTGGATCTAAGGGCGCGGTCGCGATCGCTGGCGCGCGCGCTATCTCGGAAGCCATCACAGCGGGCGGCTCGTATACCCTTATACGTGCTGCGCTCTCAACGCGAAGTGACTATGCGGAGAGCATCTCCCTGTAGCGACCGTATTCTGTTACACCAGCGCTTTGTAGTTACGCGAGATCGGATACAAAACAGTTAGCTGCCAGCCTCACTTTGTGTAACACTACAATTTGTTGCTACCGCATTCATTGCTTCGCCCTTGCGGTGAGTGAGTGAGTGAGTGAGTGAGTGAGTGAGTGAGTGAGCGAGTGAGCGAGTGAGCGAGTGAGCGAGTGAGCGAGTGAGTGAGTGAGTGAGTGAGTGAGTGAGTGAGTGAGTGAGTGAGTGAGTGAGTGAGTGAGTGAGTGAGTGAGTGAGTGAGTGAGTGAGAACTTCATTGTGGTCCAAAAGTGGCAGAAGCTGAACGCGACTGGAGGTCCCGCTAGCTCAGCCAGGTGGCTCCACCCAGGAAGGTGCAGGAAGCTGGAGCCTCTCGGCGATGTCCCAGGCCCTCTGGACTGCCAGGAGTTGGTTGTTGAGTTCCATGCTGCGCATGGCAGCCTCCCAGGAGGGTTTGTCTGATAATCCTGACCTCGAATTAAAGGGGCACAGCCAGAGCATATGTTCGAAATTGCAGTACTCGTGATTACAGTGCTGACAGTGAGGTGAAAAGTCTGGATCGATTCTGTCTAGCATGGCTGGAGTGATGTACGTTTTTGTCTGTAGTAGTCGTAGTGTGACCGCTTGCGCTTTATTCAATTTAGGGTGTGGAGGGGGGAAGAGCCTGCGCCCTAGTTTGTGAGCTGAGTTGATCTCGTGGAATGAGATTAATGTTTGAAGTCCGTGCATCCCCGTTCCCGTCCCGTCTGAGATGCCCGGTCACCGCCGCGGGTAGCTACCCTTGCGGTGAAACTGTCACTTTTTTTCTTTTTTCTCCTTCTTTCTCTTTTTCTTTGTTTCTGGTATCTCTATTTTGTATCTAATTCTTTCTATTTCTTCCTTTCTATTTCTTTCTTTTTCTTCTCTCTTCCTCTCTCTGCTTCTTTTTCTCTGTGTGTGTGTTTCGCTTTCTTTCTCTCTCTTTGTATGCCATTCTCTGTCTTTCTATCTTTTTATGTCTTTATTCCCATTATTCTTCTCCATTTTTATCTCTCCTTTTCTCTCTACATAGCTTTCTCTCTCTCTTATTGAACCTGTGGTGAGTTGTGGGATTTGCCCAATTTCTGTGGGACATACCCGTTCATGATGATGATAGTTCTCTGGTAGGCCGCACAAATTACGGCTAGCTTAGACAGCTTCGCTGTTAAAACCCTTTCGTGTTAAAATATCACGATTAGGTGCCGCCTACTCCTCGGCGCTTCTTTAGTCAGCGCGTTTTGCTCGACTGCTCCGACTCAGCCTTATTTTGAACCTGTCAATTGTAATTATCATATTTTCATGACTGCTATAGCCCTACTCGACACAAAATTACACCATCTCCCGCTAAAGGGGACCATGAGGCGATGCAAAGCCGGAGCACTTGCACGATCGCGTTCCGTTGGCGTTCGTTGGGCATGCTACCGACCTCGGGCATGCTACCGACGTCGCGTCGTGGAACGCGAAGAGGAACGCTACACTCGTTGTGTCTTCCCTCTAGCCTGGCCGTTAATTCCCACAGGGCGAGCGGGTAACGGGGTCGACAGGCGCGCGAGAGGGGGTAGCGTAGGAGAGGAGAGAGAGGGGGACGGGGCACGCGTGCACTGGCGCTCATCGCGGCGTTGCGCAGGAAAGAATTGCGGCATGTCGAGCCCGTGTTTCAGAGCAGGAGTGGAGAGGGAGAAGTAGAGAGGAGATGGGAGAGGGGGGAGAGAGAGGGGAGAGGAGGTATGTGCAGAAGGCTTGCGCATGCGCAGTAAGGGTGGTCACGCCGCACACCACCCCCACCACCGGTTTGAACTCCGCCATAGACATAAGATGCTTCCCATCTAATAATGACGAGTACCGAGCTTGCGGGATGACGCGGCCATGCTTCACTGCGTGGAAACGCAATCACCGCCAGTACGCTTGTCGCCGAAAGCGCGCGCGGGCCAGCAGACGACCTTCGACGTTTGAAGAGACAGGGCTGCATCCGTCGCAGGCGAAACTTAGGTTGCCTCGCGCATAGAGCGTTCGAAATCACCGCAAACTTGGTAATGTAAGCAGAAAAAATGAATGCGATAGCAAGAAACTAATGCTATACGAAGTGAGGCTCACCAATGGATACTCTCAGTTTGAACAGCGCTCCTGTTGCAAAGGCGGCCGAAGCAGCGAAGGAAACTAGTGTGCTTCAAGTGTCGAGCTATGACACTTGATAGTTCGCGCTCATCATCTGTTTGTTTGTTTAGCGGCGTCGTTTAGCGGCGCTCCGTAACATGAGCGCGGACATCACGTTGAAAGCTTGAAACATTCCTCTTCCCCTCACCACGAGACAACCGCGCGAGCAGACAGCGGAAGGCCACGGTTCTCCTTGCGTAAATATAAGAAGAAGCGAGCGAGCTCGCCGACGACTTTTAAATGCGCCCGTCGCGCTCATAGCGCCATCTCGCTGGTAATGAAGAAACGCTTATAAGCGCCGGCCATCTCTGAGTCCGTCCAGCGGCAAAGGGTGTGTATATAACGCTCGCCGCTAGCTACGTGGAGGACCTGCGTTCCGTGGCGTAGTGGCTAGCGCCGCTCGCTGCGGAGCAAGAGGTCCCTGGCTCCCTGGTTCGATTCCGCGCTTCGGAAGCATTTTTCTGAATTATTTTTCTTTGACCCTTTTATATATATATATATATATATATATATATATATATATACTTATACGGTGCATGACGGCGGCGACGGCGACGGCAAAATTCAGCCGAGACTGTCCATATAATTGCTATCGCAATAAAATGGTTGATAATTCAGAGCATTTTGTACTCTCTGAAACAGTAACCGCGGTCGGCTTGGCTAGAGCCTCTAACTGCGAATGGAGCCGAGGCAATCAGACGCTGGGAACAAACGTTACCCCCCAAGCCCTGCTAATATACTCTAGGCACAAAAGTAACTCCCTTGAGGTTAATCGAAAAGTGTTTTAAAGCAAGTGCCAACATGATTTCCTAAAGCATTTTTTTTCATTCTTTCTTCAGATCATTTAGGATAACGTAGCCGCATTTAGAGTAAATGTATTCCGATTAGTGGAAATTTAAAAGAAGTTCATCGACGATAGCGATATTTCCTAATATATATTCTGAGCGCAGCTGTTTATGTGTTGTGATTTTGCGATAAGTTGAGCAAATGCGCACGCGTTAACGCGACGCGGCGCGGCGCTAGTGTGATGCTCGGTTTTCTCGTCAACGTAACGTGGTGAACCAGGCGTCGCCAACTTCCGCCGCCGCCGCTGGCTGATGCGAAGGCTGAGCCGGACTATAAAGGGCGATTAAAGGGCCCTCACGAGGTTTCACCATTTTGAGCTGACGATCGCAATGCATACACTGGGCGTTCACGATCGCGTCTGCCAAAATTGCAAGGCTACGCGCCGCGTAAATAGGTCAAATTTCAAGCTGAGTGCCTCTTGCCCTTCGTCTTCCGGGCGCATGCCCTAAGATGGAGCGGATGACGTACAACAAGGAAGGCCCCTACGTAGATGTCAGTGCTTTGACGTCGCTCCTCTACGTAGACATCTCAGGCCATCTTCTGAAACGATCGCAAATGGCGGCAATCGCTAAAGTATCGCCTTTGGTGCGCGTTGATCGGCTATTGAGCCAAACCCTAAAAGTGAGGGAGCCGTCTAGTATTTTAGTCAACGTGACGGTTCTCTACGGTGCTCCTGACATGCCTGGAATAAATAAATACGCCTTATCACCGTCGGTTGGTGGTAAAGTGTAGCATTTCAGTGACATAGACGGTAGCTTCTAGTATTCAATCATCGGTGGATTTGCGCAGCACTTTTTACGCTGAAGCTTTCAGCGCGCATTACCTTGGTGTGCTTACAGTACTCGTTCTTTACCAGCGCGTGTTTTGTCGTGGTTTGAACGTCCCAGCATTATGAACCGTGCGTTGGTCGCGTGGTTCATCGCGCACCGGGAACATGTTGAGATGTTGAGACGATATCGCTGCGGCGGCGCACTACAGCTGAACTCTCCGAGTACGCCGTGTTAAACTCTCAACGAAAACACATTTCACACAAAATTGCATTCTTCATATATTATACTATGCTTTAAACAATTGCACAAAAAAAACGAAAGTATTTTCAACAGGTCTTATATTTGAAGTAGCCACAGCCAAGTCTTGCCACTGCGTAGAAGCCAGCATACGCTCGAAAACTCCACACTTCGGTCGCTCTGCGCCCGTACAGTCGCTCACTCCTGTGTTGTAAGATATTCGTAACACCAAGGGCCAGTGCAAAAATGACGTCACGGGCTGTTGATTCAGTTATTGAACACATCAGATTCTACGTCAAGAAAGGCAATGCTGTCACATTTCGCGATCGTTTCAGAATACGGGCCCTGTGTTCTGACGTCGCCCACAGTAGCACGTGACCCTGCGATAATAATTCTATGTGACATGTGTAGCTTGGGTAATATGTTGCTTGTAGAGATGAATGAAATTTAAGAGAAATAATAAGACACAAACAGAATGTGTGCGTGTTTTTCTTTTCTTTTTTTTTTACTGGGTTCGTGTTCTCGCGGTTTCCGCGTAGAGCAGACGACAGCCCTGACAACGAAACTGTGCAATTTCCTAGCCCGTTTGAGCGCTCATTAGGCTCATCTATCCTCTTGCGTCTGCCTAAATGTTCATGCGGCACTGGCTCGTGATACTGCTAGTCTGGTGCCCGTGTAAATGTCACAGCTTTCATGCCCGTCCCGCAGAAACAAGCAGTACACCACAGAGAAAACCGACACAATGCCGCTCGCGTGCTGGGGCTCGCTCAGGCACGTCATGCGCAAGTGACCTTGCATACGCATGACGTGTCGATGCGTATGCGTGAGTGATCCCCTGGCTCCGATGCTGACGAGGGCAGCGAAGGGATTTGGCTTTCGAAGGCTGCACGGGGCGAGTGGCAAGGGCTTCAAGCTCGCCTCCTGGCATCATGGTTTCGCGCCGCTATAAATTATAGTCGTTTTTTTTTCAGCTCGTAAGCAACATATTTAAGAAATTGTTGCGGCATAACGCTCTTCAATCGGCACGCAATAACTTCCAGCGTCTAACTAAAATTTGTTATGTGGCCTGGTGAGGGGCCCTTTAGGAGTCCGCTACAGCATTCCACACACAAAGTGTCTCTTCGACCAACGCACGTCTTCTTCTCCCAAGACTCGCAGGTCAACCCACTTTTTCGTGCCCGCGCGCGAGAGGCGCAAGCAGGCACGAAGCATTGCAGGCGCTAACACGGTGGCTCGCTGGCTCTCATGGTGGGAAAACTCCTTGGGGCAGTCTCACTTTTGCTCTCTTTGGTCCTCATTCGCTCTATCGGTTACGCGACGCCGCTCAACGCCGGAACGGACGCCTAAAAGCTGCGCTTTAAAAAGTGCTATCTAGAGAAACATGTGCAGTCGTCATTGAAACACCAAGTATGGAGAGACTGTTTGTTAAATGCGAGGAATAGGGTGAAGCGTGCCACTTTGACCATTACAAACCCCAATCGGTTAGAACCTAAGAATCGATATAAGCTGCACCCACAGAACCGTGACGCGCTTGCCCTTCACCTCTGTAAGACAGCCATGACAGTGAAGCGTAAGTAAATTCTTTCTGCAAATTTATACACTAGGCGTACTACAAAATAACATCGCGTGCTTTCCTACTTAATAGGTATGATCTTTAAGTGTGAAGCGCGACAGCGTTATCCTTCTCTCCGCTTCTGTAGCGAAGCACCCACTTGGTTTCTTTAAGGCAATTCGCCCCTATGCATATTGACACATTTTGCTGATGTTGTGGCCAATGACGATGTTCATGTTGATGATGATGATGATGATGAATTATGGCTGAGGCCTTTGCAATATGTGGGCAGTTTTGATCCACCTACTCCTAACGCAATTCACACGGATTGACACGTGGTGCGATCCTACGCGTCTGCCCGCCACGGTGATCTATCTCGTTATGGTGCTGGACGGCTGACCCGAAGGCCGCGGGAGCGAATCCCGGCCGCGACGGCCGCATTTTCGATGGAGGCGAAAATGCTTGAGGCCCGTATACTTAGGTTTATGTGCACGTTAAAGATCCCCAGGTGGTCGAAATTTCCGGCGCCCCCCACTACGGCGTCCCTCATAATCATATCGCGATTTCGGACATTAAACCCCAACAATTATTATTATTATTCTACGTGTCTGCCACGCAATATTACAAGTGACAATAGGACTCTTTGTTCAAGAACAATCTGTTGATGCGCTAGTTGGTACAGTTGGACTCGTGAACCGACATGACGCCTCTATTTCGGAAGCTTGAAAACCGCTTCGGTCTTTCTCTGAAGCAGTTTCAAGCTCTGGGCTGGGTATATGGTACAATGCTTGAGTGCCAAGCAGAACACCTTGATCTTCACCTTTGAATCCATGGGAATTTTTCTCTCGCGGGCAACGCGGCCGACGCCGACACTGCACAGAAGCACCGCATTGAAACAAATTTCAGCGGAGCAAATAGTCATTCAGTGTCACTGGAAAGAGGCTAGGGCCAACACATAACACATAAAGAGGTTTAACACATATCCTTGCATATCTGGTAATGTAATCAGCTGGGTATGTGTACAAGAAAGAAAAAAAGAAGGAAGAAACAGTGTCTGACCAGCGCATGAAGGCCGGTCTGACAGTGACCGCACTCAGGTTGGAAGTAATCGGGAGAAGCGCCATTATATACAAGCATAACTCTAGGACTCATAATTTATAAGGTTATCTCAACCACGACCACATTTCGGTCTGTGAAGACCCTGCGCTCATACGCTTTAAGATGAACTTTAAACCTCATTGTGATAGAAAAATAAACCAAACGGGTGACTAGAGAATGCTACCATGAACATCAGCTAAAACGTATCCTTCCACTCCAAGGAAGTTTAAAAGGAACTTTTTAACCTCTTTGTTTCACTCCTACCGGTAGCCTTGGAGCATCGTTACAAGAATTGCTCACCCCTTTCGTGCGGCCTTTCTATAATCGCCGCCAGTCTTCCGGCGTTTCTCCGGGATCAAAAAGACACACGATGCCTATCTACAGAATGAGCGTCATTTCTATACACAGCGGACACTCAGTTTGTGCGAGAGAAGGGCTGCAAGCCAGAAACAATGAACACAACTTAAACAATAAATTCTGAATGTAAATAAAGAAAGAGGAGTCACGGATTTTGCATCCACGTTCGAGAGTGGTCGTGTTGTTAAGAAAACCGTGCAGTGGAATACGACGCTGCTTTGCGTCAAGCTTAGGATTATCAAAACTTTGAAGGATTATTATTGTCATTATTTGTAAACATAACACACAGTGCAATAAAACAGGCCTACTGTTGTGTATGAAAGAAGCATACACACCCGCTTATATGAAAGACACAAAAACTTAAGAAAGTAAAGGAAGGCACTCCACAACGCGTCACATGAAATTCAGGGTATTGACATTGCTGATGCCAGTCTATTGCAGTAGTTGTTAAAAAATTTTAAAAATCCATGTGAGCCTCACTTCTCAATTCCTAGTTGAAAAATTAACCTCTAAATGTAAGATCTACTTCAGTGAAGCTGGGCCAGTGTTATCTTTCTAGAATTTGCGAATCTCAGCCATGTGTCGCAATTTGTAAGCAAAGTAGTGCTGCTCCATATTCATTCGCCGGTAAACACCTGCACACAGGTGTGCACATTAGAGTGAGCATCTTCCTCTTACTTCTTTGCTGATGCAGTGGGTCTTTCGTGTGAAGAACCGATTTCGTAGTACGCAGAAAGACCCACGGGAACAAAAACGGAAGCGACTGGGCCGTTTGTTCATGTATATAGCTTAAAGTTACCATCAATGTCGTCGTTCCTTTCTTGCGGTTGTTGTCACCCGTCATGTCGACAACGATCACCTTTTTCTGCAGCGCGCAGTCCCGCTTTTGTCGATCTAGATGCAGCCCCGCCTTTTCGTGATGCTGTACCCTTTTAGTTGCACAGCGGCAGCGACAGCCACTCGCTAAGCAACAAGAGCAACGGCATCGCGTTGCGCACCAAAGGTAAATAATGCGGAAAGAAGTTCAGTACACTGAAGTGACATTAGACAGGACATTGCCCTCACTCACGGGGACAGCGGCTGCCACAACCATTGAAAAGATCAAACAAACAAAGTTTTGAATCTCTTGCTGCTCATTGCTCTTCGTTACTGAGGAAACACAGGCGGCTAAAGAGGAGCCTCGCTGAGTGCTTTCAGTACTTGGAAGTGAAGGCTACAGTGTAATTAAATTAAGCGACCTCGTTGAAAAGCTCCGACACTCCTGCGTTCCTTAATGTCTGTGCGTGTGTGGGTGTGTGCGTTTGTCCCTTTCTTTGTGTTTAGCTCCAAAGAACGAATGCAACCAAGACGCTGCTTCTGCAGTGCTAGAAGGACTACGAACGTTTCTGGTATTACCAGAATGATGTCGTACTTTAAAATGCGTGCAATTTAGCACGCAGTCAAATCATTGTGAGTAAAATAAAAAGGCAATAAATGCACTAATGAAGTTAAGTATGAACGAGTTAGGTAGCATGCACAATATAATTAAGATCTCTAAGAAAAATAGGGAAGCCTGCAATTCTGGGAAAGAAATATACCTACTACGAATGACAGTCAGTTATTATTTTGTGAAAATTGATCTTTAGGTGTTCTTGACTAGATATAGGAGGCTAATCAGTTTATTTTATTTCGGCAAATATATTCCTTAATGATAAAGAAAGTAACAGTTTCGCCGCAAGGGCGAAGCAATGAATGCGATAGCAAGAAAAGCGGCCCGTGACGGACGCGCTGCTACGCTGCAGAAACATCTACTGCCCGGCAGCAACTACCGCGCGAGCAGACAGCGGAAGGGCAAGGTTCTCCTTGCTCAAATATTAGAATAAGCCAGCGAGCTGGGCGACGACTTTCAAATGCGCCCGTTGCGCTCCTCGCGCCATCTCACTGGTGATGAAGAAACGCCTATAAGCGCCTGCCGTCTCCGAGTCCTGCCAGCGGTAAAGGGTGTGCATATAACGCTCGCCGTCAGCTACCTGAAGGATCTGCGCTTGGTGGCGTAGTGGTTAGCGAGAGGTCGCTGGTTCGATTCCACGCTTCGGAAGCATTTTTATTAATTATTTTTCCTTAGGACTGTATATATATATATATATATATATATATATATATATATATATATATATATATATATATATATATATATATTGTAATGACGAGAAACAAGAGACATAGACACAACGCCTGTTCAATAGGCCGGCTGTTCTATTCTGCCTCGTCTTTCTCTTCCTCGCACAAGCCGATCGCGCGCTACTGCTCTGTGCCGTTCTTCATCATTACACTCGGCCACGCTGCAAGTATGGCATCCTGTCAACATTGTCTTGTCTGTAGCCGTCCTGGACACTTCACCGGCATCTGCAGCACTGATGTCTGGTGGTCTGCATTGGCTGCACCTCAGTGGTCGGTCTTTCCAACGCTGCAGCCTGTCAGGACGTTCTTTCAAAGACAACTCAGGAGGGCGGAATTGGCTGTGCCGTAGTGGTCGCTGCACACTCAGCTGACAATTTTGTTGCAGCAGTTTGGGGCGCTGGTCTCCATCCCCGTTTGCGCACTGGGCAGGCAAATACTTGCACAGCGAAGAATGCCTACAAGCTTGGACAAGCTGTGGAGCGTGGTCGTGGTTCGGCGTTGCAGCGTCTGCGTTGCTGTTTCTCCAATCGTTAGTTCTGTGGTAACAAGGACAAAACGTGGTCTCTGGTGTCTCCGAACCACGTCCGTACACGTGAATGCCCCCGTAGCTTCGTTCCACGTCGGAATTCTTGAAGTTTTTCGAAGGCACCTCACTACTTTGGTCGAGCTGGTCGCCGTCCGACCGGTCAGTGGCGGATCCCGCGACGGCAAGAGCCACTTCGTCCTGATCCGCGCGGCGCTCAGGTGGTGTACCAGGTGTCAGAGTAGAGCACTTGCCGTCGTCAGCAGACTCGCACGTGGGGCTGCTGGAATGGTCGATACTGGCTCCGTCGGCCTGAAGCGCAATGCTTCCGGAATGGCCGATGCCGGCTACGTCTGCTCGGGTCGCATCGATAGTCTCCGTATTGGCTTTCTTGGGCGAAGCGTTCGCATTCTCGGCCAGTGACTGCCGCGAAGCCAACAGATGTTTGTCCGCCTGGTCACAGAAGGTGCTTTTGGTATCAGCAGACACTTCGGGTTGTGGTCTGTCGACTTGGGAGCATTGGGATGATGCGGTACTTGGAGTCAAGCGACTGAGGTTGACTCCAGAAGAATCTACGGTGAGGCGAACTTCGCCAGAGAGGAGGTAGTCAGCCCCTAGGATCATATCAGCGGGCAGGTCCTCGAAGACGGGAACGCCGGCAAGGAACTTGCTCCCGGCTTCGGTTTGGAGCTGCAGGTCTAGCGCCCCGACAGGAAATGCGCAACCACCGAGGCCACGCAGGGGTGCCTCAGGCCATGGTTCGAGGTTCGCTGGGGCATGGCGTCGGTGCAACGCCGTGCGTGGAGCACCAGTTTGTACAAGAGCCGTAAGCTCGCCGATTCCGAGCACGTGGACCTGCACGGTTAGAAGTGGCCGCGTTTGGTGGTGTGTGGCTTGACATCGTGGAGCTGGTGGTGTAACGTCGACCCGGCCGAAAACAGCAATGAGCCTGCCACTCCATTCGCTCCAGGAACGTTGCTTGACACCTTCGTACTTGTGCCATGCCTCGGCACCACCGCGAAGGCGGTCTATAGCCACCAGCCATTTTTGGTTGTCGTGCCAGGCATGGCGAGAGCCGAAAGAATTGATGGCCTCAATCCACAGGGCAGCGTCGTCCTGGAAGCCTCGGAACTCCGGCACTGCCCAAACAGCCGATGATGAAGCGGTAGATGCGAACACGGAGTTGGTCGACGCCAGGACGTCGAGCTGCTTAGACAGTTGCGTGAAGGCATGCAAGACCTCCGCGCCTCTGTCGGGTGATGCGCCCGATGAGCAGGAAACCACGTCCGCGGAGTATGCGGCTGTCGCAGTACTCACGCCGGCGAGATCCACGGCCAAGGAAGCGTGGACGGCGTCTCTTGGCGGCTCAGATATTGGTAGACTCTTTGCTACTCGATCCACACCTTTGGAAGCGTGAGCTGCGTTCCCAGAAAAAATCCCAGGCGCCGTGAGGTCGTGAACCGGTAGCGCGGCGTCTGTAAACTGAAGTAAAGCCGCCGAGGAGGCCTGGACGCCGTCCCCAGACGAAGCTATCAGCGCCGGCAGGTTGACAGGGACCGAGGAGGCATGGACGCCGTCCCGGAACAGCGCTTGGTGCGGCGGCAGGTAGGCCGGTTCCATGGCCGAGGAAGCGCGGACGGCTTTCCTTGGATGGCGGCTCTGGAACACCGATGACGCACGAGCACAGGCGGTGTGGGCCTTAAGGCTTCGTTTTCGACGACTGCGCCATTGTAATGACGAGAAACAAGAGACATAGACACAACGCCTGTTCAATAGGCCGGCTGTTCTTGTTCTTGTTCTTGTTCGCCTTCAACTATGGCTCACACCCACTGCGGGGGATTGGCCAAGAAGTGAGTGGTTTTATAACGTGTTAGAATACTTTAGAAAGGAGGTTATAGAATAGAAACTTTACAAGTTTGATAGAAAATTTTGGCGCTCGATCAAATATGAATATATATAGTGTTGTGTCGTGCATATCAATTAAGGCACATCAAAGGAACCATTGGTTCCTCATTCTTTATTTCCTCTTCGTCGTCTTCGCTGAGGCGGCCGCCGAGCACGTGCCATCTCCTGGCGCCGTAGTCGGCAGTGACGCCTTATACGACATATCCCCTTTTGCGAAAAAAAAAAGTTGCTACCTAATATAGTCCTTGAACTTCTGCGGTGTCTTCTTCTTACGAGTGCTCCTTCTAATACGCGCTTGAGATCCCGACATATTGGGTGAAACTTGCGCACTGTCTGCTGCGAGTGGTTCAGGAGAGCCCGCATTTTCATGATTATCCTCTCTTGACGTGCCAGGATGCGATAGATCACCCATAACTGTACCAGACAATTGAGTGGATGCCGGTGACCAGTTCATAACAGCAGATGTGCCTGATCTCATTTTGCTGACAGCTGCAGGGTGAACAGCAGCTAACTTGGACGCGTTCCACACTCGTCCATCTTCCAACAAGTACGAGGCTGGTCCACGCTTTTCAACGATCTTCTTGGGCGCGGAGAACTGTGAAGATAGCTTCCCAGGAATGGCAGATAATCACCAACGGCGAAGTTTGGTTCCTTGGCTCCGCGTTTTTCATCTGCTCTTCGACCTGGTTTGCTTGTTTTTCACGCGCTCTCGCAACTGCTCAATCGCCCTTGACGGGTCCGTGCTGAAGCATTTGTCGGGCATGCCCACTATGTCGAGCCTTGTTCGAGGTTGGCGTCCATGAAGAAGTACAGCGGGCGCAACACCAGTTGTCGCGTGAGGCGTACATCGATATATTTGCAGGTAATCAAGCATGGCTATTTTTATATCACGGCGTTCAAACAGAGCCAGTTGTATGTATGACTTCAATACCCTGTTGAATCGTTCCACCAAGCCGTTAGCTTGCGGGTGGTACACAGAAGAGTTGTAATGCTTGATTCCACGTTCTGCGAGAAATTCTTCAAAATTTGCTGATGAAAACTGTGGCCCATGATCGGATACGAGACCACGTGGGTATCCTTCGCGTGCAAAAAGTTCAAGTAAGAATTTCTTCACTGTAGGTGTGGTCGCGTCTCTTACGAAAGCCACTTCAGGCCACTTGCTGTAATAGTCAATGATTGTAATGGCAAAACGGCAGTCGGCTGAAGCTTGCGTGAAAGGTCCTACGATGTCGATTGCAACTTTTTCCCAAGCTTTGTCAGGAAGAGGAACGGGTTGCATTGGCGCTGCAGAGGTACGTGCAGACTTGTCACAGGACTGGCAAATCACACATGTGCGCACAAGCTCTTCAATGTGACTGTCCATGCACGGCCACCAATAGGACTCTCTCAGGCGAGCTTTGGTGCGACTAATGCCTGGATGTGACTCATGGGCCAGATCCATAAAACGGCGTGTCATAGACGCTGGCACGACAATCCTTTCACCCCGGCACAAGATATCATTTACAACTGAGAGTTCAGCTCGCACATGAAAGTAAGCCAGCAGCTCTTTCGACAAGGATTTTTTGTCAAGCCAAGAAGTAATCGTGAAGTGCTTGGCTTGAGAGAGAGCGGGGTCGTTGGCACTGGCTTCTTGAAGCTCTTGCATGGTAACGACTGGAGACAGGAAGCATATGAATTCTTCTTCGGGTGCATCGCGGAGTAAACTCTCTACGGGCAGCCGGGAAAGAGCGTCAGCCACGACGTTTTCGCTACCCTTTCTGTATTCCACGGTGTAGTTGTAGCACAGCAACCGTGAGGACCAGCGCGCAATCCTTAATGGACGGTGACCGGTACCTTTCGTTGAAAGAAGCGTAACCAATGCCGCATGGTCAGTCCGTAAGATGAAAGGTCTCCCCCACAGGTAAACGTGCCAATGTTCGCAAGCCCAGACGCAGGCAAGAGCCTCGCGTTCGCCAACTGAGTACTGCCGTTCATGTGGCTGCAGGGTACGCGAGGCGAACGCGACAGTTTGCAGTGAGGTTCCGTTATCTTGCTGAAGTACCGCACCTAATCCATATCCTGAGGCATCAGTCGTGACGTACACCGGTAAATGAGGATCGAAAAGATGAAGAACCTCGCAAGATGTTAGAAGAGCTTTCAGTCGCTCCAAACTGCCTTATGCTGCCGCAGTCCAAACGAAAGGTGCATTTCCTCGAAGCAAGGCACGCATTGGCTCCACAACGTCAGAAAAATGGGGGATGAACTTGGAGTAGAAACCTGCAAGTCCCAGCATCGAACGAAGTTCGTTGATGTTTTTAGGTGAGGGTGCCTTGGTTATCGCCTCAATGGATGACATAAGTGGGAATAACCCTCTAGCGCTGACAACATGACCAAGAAAAGTCAGCTCTGCGACGTCAAAAACACACTTGTGGTTCAACCTGAGGCCCGCATCAGAGAGCCGTTTCAAAACAGCGCGCAAATTGCCCAGATGATCCTCGCGGGAGCGTCCATACACGATGATGTCGTCAATGTAAAATAAGACGCATTTGCACCCTTTTAGGATCAAATGCATCATCTTTTGAAATGCTGAGGGCGCCGATGCTAGTCCGAAGCAAACCCTTTTGAAGCGAAAGAGTCCGTCATGAGTTATGAAGGTAGTAAGGTCACGGCTCTCTGGACTGAGTGGTAACTGGTGGTACGCAGAAGCTAAGTCGAGCTTTGAGAATCGCTGCGCCCCAGCCAAGCTGTTCAGTAGTTCTTCAGTTTGTGGCAAAGGAAAACTGTCCACTACCACAGCTTTGTTTGGCTCCCGTAGGTCAACGCACATGCGAATCGAGCCATCCTTTTTCCTAGCTACCACAATGGGTGACACCCACTCTGACGAGTCGACGCGCTCAATGATGCCCTGGGCTTCTAATTTTTGTATTTCTGCCGAGACTTGCTCGCGAATGACAAGTGGCAGCCGTCTCAGCTTGCTGGCCACTGGTTGAACAGACGCGCGAACTTTGACCTTGTGACAGAAGCCTTTAACAGTTCCGAGCTCTTTTGAAAATAGGTGCTCGAATTCGAAACGTAAGTCTTCAGGCAACACAGGAGTTTCTTGCATCATCAGAAGATACTTAAGCGGTGACCCCTGAATCTTCATGTCCAGAGCCGCGATGCCATCTAATCCAAGAATGGTTGTTCCTCCAGGCACAACGTACAATAAGATAGAAGTGCATCGACCATGGAATGAGGCCGCAGCAATGAAACATCCTTGAATTGGAATGGCGGACTTGGAATATACGAGAAGCTGAACGGACGTAGATGTCAGAGGATACACTTTAGAAAAGTGACGTTTGTAAAGGTCCTCAGCCAGAATGGAAACCGATGATCCAGTGTCTATCAAGAATGACACAGAAATTCCCTCAATTTCTAATACTGCGTAAATTCCTTTCTTTCGGCTCCAGATTTGACACACACTTAAGTGATCGTCTGGGTCAGCTGTATCGCTATCTTCCGCGACATGCTGAACATTTTTCGCGAACTTTCGTAGCGACTTGCACACCTTTTCCAAATGGCCAATTTTCTCACATTTTCGACACTTATGTGTCTTGGCCTTGCACTGAGGGCTATTTGCAAGGTGCTCCGCCGAACCACAACGATAGCATTCCTGCTCTTTGAAGGATCGTTGACTTTGACTTTGCGTCTTATAGCATGTGCACGTGCTACAATGCTTCTCTCTCTCCTTTGAATTATTTTTAACACGATGAACTTGTAATTCCTTTCGGGACAGTTCTCTGGCTTCACTTGTCGCCTGATCATGCTGTTTTGCAATAGTAAGGGCCCTTGAAAGCGTTAGGGACTCTTCCAGCAGAAGGCGTTCACGTAAATACTCGCTGGTCGTTTTCTCTATCAGCTGGTCGCGTATCATGTCGTCCGCCAAGTCACCGAAATCGCACGCTCCTACCAAACTTCTCAGAGCGGTGATGTAATCCGCCGCAGTCTCACCTGGGGCTTGTGTACGTCGACGAAACCGGTGACGCGCAGTAGTGACGTTCACCTTGCTCCTGAAATGACCTTCCAGCGTCGCGATGGCACGGTCGAAGTCATCCGGGCTAGGAGACGCCAACGTCCCTTCCGTGGGGCTCGAAGCCGCAAGGCCCGGGTCGTCCGTTGCCGTCAGAGTCTGGAAGATGCGCTGTCCTTCCAAGCCCAAGCAGTTGAGCAGAATCGCCTTCCGCCGAAGAGCAGGTAGGTCGGAGGCGCCCGAAGCAACCATGTAATTCTTGAAGGCTTGTATCCATTGCTCCCAAGGGATGACCGGGTGTCCAGGTGACGGCAGGAACGAGGGTGGTGGTTGTAGTCCAGAAACACTCATCGTAGACGACGACAGGCGTACGTACAACACTCACGAAGATGAAGGTCAGACCGGTAGCACATGGGATCGTAAATCTTCGTCGCCAAAATATGTCGTGTCGTGCATATCAATTAAGGCACATCAAAGGAAGTTGGTTGGTTGGTTGGTTCCTTGGGGGAATAGCCCAACCCACTACGGGGGATCGGCCACGAAGCGTGCGGCAGTAGACTTTGTGAAAAAATAAGTTAAAATGAATATGCGAAAAAGATAATTTATAGTAAAGAAAAAAAAATGTTTGGGCAATTTTGGTTCTTTTTTTTTTCTTTAATGAAATGTTAATTAAACGATTGTTAAATAATAAAATTAAATAAATAAGCAATTACAAAAATTTAAGTAAGGGAATGAAAAGATATATTTCTACTTATAATATTAACATGGCAGTCTCTTTGTTTCTTTAATATAAATTAATATGGCATCATATATGCCCCTGTTGCATTGCCCTAGTGCCGACGCCCCCAGGGAGAGTAATGCTGATGTGGAAAGCTCAAGGCCAAGTTTTAAAGACGATAGTCTTTCTTGGGGAACTTAAACGCAGAGATTTTGGTCTGTCTTTCTGTCTGTCTGTCTTTCTGTTTGTCGGCACGTCCCTCGATTCAGCCACTCGGCCAAAGTTGAACCACTTGCCCAAGGGCCAGCCATCGTGAACGGCTGACTAGGTTCATACTTGTGTGCATTGTTGATTCAAAAACAAACATTACGCATATCTGAGGCGCAACATCACTAGGTAAGTATTAGGCGGTGTGTTCCTTTAACAGAAAATACATAGATACGCAATTTTAAAGACCTTGATGGTATGCGATTAACGTTGAGACAGTAACGCGTTTATTAAAAGATTGCCACAGCTGAAGCGATCAGCGGTCCAAGCCGAGCAAGCGCGAGCGCCAACAACAACCGTCTTCGTCTTCTTCTTTCGCAGGCGTTCTTGTCTGCGCCCTACCATGTTACAAATCACTCCCCCACGGAAAAGTAGCCATCCTGGCGACCTAAGGAACAGGTACAACTGGTGGGTCATAATGCGGCTTCAGTCGATCGACGTGAACAGTCTCGCGGCCGCGACGACAGCGGTCCGTAGATGATTGAACAGGCTCAATCATATAGTAACTGGGGATGCTTGACGTAGGACGTGGTAGGGGCCTTCGTACTTATGCAGTAGCTTTGTGGAAAGGCCAGGAGCGGAGGAGGGAACGCGAAGCCACACCAACGTTCCAGGCGAATACGACTGAGGAGGCAGGTTTTCGTCGTGACGGTCCTTCTGGCCCTACTCGCCCTACAATGTTACAACCCTAGTTTCTTAAGGTGCGCTGAAAATGCGACTGCGCTGAAACTTGTCTTCCTCCGTGCCCTCTGCACAAGCTCATGTTGTGTTTCGGTTTCGGTTCAGTATTGCATTGTACGAATGACAGGGGGCGCCGCTCTGGCATTCCTGTTTTACCCAGGCGACGTGTAAGTAAGAGAGTTTGTGGAGAGTACTCGTTTAGTGCGGACGTTTCATCTCCTTCGGCGCATCGCGCCAAACAGCGTGTTCGGGCTGGCCGGCGTCCCCACCGGTCGCGTTGGTCACCGCCGGTCTTCGCCTGCCGCTGCGCCGGACTACCAGCCCGCAACACAGCACTCGTATTTCCCGACGTATTGCCAGATGGCGTCCATATCTCACGCAGCGCCTCTTCTATCGTCTTTAGACGACATTTGCAGCGAAGCACGCAGATACGTGACCAATTTTTTTGAAAAGGAGGTTTTAGCAGTCTTTGCCTTATGTTTTGGTATCTTCGACATTCTGTGAAGTAGTGCTCTATTGTTTCCGCTTGATTACAATAATTACAGTTAGGGGAAGGAACGAAACCAGGCCTGTGTAAATAAAAATTTAGTGACGGTATTCTGCATCGCAGTCTAGTTAACGTTACTTCCAATTGCCTTGTACTACACCATGAGCTATTCCACGAAAACCTTAGGTAAAAGATACATTCGTTCCTCATTCTTTATTTCCTCTTCGTCGTCTTCGCTGAGGCGGCCGCCGAGCACGTGCCATCTCCTGGCGCCGTAGTCGGCAGTGACGCCTTATACGACATATAGTAATAATGAAATAAAAAAAAATCAATGGCCGAATCTTTAAAAATATATCCATGTCTCGACACACAAGGATAATAATACAGATTATCTAGTTAACCGATTGATTTCATTGAGGTAATCCCGCACAGCCACGCAAACCTTCGCATTGGAGAACCCAGAAATAGAGACTCCAAAAGACAAAATCACAGGCACAGATAAATTCAATCCTATAGCACGTAAAGGTGTTTCCAAAAGGGTTTTTCGTGCTGTAGTATATCGCCTGCAGGTCAGAAAGAAATGATCAATAGTTTCTAGCTCACCACAGAAAGCGCACAGTGGAGAAGGTGCCTGAGCAGACCTGTCTTGATAGAAATTTAGTTTCGGTACACGACAGCGCAGTCTCGTAATTGACACTTCCACTTTACGGGTTTGACAAAATGACCGCCGCCAAGGATATAATAAGTGCCGATATTCTGTGGAACTTGTCAGTGCTGTGTCTGCAAAGACTTCCATAATGCTACGCCTGCGAAATCGCGCAGCCGTCACATAAGCGGATGTTGGAAAATAAGTTAAAATCGGTCCACTGATCGACGACTTCGCTAAAGAATCGGCAATTTCATTTAGGAACAGCCCTTTGTGTCCCGGAACCCAAACTAAGCGAACTTTTCTCAAATGCGCGGGTACCAGTGCACGAAACGCCTTTATTACGTAGGATTCAGCCCCAGCAGAAAGTGCAGCACAGAGAGATAGAGAATCTGTAATTATAACGGCAGATGTAATTGCCTAGTTTAACTTGCGCAATGCGAGCACAACTGCCAGAAATTCAGCCACAAAAACGGGTATGAAATCGGTTAGTCGAAGGGAATACGACCAATCCAAATTCGGGCTAAATATACCGACACCTGACTTTTCGTCACACTGTGATGCATCTGTAGCAATAATAACGCTAGTTCTAATGCTCTGCAGGTGTTCTTGTAGTAAACCGTCTAAAGTATGATGGGGGAGTAATTTTGCATTATTAGGAAAAATATCATCAAATTGAATATCAACAGGGTCTGAATTATCCCGAGCCGGGGTTATATCGCAGATACGTACATTCAAAGGATCCAGTAAACGTTGTACAAATATAATCTGTGGTGTGTGAAACCGCGGCCATCTAGCCCCAAAAAATAATTCCGGATTGGAAATAAAAGCTGTTTCTGATTGTCGTAGTGGTGACTCGTAAATTCTTAAGAGTGTCTGAACAGTCAGAAGGCGAAAGCGGCATGGAAGAGAAGGAACCCTCGATTCTAAATACAAAACATGGTTAGAAACCGTTTTAGGGAGGCCGAGGCATAAGCGCAGCGCCTCTCTTTCCAAAAGAATTAGCGGCCGTATCTTGTAAGCTGGAGCACCAGAGAATAGTACGCAACCAAATTCCAAAATAGGGCGAACGTACATGCGATAAATCATTATTAGCGTGTCTCTTCTCATACCTGTGCGGTAGTTGCTAAGCCTACGCAACATGCCAACAGTACGCGCATCTTTTCCAGCAGTATATTCGATGTGGGGTCGCCAGTTAAGGAATTGATCATAAATTACCCCAAGGTACTTAATAGACTCCACCTGTGGTATGTCCTCATAATGATAACTCAGTGAGATGTGCACAAGGAATTGCAGTGGAAAAACAAGAAGGGCACATTTACTCGGATTAAGCAGAAAGTGATTGTGATCGAGCCAGTTCGCCAGGGTATTAAGGTAATTCTGCATCCGTTCATATAATGTCTGGATATTATCTGCCATTGCAAAAAAAGCGATATCGTCAGCATACACATAAGTTGTTATTTCCTCGTGTCGTGGAATGGTGCTCATTAGTATATTAAATAGCGCCGGGGAAAGCACTGAGCCTTGCGGTACCCCTCTCGTTTGTGTGTGAGTATTAGATGAAAAGCCGCGTTTGAAACAATAAAATTTTCTCTCCATAAGGAATTTCCTAATCCACGCTACTATGTATGCCGGAAAATTGAGATATTCCAATCGATCTAATAAAATACCATGTTCTACAGTATCATATGCTTTAGCGATGTCTAAAGTAACTAAAGCCGCATATTTATTACGTAGTCTTGCTAAGTGTATACGACTTTCTAAATCAACATGGGCATTCCAAATTGAACAACCAGCCCTGAATCCAATTTGACAGGGGCTTAGAATGGATCTCTCGTCAATAAAACCATTGATTCGAGTATGGATAATTCTCTCAATCAATTTCACTAGATTTGATGTCAAGGCGATTGGCCTTATGTTATCCAAAATATACCCTCCATCTTGTTTCTTAAGCAACAATATAATTTTAGCAAGTTTCCATTCTAACGGTATCCATGCGTTCTTTAAGGAATAATTCACAAGCTCTAAAAGAACGTTAGGCGATTCCTGAAGTAAAACTTTTAACATTGAATTCGTAATTCCATCTGGTCCAGGAGCTGTGTTCGGTAAACATAGTACAATCTGAGTCAATTCATATAAAGAAATTTCCGGAAATTCAAGCGAAGATACCGACATGTCGCGGATAGCCGACAGATTAGTAGTAAATCGACGTTCTAAACCTTTGGCTATCTCTTCCAGTGAGGTGTTCATTTCTTGCGGAGTCAAGATACATGATTCTAATGTTAAAGGCGTTGGTAGTACTTTTCTTGTCCGAAGATATTCTATTCTGCCTCGTCTTTTTCTTCCTCGCACAAGCCGATCGCGCGCTACTGCTCTGTGCCGTTCTTCATCATTACAATATATATACCTACTTATACATATACGGCGCATGACGGCGGCGGCAAAAACGAGCCGAGACTGTCCATATAATTGCTATCGCAATAATAGAACGAGGAATATGGTGACTAGTTTTTACCAGCCATCGTCAAGTAAACTTGATTAACTCAATCTTTAACCTTTCCTTTTACATATTTAGGTTAATATATTATCCAATCGCCTCTTAACTATAGTAATCTCTTTACCATTCGCTATTTAGAATCATATGTCAGTGTTCATAAGAATACCGGCAAATATCTTTCCCTTCTAATGCAGCGCTCCCTCCTCACTGCTTTCCGTAATAAACGACCTGCCTATCGATTTTAGACTAACGTAAAACGCAAATTTTACGCGTTCATTCAATATTTCATTCATTCATTCATTCATTCATTCATTCATTCATTCATTCATTCATTCATTCATTCATTGAATGGCCCCAGTCTGGGTATGACATTTATGCTGTAACAAACTACCTGCGGGAAGCTGTGAGCCTGTCTGGGGCGGTCTAAAGTTATTAAGATCTAAAGGGAACACCTAATTGGACCAGATTGTTATCTTCACCTCCACAGGATGCCCTGCTGCAAAAATATCAGACATTCGAGAACTAATGCGTGTGAGTTTATCAAAGGATAATTTATTTCTCCGTAGACTTGTGGACGCAAAGAGCAATCAAACACGCAAGCGTGAATTGAAATGTCTTTCACTCAAGTAGGACTGTTGCCACATTCGCTTCCTTGAAGCCCACATAAATGAAACAAAGGAGAATAGGGCAGCCAGGTGCCCTCAGTCCGGGAGCGCCTAATGACCTTCAGCTGGGAATCGCCGAGCAATTAGGGAGCCGTGACAGAAAACCAATCCCGTGCTGTCAGATACACTGCGTACTTTCCTTCCGGCGATAGCCTAAGTACAAATGTGAAATAGCATTGCTAACTACGCGCCTGCCGGAAACAAGTTTGTAGCGGAGATGTGAAAATGAGACGAAGGATTACGTGCCCCTGCCTTCGTTGATACTTATTGGGGCGAAAGGCCGAAGCAGAGCCGCGGTGGCGTTTAGCCCTGCAGACGAACAGGGCGTTTTATATCCAGGTACATGTTCACGCGACACTCTTCTTCATTTGCCAAGGCTAGCGGTGAGATAGTGTGGAGGCGCCACCGAGGAGGATTGAATTTGAAGTGCGAAGCATTTCTTAGCGAACTAAAGGCGCTTTGACGGTTTCTACGTATCTATCTATTTAGCTGCCTACATCGGGGCACTCTCGTGGTCGTGTCCTTAACTTGACACATACCGAAAATTTTTTTATTATTATTATCTGGGGTTTAACGTCCCAAAACCACGATATGATTATGAGAGATGCCGTAGTGGAGGGCTCCGGAAATTTAGACCACCTGGGGTTCTTTAACGTGCACCTAAATCTAAGTACACGGGCCTCAAACATTTTCGCCTCCATCGAAAATGCAGCCGCCGCGGCCGGGATTCGATCCCGCGACCTTCGGGTCAGCAGCCGAGCACCATAACCACTAGACCACCGTGGCGGGGCCATACCGAAATTTGCGTGAGAGGGCATTAGTGTATGACGAACACGATGAACAGGTCATTACATGAACACCGTGAGGTACTTGTTATGCACGTCATGAAGCCCTTTCCTTAAGTCACGTGTGGCACAGGCCCGTATAAAATGGCCCATGGAATGCGGGCATGAGCCATAGGTGATTCACAATTTGTATCAACGCAGGAACGGCGATAGCAGGCTTTCAAAAAAATCACAGCATATCCACGGAGTGAATGATGATGAGTGGGCGAAGCTGTGGAGGTTCATCGGTAAACCGTGAATCTTCCGTGAATTCTGCCCAGTACATCATCACCGACGTGAGATCGGGCGCGTTTATACTAAAGCTTCGACGAGTTATGACGACTTGCAGCTCACTTTAATTTTACATGTACGCTGTGAATTTTCATTGTTTAGAAAACCATTGCTTTAGAAAACATCTGGTGTCTTTCGTTAAGCAGCTGGCGTCTTTTCGTTTTGCTTTAGAAACATCTGGCGTTCTTTCGTTTTGCTTTTAGAAAACATCTGGCGTCTTTCGTTGGTTTATTTCATCAATCAACGGCGTTTTGAACAAAATTTTTATTGTTTAATCGCGCACAGGAGAAATCTCACCAGGCGCTACCTTGGAGGTAAACAATGGCTGCTAATGGGAATGAGAGACAGAAGTCGGCTTTTAGCTAACACTTACACTTCTACTTGTACTAACGTTTCCTACTGGAACATGCCAATGGCTGCTAATGGGGAATGAGAGACAGAAGAATTCGGCTTTTAGTTAACGCGCACGCTGCGAATTTTTATTGTTCAACAACGCACAGGAAAAATCTCCCACCGGCACCACCTTGGAGGTCAAGATCTGGTACTAGCGTTACGACTGGTTACGCACTACGACTACGAGGGACGAACGGGTGCCGCTTTAAGGAGCTTCGCCCTTAAAATATTTACGTTATCGCGTTTTGGAGCTTCTCTCGCAGAAAATGCGGGGCAGGCGTCGACAGCGTTGCCTGTGAGGGAAATATCAAGAGTGACGGAAAGATTGAAATCAAGGCTGGAACGGTAATCGAACCGAGGCCTACTGCGTGGCAGTCAAGTGTTCCTCCACAGAGCTACGCCAGTGCTTGAAACTGCTTACGAAAACGACCCTATAATGGCCGCGTATCGCGGCAATGTCAACTGTGGTTGCAGTGTTCCCTATCAGCGTTTGTAACATTGTAATAATAGAAGCGCCTTTCCCGAGTGATCCCCGAGGTGAGTTCCTCCACCGCAAGGAGATTCTCCGCCGCACCACACGAGATTCAATTCCACCGTGTGGTTCAAACCTCCCAGGCGGGCTTACACTCCAGGAGGAGGTGGTGTTGCGGAGACTTCGTGTGGCGGCGGCACTTACTCCGTCGGTCACATATGCCTGGCCACAACATCTGCATGGACCATTTGGGGATACATGCCCATTCTGTACCACTGTAGCGTCCGCGGTTACAATCAAGCACCTGTTGTGGACATGCCCTGGCCTGAATCAGATACGTCGGCGCTACCTGAGAAGAGTGGGCCTTCATCCGACAAGACCACCGGATTATGATTTGTGGCTCTATGGGCCCCACCATAGAACATTGTTGATGTATATAGCGGAAGCCGGCCTGTACCTGTATATTTAACTATGTATGCCGTTGGGCAAACTCTCGAAATTAAAAAAAAATAAACATCGCATATTAACTTCTATGACTCGCGAAGCTATGGTAAACTATTGCTCAATGCAGAGAATAATATCTGGGGTTTAACATCCCAAAACCACGATATGATTATGAGAGACGCCGTAGTGGAGAGCTCCGGAAATTTCGACCACCTGGGGTTCTTTAACGTGCACCTAAATCTAAGTACACGGGCCTCAAACATTTTCGCCTCCATCGAAAATGCAGCCGCCGCGGCCGGGATTCGATGCCGCGACCTTCGGGTCAACAGTCGAGCGCCATAACCACTAGACAACCGTGGCGGGGCAATGCAGAGAAATACCGTAAAAGCTGCTTCTTATGGTTTGCACATCATCGCGCCGTAGGGTGCTCTTCATTTCGATAAAACTGGCATCTGTGTTCTAAGGTGACTATCGACGTCACGTCGGACCATAGGATACCCTTTGGGTGTCAGTGTAGTCAACGTGCCTGGTAAGCCCACCATCAATCCCGCAGCCAGGAGGAGGGAGGGCCCTAAGAGCCCGTCTCCCCCCTCCCCCCTACAGTGAGACTTCCCGGTACTTTCCTCGAAATAGGTGTTTTTGTAATAGTCAAGGCCTTCCACAAGCGCTCCGTTCCCCTCCCCCACCCCGAAAGAGACTCCTCGCTACGGGCCTGCCCACGATATACCCCTAACTACTCGAAAGGCACAAAGTCGGTCCAACTCGCAACGCTTCACTCAAAGCAATAAAAAGCAAGGCGGTATAGACCACAAATCACCTACTGCTTCGCATGACATCAGCTCTCAGAATGGGTGCGATCTGCCTTTTTTTTCTCTTTTTTTATTAAGGTGAAAGCCATGGATGCCTCATCAAACGCGAACATTGACCGCCAGCGTTAGCAGTGTCTTGGAGAATTGGCGAGACCTGACGATACATCGCGAGAGCGGCATTGGCAGTCAACCTGAATGATGCATAAGAAGATGTGATAAAAGTCGGTGAAAAGTCTCGTGATCCTCGAGTGAGTGTGTGTTTGCAGTCGGCGTACCAAAAGTCTCATAACCTCACTGTAACATGACGCCATCAATTGCCCCACCAGTGGACGTCATCATGACTTCACATATCACCAGAATTTGTTACTTCATAGTGACGTCATGACGACGGCATCACTCAACATTCATGAAGCTGGTTGGGATTCTGGCAGCTTTTAATTTATAATAACACGTAATTATTTCTAAAAGATGTATTTTTAATACGTCTACTTCACTGACCTTCAGTAGCCGAGGCGTCTGCTTCTTATGAAAGAAAGATAATTGAAATTCGCATAAGCCAGGACCTGGAATAATTTACACCCATCTTACCGTAGTGCATTCCCGTACCGTCTAGTACGATGACAACAAAACATCATTCTCTGTTTGGCTTTTGCTCATGCACAACAGAAGCTCGTACGAAGTAGTGCATCCACTGGGGACGTTAAATAATTATGACCTTTCTAAGCTGAACGCAACACTCCTATTTGGGCGAGTCTTTAAAACATCGTTATTTAATTCAATTTTGAAGACATCGAATCGATTTTATACTGATGCGGCGGAGTTTTATTTCTTGAGAAATTCATTGCTTTTATGATACACGGGTGTTATGAAAACGAGTACGAGCCAGAGGTATGGATTTAAAAGTAACGCTCTCAATTAGGCTAACGATGCGTATGCTGCTCTCGACGCTGAAAGGAAGAACGAGATTGAACAGTGCAGACCTGATGTTCCAACCAATCGGTGCGCCTAATGACTTCATAGAGAAGGTCCGCGGGTAATTACTAGCGGATGGTAGAAAATAAATGTTACCTTACTAACGGCGCTCAGAATTCCAGGGTAAGCGACAGCGCACTATATAAATGTTTTGTATGGTTGACTCCGTATAAGTCTTGGGAGTACAAGCTCCAAACAAGAATAAATGTGTAGCGACAAGGCGGCTTTTTGTGCGAAACAACATGCGGACTCCTTATTATTAGTCGTAGCTGGCATGTTCTACTAAATTATGCTAGTGTTCTATCTTGTTTTTGTTTTTTTAACGGCGACCGAATTTTATGAATGAAGTGTGCACACCTCATTTTTTTCATTTCAGCCAAACTATATCACAGTGTAATGAATGATGTCTTTGCTGTAACATTGAAAAGGGATACAATGATCGAAGGATATATGTGTGCCATATATCAAAGTTTCACAGAAAGTGCCCAGCATCTTAGATAACAGAGAGCTGAGCTAGTTCGTAAGTATTCATTCTAAAAAGTCAGGGCATGCAAACACGGACACAAGAAAGCAGTCACGACGCCACAAACGCCGACTAACAACTGAAGAGCTCTCTAGGTCCAGATAACAACTCTCTAGGTCCACAAGTACTCGTATGTCCTGTCAGATAACTTGAGACAGATAACGCATAAGAAAACGTAATTGTGACATCAGGACAGCGATTGTCCTTCACGCATAGAGCATGTACTTCTTCTCAATGAATACTCGCGCTTCAGACTAATTGCTGTAGCCGTGGTGTACAACTGCTCACTTCCCGCTGCGCGTTAAGTAAGCAGGGTGGCTTGGACCGAGCGTGCACAGGAGCCTCAATGTGATGCGGGTTGACTTGTTGGGATGCGTTTTAAGACTGTTTCTGGAAAAAAAGGACTAGAAGGTTCGAAAGGAAAGGTGGCAGGGGCAATAACAAGGAAGAACGATCAAAGGCGTTTTCGATCGTAGACGCTAGGGGGAGGGTGCCGGTGCGGCTAAGTGTAGTAGCCACTTTAGGTCGAGGTGGCTTTCTGGTGGTAAAGTAGGGTCGCATGACCGGTAATACGGTAGGTCTCCTCTCTGACTTGCCCGTCACGACCGGTGTCATTGGGCGGTGAGGATCCCTGGCGGAAAGTCGTCGACTGCCTTCTGAAAGAGAGAGAGAGAGAAAGAGATAAAAAGGAGGCAGATGCAGTGAGTTCAACAGGCATTATAACAACCGGTTTGATACCCTATAGTAGGAGGAAGGAAAATATGAAGTGAAAGAAAGATGAAAAAGGAGCGGGGAGGGCAGGCGCGCGAAAACAAAGAAGCAAAAAAATGAAGGTGCGGAGCGGGAGTACTATAACCTATCCAATAGGCCACTGCCACCCAAAACGTTGAATAAGGCCTTAATGAATTTTCTGGTGCGACGAGAGTTCGGGTCGACATTCCAATATTGACTGTTCCGACCGGGGCCTCCCGCTAAGGCCGGTCAACACAGCCGCTAGCGGCATTCTGTGCTCGCTGTAGCGAGGACAGCGACAAAGAGACGAGGCGCGGCGGGCCTCCGATTCCTTCCTGGCGCTTGCCACAAGCTGGTTCGTGCCTCCTTCACCGCTTGGCTGACTAACGGCAGTTGCCAGGTTTCCCATGTCCTCGCAGCTGACCTAGTGAAAGGCGTGACTTTTAGCAGCAAAGCTGTTTAGCAAATCGTTTCTTGTGAGTCAATTCAGAAAGCTATCATTATCATAAACGGGTATGCGCCACAGAAATTTGGTAAATTCCACTACTCACCCTTGGTACACTAAAATGGAGAAGGCAACAGCACAACAAATGTGCCAGAGAAATTGGGTAAATCCCACTACTCACCACTGATTCATTAAAAATGAAGAAGGCAACAGTTAGCCCAACAAAAGGCTGTGAAACGACGGCGGCGAGCCAAAGAGCCCGAGTGCGTACAAGGAGAGAATACCAGGTAACGGGAAAGCAACAGCGGGTACGAGAAGACTTCGAAGCGATGAAAGACCTACGCCAACTACGACGTGCCCGTAGATCTGTGAGAGGCGCGAACACTTGATTTAAGCGCGAGTTTCTGTCTCTGGAGTTTGTACGTCCATCTCGTGTCTGTGACTGTTTGTGGTTTATGTCGAATGTCTCTGTGCTGGGAATCAGCGTAGAAACAACCTAGCACCACCTAGCTAAATCCTTGCATCGACCTAGAAGCAACCTAGAATCAAGCTGCATCACCTAGCTAAAGCCTAGAAACGACCTAAAGGCAACCACATTAATCTTCAGAATCGTCCAGTTTTTCTGCTTCAAGCCTTGCGCGGCTTAGAGCAAGCTTCGCTCATTTTTTTGAAGCTGGTGAATTGGTTGGTGTGTGCTTGATGTCAACCCACTACGGTCACAGGTCATGAGTAGGGGACAGAGTGCATAAAGAAAATGGTAATCTTGAAACTCTGCGAATAAAAATAATCAGATATTGCAATAACCATATTCCTTTTTGAATATTCATGTTAATTAGGCTTATACCGGCTTCACACGCTTGAGTGAGCAACAGCAGCTGATTGTCGTAGACGTCAGTTGTATTGAGCTCGTCTATACGTGGACGCTTTCATTCACGATGGTGCCCGATCTGGGTTTGTACTATAGTGACCCTACGAATCACGGTCCATCTTCTAGAGTGAGATTTGATTGACGTGTACGGCCTGCACCTGAATATGCTATAAAATCCTAGGGGCAAAGAGGGCAAGTAGAGCTCCTTACGCTGGGACAACTCCTTGCTCTTTGCACTGATCTTTGGGATCGGTGGTGTGTTTACCGCCACCTTTCTTTTGTCTGAAATAAGTAAAAAGTTTGTCTGAAGTAAGTAAAACAAAGAAATACAGTACAAAAGAAAATGGAACATAAATTACAACTTTTTCTAACGATATTTCATAATAAATGCGTCTCAGGAGGAAAACAAAAAATGGAGATTGTGAGAAGGGAGTGGTTTAACTTTTTTTAGAAAGGTACGCAACGTTGTTAGACTGATTGGGCTACAATCAAGCTTATTTCAAAGAGATGCACCTTTAAGGTTTAGTGCAGAGCGACCGTAAGTAGTATTTACCTTAGGCAGGATAAAACGACAGCGCGATACGTTTCCAACAGTGCGAAGTGAGTGGCAAAGCGAGACTGTTGTCAAGGCGACTTTTTCATTTCTTAGTTGGTACATGATTGAGACAATATTTATGTCTCCAGATCGTAAGTATTGAGGGTGTTGGGACTTTTAGATAAATCTTCACTCTTGGTGTGTGTTGTGGGCTAATGCAGAGAGCTATTTTTTGAAGTGTAAACACTGGGGACAAATGAGTTTTGTATGTGCAACCCCAGATCTCTGTACAGTAATTAACTTAAGAGTGAACAAACGCGTAGCAAAGGTACATAAGTATGTTGGGAGAAAAGTAGTTACATTTTCACAACACTTGCAATCTATATGAAGCCTTGTTAACTATAGCGTGCACATGAAGCCGAAAATTTTATGTGTTTGTCGATTATAAGTCCAAGACATTTTGTCTCGCTAGATTATTTTATAGTAAGGTTATTGTAAATGACATCAGATTGAATGGTCGCTTGCTTTTTTTCTGAGTGAAATAAAGTAAAAAACATGGCTCGATCCCTCTGTCATAGGAATCGGTATAACACGTCAGTGAAACGTGTCTCCACGACGTAGTCGAGCGTTTGTTGGACATCCTTTAACCCCAACGGCGAAGAAATGAATGTTATAGCAACAAATTGTAATGTCATGCGAAGAACGGCAAGCAACTAAAAAATTGCAATGCGCTGCTCAAGCAGAAAGTCCGCACGGAACGAACATACACAGGATAAGAGCGACCTGTCAAACTTGTAACTTATTTTTGTGTGAGCAGCGCGCTCGTTTCGCAAAAGCGGCCGCTGTAGTGAGCGAAGTGACCTTCGTGCTCTCAAATCAAACTTGCGGTGAGAGCACAAGACGTGCAAACCACCGCCATCAAGAGATAAGCACGCGCTCGAGCGACCACGCCCTGTAGAGGCACGCTCTCATCGTGACGCGTGGGGCGTCGATCTTTAAAGCGCGCTCTTCGAGCCCTTTGCGCAATCTCGCAAGTAATAACGAAAACACGCTGATGTACCACCGATCTGTGAGTACCGCCACCGGCAAATGGTGTATATAAATAGCTCGCCGTTAGCATGGCGAAGAACGGGCCGTCTGTGGCATAATCGTTTCGCGCGGCGCGCTGCGGAGCGAGAGGTCGTGAGTTCGACTCCCGGTGACGGAACTTTTTCTTCTAGTTTTTTTTCTTTGCCATCTGTTAGTTTTCATATTTTACAACGTCATATCCGTGATGGAAATACGTCAGTGGAGCCGTGGTAGACCCCGGCATAAAACACTTTCGTGTTAAAATCGGCCTTCGCTGGGTTTAGGTGAAAAGAATCCAATGTGCACCATTGGTGCAATATTTCCAATTCAATGTTAAGCTTATTGATTAGGTTGGATTCCTCACGATCAGCAACTACAAGGTTAGTATTGCCTGTATAGAGCACAGGAGTAGCACACACAAGCTGTGAAAGCAAATCATTTATTATACAGTAGAAAACATAAGGATCCAAGTATGGACCCCTGGGGAACGCCCATGTTAAGAAGGGTGCTGTTGGTGTGAAAATCTCCCTGTTGAACAATTTGTTGCCGGTCTTCCAAGTAACCACCAACTAACGTCAGAGTTATGCCATTAATACCGTAGCGAAGGAATTTTTCGTTTAATATATTTAGCAAATCAAAAGCTTTTGCGAATCAATGAACTTTTCTGCCACTAGATAACCACTGGCTATTGACTTTCGAGTTGTATCTTTAAATTTTGAGACTGCAGTTTGCGTAGACAAACTTTTTGTGAAACCGAATGCGTGCCGCGGAAGAATGGCGTTCTCGTCTAAATAGACATTAAGGAGGGAAGCGAATATGTTTTTCATGTATTTTAAGCTGAATAATGCAAGCACTGAAAAGGGACGGTAGTTTTCGATCCTCTGTTTGTCGTTCGACTTGTAAAGTAGCAATACCTTGGCAATTTTCATCCGTGCTGGAAACACACCCATGACAAATACAAAAATTGGCATATCTCACGCCTTGTGGGAATCGGTTTCATGCGAAGCACTGAGGAAGTAGTTGTCTATGCTGCATATTCTTGCTATGAGCCAAGCGTTACGAGGTGGATCGACGTGCTTTTGTAAGCGTAACAGTTGTGTGCACATCGTGGCCTTACTGGGCAAGTCAACTACACTGGCGTTTAAAGGGTAACTTATGGCCTGACGTCAGCACTCACTTTAGAACACAGACGCAAGTAATATCGAAATGAAGTGTACTTTACGGTGCGATGAAGTGAAGAGCATACGTAACTTTCGTTAGCGTATTACTCCGGGGTCAACCAATGCTTCAACATAGTTTGCTGACTCATAGGAATACAAATGTAATGTTTATACGGCTTCTTTGAAAGTTGAGCCAACACCGGAACCACAGTTGATGTTAACCGGTATGACGCGTGTATCATAGGGGTACATATGGAATGTTTATTGCTTTGTTACAAAATTAGATAGCGAGCACTGCAACCACAATTGACCCTGCACCGACCTTACGCCTGCATACGGTCTTTTTCCAAAGCACTTTCAAGACGTGGCGTACCTCTGTGGTAGAACACCTGACTGCCACGCAGAATGCCTGGGTTCGATTCCTGCTTGGAGCCTGATTTTTATTCTTTGCATTCGTCGGGTCAACGCTGCTGATGTCTGTTTTCTTTACGCTGTCGTATTTCAATTACTAACGTCTGTTCTTGACGTTCCTGGGAAGATATGAACTGTCGGTGTTCAGGTGTTCTACCACAGAGCTGGATGTCCTACCACAGAAGAAGATGAACAACACTAAGTGTTCATCAAAATTAAGAGCCCTTCTACCCCAGCCCACGCGTCTCTCCAGTCTGGCCGTGCCTAAATCTTGTCTATATGAGCACTCTGAGTCCTTGCACTAGACATCTTCGCTGTAGAAGTGTTGACTGTTTACAGTGCTGAGTAAGTAGGAACGGGAAGCGGTCCCGAATGCGAGAAGGAATGTTTAAACTATGATCACCACATGGAAGACTGTCTATGGAGCCAAGTATAACACGATCTGCAAGGACATGTTATAGTGAAAAGCCAGCGCGCAGGTTCTGGTTAGATTGGTGGTATTGACAATAGATCTAAATATTATTTGCACCAAGCATAAGGAGAGCCTGTAGATCAAAAATATTTTAAGCTCGTTTCGCATCCTTTAGACCAACATCTCTAATCTTAAGGTAGTATGGCGAATGCTCTTGTGGAGGCTACCAAATGACAGACGTCACCACACAGAGAGACACGTTGCAGTTGATAAAATTCACGCACTGCAACATGCAATCATCCATAGCGCCTAGCACGCTCATAGCGTCGTTAGAGTGTACTCGAAAAGTGAAGCCCAAACAGGGTCAATCCACTTGCGGCGCTGCGATCAGTAGTCTGCAATGCGTCGTCGTTTAAGAGCTGCGCGCGGCTCCGCCGAAGTGGTGCAGAGGTAGAATGCCCGATTCCCACTCAAAAGGTCCGGGTTTGAATCACTGCTGTAGATGGTGGGTTTTTATTCTGAGTGTCACCTTTTATAGCTGTATTGGTTTCTCCTTGTTTCTTAAAACTAGCTTCAGTTGCAACGTGTTGATTAAAAAAATAACGCCAAATGTGAAGTAAAATAGAAGGAATTTGTCAGTGAGCGTAGTGATTTGCAGCGCCAGCGCCCGGGATTCAACAAAAACGTAAAGTATGTCCTCCGAGATTTTTGCGAATGCGACACTGGAAACAAGATTTCACATTTTACGTTACTTCACCTTCTGTACACTGGTGCTGCGGCCGTTCCGAGCACTCCCCTGTTCTAGTGCACTCTACGTTCGCTAAGAAATGCTTCGCATTTAATATTGACCATATACGCGAGAACTGATGACACGATATCTATTGCAAGTTTCACGGCATGCGCAAAAAACACTGTCAATACCGGAGGCTGTGTTTCGCAGTTTTCAAATAATTGACGCAATCTCAAGCTCATTGGTAAGATGAAGGTAAAGCAAAGCATTTGTGCGGGTATATCTGTTGCATCAAAGGCTTTGTCTGCGGAGGCAATCTGGGACAAAAAATAGACGCTAAAAGCATTACACAGAGGGTCTGTCCGAAAAGTTCCCGGTATTTTTTTTTCTTGCAGTCGGAAACGCCGCCTGGCGGGGGGGGGGGGGGGGAATTCGAGCGGAGAAGTTAGTGGGGGATGTAAGCTTTGAAACGAGATCGCTCTCAGTTGCCTGCAGGCAGTTCTTGAGGCAGGTCACTCGCTGTGCTGAGGAATCTACTGCATCCTCGTCGGGAGAAACAATGGACCAGTCTTTGGACCAGCGTTATGCAGTCAAGTTTTCTGTGGAACTGGGATAAAATGTGGCGGAGACGCTCGAAGTGCTTCGCAAAGCCTACGGTGACGACGCGATGGAGCGAAGCCAAACTTTCATGCGACACAAGAGGTTCCGGGGAGGTCGGGAGTCCGTCAACGACAACGTCCGCTCGGGACGCCGGTCGACATCATAAGCGGACGACTCGGCGCAAAATGTGCGCCAAGTTTTGGACAAGGACCGGCGATTAAGTGTTCGGATGATAGTAGAGGAGTATGGAATACCCAAACAATCGGTCATCGCATTTTAACAGAGGATATTCAAATGAGGAATGTCTGCGCGAAAACAGTGATAAAACTCCACGAGTGAGGTGAAGGAAGAGCGTTTGTTGAGGTGCCAGGAATTACATGAACGCTACAAAAAGGACCCAGAATTTTTGAGCAGCGTGACCACAGGGGACGAGACGTGGATTTCTCAGTACGATCTCGAATCAAAGCGTCAAAGCAGCGAGTGGCAGAGCATGGAATCCCCATCGCCCGAAGAAAGCATGGGTGAGCAAATCGCGAATCAAGGCAATGCTTATTATGTTTTTAGAAAATATGTGGTTCACTGTGAAATAATGAAGGAAAGAAGACGACTCTTAAGGGCTCGTTTTCTTTGTTAGACACAATATTAATGAGAACAAACAGACAATAACGCCAAGGAAAGTATAGGGGGTGTTATCTGTAGTATTTAGAATATAAATGTGAAGAAAGTGGACGAAAAGATAACTTGCCGCTGGCAGGGACCGAACCTGCGACCTTCGAATAACGCGTCCGATGCTCTACCACTGAGCTACGGCGGCGGTCATCCTCCCATCCACTTTATGGGGTATATATGTGCACTTAAACTTTGGAGTGTTAGTCAGCGCCAATCGCAGCCATGGCGGCGAGTGTGGAACACTTTTTCTGCCTTTCTGGCGTCACGTAGCACGTGATCTTCTTACGAGCTGGCAGCTAACCAATAATCCCTCGCATACTACCTGAAGGCATCAAGTCTGCCAGAACGAGACCCTTGCTATGAATGAAGGAAAGAAGACGACTCTTAAGGGCTCGTTTTCTTTGTTAGACACAATATTAATGGCTGCGATTGGTGCTGACTAACACTCCATACATATATACCCCATAAAGTGGACGGGAGGATGACCGCCGCCGTAGCTCAGTGGTAAAGCATCGGACGCGTTATTTGAAGGTTGCAGGTTTTGGTCCCTGCCGGCGGCAAGTTATCTTTTCGTCCACTTTCTTCACATTTATGTTCTAAATACTACAGGTAACACCCCCTATACTTTCCTTGGCGTTATTGTCTGTTTGTTCTCATTAATATTGTGTCTAACAAAGAAAACGAGCCCTTAAGAGTCGTCTTCTTTCCTTCATTCATAGCAAGGGTCTCGTTCTGGCAGACTTGATGCCTTCAGTTAGTATGCGAGGGATTATTGGTTAGCTGCCAGCTCGTAAAAAGATCGCGTGCTACGTGACGCCAGAAAGGCAGAAGAAGAGTGTTCCACACTCGCCGCCATGGCTGCGATTGGCGCTGACTAACACTCCAAAGTTTAAGTGCACATATATACCCCATAAAATGGACGGGAGGATGACCGCCGCCGTAGCTCAGTGGTAGAGCATCGGACGCGTTATTCGAAGGTCGCAGGTTCGGTCCCTGCCGGCGGCAAGTTATCTTTTCGTCCACTTTCTTCACATTTATATTCTAAATACTACAGATAACACCCCTATGCTTTCCTTGGCGTTATTGTCTGTTTGTTCTCATTAATACTGTGAATTAATGTCACATGGACAAGCAGTGAACAAGCGTGTAAAATGCTCAAATGGTTACGCAAGAGGGTTCGACGCGTCAGAAAAGAAATTCGCGACAATTGGATGTTCCACCATGACAACATGGCAATCCACACCACGCTCACCCGCCCCGAGTTGCTGGCCAAAATAGGTGTAGCTACGCTCCAGCCGCCGTACAGTCCCGATCTGGCACCACCGGACTTCTTTTTGTTCTGAAGGATCAAAAGAACCCTGAAGAAACTGGGCATGCCACGCTGGTGATGGTAACAGCAGCTGCGACGACCTAACTGAAGGAGGTTGCCGTCGGTGGATTCCAGGGCGCCTTCAATAATTTGGTGAAGCGTTGGCAATTGTGCATCGAAGCTGGGGAGACTTGAAAGGTTCTTAAAAGATCGGCAACTGATACTTAATAAATTATTTAAACAAAATAATTTACGGGAACTTTTGGGACAGACCCTGTATACTTTCGGGTGTGTTATGCGTGGCGTCCTTGTAAATGAATGTTTATGGTGGGCGCTGCTTTGCGTCTCGTCCGAGAAGCTGGTTGAGAAGGCTCAAGCTTTTTTTTCTTCGAGTCGTTCCCGTTCTGTTGAATACAATTGCTAAAACAGTTTTTCTTTGTTGCATATATTGTTCTATTAAGAGATTAAAAGGGCCGTGCAGCACTTTTTCAGCATGGTCAGAAAACGCTGCAGACTGGTAGTCGAGGCTCCTGAGAACACGCGAGCAACACATTATAGCGCAGCACGTGGCCTGGGATTTCCAATAAATTCGCAGTCAACTAAAAAGCGCTTCCAATCGACAAAAAATGATGCTTACGGCGTCACAGGCATGTTCCACGCCATTGCCTGATTTACACATTGCGCGTTCGGTAGTGACTAAGGACGCCGCGAGAGGCTGCCACTCGCCCGCACGACCGCGATCGCACTGAAAGTTCCCCACGTGGTCGAAAAAAAAAAAGAAAATGGGCTGAATGTCAGGTGGCGCGCGTGACGTACCTTCTTCCCCCGTGCCACCCCCTCCCTCCCCCCTGCTTAGTTTCCAGGGCTTTTGTCGGGGCAAGAGAAGAGAGAGAGAGCAATTACAGCGTGCTGCACGTCTTTGTAACTCCGCTCGTACTGGACGGATTCTAAAACTTTTTTCGGCGGTCGATTCATGCGGCAATAGGCTCCTTTAGTGAAGCCATTCTATGGCTACTTGGAAAAGTGTTGCAGGGCCCCTTTAAAGGGGCCCTGCAACACTTTTTGAGCAGGGTCAAAAAGCACGGCCAATCGGTAGTCGAGGCTCCCGAGAACACGCGAGCCAAATATAATAGCGAAGCGAGCGGCCTGGAATTTACAATAAATTCTCAAAGTCAGCTCAATATCGCTTCCTCTTCTCTCGACAAATGATGTATTAGTCCGCAATATATGACGCGATTGTCGGCAGTTCCACCATTGGCTGATGTTATAATCACGATAACACCCTCATTATTACCTTCGTTGTTAATTTTGAGTTCAATAAGTAGATAATATATAGTTTTATATTGTGTTATGCCGTTAAAACACCGAACAAACATTAATATTAGCACTTCCGGTCTCACCGACAGCTTGTCTGCTCGTAGTTGCGTGGTTGCGTTTTCTTCACCATGCGCAGTGCCGAAATCGTGAATATTTCTGTGCTTTTGACCATCGCCGGTTGCCGTTGAGAGTGGCAGCCGTTCGAGTGTTGCCTCGTCAGCTGGAAACTGCATCGTCGGCACGTTCTCAGGACCGACCGAGGCATCGATGCAGCATTTCTCCGATAACAATGCTGGTGCCGGCTAGCATAGGATACCTGTGTTCGCTATATGGCGAGAGTCCCGTTCGCTGTCTGTTCAGTATGTCATCGAGCCGTACCTCGGCGTATCCTCCCCGTAGTCTCAGGTTCCCGAGAAACTGCGACACAGCAACCAAGCAGACTCGCATTTTCACGGTAGCTGCAGACAGCCACGGGATGGGTCCGCGCCGGCCCGATGTCCCACGATCCTTTCTTCTAGTCTTTAGTTCTTTGTTGTCAGCCCGCATTCATTGTGCGCCCGCATTCAAAGAGCAAACAGCATCGAAGTACCGCCACTGGGAGAAGGGTGCACGCAGCTTTGCCGTGTTGAATACGATTCAAGCGCGAGCAGTGCGACGAGGCGGTGTATCGGAGTGTGGGTCGAAAACCATCTCAGCTGTCATTCGTTCCAAACGCGCACGCAGGTTTGCGTCCATGGTTGGCAGGGCGATGAAAACACTACGGCAGTTCGAGGTGCACACCCAACATTACCAAACCTACTCGCAGTTTTCAAGCACGCGCGATACACGGTGCGATGGCCTCCGCTCGACGACGAGCGCGCAAGCCGACCGGAAGTGGCGCCACAGACCACGTGGTCGCGCCGAGACGCCATAGGGAAAAAAAATGAAGAAAAAAAAATGCCGCCGGCGCAGACGTAACTCTTCGGCGCCTCCTCGCACCTCCGCCGTCCCTCCCTTCACGCCCCGCGCAGCTTTCCGCGCGCTCGCGGCGTTGAGTTGAGGGAGAAAGCTGCGGAACGTGATCTCTATAATTTGGTAACACCACTTAGACCGGACGGATTCGAAAAATTTTTGCGGCATATGACTCGTGAAGAGTCATACGTCAATAATGAGACTATTCCAATATAACTAAGAAAGGTGTTGCAGGGCCCCTTTAAGGATAATAGTGGTTTAAACGTAGGAAACTCTCTTACTCTGCAACCAAAATTGGTGGTTGCCCGGCGGAACTGAGAACCGAACTCAGAGAGGCGGACTCGCTAACCATTTCACCTTTCCGCCAACTCCTTTCAGTCTCCTTCCTCACGCTGCGCCGTGTTACCTTACGGGCTGCAAGAATACGCGCATTTCCTAACCTCAAACAATCATCTCGTTAACGTCAGATCACTGATTGAGAGACGAAGATGCACGGCAGCTTTGCCGCATATAGATCCCAACAGGGGTTGCGGGATCTGCTACCATTTTTCGCGATAAATAATGTGCAAATTTATCCGTTTAAATTTCTTAACGTCCAATAATGAATAACTATTTCTACGAAGACAGATTTCTCTTTTTAGTGGTGTGGGCGATGAGTGACACCCTTATTGCTCTTCTAAGCACTTCCGGTTCACTTCCTTCTGGCTGCTTACTTCCGGTGTTGGGAATATTCAGAAAGCGTGTTTTAAAAATAAAACTGGTATGAAATTATTCGATGGTTGTGGTTCGAGTAAGGAGTTATACATGATGCATATGCTGTCGGAGCATAATATTACTTGCGTTAAGGACCAATTAACTCTCAGCACAACTACATACTTTCAGGTTAGCTAACATGTTTTCTTGTGAGCAGCTGGAGTGTAACTATTCCCCACCTCTGCGTGTAGGCGAATAGTTATTACTACGGTCTCTTTCATGTGATCAAATATACAGCATGTATGAACGTTGCATTATATAGTCCTCCTGTTATCTGTCATAATTTGTTATCCGTTTTTGAATGTCCGCGACTAAGACCTTGCGTCACTGTAGCAGATGTGGCTTCCCTTTATTGAATAGCTCACTCCTTACGAGCGCTTGATTTATAGTAGATTAGGCGCTCTTAGCGCAATCATATTTTCTTGCGCCAGAAGCCGGAGGTGCTCATGTTTATGATCCACCGGGGAACACGGGACCGTTACCTCGCCTGGCGTTGTGGTCAGAACGCTGCGCTTACAGCACGCGGATCGGTGAAGATGACGATCTGGGTATTAACAAAGAAGCAAAAAAAATGAACGAAGAAAGAAGGAGGAACCCAGCGCCGGCCAAACTCCTCCGGGTTTAGATGTGTTCGCAATATGGTAGGCGGTATTCGGTTTTTGTTTCTTTTTGTTGTACTGCATGTTCCTGGGTACCGCATACCCTCGATCAGGAGCTGCACTCGTGTAACTGCCTAATTACATGCCATGCAGCCTAAAATTTAAAGAAGAACAAGCTGAAGACAAAACAACCAACCTGATATTGAAGCACTCCCGATATTGTTTGGAAAGTATCTGCGATATCCAGTGTCACTCGCTCCGGACAGCACTAAACTGGCTGGACTCAGTACCACTGCTGGAAGCCAGGATTCTTGGACCATGGCCATGTGTGTCGATAGTGCAGAAAGTAACGAAATCGTTACTAGTGTACTTCAAAGCTCTCTGCGACCGGCAGTAGACTTCTTGTGCTCCTTCAAATGTGCCCGAGATTAGCGCTCTCTTTTATCTTCAAACGCTATTTTTCTAAAGGCAAATATTAAGTCGACGTTGATTGTTGAAATAGCGGTCCAGAAGCCTCGTAGTGCTACTTTTATGCCAAGGAAGTGCTTATTTTGAAATAAAATCACGTTTTTAGTGGTCCGCATCGCGTTAGCGCGCTTCAAATCTCCCGCCTGAAAATACGACTTTCATACGTCACTGCTGCCGTGCCTAACGTTGCCCGCTTTTACTGCGCGGCCGCCGACACTAGTAGCAGCAGAGCGGAAGTAGCGGGACCCACAGTAGTAACAACGGCCATCGAAGCCATCGAAGCTTGCCCCAGTCCCGCAGTCCCGCAGCGAGCACACACGCAGACGTTTTGACTGTTCAGCACACTGGCGCAATGGCATGACACTAAGCCACATCGAGCGTAAGGGTTCATTCCGCGGCATCCAGAGAAGACACACCGGTTTCCTTGCTGCAGCACTGGCGTTGTGCACCATTCGGGCATCCGGCAATATCACATGCATGCGGCATTTTGTCGAACTTTCGGTCAGAGCGACTTTCACGAGCGCGCAAAACACACGCGGCAGTACGCGATCCCGAAACCACCACTGAGACGCGACCGCGTGAGCGAAGCAGGGCGCCGGGCGAGGCGCAGTTCGGCGAAAACGGAACCTTTGAACCACGCGTGCCGTTCCCATATGGCAACGCCACGGAGGTTCTTTTTTCCATGAATCAAGCGGAAACGAACAAACAGAATTTTATTACGTCTTTTGATGCTCGGAATGTTCTTTTTTTACTGCTGCTAGTTTGATTACTAGTGATTTATTGTAGGCCGACTTCCATACGTCATCGGGATCACTTCGAAAATGTCCCACTCGTGGCGCTCATCATGTGATACGTTTAGCTTAATTTCTCGGTAAGTAGGGCACTGCTGTTGATAATATTGCCGTTTTAGAAGCTGTCATACATTGGGCTTTCACTCTGACATAAATTGTTATTTGCCTTTAGTGTCCCTTTAACGCGATGGCGTGCAAGAGCCTGTGTCGCAGAAATTTCGCATTCGGCTTCGTTGGTTGCGAGCGAAAAGTCTGCGTTTTCCGTGAGCGAAAAATTGAGGTGGATTCAATCACGGGTAAAAGCCCGAATCGAACCCAGGTCTTCTGCGTGCAAAGCAGGTGTTCTACCAAAGCGCCATGCAAATGCTTAGAACTGCCTCGAGAAAAATACTCTTTACAGGTCTCACGTAATGCGAGTAATCCTGTAAACCATTACGTGGTAGAACAGTAAAGCCGCAACTGGTGTTTCTTTCCTCGCAGCACGGTTGACGTGTGCACCGAGCAGCAAAGCCCGGATTGCGAATCAGAAGGCAATGCGAACGAGGCCGGTCACGCTATCGTGTCTAGAAGGGGAAGCTCTTGCTTTAGCTCGGAGCACAGTAGGAAACTGGATGTGGGTCTGCTTAATTTCCTTGTCTCACTTTGGTTGTTTCTCTCTCTCTCTCTCTTTTAATATCATGGACATATAAAACGTAGTGGAAACGGTACAAGAGATGAATAAACTAACGCGTGCTCTCTCAAAGCGTGCCTGAGATCAAGGCTCACTTGACAGTGGTTATGACTTTATAAAGGGCACTGGAAACGTTGAATGCATGCAACGAATATTGTGAAATATAAAAATAGCAATCGATTTTTGAACAAGTGTCACAAAATACACACGGAGTTATACACACGTGAAGACTTGACAAAATGGCCGTTTTCTATGTAACTAGAGATACAACTCTTCTCCCCCTCATCATTACAATAATCATAAATGTATGAACATGGACGCGTGTAGTATATCTTCGTTCTCTTAGAAACAATGGGGGAGGCAGTTAACGATACCTGACACAAAAATAAAGTAAATTAAGAGGACCAATTTATGCAGACCTTAATCAGCGGCAGCTGAAAATAATCCTCTTCGCCCTTTTCCTTCTTACTACAACGCCTCATATGGTAGAAATGATCAACCAGGGCTGCATGAGAATAGTTACTAACACTTCTGAGCAGTTAACAGTCACAGCTACTAATTTCTCTAATTATGTTTTATAATTAATTCAGATAAGGAAAGATCAGTGGACACTTTTGTTCAGGTTACCGTGTCAAAGTACATACTCACCCAGAATGCGCATATGCGCTCGTCAGGGTCCGCGAATGAGACACACATCCGCATAAACAATAGACAGCGTCATCGATTGATGTTGCTCAGTTTGCTGTGGCAGTACAGCTCATGACGACGGTCGCTAGGTTTCTAGAAAATCGAAAACACAAGACACTCTTTCGGTGGCACTTCAGCCGGGGCACTCCGTGATAGCATTGATCAGGCGGCGAGAGGAACGCAGAACTCACGATTGTTCATGTACGCTGTTCAAGTGTTTCATAAGTTCACTTTCCACGACGAGAGAACAGATGTGATCGAAGAATATCGTGTGACGTCATTTTCCCAAGCATGACCAAACGAATCCTACAGACTGTTAAAACAAGGAAAGAATAGGAGACATTACCTCTTGTTTTTATATGTAGTGTAATTGTTCTGATATAAATTGAAAGGAAATAAAATGGAATTACATTAATTACATTACAATTAAAAACAACAAATAATGTCCTCTATTCGATTCGTTTGGCTGTGTTTAACTAAGAAACTAGCCTCTCGGAAAACAAAAAACCTCTTCTTCGTTCTCACAAGTACGAGAGTTTTATACGCACAAACTTTAACGAAATTATGACGTCTGCTTAGATTTTGCTTGAAGACGACACTTTCTTCGCGCTTCTCGTGTGATGTTTTTGTGTTTCTATTGAGATAAAAAATGAATGAGCGCCTTCATGCGAGCATCGAAGTCGCGCTTAGTTTTTTTACAAAATATTTTCAGGCAGGAAAAAGTAAGAAATTGAAACCGCATGGCAAATGACACACTGTACGCTTGAGAGGGGTATGGTGTAATGCAGTACTAATTTAGTATTTTCCTATGTTTCGGGCATGGTTTGCGTTACCGTTTGAATAACAATTTCAGACAATTTGTCTGAGTATCAACGTTATCGCAACATATTCAGGAGCAGGGCCCACTTGCATGTGCGCATTCCAATGAAACAAAGAACAGCAGGCTTTAGAACTCGCCGCATTATTGACCCCATAGGCAGAAGATTTACATGAGCCGCCGCAGCGGCTGCATTTCAATGAAAGCGAAGCGCTAGAGGCACGTGCACTTCGATTCAGGTGCACGTTAAAGAACACCAGATGGTCAAAATTTCCAAAACCCTCCACTACAGTGTCATTCATAATAATATCGTGATTTAGGGACGTAAAACTCATAGGCTTGATAAATTTCTGCAAGAGACGTCTGCCGCTTCACAGTATTAGTCATTCTGCATTTTTTTATGATCTCCGAGAGATCGCGTACCGCGCGGTACGGTTTTATGTAAAAAAAAGAGCCGCATGAACCAAATTCTGGAACTCAGATTTACTGCTTTACTTTCGCTATTAATGATAATAGCGTAGCCAATAAGCGATATTTGTTTGCGGCGATTAATGATATTTATTGATTCCTGGAACAATTTATGAAGGTGGGATCCAGTGTCATGGCGTCAACATGCCTAGATAAAATTCGTCCAAACACCCACATAACGAAGCGCAGGTCTGCGCCATTGCTTGGCTGGGCGAATACATTCGATGCTCAAAACCGGTCACTCAGATTGCTACATAGTGACTGTGTTTCCATTAGAAGCGCCAGGCAGTACATCTTGAAGGCGAATCAAGGAGGACTCGCGTTTCGACGGAGGGTGACAGAATTCCTATTTATCGGCCGAGGACATTGAAACTTCCCAGCGAGAGGCCTTGATTTGCGATCGCCATGAGTGTCGTAGGTCAGGCGACGATTAAGTGCCAGGACACTATGTATGCACTGAAAACAAAAGATCCAAGGACTTCCAGGGGAAGGGGGGGTAGGAGGGGGGAGGGGCATACATGGCCAGGACTCGGAGAAGGAGCTGACGGTCATCAGAACAGAAGAGCACTGAGGACTGGCACGATCGATCGGTTTTCGTCATCGACATCTTCCGTCTCTCGCCATGTCTTTCCATACGGAGAATTGCTCTCCTACACGCTGACGTCACTGAGCGCGCGTTATATCGGTGCACACTTTCTTTGGGAGGAGCGTTTTTTACTAGTGCACTCAAGGGGCAAAAAAAAAAGAGTATGTGTTATTCATTTCGGTGAGTCCTAACTTGCTGCGTGTATGACTATCTTTAAAGAGACACGTTAACTCTTTTATGCGTCACACGACTCTCCCAAGAGAGTGCAGTGGTCTCCAAAGAGAGTTCACATGTCTCTGTAACGATAACCACGTACGCGGATAGTCAAGACTCACCGAAGAGTAAAATGACTCTCTTTTCTTCTTACAGTGTATCCGTCTGTGAGGAGCCAAGTTCCGGGAAGGGCTGGCTCGTAATAAGATTCGAATATTCTTCGTTTGACTAAAGCTTCCGGGGGAAACAGGAAGTAAACGGCTGATAATGCAGCAATTAAAGGACAAGCGCGCAAACACTAGTTTCTAAACGAATATATACTGTACACTGCAGCGGTTACCTCCAATGGAACTGGCGGTTCACACTGAATAATATTCCTCTAATCCTCGCACTATGTAGCCGTAGAATGTCATGACAAAAGAAGATTCTGGAAATAGATGATGTTAAAGTGCTTGAAAGATTGTTATAACCCGTACGTGACAGTGATGCTGTGTTTTGCTCAATGCTCTCTTTTCTTCTAAGCTTCGTATTTTTTTTTTTGTCTTCGCTGTTTCTCCTTCTTTTCCTTGCTCTTTGTATTCTTTTTTGTCGTTCTTCATATGCTACTAGATTGTATGTTGCGCTTTGTATTGTAGCAAGCCCACCTGCTTGATGTGGGGACGGAAGCATGTTTAAGTAAGGAAATAAATAAATAAATAAATAAATAAATAAATTGTGAGGAAGAAGATCGGCAAGCATGAAGGCCCATCGCCATCGGCTGGCACAGACCGACAATTCGCTCTCTGGCTACGCCCTGCGCGCTGCTGCTACGATCGTCGCTCTCGTAGAATCCTCAATAAACCCCCCGTAACAAGTGGTGGAGCTGCGGGGTAAGCAAATCTGGAACTACACAACGGGAAACTCAAGCCCGCCTCTACAATGACAGAAGGGGGACCAATGCAGCAGCAACAACCCGGTGCCACGGTGACTACCGTGCTCTGCCCTGGCCCGTTCCCTCAACGCGACCCACCAATCTTCAGCGGTGCAGAAGAGCAAGATGTGGAAGACTGGCTCGCTGAATACGAACGAGTGAGCGTGATAAACCGCTGGGACTACGCAGGAAAGCTCAACTACCTGTCATTTTACTTGAGCGGTGTCGCCAGCGTGTGGCATCGAAACCACCAACGTGACCTCCCGACATGGGCTGCCTTCAAAACTCACGTGACGGAAGTATTCGGGCGCCCCGCCGTTCGCAAGCTTCGAGCTGAGCAACGTTTGCGTGCTCGTGCGCAGCAGAGCGGTGAGAATTTCACAAGCTACATAGAAGACGTTCTCGACCTATGTAACCGCGTTGATGGAGCAATGACCGATGCCGAGAAGATTAGGCATATCTTGAAAGGAATCGAAGACGATGCCTTTCAGATGCTGCTGGCGAGGAACCCATCAACAGTGTCTGACCTAGTCAGCCTTTGCCAAAGCTTCGATGAACTGCGCAAACAACGTGCAGCCACCCGCCAATCTCTACTACCCGCAACTTCAATGTCCGGCTTGGCTGTTGCTCCCGATCACACGTCCCTGCTGCAACAGATTAAGGATTTCGTTCGAGAAGAAGTCGCTCGTCAGCTTTCGCTGATGCCGCTTATTCACGGCCAGTCGAGTTCTCCATTGGCGCCAGCTCTCCAGAACGTCATCAGGGATCAGGTAGCCGATCAAGTTCCACCTTCTCTCCTTCAGGCTCCAACTGCTGCTCCTCTGACGTACGCTGAAGTCGCTTCGAGGCCTGTGCTACAAAGTTACGGCCCACGTCGCCCACATATGCGCCCACCAATATCTCCACCCGCCCGACCAGCAGTACAGTACGCACGAGCTAAAGATCCTTGGCGCACAGAAGACAACCGTCCTATCTGTTTTCATTGTGGTCTTCCTGGGCATGTGGCACGTTACTGTCGCTTTCGTGTACCGAACGTCTCGAACAATATGCGTCCACCATGGGTCACGTATGCGCCACGTCAGCCCCGCCGTAGTTATTCGGACGACCACGAATCTGCTCCTGTCGCTGAGGCACCATTCTCCTCCCGCCGTTCGCCTTCTCCTCACCGCCGTTCCCTTTCACCCATGCAACGACGGCGGAGCCCTCTGCGCCAGGAAAACTAACTAGCGCAGTTCAGGAGGCAAGAACTGCGGTGCCAGCGAAATGTCTAAGGCCTCAAATTTCCCCGAAGAACGTTATTGATGTCGCCATAGAAGGAATACGGACGCTAGCCCTCGTCGACACTGGCGCTGCTCTTTCAGCAATTGATGCCCGCATTTGCCGCCGAATCGGAAAAGTGACGACACCACTTTCTGGACTATCTCTTCGTACCGCCAACGCACAGCACGTCGAGCCGTCCGGCGCCTGCACAGCCCGTGTCGTCATTCAGGATGTCGTCTATGTCATCGAATTCATCGTGTTGCCATCATGTTCTCACGACGTAATATTAGGCTGGGATTTTCTCTCTACGCATCATGCGATCATCAATTGCGCCCGCGCCGAAATCGAGTTGTTTCCGTTTTCATCAGATATTATCAATGGCCACACAGACTCTTGTTGTAAAATCGCAGTTTCCGAAGACACCGTTATACCGGCCTGGTCTACTGCTCTTGTCAGCATCTCTTGTACTTCTATCAACAACGGCACCTTGTTTTTCGCACCCTCTGACCTTCTACTTCACCGCCGATCACTACCACTGCCGTTTGCCGTCCTTCAGTTCAATTCTGGCACCTCTGTGATGTACGTGTCAAACCCAACGGCCGCACCAGTCACCCTGCGCCGCCGTGAAAGCCCAGGGAGAGCCGAACCACAGCCATCTTCAATTTTCGACATCATGGAAGACTCCGCTGACCTGGCCGCCCTTGAGACCTCACCTCCTCAGTCACTGCCGCGGTCTTTCACACCAACTATTGCAAGCGACCTTACGACGACGCAGCGCGACCAGCTTCTTCGCTTGCTCGAAGGCTTCTCATCCTCGTTTGACTCCCACGCAACGTCGCTTGGCCGCACGACGGCTGTGTCGCACACCATCGATACTGGAAGCCATGCGCCCATTCGACAGCGTCCTTACAGAGTATCGGTCAGCGAAAGGCGCGTTATCGATGAGCAGGTGAAAGACATGCTCCAACGTGGTGTCATTCAACCTTCCAACAGTCCCTGGGCCTCTCCAGTCGTCCTGGTTCGGAAAAAAGACGGTACCATACGATTTTGCGTCGATTATCGACGGCTTAACAAGATTACCCGAAAGGATGTGTATCCGTTACCCCGTATTGATGACGCCCTGGACTGTTTGCAGGGTGCGGAGTTTTTTTCTTCCTTGGATCTCCGCTCTGGCTACTGGCAAGTGCCAATGGCTGACGCTGACTGTTCGAAAACGGTGTTCGTAACACCAGACGGATTGTACGAATTCACTGTAATGCCGTTCGGTCTCTGCAACGCGCCCGCGACCTTTGAACGCATGATGGACGGCATCCTGCGCGGCCTGAAGTGGCGCACTTGTCTATGCTATCTTGATGACATTGTCGTCTTTTCCCCAGATTTTTCGACTCATCTGCACCGTTTACATCAAGTTTTGACCTGTCTCCAGAATGCTGGCCTGCAGCTTAACTTGAAAAAGTGCCAGTTTGCGGCTCGAAAACTGACTATATTAGGCCACGTTGTCTCCAAAGAAGGCATTCTCCCCGATCCTGCTAAACTCCGAGCCGTATACGATTTCCCAAAGCCCACTACCCTGAAAGCATTACGCAGCTTTATTGGCTTATGCTCATATTTTCGACGCTTCGTTCGCAATTTCGCTAATGTCATCGCACCCCTGAATGCACATGTCCAGGAATTCGGGACATCGACAACTAGCGCCATCTGTTGCGTTGGCTGCTGAGTGGCAGCGTCACTGAATGGGAAACGACCTTTAAATATTTATTGTAGTGCAACGCTTCGATATACGCTTAAATCACTTCGTCCATATAATCTGGGAGTCATCATCTCACAGTGAGAGAAGTTTTGCTTTATTCCCATAAACTTCCTGGGTTCGAGAACCACTTTTATGTGCTATGTGAAACTCCATAGGAGAGAATTTAAAAATTTAGATAAAAACAATGCGCCCTCACCTGCTTAAATCACTGAAGTGAACCAATCTAGAATATTCAGTCTTCGTACCTGTGAAGTTTCGCTGATGTTGGCGAAGTTTCTGAGGTTCGACGGGAACTTTTGTGAAAAGGTGCATTGCAGCAAAACCACCTTATAGGGGTGATTGCGCTTCATAGTGTTTTCGGTGACCCCAAAACACGTGAAAATGTCAGTGTTTTTATACAAGTTTGTTTTTCTTGAAGCTGCTCATGATATGGAGGGTATGAATACTGTGGAGTTCTTAAGTTAATAATTAGCAATGAGAAATCGTAGGTTAATTAGAGCAGATGATCAAAAACGATAATAGCTCATCGTAATTCAAAGCAAGTAAGAATTAACATAAGACATTGATACGCATCGAATCTTCCTCTATTGAGCATATGTAATCACAGGTACTAATGAATTTAACAATTTATTTAAAACTTATTGGTGAAAGCGGTCAGTATAGAAGGACGTGTGTAATATATATATTTACAGATAGTACTGCAACGTACACCATTGATACTACATGGCTATCGCATGTAACTAGCAGTAGCTAGTGTTCTGGCTAATTTCGAATCAAAGGTATAAAAGATATGGTAATCGTACTGTGGAATTATTAATACTTACACTTAGTGTTAAATAGGAAAGGGGTAATTAGGAATCAACTAATCGGAGGATGGCATTATAATGTATCACATGGAGTAGAGGCGAATAGGATGAAAGATATAAGAATCTTAAGTTGCTAGTTAGTGATTAAGAGTATTTTAGCTTAATTAGATGTAAGAATATCAAGTTCCTAATTCGTGATTAGGGATCCTTTAGCTTAATTATTATGAATAATTAAGAAAATTGACAATGACGTACACGCAAGTATTCAAACTGACTGAGGTTTATTCAGCAATATTATGCACATTTGCAACCTGACGATATAAGTCATGACTTGTAACGATGAAATCACCAATTTTAAGCTCATAATAGAAGGCTTTTAGTATAGAAGCATACATACTACATGAAATGTATACGGTATTCAATCTATGAAATTACGATCAGAGATAGATAATAACACGCAATTGTCTTTAGTGGTAGTGGTCGATGGTTAGTAGTCAGGGATGATTTTGGGGGAAAATCTGTGGAACCGAGTGATTAAAGGTGACACATGAAATTTTATGCAACAGAAACATATTTTCTAGTTTATTAGTGATCGTTGTAGGCAATTATCAAGTGTGGGTAGATGATCAATAAATTAATAGGACGATATCATTGTAATGCATCAAATGAAAGCATAGAGGGAGAGGCTGAATAAATTTAGAATGTTTTGCTAATTGGCAATTAAGGGCTCTTCAACACAATTAAAATATTTTTTTACAGCAGAGCTCTTATGCCCACCCTTTGTCTGACTCGCGATGTAGACAAACAATCATCATCATGTCGGCGTGTTCAGCATTACTGTGCCTAGTTAAGCCAAGTGAATCATAGCCAACCCTAATTAAGCCTAGTTGAGCAGGGCGAAGTCTAATTAGCCAGGCATAATTAACTCATAGGCTAATTAGCCATAATTAGGCCGAGTTGAGATTCTTGTTGCATAGTCATGCCGCGCTCGGCCAGATATGCCGAGCAAATGCTAATTAATACTAAAATATATAATACTGAGCTAATTAGCGTTAATTACGCTAATGAGTTAATTACGCTTGGATTGACTTCGAATGGAAGCTAGTCGAGGCCGAGCCTCGAATGTGCGAGTTAGGCTAATTAAGCTAATTAAGTTATAATTAAGGCCAGTCTGGGATGCAAGCTAATCGAGGCCAAGTCTCCAATGTGCCACTAAGACCTATTAGGCTATTGCATGTCGGTGGGCTCGTTGGTTTGGTAGCATTGTAACGAAAAAACAGCACATGAATACAGGGACGGAAGGGGTACACACACGAGCGTTGTGTGTGTGCCCCTTCCGTCCCTGTCTTCTCGCGCTGTTTTAGGGGCGGAGCTCCTTATAGCATCACCTGGTCGGTCGTCGCTCCGCCCGGCGTTACCCCGCTGTCGCGTCTCCCGTATCATTGAATAGATGGCGCTGTCCCATAGAGATGCATGCAAACTGCAATTGCGTGATGATATACTAGATGGCGCTGTCCCATAGAGATGTGTGAAATATGGCAGTTGGGATGCACGGTAGATGGCGTCATAGGCGCCACTGCTCTCAGATTAGCTGCTGCTCCCGTTATTAGATGCGAAGTATCTTATGGAGGAGTTCAATCCGGTGTTGGTGTGCGGCGTGAGCACCCTTACTGCGCACGCGCATATCCTCGCCACACACCTCCTCTCCACCCCCCTCACCATTCCTCTTGTCCTCCTCCCCTCTCCCCTCACACTCTCACCTTTCCCCTCTCCACTTTCCCTCTTCCCTTTCCCCTCACACTCTCACCTTTCCACTTTTCCTCTGAAACGCGGGCTAGACATGCCGAAATTCTGTCCTGCGCAACGCCGCGATGAGCACCAGCGCATGCGCATCCCCTCCCCCTTTCTCTCCTCTCCTACGCTGCTCCCCTCTCGCACGCGTGTCGACCGCGTTCCCCGTTCGCCCTGTGAGAATTAACAGCCAGGCTAGAGGGAAGACAAGACGCGCGTAGCGTTCCTCTTCGCGTTCCACGACGCGAGGTCGGTAGCATGCCCAACGAACGCCAACGGAACGCGATCGTGCAAGTGCTCCGGCTTTGCATCGCCTCATGGTCCCCTTTAGCGGGAATTTCTCTCATTCTCCTTGATCGTCGCCGTACGTGGAGGAGTGCGCTTGCCGGATCGTGCTACTTGGCGGACCATGGACGACGAGGAGCGCCGGGTGCGGAAGGCCGCTGCGTCTCGTGCTCGTCAGCAGGATCCCGAGGTGCGAGCTCGAGAGGCTGCCGCCAAGCGAGCGCAGCACTAATCAAAGCGGCGTATCGCTTTGGTCACTGCTGGGCGAAACCACTGAACATTTCACGGTGTAACCATGATTGCTTCAGGAGCTTCGCCCAAGCTCTTCATCATTCACCCGTGGATATGCTGTAATTTTCTTCCGTTACACTGTTATTAAGATAATTATTCTAATTAATCTGCTTAAGCAGATTCATTTGGTGTCGTGATTTTACAGATAATTATTCTAATTAATCTGCTTAAGCAGATTCATTTGGTGCTGTGATTTACCTGTGATTGGCACTTGTGAATAATTTGGTGTGATTTAGTGGTGTTGTGACCTACTTCGTGTTGTGGTTGCCAAGCGATACCCAATCGAACCCTATCAACACCTAGTCTATACTCGTGATTTACAATGTGATCCCGTGAACACTTCGTGCATCGACGTGTGAATGCACGTGTCGAAACTTGGCTGGTCAAGCCAGGACCAGCCAAGTGTCGACCAGCTCCCCTGTAGCCCAGCTTTGCGCGACTCAGTGCAAGCTGCGCGAATTTTTAAAATTAGGTTAGCCCGGAATTCACATTAAGAATGACTTACTATAATGTTGATCTACATTCGCACCTTGGCATGAAGTGCATTACTAATGAATAGCGACGATGAATTCGACGATGAATGTAGGGGTGAAAGCTGTCAGTGTAGGACATAATTAAGATAGATAGCTAGTATCTCAATCTATGCAGTTATAGTACGATGGCGGGAAATAATAGATTATCGTTAATAATTAGCAGCGATGAATATCATTATTTGTAATCAATTGTAATTATTCGATTATTATAGATGCCATTTATCACTGACATGTGCCACAAGAAACATTTACGAGATATCAAGAGTTAAAGGAGTACTGTGTTGAAAACTGCGCGAAAACTGGACGAAGGCTAAGGGAAAAAATACGGCAGATCTCACAGGTTGTAGGAATCGGTTTCATGCAAAGCAGTCATCGAGTACTTTTATGCTGTATTTTATGGCTTTGAGCCAAGCGTTACAAGGTGGATCGACGTGCTTTTGTAAGTGTAGTAGCTGTGTGCACATCGTGGGCTTACCAGGTACGTCGACAATACTGGCGTTTAAAAGGTAACTTATGGTGCGACGGAACGTCAGCCCTCACGTTAGAGTACATACGTCAGTATTATCGGAACCAAGTGCACTTTATGCTGCAATAATGTGAATATCATACGTAACTTTCGTTAATGTGTTCCTGCGGGGTCAGAGAAATGCTTCAATATAGCTTGCTGAATCATAGCAATACAAATGTAAGGTTTATTAAACTGCTATAAAAGCGGAGCCAACACTGGAACCACATACATTAATCTGATATGACGCCTGTGTCGTAGGGATGCATCTGTAGTGTTTATTGCTTTCTTGCAAAATTAGATAGCCAGCACCACAACCACAATGGATGTTGCTCCGCCATTACGCCTGCATAGGCAGTTTTTCCAAACCAGTTTGTAGCCCTGGCGTAGCTCTGTAGTAGAATGCCTGACTGCCACGCAGAATTGTGCTTGGGTTCGGTTCCTGCTGAAATCCTAATCTTTATTCTTTCCATTTGACAGGTCAACGCTGCCGATGTCGGTTTCTCTTAACGCTCTCGCATTTAAATTACCAATGTCTGTTGTCGCCGTTCCTGGGTAGATATCAAATGTCTATCACCTGTGGTGCATACCCGTACACCGCGGCCCGTGGTACACGGGTATGTGCAACAAGTGTCTGGAGGAAAGTGTTTGACGAAGTACGCGACAGGATTTTCACGTTATTCACGTCAAGACCTGACAGTCATATTCGTCAAATCCGCTTACCCTCCCCTGCCAATTTTTGTCTACACCAAGTTAAGGAGGTGATCAAGAGAGCACCCAGACGTAAGCGGATAGACAGACAGACAGACAGACAGACAGACAGACAGACAGACAGACAGACAGACAGACAGACAGACAGACAGACAGACAGACAGACAGACAGACAGACAGACAGACAGACAGACAGATAGATAGATAGATAGATAGATAGATAGATAGATAGATAGATAGATAGATAGATAGATAGATAGATAGATAGATAGATAGATAGATAGATAGATAGATAGATAGATAGATAGATAGATAGATAGATAGATAGAGCGCGAAAACGGCCGAATGCTAAAGAAACATCAGAACAGCGTTTGTGTTGTTTGTTACCCTTCGTCCCGTTTTCGCGCTGTTTTCAACACAGTAACAGGTTTACCAACTTGCCCTTCAAGATACCCTTCTGCAATTTAAAGGAGTAATTAATTGAATTGATAGTCACAGGCAAATAATAAATAAGTGCAGATATACAGTACAAATTAATTGAGGGATTAGATTGCAAAGCATCAGATGATAGCCTAAAGAGAGAGGGTGGATGCATTGGGAGATTCTTGCTAATAAACCTTTTCAAGCAATCCCAGAACGCCCCGCGGGAGCGTGAAGCACTATGGGAAAAGTGTGTACATCGAGCGAGCCAGACGTTCGGGCGCCCGCTGCTCGTTGGCGCCGTGGGAGCACGAAACAAAAATAACACGTAGAATATTCTTACATCGTAAAGCAATTCACATATCCCAGCGCATCTGTATGTATCTCTACGCATGAAATGTGAAAGGAATAACGCAGTCAGTGTAGGTTTTGCCGAGCGTATGCATGTATATCGGACGTAGCACTTAAACGGCAGGTGTGTTACCGCGTGCCGATGCCGTCAAGACGCTCTGTTGTCATCAATATGAGCCGGACACCGAAATAATAGTGTACGAATACTTGTAATGCACTAATGTAAATGTGACGTACTGAATCGCCATAGACACATTTCCGTTTGAGCATTTGGTGTCCGTTTAGCCGCTATGGCCTATTTAAAAGGTAATTTCAGAGTTGCAGGTCATCTTGCTCACGACTATACATATCTGCGGCATACATTCACCTGCTAGCCAACGCGAAAGCACAACGAGCGTTTCTAAAATGCAACAACTGCAGTTAGTATCAACAAAGGGCGATAAAAGCTTATCGTTTGGTGCATGTATGGTGCGAGCGATGCGTACGCGGTCTATCTATATTTTATTTCAGTGTACTTTATAGTTCAAAGGATACTTTGTTTTAGTAAACGCCGACTATACGCTCTCGAGTGCTCTTTGCATACCACAACCTCACCTTGAGCTGGTCGACAGTGTCGATGGACGTTGATTCCAAATGGATCCGCGAATAGCATAGACCGCTCCTGAACTTCATCTAGGAATTCGAATTGTATTGTTTTATTTAATTTATGCTGTAACAGCAGGGGACAAGGCCCGGCTCCCACGTGACAAACTTCGTCCCATGTTTCTATTAGTCATCTCTAGAACGGAAGAAGCCTCAAAGCGGTGGAGAGAGAATTGGGTACATGCAAAAACCAGATGTAGGCACTAAGGGACAAGGAAGACAAAGGCACTAACACTATTGGTAGGATAGCTTAAATAGCTGAGGAGTTTTACAGCGATCTGTACAGTAGCCGGGGCAACCAGGAAGACAACGTAAGAAGTAGCAGTAGACCAGAGGAATCGGACATCCCAGCGGTAACGACAGGGGAAATAAAGAAAGCCTTGGAGGGAGAAAGAGGCAAAGCCCCTGGTGAGGATCATGTAACATCATATCTATTGAAAGAGTGGAGAGACTGTGTTATAAAAACTGGCCACCCTGTATACGAAAAGTCTCTTAACGGTGAGGGTACCAGAATCTTGGAAGAATACTAAGATCATCTTAATTCATACCAAAGGGGACCTCAAGGACTTGAAAAATTGCAGACCGATCAGCTTACTGTCCGTTGCCTACAAGATTTTTACAAAGATAGTGGCTAATACAATTAGGACAACATTAGAATTCAGTCCACCAAAGGACTAAGCAGGATTCCGTACAGGCTACTCGACAATAGTCCACATTGACACTGTCAATCAGGCGATAGAGAAATGCGCGGAATATAACCAACCCCTATATATAGCATTCATAGTTTTCGAGAAGGCATTTTATTCGGTCGAGTATCAGCAGTTACGCTGACGCTACGGAATCAGGGCGTCGACGAACCATATTTGAAATACCGGAATAAATCTTAGGTTCAGGTGCACGTTAAAGAACCTCAGGTGGTCACTAATTCCGGAGCCCTCCACGACGGCGTCCCTCATAATCATATCGTGGTTTTGGGACGTTAAACCCCAACAATTATTATTATTATTATTATTATTATTATTATTATTATTATTATTATTATTATTATTATTATTATTATTAATGTTGTTGTTGTTGTTGTTTTTGTTGTTGTTATTATTATTATCATCATCATTAACACTTGATACTGGTAGAGGGTTGGTTTATGTAAATTTAATTTAAAAAATGAAAGCTCGAAGCCTTTATATTTAACCTGGTTAAATGTTTCCTCCGCAGTGCATTGGTTTAAACCGCACTCGTCTTAAGCGTCTAGTCGTGTTTTGGATTTCTCAACTTTCTATATGACTGAAAAAAAAATATTACAAAGACCAGGAGAAGCCATTGCTTGACTTGTACCCCGCGAAAATACACACTGCGGTGTAGCGTTTCGCATGCGATAGCAGCGCCAGAAGACGGCCTAGCGAGCAAAGCAAGCAATTATATATTGTAATGAGAGAAACAGAGACAGCACCCTTGATGCAGGCCGGCTGTTCTATTCTCTACTTCATCTTCCTCTACTTCCCGCTTGCCTAGCGCGCGCCCTTGCAATAGCGGCGTTGTCTTCCTTACACTCGGCCACGACTGCGACGTAGCATGACGAGCTGCCGAAATGTCTCTGGTGGGCGAAACTGACTGCACCTTAGCGGTCTTTGTAGATATCGGTTCAGCTGCGACTTGGTCCGATCAGGTGCCAACGATGCCTCTGGCGGTCGGCATTGGCTGTGTCGTAGGGGTTGCTGGTCTTGGCCACGCTGGCATCTGGCATGGAGAGCTGCAGATGGCGACTCAGGAGGGCGCCATAGTCTTTGCTGTCGTGGTCGTAACGGCGTAGGTGGTTTGCTCTGAGGAGGCTGCCGGAACAGCATCCGAGAAACCATAGGGGCTGGCACGGCTTGTCGGTGTATCATTCCCACGTCTTTCTGAAAGCCGGTTGAATATGAGTCGTGGTCACCGCTGGGAGGACAGTGAGGACCATCGTCAGAGAAAATCTTCCATGACTGAGGGGAGACCGAGAAATCATTTTCTTCAGCCGCATTCTCCACGTTATTGACGGGGATTCCAACTTCCTCGCTTTCGGTGTTGTCCAACAGCTCCGGAGGCGGTCCTTCTGGTACACCGGGTGCCTTGAGTGGGAGGTCCAGCGAAGACGTCTTCGGAACAGATGGCACGTCACCAGGCGGATGGAGTAGCGACGCCGCAACATTTTTGCGCTTGTCCGGAAGAACCTTCCCGCTCGGTGGAAGGCGATCGCGTGCCGAAGACTGCTGTGGAATCTGGGGAAGCTGCTCCGGTGCGTCTACGAGCACGTTTATGGGTGCCATGGGCTCTTCCGATGCCCGTTCTGTGTCAGGCACGGCAGGAGCTGTCATCACCACGTGCACCTGTAGCAAAGGTGAAACTTGGGGCTTAGTCTTTAACTGGGTCGGATGAGGTGTGCCTACGGAGGGTGTCCGGCCAAAAGCAGCAATGAGCTTGAAGCTCCACTCCGCCCAGGACTGCTGCCGCACGCCTTCGAATCTATGCCACGCCGCGGCAGCATGCCGAAGGCGGTCAATGGCCACGCACCATTTCCGTTGGTCAGTCCACGCTTGGCGAGCTCCAAGAGCGTTGACGGTGGCCACCATTGTAATGAGAGAAACAGAGACAGCACCCTTGATGCAGGCCGGCTGTTCTATTCTCTACTTCATCTTCCTCTACTTCCCGCTTGCCTAGCGCGCGCCCTTGCAATAGCGGCGTTGTCTTCCTTACAATATATATATATATATATATATATATATATATATTTATATATATATATATATGTATATATATATCCTGCGGCAAGAGCATCCGTAATTCCGAAGTGTCCACATGCGCATACACGTGGATACTTGCGAATTATTAATAAGCAGATGACAGAACATGCCCAACATTAATTTGGGCAAACCTCGGTGCGTGACACTCTCGCGTTAATGATGAAGCGTGTGTAGGGGGTTGTTTTTCAGGTATTATTTCTGTTGTCCCCTAGCGTCCTACGTAAATATTAATAATTTAAGGGATTTTACTTGCCATAACCACATTGTCAATATGGGGCAAGTCGCAGTGGAGAATTCTGTAATAGGTTTACACACCCGGGGTTCTTGAACGTGCACCTAGATCTAAGTGAGCGGATGTTCTTGCATTTCGTACCCACTGAAATACGGTCGCCATGACAGAGAATCGAACCCGCGACCTCGCGGTTAGCAGCGCCACACTTTATCTGCCAATCGCTCCCACGGCGGGTATGTACATTATCTCGGCGGCGTGGAATAAAATTTAACCCCTTTAGCTCACGCTAAGGAGACCACAGTAGCCTATGCTCTGGAGAGACATTCATTATTTAAACTACTTTAACGTTAATAGTCAAATGCATTGTTCGTCCCACCCTCACCCTGAAGCATTTCCCACCTCACCCGTTGTTGCACAGCCTGCGGTATCGGCCTACTCGAGTTTTGGTACCAATGGTATTCGCGCCGCCGAACGCAGGATATTTAAAATCACGAGCCATACAACACTCTCTCCTTGATGAATGATAGTTACTTAGCGCCCTCTGACGGTGCGATGCGTTTATTGACATTACTGTATGATTGAGACGATGATAATGAGGGATGCGAGGAAACCGAAGAATTTCATCATCTAAGATTTCTGACCAATTAGGTCAGTAGATTAGTAGGTGAACATCGTGTCTACGAAGTATGAAAATATTAAAAGGTTGTCCGTGCATCTCAGAGGGGACCACACTTCCTGCGAGATGTGAGTCGCGCACCACAGCACACTGCTTTTAAGTCATTGATTACAGCACGTGACTTCAGCTAACCTCCCATTGCGAGACGCTCAATGCGGTCACTCTAAAGCGCCGCGAAGAAAAACAGAAAGAAGGCGGGGCTCGTCATGTAAGCAAAACAGGGCACATTGCCTACGATACGTAAGGGAAAGCAGGGAAAGAACTCCGCTTGAAGAGTCCTTTCCCTGCATCGCCTTGGCAAAGGTACGGCCTGCGTTAATAATAATATCTGGGGTTTTACGTCCCAAAACCCTGATATGATTATGAGGGACGCCGTAGAGGAGGGCTCCGGAAATTTCGACCATCTGGTGTTCTTTAACGTGCGCTGATATCGCACAGTACACGGGCCTCTAGCATTTCGCCTCCATCGAAATGCGACGGCCGCGGCCGGGATCGAACCCGCGACCTTCGGGTCAGCAGCCGAGCACCATAATCACTGCTCCACCGCGGCGGACAAGGCCTGCGTTGACAGCAACGTTTACCTTCTGGCACCACGGTAACAGGGAAGTTCAATGCCTTCCTACTCTTGCAATAGTGAACTTTGAACTTACTGACCAAAAAAAAAAATAAAGACATTCGTGAAAGGCTGCTCAGCTTGCCTCAAACAGCGCCTGGTGAGGTGCTACGTTGTCTTACGGTAAACGAACACACGACCCAGAGAATAAAAATAAAACGGCTTTTCGAGGTCCCTTGCAGACATAAATGAAATATTTGAGCTCGTAATCAATATATTAAAGGAGTCCTGACGAGGGGCCTTTTAGCGAACTTTACCATGTGAAAATAGAAACGGGCTATTCTGTCCCGAATAAAGCTGGCCGCAAGAGCCTGGTTTCAAGCCGCGACCTCCGACAATTCTGCAGACCAGCATAGGCAGTCAAACAAGAAGGCGGGTTTCTCGATACTTTATATGAATTTAATCTGTTTCATTACTCTTTCACCAACACTTAGCATTGAAGGAAACGCCGCCTGTGTAGCATATCATGCGTAAGTCAATACACTTTCCGGCGTATAGTTATGGTATTTAGAAACAAAAAGCGCGCTGTTAAAACTAAAACGACTTTCTTTATTAAAACCATTCTTTTTAAGATCATCGAACAATATTCTGCTTGCAAAGGTGTTCTTCCTTTACCTCTGCTGCTTATTGAGCTTTAAAGAAAAATGTCTGTGGCAGCGAATATAACACGGCCAGGCGTCTTCACATATTAGCGCAAAATATTGACTTTATAAATTGAGGCCAACAAAAATTAGGGACGTCAAGACTCTGCACATTCGGAAACCCGCGATCATCATCACCGCCTCCCAAGGTTGCGTTATTTTCTGGAAGTTCTTTTTTCACATTACAAAAACAGCAGCGCTAAAGGACGCGTTCTTGCTTTCTTTTAAGAAACCCGTGGGAGCCAACAACAATATCATCGGAGAATATATATTCAAGAGGCAGGGGATGAGAAGAACGGCAGCACGCTCTTTCGACAGTTCGTAGTTATCAAGCACAGCCAAGCGCCTTGTATGTGTGCACCCTTTCAGTGCAACAGAACTGCTGACTCACAGTCGAGCAGCCCAACCGGCCGCTCGTCGCATGCGTTGCGGTTATCTCTCGGCGACTGAGGTTCGCGCTCGCTGGTTGTATATCGTCGTCGTGCTTTTTTTATGTATTGTGGTTTTCTCAATCCCCGCGATTACGGCAAGCGTCAACGCGCGAATTTTGAAGGTTGAAGGTCGGTACGCCCAATGGGTACGCCACGTGGTGTGAAAAACGCTGAACTAGAAGCGATGTCCCGAATTCCTGGGTATGCTTCTCCACGGCGACAATGAACTGTCTACCTGGTCGGAAGCCTGTGATCACGCGTTTACGACTCTTCGTCGTCTGCTTACGTCTCCGCCAATCTTGCGCCACTTCGATCCCAGCGCACGGACAGAAATTCACACTGATGCCAGTGGTGTTGGCCTTGGTGCTGTGCTCGCACAACGTAAGGACGCCAACACCGAATACGTGGTCGCCTATGCCAGTCGTGCGCTCACGAAACCTGAGACCAATTACTCCGTCACAGAAAAAGAGTGCTTGGCTATCATATGGGCTCTTCAGAAATTTCGCCCCTATCTTTACGGTCGTCCTTTTGACGTCGTAACGGACCACCACGCTCTTTGCTGGTTGTCGAACCTGAAGGACCCGTCAGGCCGCCTCGCTCGTTGGGCTCTCCGAATCCAGGACTACGACATCCGCGTCGTCTATCGCTCTGGCCGCCGACACTCTGACGCTGACGCCCTTTCTCGTTTTCCCCTCATATCAGACGACAGCACTTCTACTCGCGATCAAGATATCTCGCCGCTTGACATCCTGGACATGGCCTCAGAACAACGAAACGACCCATGGATCGCCACCATTTTGAACTTTTTGTCAAGCCCTCCGACAGCGTCGGCACCTCGCGCACTGCGACGCCAGGCACAGCATTTCGCTATCCGCGACGGACTTTTATACCGCCGCAACTACCACAACGACGGCCGCACATGGTTACTAGTCGTACCCCGTAATCTTCGTCAAGAATTGTGCTCCACTTTCCACAATGACCCACAGTGTGGTCACGGTGGAGTGTCTAAGACGTACATGCGGCTCAGTCGACGATATTATTGGCGGGGCATGTACAACTTCGTCTGCAAGTACGTCCGCTCTTGCATCCCCTGCCAACGACGCAAACCAGTCTCGCACCTCTCCACAGCACCTCTCCAGCCACTCCCATGCCCACCCCTCCCGTTTGACCGCGTCGGCATCGATTTATACGGGCCCCTTCCATGCACTGGTGCTGGAAACCGATGGATTGTCGTTGCCGTAGATCATTTGACCAGGTATGCTGAAACCGCCGCCTTGCCTGCTTCAACAGCAAAAGACGTTGCATCGTTTATTCTACACAACTTCATTCTTCGCCATGGCGCACCTCGTGAACTCCTGAGTGATCGGGGACGTGTATTCCTCTCGGACGTGCTGCAATCCCTCCTATCTGAATGCCTAATTATTCACCGCACTACTAGCGCTTATCACCCACAGACCAATGGCTTAACTGAACGATTTAACCGGACCCTTGGTGACATGTTGTCTATGTACGTTGCCTCAGACCACTGCAATTGGGATGTTGTACTTCCGTTTGTCACATACGCGTACAACACCGCCTGCCAAGCCACTACCGGATTCTCACCATTCTTTTTGCTTTATGGCCGCGAGCCCTCCAGCACGATTGATACAATTCTCCCGTATCACCCCGACCCTGCTGACTGCCAACCTGTGTCTGAGCTCGCCCAGCACGCTGAGAGATGCCGACAACTTGCCAGATCTTTCACCTATGATGAACAGTGTCGCCAAAAACTGCGCCATGACTCCAAGCCACCTCCGGACCCTTTTCCTATCGACTCCCTCGTGTGGCTTTGGGTGCCTCCAGTTGCTGCTCCCGGCCTTTCATCTAAGCTCCTTCCAAAGTACCACGGACCCTACCGCGTGGTTGCGCAAACCTCCCCTGTCAATTATGTGGTCGAACCCGTTACGCCATCTTCCGATCTCCGTCGTCGCGGGCGAGAGACAGTCCACATTGACCGCCTCAAGGCATATTATGATCCTTTGACCTCTATCTAAGTCGCCAGGATGGCTACCTCTCCATACCGGGGGTGATTGCGAGGAAGAAGATCGGCAAGCATGAAGACCCATCGCCATCGGCTGGCACAGACCGACAATTCGCTCTCTGGCTACGCCCTGCGCGCTGCTGCTACGATCGTTGCTCTCATAGAATCCTCAATAAACCCCCCGTAACAAAATAAATAAATAAATAAATAAATAAATAAATAAATAAATAAATAAATAAATAAATAAATACATGAGCTTTTCGAGAGCAGCATATTTAAGACATCATTTCCATGTATGAACACACTTGAAATATAAGGAAGAAAGCGCAGGTTCTTAAATGCGGTAAAAATGCTAAAGAAAAAAACATAACTGCACACTGTGATCTCGTTACCGGCTCGGAGAGCATTTAGGGTAATAGATATTTAATCTCCTGCAGGCTGAATGTTTGCGTGCCCTGTTTGCCATTTGGTGTGGCAAGCAACAGGATATGCCTTACTGGAGTGTCAGAGTAACACACATGACCGGAATAAATGGAGACGAGATCGCCCTGAAGTTGCTACGAATAAACGATGTTACCTTCCGTGAGAGGACGCGCAATAGCACACGATTATCGTCTGATAGATTCAACTTTCTTGCACGAGCAATATTGATGACAGCACGAATATATGAATTGATCGTAGTTGTATACTGGAATATATAAACTGTTTCTTCAGCGTCTACTGATTTTCGAATGTTTCGTTTGATCTTTTTATACTGCTTTTCTGGTTCAAGCGACTGTCTTATTACGCCAGCGGCGGTGCCTATCAAGCCGCTGCGGAATGTTCCCGGCCTCTGACAGGCTGAAACGTCCAACGTGAATGCAACCTCCCGGCGAGCGACGCCGGCTATTTTTAAACACGGTGTCTCCCTCCTCTGAGCTGCTCTTTTGATCTCCGCTTATCCCTTGTGGCACGGCACGTTTCACCGCGTTTCAGCGCCAAGAGAGGTGGCACGAAATACCGCACTGACGCCGCTAGTGCGAGCCTGTGTTCGTCTGTGGAGCAAGCCTCCGACAAAAGAGGGTGCTCCGCTAACGGACGTGTTAGAGTGCGCAGTAGTGATGCAGAACTATCGATGGTACTATCGATACTATCGATAGCTGAGTTACTATCGAACTATCGATGGTGAAAAATACTATCGATAGCGCTATCGATAGTAAAAAAGTCGATGGTACTGTATTATAAAATCAACAGCGCAGACTCACTGCAGTAAACTTGGTTTTCCGCGGGCGTGGTACATAGTGCAGCCGGAGGAGCAGGCTGAAGGGCAAGAAAGTTGACATCATTGCGTTCTTCACCAGAGTGCTTTGCTGACACATGATCATAAAGTCATACTGTTCAGCTGTAGCGGAAAGGAAGCCTTTACATTTGGCAGGACTGCGCGGCTTCAAAGTGATATTGCATTTTATGATTTAAAAATAAAAAAATACCAAGAAGTTAATTGTAAGGTGTAACTGGTTGCCTTTAGATACGAATTTATTGATGGACATATTTTGCCATTTTGACTGCGGAAATATTTTCTCTGCCTAAAATTGCTCATAAATTAAGCGAAGCTGGTAGTAGGCTATCGCAAGTATTTTGGCAATATGGCCGGCCAGCAACCGCATCATTATTCACACCACTATCGATAGCATTGTCACGTGGTTGTGACGGTGAAAAATGCTGCAGCAAGACTGGGAAATACGGAGCTCTTTATTTGGGCGAACTTGTGTCCAGAAAATCAAAACTGACAATACAAGCGATACATGCTGCGCACTGATAGCGGCGGGAGCAGTCGTCAGCCGTTGAGTAATCTGATCATCGGTAGAACGCGTCGTCCTTTATACATCAGTCATCAAACCTTCCAGCGTTATCGCTGGTGCTCGCGTAAGTTCTCGAATAAACTTGAGTATTCGCGTCCGGCGCGTAATCTTAACAGAATGATCTCAAACAATTGTGAAGCTTCTCACACATTACGGCGCGGTCTGTGTCAAACGTTGCTAACAGTCTTGTGGGTGAAACCCGAATACGCCAAAACAAAGCAGTAAACACGCGTGGCAGTAATATAGTAATGTCGCTATAGTAATATTAACGATGGTACTACCGATTGCACTATCGATAGTTTGTCGATAGTAGCATTATCGATAGTTTGTTTACACTATCGATAGTTTAAAAAAAACTATCGATACTATCGATAGTCAATTTACCGATAGTTCTGCATCACTAGTGCGCAGACCGAGAAAGATTTGTAACGACCGCGATAACGAGCGCTTCGAACACATGGTTACAAACGTTTGTGAGTTGCTAGTGGATAGTGGCTTCTAAAATGCTGCACCAAACAAGACTGCGAGAAAACCACCCGTACCAAGAAGAAATAGTGAAATCGATGTGGTGCTTTTCCAGCTGGGCTTTTTCTGAAGGCACGAATAGAAAGGAGCATCGCAGTGCTTAGCTCAATAAATACCTCATCTCGCTACGCGTCCACCTGACTCAGTGCTTGCATAACGGTGAAGCTCGTGAATGGCCTGATGTATACGCGCTGAAAACCCAGTTGTTCCTATAAGATTTTTTAATGTTTTTATAGCTCACAACCATAAACGAAGAAACGGGCGTAACACACAGAATGTCACAATTTTGGAGGATATTATCACCAACTTTAAATCTCTTCATCGATCCCGTTTTCGAGGGTGTAGTAGCATCAGTACACCTCTACACCCTTATAAAAATGCCATGATGTGCTTAAGTGCCACCCTTACCAACCGACCAAATTCCTTAAAACTGAAGGACAGTGGGTGTGGACGAGTATCCATTCCTGAGAGTCTCGGCTTGCCCTAGACACTGCATAGCATATACAACGCTCATTGGCTTTTTAAAACATCGGACAATGAAGATCGGACAATCGAAGAGGCCCACTAATAAGCTGCATAAGCATGGCCAATATGGTCAATGAACAAGTAGTTTGTTGGCAAACACGTATATACGTCCGTCCATAATGACATGTGCTACGAGTTGTGCGAACCCAGATATTCGTACATATTCATTCCATGATATAAAATTTAAGCAATCTCAAATAACCGCATATCATGTGGTTTTGTGACGTGTGACGTCGAGAGCTATTTCAAACAACACTATTTCAGGGAGAGTTGCGGCAGGAGAGATACACAATATGGGAGCGTAGCAGGTTCTGCTCCGTGAATACAATGGCTAGACGGCGTGTACGCAGCATTTTCATTTCAGAATGTTGTTTCGGCACCCTTAACACTAAAAATACCGGACAAATACAGTCAATGGTTTGAGACGGGCGACAAATAAGTGAGGGCAAAATGACTTCACACTTCCTGTGCATCCCACAGCATGCAGTGCACCTGAAGTAACGTTGTGAAATAACACAGAGTGCATGTTACTAACAACATGCCATTGCAAGAAAATCCGTCATCAGAAGTCTGAGCACCAGGCACATGTGCTGAGACTTCTATGCCACGCGAAATATCTTAGAGATCCTGCGCGTTAAGAGTTAAGAGTGTGCAAGTGCTCCGACGCTGGCTCCGGCCAACGAAGGATGCGCATATCTTGAAAGAAATCAGCGCATTGAACTGTTCAGTTAGGTGTGCCAAACGTGGGTAGAACAGTTTAAAAGATTAGTGGTTAATATAGAGGGCGTTATCATAAAGAATGTTTGCTGTGTTGCGCAGGTTTCAGCACATCACGTGACTTGTATGATTTTCTGCAAGTAAATACTCAGTCAAAGTCTAGCGCTGTGCCCTGTCTGTTTTCTTTGCCTCATCCTCTGTCCATTTTGCGCTAGTTTGATATCTCAAATCAGTAATCCATCTCGACTAGCTCAACTCTCACCTCTAACCTGTGCACGTGCTTTGGGCAACACTCGGGGGTTTGGCAAAGACACTGCACATGTGTGGGCTTGTATGGGTGTGTGGGTGGGGCGAACAATATAAGCACTCATATTGTAAAGTGGGGAACTGAAATGACGAGGATGGGACAGAGAGTGGCACACAGACAAGCGCTGTACCGTCCTCGTCGTTTAAGTTCCGCGCTTTAGAATATGAATATGTCGCACCAACAGGGCCAAATATCTACCCTTGACAAGAAGTACACTTCGCGTCGAAAAAACGTATTGTGGAAATGTTGTTTCTCTTACGGAGTCGCGTTTGACTCGCATGCTGCTAGGCTCCTACTTGTCACCCCTATATATTGCTAGAACGCCATCAGAAGCGTGCAAAAGCAACACGAATATGACTTGTAATTGGCGTGCTCATGCAAAGGCACCAGAAGATAGCGCCGCTTTCTCCTCCAAGAGTTACTTCATTCGAATCACAGCCTCCACGATTAACTCCGAGTTGCCGTACCTTACTGCGGAGGCCACGTTCCAACGATTGCTTGTGTTGAAACTGCTGCTTATTTGGCCGGTGATTCTTAGCAGACATTTTGAACAACATCGTTTAAGGCACTTCGTGTTCGCAGATCCTTGCTTAAAGGATGCCATTGCAGCTAGACGTTTTCATGAATTCGATGTTTAGTGTTATTGCTGCAAGTAATGTTAATTAGAAATGATGGCCGATTTTAGAAAAAATACCTTGAGTAAGAGGGAAGGCTTTTCTGAGTAACATACGTTATCGGAGCTTGTGCTCACTTGGCTCCATAAACGTCACACAACGGTATATGCTGAAAATTTGCCAATCTGTGAAAACGAGTAACTCGAAAACTCCCGCTTAGCAGTGCCTGCCCGGAAAATTTTCTCGTACTAAACTCTCTGTGCGTGTAAGGAAAAGAAACTCAGGAGCCCTTCGCCTATGGGGGAGCCGCGCTTCGGAGAGGATAGGTGTGGGTGTGTTTGACCTACTGCATTTTAACGCGACAGCGTTAAAGAGCTCGTATCGCAGAAATTCCGCTGTCGGCGTCGGCACCGTTGGTTGTGAGCGAAAAATCATCTTGTCCGTGACCGAAAAATCGAAAAAGCTGCAAATAAAATAAATAATAAAAATTTTGGGTCGGAGTGAGCATCGAACCCAGGCCGTCTGCGTGGCAAGCAGGTGTTCTACCACACAGCCACGCCTCTGCTTGGAGATCCACTGAAAGTAACTTTGATGCTTCCCAAAAATACGCGTCCTGTATACCGGTGTCACAGGACGAGATGCAATATTGCAGTAATATTGCGTGGTACAAGCGTACATTGCCATCGGGCGTCACACCACGTCAATATCATAACGACTTGGTGGTTTAAGGACAGCCACCCATTACAAAAGGCACACACATTACTGCGCGTATTCCCTTAAGACAACGTAGTGGGTTCATCGCAACTTCGAAAAAGGTTCTCGCGCATAATTGCTCCTGGTTTAAAGCACGCTACCCATTACATAAGGCACACACCTTATTGCGCGCATTCTGGTAAACGCTCGTAGTGTTCGAAGTGCGCACTAGGGGCAGGATATTGCTATCGCGTTCAACTCTTAAAGGCGAAGCTTAAGCGTCCCCCAATTTTCTTTTTCTCATTGCGCAATGCTCCCTCCTAATGTAAGCGTTCAGTTTCATAGGTAGCGGCCAGTGGCGTGTCAACTCTTTGCGAGTGGAGGGGTGGCGTCTCTCGCTCCGTCCGCCGTGTTTATATATATATATATATATATATATATATATATATATATATATAATAGAGAGAGAGGGAGGCAGAACTACATTTTCTCTGAATTTGACGTGCTTTTTTATATTCGTAGTGATGATGAGATGATTTGCTTTTCAAAACTGCTTGTTTCAAATCAAGCAAGCATCTGCACAGACAGATTATGCAGGCTGGGCCGTCCTATACTGCGACAACACAGCAGTGTTTGATAACATTTTGGAAGTAGTACCGTGAAGTTTAAAAGGTACAGCCACATTTAACCTGTTATTAATCTGAGGATTCCATCTGCAAACTTCACAGTTCAAGTTTGGCGTTGTAAATACGATGAGTATGTTATACGTAACGTATGTTACCCAGAAAAGTATAACGACGTTGAGCTGCTTTTGTGCGTATATAACTCTCTGTGAACTCATCGTTGCTGACAGAGAGGTAAAGAGAGAAATGAACATTATTAGGAACAGAGACAATCCTTTGCCGGTGGGCAGCCTTCTTAGTCCTGATAACCGTGGACGCTGATCCTCTCCCTGCATGGTGAGGTAGATCAAGTTACGGGGCAAACTTGAAAGCTGGGCTTCTCAATATGCTCGACTACACTGCCTTGTTACAAGCCGCCGCGACCGCTGCAGGCTACCATATGATCAGCAAGGTGGAGCAGGTTAATCGGAGACTAAAGTGGGAATCTTTTTTCGCTCTCCTGTCTAGGCACAACTAAAATACTTGACACTTCTGCACACTCATCAACTCACGGCAGCTTGGATATGGAGCAGTGCCGATGCTAATCGTTTTCAAAGAAAGAAACTAAATTTCCTGATAAAAGAGAGCGCTTGAGAGGGCTATAAAACGTTTACTAGTTCCTGTCCATATTTGCGTCGCCGATCACACAAGTTTCAGGCCAGGCAGACCAAAATAAAATCATGACAGATTGCTGTAATGTTATAGAGTCCCAGCTGAGCGTTAGCCTCCTCTGCAATGCTCGAGCGCAAGAAGCGAAAGCGTGGAATATGCAGCCCGCACCGCAGAGAGCCTACAGTGCGTGGTCATGACGCACGGAGAACAGTCGTCACAGCTTAATCGTAGGACAAATTTTGTTACATAATTACGTTATTACTCCGTTCAAGTAAATCTTTGCATGACTTGTTAGTTTCTCAGTCTGCAGCAGACAATGACCTTCTTGGAAAGGGGGGGAGAGGGGCTCCACCCCCTAACATTTCTCAGACGCGGGGGGTGGGGGGGGGGGGGGGGCTACCCCCTGGTTGATACGCCTATACCTGGCGACAACTTTCTGTGGCAGCACAGCTAAAGCTACGTGGGCGGAGCTTCTGCACATGTGTTACTACGCCAAGTAGTCCGTTCGCGGGCGATTTCGGTTTTGGTTTCGCGAGCGCTTAAAACATGTGCGTTTCCATACGAGTATTCATGGCTCATGATGTTATTTGGGAATTTATGCAGATGGTTTATTCACAGATGTAGTCGAAATCTACCACATGACTTGATATACTTAAGCATGCAGCACAAATACCTGGAATCGTTGCTGAGCTCTTCTGCAAATCAAATTATATAACGCTAATGTGCTAGCGGTTCAAGTCCACGTGCTAAGCGAGCACCATTTAGTATTGTTTACATTTCTTTTTTGGGAAAGCGATAGAATATTTTGCATTGCGAAGGAACGCAGGAATCAGCTTTAATAAGGCGGTCGGTTTTACTTTTCAAAGAAAAAAAGAAAGCCACGGCCCAGCAGTAACTGTGCAATCGGAAATCTTACGCAAAGGTAACAAGCCATTTTCTGAATTTCAGTGCACACAGGGTCGACATCGTCGTTTTCCTACATTTGGAGAAGCTCACGTCATTTTGTCAGGGGACGCGAAGGCATCGAAAGGCAGCAGATATCTTGACCACGACCAGTCAGGAGCGGGTCTCACGTGTGTGATTATACAAACGGGTGAAACGCGTTCCTTACTGCCGTGGTCAAGAATGCTTTTTTTTTGCAAATTGAAGATCACGCTGTCAGTCGCATAATAGACATGAACGCGTCTGTTGCCGAGGCAAAGCTGTGCATGGGTGATTTTGTCACCGTAAATCGCTCTCATTCAAAACGCCAAAACACCTCCCGCCGTAGACGCCGACGGGCACGGTGTTAGACGCAATCTTCGGTGCGAGTGTATCAGTAATAGTAGGCAACCGAAATACCGACCATGTATGCAACGCATTTTATGAAATGGGCCACTTATTTTACGTGCTGTTTCCAACCAGAGTTTTGCTTTCAAGCGGCTCTTCTTGCTGAAGACTTGAAGGTCCCCGTCGTCACTGTCAAGGAAGCTATCGCGATGAGAGACCAACTTGCGATGGTGGTATCACTTGCACACTTCTTTCTCGGTGATAGTATGGGCAGATCAACAAAATAATTCACAACGCAGCGCAGTCTTCGTTTCTTTCTGGTCGATGAACACAGATCACCTAACGAACACGCGCTTATGCTCACTTGCAAGGTTCGATGTGCACCTGTTGCAGCCGAGCGACGCCATCGTTGTTGAGTGGGGACGCAAAACGGGAAACGGACACCAGAAAACCTGAAAACTCGAAAGAGCGAAAATCGCTAATCCTTTACGGGATTATCATTCTTACTTTCAACGCAAGCAATCTTGAACGTAATACATATTTCTTTTCTTTTTATGTTTTCTTTTATGCTACGTATTCTACAAAAGCTAGCGTTCGCGGACTACATACAGAAGCGGAGTAAAAAAGTGCGTGGTTCGCTTGCGTAGCCTTCGCTGTGCTGCCACAGAAAGTTGTCGCCAGGTATAGGTAGCAGCCGTCCTCGGAACGCTGTTTTTCGGGCTGAGTCGCCACGGCGTCTTTCGTGCTCTTACCAGCGTTCGTCAGCCACTAGAACGGCCCAACGAAAGAACCATCACGCTATGATGGAAACGCGGGTTAGGACTTCAGTTTTCTCGAAGTCGGAATTTTCATGTAATGTACAATTCCTGAAAGCTTACGCGTTGTCCAGCAGACCGATTTAGCTCACCAGCACAAAATATTTCAATGAAGCGCCCAAAACTAGTGTACTGCCTCCCAACAGTTTTCTTTTTTTTTGCATCGTCAGTAGAACGCATTCGTATTCTTCAGTTCAGTTCACATTGTGCAAGCATGGGCGCGTGACCTAGTGGTCAAGGCACTCGCTTTCGTGTGGGGTACCAGGGTTCAAGCCCGAGCCCGCAAAAGAAATTTATTTAGGTTTATTTATTATTTCTTTGGTGAGCGCGTCACGTGTTTTTTTCCGTCATGGGGATTTTCGGGAACGCCATAACAAGCTTCACAGATCAGTCAATACAAGCTTTGCCTCAACACGCCACTTTTTCTTCACTGCATACCAACGTTTTATCGTGCCTCTAGTAAGGTGTTGGTGGTCTGGCTTCACTTTAGGGAGATAATTTCTGCTCCAGCATTTTTTAAAACGCCCTTGTTGTAAGCTAAAGAGAGGGACATTTTTTAAAACCTACACTTCGTTCAGGCCAGGGCAGACGAGTGTAATGCGGGGCAGAGGCTACGACGCGTTCTGCTACACTAAACTTGTTGAACGGCATCCAATCACAGCAGACTGCGCGTCGCCGGCGCCGGCTTCTGCGAAAAGCGCGAGACTCCAGACTTTGCTTTAACTTTCACCCACTGGCTTCGTACATGTCCTCGTGAAGAAGAAGAAGAAGCCGAAGAATCCAAGGCAGCAGCGCGGAGAGAGAGAGAGAGAGAAAACATTTTATTAAAATATATAAACCAAGCATGTGGGAGGGAACCCTAGTCCGGGGTCCCTATGATGATCGCAGCGACGACACGGGCCCGTCCAACCAATGCCTGGCGGACCTCGGGAGGCCCGTCGCAGAGGGCATCGTCCCACAGCTCTTTGGTGCGGAAGGGGCGCAGGATGACTGGAAGGGGAGGGAATAATTTTGCGGTGCACTCCATCGTGACATGGAACGCCGTTGGGGAGCTGCCACAGCCCGGGCAAGAGTCTGCGTAGCGGTCAGGGTAGAACTTATGCATGGAGAGGAGGTTGGGGAAAGTATTCGTTTGAAGTTGGCGGAGTGCCACCTCTTCCTCTCGCGAGAACGACGGTGGTGGCGGGGACATGGTTTGTCTAGCTCTGGTGTAGTATGTTAATATGTCTCGGAGGGCTCGCAATGCAGCAGCAGCGAGGGCTCGCCGCCAAGACCTTGCGGTGAGAGCTCGCGGAGCCGAAGAGAGACGGCAGCGCCGACAGCAAGCACAAGCCACTACCAGCACCGAGGCGGCGGCAGCAGCGAGGGCTCGCGATGCCGAAGCTAAACGACATGCGAACGGATGCCGAAGCCCGCGAGGCCGCAGCGAAGCGGGCGCAAAGCCAAGCGGACCCCGAGCTGAGAGCCCGCGAAGCAGAAGAAGCCATTGTACTAAAAGGAAAACGTTCGCCCGAGCTTATCTGATCCGTAAATAAGCTCTTGAACAAAGTGTATATACTGCATCAATATATAAATTTGTGTATATAGTGCATCGATATGTAAATTATAAACATTGTGTATATAACAATGTGCTTGAGATCATGTTATAAACATTGTGTATATACAATCACACCACAACAACCACGGCCGTGCAACAACTCTCGTGTCACTTCTTTATATGATGATGATTGAGCAGATGTACAGAGAATTCACGGTTTGCCAGATTTAGCCTCTGGAGCAAGCTGCTTCATCATCATTCACTTCGTGAATATGATGTGATTTTTTTTATTAGCCTTGTTTTCGAAGATATCAGGTTAAAGAATACGATGGATTCCTGTTGAATATATTGGTATATCGATTTCATTTTGCTTTTCTACACAGCGCTGATTAGGTCCGCATGCTAAATCTGCAGAATAACCGTAGAAAACACCGAGGCTTTTCAAGGGAGCATTTGTAAGCGGTGCTTTAACACAACCGGCTCCAAAGGCAATACGAGAACGTGATGAACCGGGTTTCTTTCATGCAGCTCTCCCATAGCAGAGTACGAATTATCAGAGATAATCATACCAGAGTCCTTCAATGCTTTTACTGGTCACGAAGCTTCGCCGCAACTCTATGGGGGAGCTTCTTGCTCTGGAAGCGGCGGCCGCGGCGCGGCGCTGCGTCCAGTCAGTCCAAATAAGGGGAAAAAATAAGGTCACTCTGCCTTAAGAGGCAGAGAGATGGACCGTGAATTTATATTTTTTTCGTGTAATAACATAGATTTAATCAATGTGGATAAGGTATTAGGCCAACATAAAACAAGGAAGGTTTTTTTTCCTTTTTTTTTATTCGAGCCTGGTGGCAGACGTGTCACCGCCCCGTTATAAAGGGGACGCTCATAGCATCCATCCATCCATCCAGTCTGTTGGCAGCGAAGGCGGCTCCGGTGTCAGTGCAAAATATCTTGGCGAGTCAGCGCGCTGTTTTCACCTTATGTCCTGTATTGTGCTCAGTCTGTTGTGCCTGAGGGTCGGAAAGGATGCTGCGTACCTGCTGTGTACCCTGGATTCGATCCAGATAAAAGGGAAATGGCGAAAAGGTGGCGGTGCTCTGGCTGCCTAGAGACAGCGAACGGCGGGAAATGTGCAAGCGCACCATACCACGACGAGAAGCCGGTGCTTCCATATTTCACTCCCCGCATGTGCGTGTCTGTAAAATGCACTTCGATGAGAGTGACATTGTTCGCGTGCGCCCATGGCAGGTCGGAGGTGGTGTTGTGACCTCGCAGCGCGATGTTCCGAAACTTTTGCGGAGGCTGTGCCGAGGATTTTCGACGGTCTCCCGGCGTATTTGTCTTGCGCCAAAACGTCCAAGCTCGCCCGCATACACAACAAAAACATGAAAGATACACGCAAGGTATGTACTGTGCATGTGTATCAGAGCGAACATCTGAACTAAGTAAAAATATTTGGTCCCTAGTGCCGGTAGCATAAGGTCTGAATTTGGTGAAGCAATGAAAAATTCCTAACCGTCGTGCAACACAAGGCTCTTTCTGACGCGCTCACAGTAGATCTAATCAACACCTGATGAAGACCGCGACGCTTACAAATGCCGGAAACAAACAAAAATAATTTAGTGGAAGTCGCAACTGAAGAGCGGAATAAACTTACAGTGTGACTTAAACATTCGCCTTAGACTAATCGAATGGTTAAGGCCATCTTCTTCTTTTTCTTCAGTCGATGTATTCAGCCGAAAGCTGTCTGCACCTAAGGCGATTTTGCACTGCCCCCAGGATAGGAGGCATTGCAAGGTTTCTGCATCTCGCCTGTTTTTGCATTGCCTCCGTGATCGGTCCAATGATCACGGAGGCAGTGCAAAGCAACGATGTCATGTGATGACTTCATCGTGGGACGCCACGTTACGTGAGGTCATGATGACATCACAAACTTTGGCGATCTGTGACGTCATATGGTGGCGTCATCACGTGATCATTTTTTGCATTAGTCGTGTTGACGCCGCCGACGCGGGGCGCCGACGGTCAATTTTCGCGTTTGATGAGGTATCTAAGGGTCCCGCCTTAACCGTGAAGAAGCACTGCGAAAACTACACAGTATTGCATGAGTGACCGAACATTAAACGCGGCACAGCGCCGTAGTGATAAACCAACGCAAAAGAAAACACATAACCTGGAAAAAGCCGCATAAAGTATTCCTTGCTGCTTCTCAATTGCTAAATTCAAAGCTCTCATTCGAGTACGAGGCTACTTTAAGATATCTCCGTATACAAACACCTGGTGTATAGACTGAAAGATTTGATAAGCGCGTTCAAGAGTTGCCGCCACTGTACTTCCACGACGCATTAAGATCCGCCAGAGCCCTTGAAGGACTCTGGATCATCCGAAGATTTCCACTATATGCTTTAAGAAAACGGAAAAAACGTGCTTTTTTAGCGGTAGTATATCGCACAGCGGAGGCAGCATGCGTTTGTCGCCGACGAATTTCGGGCTGCAAGGCCTCATTCGACGCTAAATTGCACTGTATTAGAGCTTCCCCGAATGTAACTGAAGGTAATATTGCTCTGAAGATATAATCAACGTTCACGGGTACATTGCAATCATGTTTTCCGGTTCCAATGAATGCCGTAGAACTGCAGCGCCGGCTCCGCACCGATGCGCCGACACGGGCGAGGGTGCCCCTAGCGGCTGCTCCTGTCCCTATATCAAACTTTCGCGGAAGCTTCATGACTAGTAAATGTATCGAAGGACTCGGATCATACCTGCGTGCTAAAGGGGACCATGAATGGAAAGGGGAAGTGAAAAGGGGAGTGGAGAGGAGGAGTGGGAGTGGAGTAGGGGAAGTGGATTGGAGATGAGGAGTAAAGAGGGGGAAAGGGGGCGCTGAGAGGAGGTGTGTGGAGAGGGCTTACAAATGCGCAGTAAGGGTGGTCCAGACGCACACCACCGGATCGAACCCCGCCATAAGATGCTTCGCATCTAAAAGGAAATGGTCAATAAATGCGCTGATACGTATGTGGCGGTGGTACTGTACAATAGTCACCAGCGTTCACAAAGGCCCGTTTTCCTTAAGAGTACAAAAAATCACGCCATATCCACGAAGTGAATTATGATTGAGGAGCTCGCTCGGGGGTTGGGAAACCCGTGAATCTTCCGTACAAGTTCTCTATAATCATACGAAGACGTGACACACGTTGTTATATATACATATATACACAATATACAATTATATACACATTGATGGAGTATATATACAACATTATTATACAATCTCCTTTAGGCGAACCGTGCAAGTAAACTCAAGAATTGTATCCTCAGAAAGAATGTCGCTTGCTAGCTGTTCCCAACTTCGTCGGTCTCTTCTTCCCCACACCTCTAGTCTCGTGCCGGTCTCGGGGCGTAGCGTGGTGGCGCGCGCAGGCCGGCGTTGCATGGCGCGCTTTGCCAGCTTGTGTGGCGCTAAGTAGAGCGCGTCGAGCTTCGCATGCTACATTTGGCTATGCTATATGTGGTTTTGCTTGCGTTATCATCATCATCACGACGCTCGAATAACAAGAGGAAGAAGACCTCTTTCGCGCGAGCTGCGCCTGTAGCGGTCGCCTCTGGAACTAAGGTTACGCTTACGACGCGGGGCTTCGGCCCAGCTTAAGAACCTGGCGAGCCAGCTCCTTAAAGTCATTTAACTGCCTTGTGGGCCGACGAGCGATGGGGACTTCACTTCAAAGATAGGCAGCTTAGTAAAGCGAAAGCCCTAGTTGCCACATCAAACGCCAAGAGTGACCGTCGGCGTCAACATCAGTGATGAAAAAAAAGCATCGCCACGCGATGACATCACTATATGACGTCACAGATCGCCAAAATTTATTACATTATCATGACGTCCCTCTGACGTCACATAAAGATGTCATTACATGACATCGCCGCTCGGTCAAAGGTGGGCTATGGAGGCAGTACAAAACCAGGTGAGCTGCAGAAAGCTTGTGATGCTTCCGATAGTGTAGGCAGTGCTGAACCACGTTAGGTGCAGAGAGCCTTTTCGGAGGGGTGCGGTGCAAGATCAATACATCCACTAAGAAGAAAAAGAAGATGGCTTTCGCCTTCGAATTGTCTTAGGGGAATGCATAGGAGACCCTGTGAGTTTTAGGGGCGAAGCTCCTTAAGGCGGCACCCGTTCGTCCCTCGTAGTCGTAGTAGTGCGTAACCAGTCGTAACGCTACTACCAGATCTTGACCTCCAAGGTGGTGCCGGTGGGAGATTTTTCCTGTGCGTTGTTGAACAATAAAAAATTCGCAGCGTGCGCGTTAACTAAAAGCCGAATTCTTCTGTCTCTCATTCCCCATTAGCAGCCATTGGCATGTTCCAGTAGGAAACGTTAGTAGAAGTAGAAGTGTAAGTGTTAGCTAGAAGCCGACTTCTTCTGTCTCTCATTTCCATTAGCAGCCATTGTTTACCTCCAAGGTAGTGCCTGGTGAGATTTCTCCTGTGCGTGATTAAACAATAAAGATTTTGTTCAAAACGCCATTGATTGATGAAATAAACCAACGAAAGACGCCAGATGTTTTCTAAAAGCAAAACGAAAGAACGCCAGATGTTTTAAAGCAAAACGAAAAGACGCCAGCTGCTTAACGAAAGACGCCAGATGTTTTCTAAGGCAATGGTTTGCTAAACAATGAAAATTCATAGCGTACATGTAAAATTAAAGTGAGCTGCAAGTCGTCATAACTCATCGAACCTTTAGTATAAACGCGCCCGATCTCACGTCGGTGATGATGTACTGGGCAGAATTCACGGAAGATTCACGGTTTACCGATGAACCTCGGCAGCTTCGCCCACTCATCACCATTCACTCCGTGGATATGCTGTGATTTTTAGGGGCGAAGCTCCTTAAGGCGGCACCCGTTCGTCCCTCGTAGTCGTAGTAGTGCGTAACCAGTCGTAACGCTAGTACCAGACCTTGACCTCCAAGGTGGTGCCGGTGGGAGATTTTTCCTGTGCGTTGTTGAACAATAAAAATTTCGCAGCGTGCGCGTTAACTAAAAGCCGAATTCTTCTGTCTCTCATTCCCCATTAGCAGCCATTGGCATGTTTCAGTAGGAAACGTTAGTAGAAGTAGAAGTGTAAGTGTTAGCTAAAAGCCGACTTCTTCTGTCTCTCATTCCCATTAGCAGCCATTGTTTACCTCCAAGGTAGTGTCTGGTGAGATTTCTCCTGTGCGTGATTAAACAATAAAAATTTTGTTCAAAACGCCATTGATTGATGAAATAAACCAACGAAAGACGCCAGATGTTTTCTAAAAGCAAAACGAAAGAACGCCAGATGTTCCTAAAGCAAAACGAAAAGACGCCAGCTGCTTAACGAAAGACGCCAGATGTTTTCTAAAGCAAGGCTTTTCTAAACAGTGAAAATTCACAGCGTACATGTAAAATTAAAGTGAGCTGCAAGTCGTCATAACTCATCGAGCCTTTAGTATAAACGCGCCCGATCTCACGTCGGTGATGATGTACTGGGCAGAATTCACGGAAGATTCACGGTTTACCGATGAACCTCCGCAGCTTCGCCCACTCATCATCATTCACTCCGTGGATATGCTGTGATTTTTTTATGCTTCCACCGGGTTGCGTAGACGTGGCGGCTTTCATATTTCTGCCAGCGTTCCTGGGCGTCTGGAACAAGCCGCCTTAAAAGGAGCATCACGTGACCACCAAACGCGAGCTTGGCATTAAATTTTCTCCAAAGATAAATTTTCCACATATGTACAATCCTACATGTCGGCTCTACCTCGTGTCCTGCATAGGGCGTTTATTCCACTAGCACAAAATTTAACGACCCGTTATAGTGAAAGCGTTCTCTTTCAACCCCGTTGTTTTGCACCGCCGGTACGACGAACCTATGCTGTACAGATATATTCATATTCTGCAAGCGGGGAGGCTAAACTAATGGTCAAGACACTCGCCTTTGGAGCGTGGGAGACTGGCACCGAACCTTACCATCGGAAAGAAAATTTAAATTTATTTTGTTCTATATATTTATTTATGGCGATGATCGTCACGAATCTCGGAAGACAAAAAATACTGGTCTCAACAGCCGCTAGGGGCGCTCGCAGCAGTGCAGTACCTCGTCCGCAGGGCCCTAGAGGAGTATCCGCTCTTTAAGAAAGCTTGTTTCTCTATGGGATTACTCTGAATCGTTTTTCGTTTTAAGCGCTTAACCATTTCTACGCAGACTCAACCAGAAAAAGTTGAAGAGTCATAGCACTCTGTGAAGGTAGGTCACCAGCAAAGCTGTTGAGCACATGGCGCAGAGGTGCCACGGCGGAGGCCAGTCTGGTATCAGAGGCCAAACAACTGTGCTTACTTCGGTTACGTTTCTCCAAAAAGGAAGTCTAAATATGACACGAATCATTTAATGCCTCTTTTTTTCAAATGATAAAACAGCGACATGACGTGAACTGGGAACAAAAATTAAGATTGAGCCAGCGAGTGAAGCAACTTTATTCAGTCCAGAATAGACGCGAAAAGAACTCAACGCCGCCTGGCTGGCTAGGCCCACTCGGGGACCATCAGGCCAGAAAGATTATATTTCAGGAACAAAACTCAAAAGCATTGCACCGTTGATTCAATAACTCCGCCTCATTTTAGAGCAACAAGGACGCAAGCAGCTTGCTGATGTTTCAGAGAACTGAAAAATATCCGCTCAACATTTTTTTAGGGGCTAAGCTCCTTATCGCATCACCTGGTCGGTCGTCGCTCCATCCGGCGTTCCCCCGCCGTCGCGTCTCCCGTATCATTCAATAGATGTCGCTGTCCCATAGAGATGCATGCAAACTGCAGTTGGGTGACGATATGCTAGATGGCACTGTCGCAGAGATGTGTGCAATATGTGTGCAAAAAAAAGGGAAAAAAAGAAAAAAAGAAGAGAAAAACAAAAAAGAGAAAAAAAGAAAGATTAAAAAAGCGGCGGCACTCTGCACGCTAGATGGCGTGCAGTAATCAAAGCGGCGTATCGCTTTGATTACTGCTGGGCGAAACCACTGAACATTTCACGGTGTAACCATGATTGCTTCAGGAGCTTCGCCCAAGCTCTTCATCATTCACCCGTGGATATGCTGTAATTTTTTTGCATACCATGTTTTTCCACCGCATCATTGCTGCAACAAAGTTTGTCCTCATGTGCGGAGAGTAGGGCTTGTTGGTTGTACATGATTAGAAAAAAAACAGCGCAAACCCACAGGACACACTGGAAGGGAACGCACACAGCGCAAGACCTTGGACCACTCAGCGCCGTGTGCGTTCCCTTCCTGTGTGTCCTGTGGGTTTGCGCTGTTTTTTTTTTCTAATCTTGTACTCATGGCGCTGAATGTAGAGCTACCCTAAAAGCCTGAGTACACAGGCTAGTAAAAGAATCTTTCACGGGTATATTGATGATCTCACTGTGGTCACATAAGTAACGCCTCATGCACAAACGCCTTGAGTTGTTCAACTTTAGAGAGCAGATCGGTAATATCCGGTTGAGAACTGCTTAGTTACCGTTATTGGCCGTGAAATAATGGCTAAGATTTTTTTAATTTTTGCGTTTTATCAGAAATGTTGGTGCCTTCACTGGCATTGGCTACTCCTCTTCCGAAGACACACGTAACTAAAAGCATAAAAATAACTGAAAAGATAGAAATATAGAGGATAAAGTCAATAACATTTACTCTTTTGCACATTGTAAATAAAAGCACTGAGGGGACTTGTACTGTATAGTAAGCGGAACAAATTACACAAGAGGATCTGCACACTTGCATCTATGTCCTTCGCATAAATGCGCATACGTGACAAAACACATGGGCGACGTATAGGAAAGTCTACTGAGAGTCATATCTCATGGATAATTTATATGCGCTAAGCACAAAATCACCCCCTCAAATGGTTAGTATGCGTCTAATATTTTTATTTGTTGAACAGCGTTCTTAAATGCCGTAACTTCTGTTTTTGTAGTAGGGTTGGCCATGTTACAAATATGATTCCCAGTAAGTGGTCCAAGGTCTAGCAACATTAAATTGGCTTTTAGTTTTTCTCTCGCAGTAACGTTTCACTGGAACTGAAGAAGTGGGAAGGGGACAATAAGCACATTGTGGGCACTAGTTAAATTGAAGTTGGTATAAAACGTTGCGCGTGTATGCTGTATCAAGCCGCGCACTAAGGTAAGAATTTTCTGTTCTCGTTAAGTTTGCCGGAATGGGCAGTTTAATGGTAAGATTTGTAAAATGTAGGTCTGAGCACTTTGCTTTCTGATCAGACTGGCCTGCCTTCCATCCTTGAAAAACGAGCCTACGGCAAAAATAATACATAAAATGTAATAAAGAGTAAAATAAACCTCTGCCGAAATAATTATTGCACATGCGAGCTTTGACAGAGTCGCTTTTGTATGATGTGAAGAATAGCATCGCATCCCTATCAGAACATCAGGGGCTCTTTGGCGAGAAACCCAATTTTTCATTTGTGGATAAATAAATATTTTGGGCTTTCCTTTGCGTTAGGCTTACGTCCCTACCATTTGCCGGTGAGTTGTACCATGTCGCTGCATCGAACCCAATAACGAGTGCTTTCCCCTCCCCCCTCCCCCCCAAAAAAGATACAATACTGAAGTGTAATTTTGGGATTCAATTCTAATAGCGACAAGGACAAGACCAACGATCAAATAATAAAGAATGAGGTGTCGGTATGGCGTGTTTTTCCATGCCGCGTGTGTTGTTTCAGATTTCGAAACCTGGGCCGTTAATGACAATGGACTCCTTCTCTCATGGGAAAACTAGCTCAGAGACTCTGCGTCTGCCTAAACTTGGGGATCTGCGATAGAAACACGTAGTCTCTGAATCCTCCACCCGTGTGACGCACAATATCGTGCAGTTGTTCGAGGAAAATCATTGATGACAGCCCCGTTGGTTCTCCCTTGGGTGTTCGCTCCATTTCGCCTGACTTCCCCTGTAGTCGGGTATTGATTATTTTGCCCTTTTTTATCCGCATTTGATGTACGGAGAAGACAGTCCTACAACGAAAAAGAAGCAAGTGGCTAAGATGTACTTTGAAGCAGCTTTCCGCACGCTTCGGTGGCCTTGTACTGTCGTCGCTTGTCGTCCTGTTAGCACAGACGCGAGGGATATGCGGCCAGTTTCCGAAGACAGTGGAGCCGTGCGCACTGAACTTTGAACTTTCAGAAGGGGAAACTCCCCAGGGATTTGCGACAAAAACGCAGCTACTGCGAGACCCAAGCACAAGGTTTTACCGCCAAGCACGTTCTCTTTTTAACAGCTCTAGATCGGTCTATTTCTCGCCCACTGTATTTCTCTAACGATGTATGTATGTATGTATGTATGTATGTATGTATGTATGTATGTATGTATGTATGTATGTATGTATGTATGTATGTATGTATGTATGTATGTATGTATGTATGTATGTATGTATGTATGTATGTATGTATGTATGTATGTATGTATGTATGTATGTATGTATGTATGTATGTATGTATAAATTGAAAATTTTCCGTGACATCTATCATTCACGTACTGGAATTGACCGCGCGAAATATTTCCATGACCCTGATTATGTGTCTACGAGAGTGGACCACGATTTAAAAATAAAAGAAATATTCTGTAGAAGTACCATGTATAAAAAGTCCTTTTTCCCCAGTACAATTACAGCCTGGAATCGGCTACCATCACACATTGCGAGGATAAGTTCAAACGCAGCGTTTGTCCAGGCGCTCCATGATGTTGTTGTATAGGCATAACCATGTTGTGATGTACTAGTATAGTTATGATCATGTTTCTCTTTCTACGCATGTAACCTTTATTTTTGTATTATGTACTTTATGTATCCCCCCACTGTAATGCCTATGAAGGCGCTGTGGGTATTTGGTAAATAAATAAATACATATGTGTGTATGTATGTGTATGTATGTATGTATGTATGTATGTATGTATGTATGTATGTATGTATGTATGTATGTATGTATGTATGTATGTATGTATGTATGTATGTATGTATGTATGTATGTATGTATGTATGTATGTATGTATGTATGTATGACTACGAAATTGTATGCGCTGAAATATTCCTGCAGTCATTCTGTCGAACTCTGTAGGTATTTCACTGAACAAGTATGGAAATCAGCATGCGGTCATATTGACAAAATGCTTCATATAGCTAAGCTCTGGCGCTAAACCAGTGCACGTACTGCACTTACTGTTCATTATCTGAGACTATAGGCTCATTCGTTAAATAATTTCCTTAACGCTTCAATAATAAGGCTTGTATTTAATCGTCTAGTACATTGGGAAATATAATAAATTTATAAATAATAACCATGATTTTGCCCAACAAGGAAATACCAAGACATATTCATGGCGATTGAACCTGACCTCATTTATTGGCATCACTCGTGCATGTAAGTACTACATGGTATAGGGTAACAAGGCTCAGCACTGATATCTCAGCCTATATATAATGCCCCACTCCTGCGCAACGTGATTGCGTAGTAAAGTGCCAAGGCTCCTTCTTGACGTCCACCAAGAGATGCCTTAATATATTGGCTATCTGGCACTTGGCGGCTAAGGCGTTGTGCCTCCACCATTTGGATGTGGAGTAGACAGGACATCGGGCTCCTGCATTCTTCTGCATATGTTAAGCGCACTTAGGTTTTGATATATACGTGTCCTCTAAAGCGGCCTCTCTGAGAGCTATGATTCAGGAACTGACTTCTAATGCAATGGAAGCATTCTTCAGCCCTCCTCGACTAAGTGTCGCATTGAGCACTTTCGAAAGCAAACAGTGCTCACTTATATAGTAATACGCACAATAATACTAAATGGCTCGTTAGTGATGGTGATGGCCCGTTTTCGTTTCTTTCCTTTCCCGGTGTTTCCTACATGAGCTTTCTCTATGATGAAAGCGAGTTTCGATTATTGCGAGGTATCTCAACGGAACAATGTCCAAGACGTTGACATCAAGGAAGTCTCTCTGCCGTTGCAGATGTCAGTCATCGTGAGGGGATGCATAAGTGTCCCCGTCATTGATTTCATTTGTGTTCCTTTGTGGTGCTGTGTTGGGATGGTCAGTGTCGTCTGAGACTCCGTGGCTGTCGTCATATTGTCTTCGTGCACTAGGTAAATTTTTATTCGTAATAATATTATTAGGCTTTGGAAGGCCTGCTAATTACTGAGAGACAAAGGCAGGGTTATATATATATATATATATATATATATATATATATATATATATATATATATATATATATATATATTCCCGTGGATCCACAGACACATTATATATATATGTATATAAAATGTGTGTGTGCGTGTGTGTGTGTGTGTGTGTGTGTGTGTGTGTGTGTGTGTGTGTGTGTGTGTGGATCCATTGGAAAAGGACTCATAGACGATGGATGCTGATAAAACCTGCTCTCAAGTAAGTTTGTCTTGCGGTTGGACGTGTTTGCGCCTGTAAGGCCTCTCTTAAGCGTAAACTTGATGAAGAACACGCAAGTGCCAGTGAGGACTACAATCTTCGCATTCACATAATAGGCGCGGCGTCGTAACGTTCGCAATGCGGCCGCGTTATTTGAGGGTCCCAGCTAGGCAACTCGATTAACGAGACGCCATAAGCAGCAGTGACGGAGAAAACCCAACTCCTCATAAGGCCCCTGCTGGGAAAAGTGCTGCTTGCTTACTGCGTTTTTCCTTGGTCGCACACCGCTCGCAGTTTCTGTGGAAAGGAAGCAATTTCTTGGTTGCCGCCGGCTTCTACGCTTGACAGCTGGCAAAACAAGCGTTGTTCCGCCTATTTGCATTCAACTCCACATTCATGATCTGGATTGAGCAAGGCCTCGAGACCGTATGCCCGGGCGGAAAGTAAAGATGTCTCCGCGTTTTTCGTCAGTTTGAGCGCTGCACATTTTTGAGCTTCGTTCTCACTGTTGCTGCTTTTTATTCCTGTCAAGAGTTTACAGCGTAAAGAATGTGGGTGTGCCAGTGTTAAACGAAAATTAGCTCGGATCGTACATACGCTATCACGGCAATCATGAAGTGAAAGTGTGACGAATGCGAAATATGCTCTCCTTTAATGTCATAAATCTGCTGTGGTCCTTATGTAGCCGCTAATATAATAAACTAGCATCGCGTCGTTTTTGCCATGGCATCTGTCCTCTGCTAGAAATGTTTTATTTATATATGCTAATGCTTTTGTCATCTCCTCCCGACTTTAAACGAGTTTTTGTTCTAATTTCTTCCCATTTATGGCTAACATCGGAGGTCTGTATGATGATCGATGTATTAGAAATGCAGCCGTGATCGATGTAGTCGAGTACTATTCAAGCCTCTATCTCAGTTGTACGTGCCGTTTGGAGTCCTATTACACGGAGACACGTGTACAATCCTGTAAAAAAATTTGATTGTATTTTCTGGCACAGAGTTTCTTCAAGGAACGCGGGAGGCTTCGAGCAAAACATATCGAAGACCAGGCGATATGATTTACTTTCAGCCACTGCGACCACATGAGTACACATGAATTCTCGCAGTTAAAACATTGCTTCCTTCTACTTGCCCGAACCGAATGTCATTCATGCAAAGAAAATAAATGAGGGATGGTTGGCTATGACTGGCTTTGCGGAATTTTGCTGGAATTTATGCCTCCGCGGCAGGCGCGAAATTTTAGCCCGCGTCAAGGAGCACTTCCTGCTACGGGAATTTCAATATCACATGATAAATTGTGCTGCTCTGTTCGGATAATGCAGCATATTACAGCGTGACAAATGTCTCGACAACGCAGGCGTTTGTGTACGCGTTCAGACTATCAGTGAATCAGCGCCTCCATTTGTTCTTCGTCCCCACATACTCTGCAAAGTAACAAGCAAGAAAATTTATGCACCGCACTGTGTCATTCCTATCTTTTTCGCTTATCATATTTACCAGCATAGAAGTAAAAGGCAACACTTTAGAAAAGTTCGTACCTGAATTCAAAGTTCACGAAAGCGTCGCAAACTCTTGTCGAAGTGAAAGTCAGTGTAATTTTTTATTGGCACAACACAAACCCATCGCCTATGATAATCAGTTTATGAATTATGACACTCCATAGGCGAAGTGCATGCGTGGCCAGATTGTGGCATTATTCTATCTTCTGAGAGATCTATCGTGGACATTTTTAAAAAATTTTTCGGCTGCTCTAGTAAGGTTCGAAAACAAGAACCACAGCAAAAGCACATATTCCCTGACATGTGCTTTTTTTGCACGGTGAAAACGGGTGAATATCATATACTGTTTAGAACATTTCTCGCCTATAAGATCATTTTCATGCAATCTTTCAGCCAGACTAGCCATTGTTTCAAGGGTCTGCTTAATTAAACATTACGTAATTGCGGCCAATAATAACATCTTGGAACACTCGGAAACTTGTACACATAAATGCGGATCATTACAGTTCTTGAGCAACACTGCCGACCCGCGAACGCCATACGCTATGATAATTGTGTCCGTTTTCCTTGTCTGTCGCACTTATTTCTTTGCTTGCGCGGAGCTGCAACTCCACTATCAGCGAGAATCGATGCTTAGTTATTATTATTATTATTATTATTATTATTATTATTATTATTATTATTATTATTATTATTATTATTATTATTATTATTATTATTATTATTATTATTATTATTATTATTATTATCATCATCATCAACAACAACAACATCGTCATGATGCTTTGATTCGAAAACATGCATAAATACGCTAAAGAAACATTCGGTATGCTATTCGAATAATTCTATATGTTTCCATAAGATTATTGGGCAAATATATGACAAATATATAGAAAACATATAGAAACGTTGCGGATTCCTTAAGGAAACATACGGAATTATTATAAAAGCAAGAACTGCATCATGAATCTAGTTCGCCTAATATTCTCGTGTCTTCTTTTGGCGTTTCCCAGTCAGCTAAGGTTAAGGTTTGTTGTAACGGCAGAGTGAAAATTGAGTGTATGCAGACGCGCATTGAATTACAGTGTTGTGCAGGCAACGTAGCATGGTACCACAAGAAAAGACGCTGAAGCACAGTTGAAGCACGCGCAGGATAATTTTCATGAAACAGTCTCTTTCTATACGCGATACTCCGAAAGATGGTCTTCCTTTACTTTTTATTTATTTATATTTTAGCGTTAGTGTAGCGGCAGCTCCTTTTAGCAAGTCACACAATACGTGCATAAAAAGTCCTTGGCATCTTTATGTTCTCACAAGCGCCACGACGGTTATGCACCCTAAAGGCCACAGGCCAGCATTCTGCTTATCCAGGGTACAGGACTTCAGCTTTGGCCAGAATCCAAGCGAGTTTCCGGTTTCTTCCGTGTTCTTCGCAAGTGTCTGGCATATCTTGATCACATTTTGCACCAGTTGCCTGCAGCTTGTACGCTGCAACAACGCGCTCTGCTTAGTGATACTCCCTTGAGGACTGTCCTTCCAGCGAAGAGCCCACTCCTTCTTTTCACTTCTACCACTTCTCTCACGCATTCATAAGCCTACAGAAGCAGCGAAAACACCGCATGCAAAAAAGGTCGAGTCGCACGTCGTCCGGCTTTATTTCTCTGCCTGCAAGTTCTCTTTGTGCTGCTCCAAATGCAGTGACCGCGAAACATTCAAATAAATTGCGTAGGACTCCTGGCCAAAATTCAGCATTGAAAAGAAGACTGTAATTAGGAAAGTGTACACGACACGATAGTACATGACCAAGGTTTCAGTTTTCTTTTTGTTATGAAAGACCTAAAGGAGGGGGAAGAAAGGAAAACACGGAAGGACAGGGAGGTTAGCCAGTTCTCAGACCGGCTGGCTACCCTTTGCTGGGAAAAGTTGTAAGGGGAATAAAAGTTGTTAGCAAAGAGATGTTACAAAAAAGAATAAAAAAGAATAATGAAAGACAGCGAATACAATCACTTTAAAATTAAAGAATTAGCCGGTTAGAAAGACCTAACCAGGTTTGTTAAAACACTGCAAAGCGTACAACAAACGAACTTGATCAAAACATGCCAGCATTTTCCATTGTAACGATGGTATAGCTTATCCCAAAACCAAAAAAATAGAAAAAAGAAGGGAGACAAGCACGAGCACATTCTTTTATGTTGTCTCCTATACCGGTGTCACGCGGTGCAATGGTGATCGCGACCAAACCCGATGCTGATCAAATTGGTCAAGAGTGATTGGCGATCCCTTCTGCAGCTTTCGTAAAGCAGCCAGTCGCGAGCAAGAAATTCGATCCGGGTCAGGCCCGATCGCGATCAAAAGTGACTGTCTGACGCAGGGACTAAAGTCCGTTCTTAGTTTCAACGAACCTACCATGTATAGTTGTAATGCAATTTTAACTAGCCCAATGAGTCCTCCTAAATTATCCTCCTGTCCAACGAGGCTCAAATGAGGTTATAAGGCGCAGTGTAAATATGGTAGCAAAATATATCTTTCTTCATTACGGTATAAGGAAATGCTTGGTAATATCTCGCTCCATGTGGTGAAGTTTAGAGAAATGCCCATAAGTACGCCCATTCGTTGACTATGACGAGCTTAGAGTCTTACTTGTGCTGTTAAATACAGTCACGCAGTAACTTTCTTTCGGCAGTATTTCTCGCATCAACAGTGGGGAGCCTTCCCTGTTACCATTCCTAATTCAAACAAGTCGATGCTGTGTGTTTTTGTTCTTTTCTTTAAGTGAATGACGTGTACTTATCGAACGGAGGAAGTGAGGTCGCGGGTTCAGATAATGCAAGAGCATAGCCTCAGCTAAACTCATTCAAAAATCGCGGCGCATTACATACACGTTCTTGCAGGAGGCAGCGTAGAAGCTTTTTAAAGGAAGACATTTACCGGCACACCCAAAACACCTTAAATGCTTAAGCTGAGTATGGCTTAAGTATGATTGAGGCTGCATGTTATTGCACTTGTTGACCTGAATCGCACTTTCACTGGCTTTAGGTGCAATGAGGTGTTAGCAATTTGAAGTTCTTTAACTCATACTTCTATCTCCTGATACGAGTGATCTTGTTGTGCCCCGATCGCTTTGCAGCAGCCTGTTTATTTTATCAAAAATGTCAACTCATGCAAAGCAGAACACCGTGCTCGCTGCACCAGTCAATGCACCTGTATAGTGAGCACAACGTGCAGGCGGTCATAGTTCATAACATTGAGCCTTGTTCACGTCGCCAGGCTTACGGACACTGGAACAATGTTCGGGGGTTCTCCGTCTTTATACTTAGCACGTTTTGTGTGCAGAGCAGCTTAACCTTTAGACGAACGGCAACTGTGAAGACGAACACCTGGAAAAAGCCTAATCTTGTTACGAGCACTTTCTTGCTGTTTGCTCGCTCTACCGTTTTATCAAATTACCCCGTTTCCCTCTCCTTGTGTTCTCTCTCTGTACATCGCTCGCGTCCATAGACCCAAGGTGCGCTGATCGCAACAGGAAAAAAAAAAGAAACCTTTGTCTTGTAGGCGGGAGCTTAGGCTAACGCATAAAATAGCATTTCTCTCTTAATCGTACATGTTGCCTTTGTACGCACGGGATTCTTATATAAGCGCCATAGGTTGCTCAGGTGTACGTTGTGCCAGGAGTAAAGAAACTTCCAAGTGTCACTCAGCTGTGAGGAAAACAAGGAGATGCATTTTGCTGTTCCTTGGAGCAAGTCGCGAAATTTTTCTGTGCTTGACGTGTGCCATACAGCTACGAGTTCTCACACTGTATCCTTGAGCTTGTCTGTCAAGCGCTTCTTCTTTTGTAATATATAAGTGCTGCCACGAAACTCGCGACCGCGGCTTACACCCGCGTGATCCGTCGCTTCCTTGCATTCTTGTTAGAGGTTCCAGTTTCAGCGAATGTATTGGACTGTGCAGTGTGGTGTGCCTTATAGTTGCGGTATTACACCCAGCTAACAAGAGGAAGTGTACAGAAATGCTGAGCTGCCTCTCACTGTCAGCCCTTAAAGGCGGAATAAGGACGCGACGGCCTTTTTCTCTGTGAAATCCAGGCAGCCTTACCTGTGTTATCGTTTTCAGCGATGCCGTAATGGTTTGGAAAACATTGAAAACAGATCTTGTGGCCTTTTTCTTTCAAACGATGGTTCTCACATAAAATCCTTTAAACAAAAATACTTTAAAATGTGACGAACACGCACCCAAGAACGTTCACATTGTCTTTAAATAAAGGTTCCCATTTTTTATGTTAAAAAGAAAGTCTAATTTTAACTTGTACACTTCGTTAGCCCGGTAACTACCCTTTTCCATATTTGTGTTCTTGTGCGCTCTACTTACGTTTCACCTAAATATACATAAATGACGCGTTTACCAATTCAGTCATTTTTGTACTAATTTTGTTTTCGTTGCAATAACATTTATTTTCTGTTTTCTACACATGTACCTATGGACCAATAAAAAGAAGAGGTGGAGGGACCTGCTGTACAATTTCCTTCTAGGCAGGGCTGCCGAAGAGCATTACAGAATTAAATAATACACATGGTGCCCCTAGATCTTCAAATCTTTCTTGATATCACAACGGTACCTTAAATATACCTATAGAACGTTAAGACAGATACTGTAAGCTCAACTGCACCTAATGCAAGTATCAAGAATTTCAAGTAGGAATAACAAGCTTGTCATAAGCTCTTTTTCTTGAATATTTTCAGAAATCTTTCACTAGATATTGTAGCGATTTGTGCTGCTCTTCTTATTAGAAGAAAAAGTAACATCGATCTTATTGACAAAAGAACTTTATTTTTGTACCCCCCTGGATACCCCGGCTCGCTTAAACTCCTCAGGACCGATGAATAAAAGTTATTGACTGACTGACTGTAGAACCAGATAACCCTGGTGGAGAATACAGGTTTCGTTTTTTTTGTAGTAGTGTCTGGGAAATAAATCACCAGTGGGTTTTCATAAGCCGCATTTACACTGCTGCGCTGCCACCTTTCAACGCCATAAAACCAATCTTCATCGTGAGGCGCAGGTGGGCCCAGCTATAGCAATCGAAAGTTGGTTTTCTTGACTACGGGAAGATGGTTGCTCCGTCGGGCGCTTTCAGCACTTGGTGTCCGAGGAAACGAATTAATGTTACAGCAGGTGACATTTATAAAATATATACCTTTGTTTTTCAGTGTTAGAGTGCCAGCAGCTTCGAGGCAAAATAGAACAATTCATTGAGAGCTGCTTATTCTCCAAGTTGGCTGTTTTTGCCTCTGCGGGAGACCCCGAAAGGCTTTGAAAAACAACACAAAGGCCTCTGAGACATTGGGTTTCGTCTTCAGACAGCTCTCGACACCTCAAAGCAAACATCAATATACTGAGCTTCAGTGAATTATTGGAGTCTGTACCGATTTTGCGAAGAGTCTCTTCAGTTGCTCGTGCAATGATTTTCACAATGCCATCATATCACCAAAGAAAAAAAACTGTGTCCTGCTGCACATTCATCGTGAAGGTCATTTTGTGTTTTTTGTTATTTTTCTCTATTTTTTTCGCATCGTTTCGCTTTCTGCTTACTTCCGATGTAAGAAAAATATAAAAGTCGCAGTTCCACCGGAAGGTCGAAGAAATGCATGCGATAGCAACAAATCGGAATGTAACACGAAGAACGGCAAGCAGCTCGAAACTTGCAGTGCGTTGGTCAAGCACAAAGACCGCACGAAAACAACACGCACAACAAGCGCAAACTAACGACTGTCACACCTCGACACTAACAGCGCGCTGCTGAAACGCAAAGAAGGATGCACGAAAACAACGCACAGGTATGCGCAGGATGAGCGCGTACTAACAACTGTCACAGTTGTTACTTCTTTGTGTTTGAGCAGCTCGCTACAGGTGTGGACTATACGAAACCAACTAGCCCCTACTTTGGGTCTTCTAGCTAGCACCTCACACCTTTCGCAAACGCGGCCGCTGCAGCGAGTGAAGTGGCCTTGGTGCGGCCTATAGCTTCAACGCAAGCTTTGATCCCCCCTCACGAGATCAGCGTGCGAGCACCGGCGACTACACCCTATAGGGCAATGTAAAGGTCATACGCGCGAAACATTACTAGAAACGCTGGACGCGCGCATCCCAACTCCTTCGAAGCACGAGCGGGCGACGACCTTTAAAGCGCGCCCTTCGCGCCATCTCGTGGGTGAGAGAGAGAGAGAGAAGGAATGTAGGAAAGGCAGGGAGGTTAACTAGACTATGCGTCCAGTTTGCTACCCTACACATTGGTAGGGGGAAAAGAGGAGTAAAATAGAGAGAGAGAGAGGAGGATAGACACATGTCACATCAGACACACAGTGCCGAGTTTCACAGGCGGTCGCTCAATAGGGTTCTTTTCAAGTACCGCAGGAGGGCTCGTGTGGCTTTCTGGGCTGACATTCTACGCGACCAGGCTCCTAAGATATTTGCTTCATTAAAGGGCCGGTCATCCAGTCTATTCAAGACACACGGGAGAGTCCGGCGATCTTCATCAAATTGGGCACAGTGGCACAAGAGATGTTCGATAGTCTCTGTACAATTGCAGCTTTCGCACATGGATGAATCTGCCATGCCAATGCGATGGCTGAATGAGTTAGTAAACGCTACACCGATCCACAACCGGCACAGCATTGTAGAGTCACGTCGAGAAATCTTGGATGGCAGTTGTAGCTGGAGTAATGATTCAAGATTCTTAGGACGAGGATTGGAGTTAAGCGGAGAATTCCAGTGCGCAAGCGTGGCATTATGCGCGATGCGACGAAGTTCTCTAGCTGCATCTACTCTTGACAAAGGTATGAACAGTGTGGGCGCTCCATCGTGGGCACATCTGGCAGCGTCGTCAGCAAGGTGGTTACCACTGATGCCACAGTGACCCGGCAGCCATTGTAAAACAATGTCGTGTCCTTGATCAGCGGCGCGATGACAAATTGCATTGATATCAGACACCAACTGGTGGTAGTTTCCACGTCGTAGACTTCGCACGCATTGAAGGGCTGCCTTGGAGTCGCAGAATATGGCCCATCTACTAGGGGATTCTTGCATACCAAACTCCATAGAGGCTCGAAGAGCGGCGAGCTCGGAGCCCGTAGATGTCGTGACGTGTGATGTCTTGAACTTGACGGTGATTGATCGAGATGGTATCACAAAGGCACCTGTCGAACTTCCCGAGACCGAGCGCGCTGAAGCACCTCCGAGGTCTGCGTACCGCCAGCGGCATAGTTTCATACTATGAAACTAGAAGGGAAACTGGCGCTGCGGTCGTTCAACCACCATGGGAATGATGGGAAGTACAGGCTTCGAATTGGATCGCGTCTGCTAGCAAACTGTCTAAATGACTTTTTATACAGTTTCAGTTTCGTTCCTTACGCAGCAGCTGTATCCTGCTGCAGTAATGTTCACCGTAATCTCAAGAGGTACCATCTCAAGCGGTGCCAACACTCAAGCGGTGCCATCTGCTGTTGAAAGAGGCTGAAGACCGCTAGGTCTCTTGGTTTCCGCGACGCTGCGGCTTTAAAGGTTGTATTTTACATTTTTAGTAAAACGTCATTCACGCACCGCTCCGCACAGATGTAGAGTCCCATGCCAGTGCTGGAAACTGTATAGAGCTCACTTTTTTTTGTTTTTTTTTTTTTGAGAAGCGGGTCTTGTCAGGACTCTTTCAAATCGACTGCAAAACGACGGCGCCGGGAAATAGACGCACCGTCACGCTCCTCTGACTCAGCTTTACAGCGAAACGAGAGATATGCTGGGGCACACGCGCCTGGCGTCACAGCAGCTGCATGATACGTTAAGCGTTTCTCACTCGATGCAGTATAATTCAATATTTGGTAATGTATAAATCTGGCACACAGTTGCAGAGCAATGCATACCCCGGTGGTTAAATCCGTCCAGGCTTCACATCCGTCTCACGTTCACGCAAACTTTCTGCGGTAAGCTTTACGTACGGAAGAATGAGACAAAGTTGAATGGAGAATAACTTCAACTTAACTTCAACTTCAGCTTCAACTTTTTTATTCTTCTAGTTACAGACTAGAAACGTCCTCCGGGACTTCATAGCATTTTCTTTAAAGCTCGGTAAACAATCGCCGCGAATCCCAAGAGCGAAATTCGTCCGAAGGAAATTCGAAGCCTGTACGTTCCTTCATTCCCATGGCGGTTGAAGCGCCGCTTAATCCCCCCCCCCTCCTCCCGCCTTGACACTAGCGCCAGATTCCCCTCTAGATTTTTCAGTATGAAACTCAATGACAAACGGTAAGTGGTGTGTATAAACCGCTCGCTGTTAGTACGCCAGAGGACATATGGCGCGTGGCAGAATTGCCTAACGGGGCTCGAATGCGCGGTCGTGCTTCGGAAAGTTCTTTTGTGAATTATTTTTTTGTTGGTTTATATATATATATATATATATATATATATATACATACATACCTACACGTATTCAGAACACGATAGCGACGGTGACGGCAAAATTCGCCGAGACTGTCCATATAATTACTGTCGCTATAACAGCTTGAATGAGGAGAAAGGGATCCCAATACAAAAAAGGTCGAGCTTATGTGTTTCTCCGTACGACATCTGCACATTTCCTCTTAAAGTCTTGTTTCTCTTTATTTCTGTTTTGTACGCAATAGCATTGTTGAAATCATAGGCTACCTGAGATTTCTCTATGCTTTGCTGACGTTTCAGTCTCCTGTTTCTTTCTATTCGGGCGGAAATACGGACTAACTAATGATTCACCAAAAAAAAGCGTTTTGTAACTCGTCAAAGAACTTTAAATCAGCTACAAAATCATTTTAGCGCTAAATATGAAATACCTCGACGAAAAAACACGGCGGAAGGTAGATCAGTTATAATGAAACTTCTATTGATTGTTACGGGAAAACGAGAATATAAAGCAGCACGATAGAAGCCCGACATCATAATCCACATATCTGTGATCCTCTATCCCGCCTCATTTTATTTATCTAATTTGAAGAATGACCTTTCTTCGTCTTATAGTGCTGGCCTTTTTAATGGCGAAATCATTTAGTAATGCTACCATTGTTAATTAAAATGATTTACTTCGGCCTCCTGCTCATAAAAAAACTAAGACAGTACCGTCAATCTTTTATTCACTGTTCAAACAATTTTGTCGGTTATATCTTCAGTAGATCAAGCGTCTCTTGCATACCGTTTTGTCTTTTGAGATGTTATTTGACTTTGAAGGACCGCATGAGTTTTTGAATATGTCGCATCCAATATTTCTTGTCAGGAATGATCCTTTTTTAACTATCGAAGCAAGGAATTTCTCTGTGCTTCCTTGCGCGTCTCTCTGAAAGCGCGTCTCTCATTAAAATTGAATGGGGGGCGTTGTTGAGCTTGCCTATTGTGATAGTTTTTTGCTATATGCTTTATTATGATGGCGTTAATAGCTTTCTTTCTAAAAGTATTCAGGAATAATAATCTGTTCTCTAGATTAAAAAAAGTGTAAATGTCAATTTTTGTTAGTCTGGTAATTTTACTATACGCATTTTATTTATGTGGGGTACATTGCATATATTTCTTAAAGATTTCCCTGGAAATCGCGTGACTCCATCACTGCGCGAAAGTTGATTAGTTTTTGTGTAGTAGTTATTCGATGGTCCAAAATATACTTGCTGCTTATAATTTTCTCTTTCCTCTCTCCGATTTTCTGTCTCAGATTTGTATTTAAAACTCATCACCCGCAATACCACTTTAGCGGTAGGATTCAAGGACAGTCGCCACTGAAATGGGGCATATTTACAGACTCGAAGTCAGCCCTGCAGTGTCTGTCGTCAGCTTTACGTCGTGGTGCACAACACCAACTAGTATTGGAAATAAGACAAATCTATCAGCAATTAAGAGACAAAGGGCATGACATATCTTTTCAGTGGCTTCCAGGCCACTGTGGCATGGACGGCAACGAACATGCCGATAATTCTGCAAAGAATGCTCATGAAGGTGGCGTGCAGGAAGCCATTCCATTATCACGAACCGATGCAGCAGCAAAGATTCGCTCGCTCGCACGTGATCTAACGCATTCAATGTGGAATACGTCCGGTTTTCTGCATACCCGCCTTCACCGCCTGGATCCGTCACTTCAACTTCAAAATCCGTCCGGACTCTCCCGATCCGAAACAACAGTCCTCTGCCGCCTGTGGCTTGGAGTGTCTTTCACGAACAGCTTTGCTTACCGAATCGGAATGGCAGACAGTGCTACCTGTGCTCACTGTGGCAGCGAGGGAACCATTGCGCACGTCCTGTGTCATTGTCCTCACTATTGCCCTCAAAGACAACAGCTCTCAGCAACGCTAGCGCACCTCGACGACCAGCCGCTTTTTGAACAATCAATTTTGGAGTGCCGGAACGTTCTAGCTTCCAACCAGAAAGCGACGAAGGCGCTGCTGAAGTTTCTCCGCTCAACCGACCTCGCTAAACGACTATGATGCTCCCGTGCTTGAGTGTGTGTGCGCTTTTCTTTTTTGTTACTCTTTTTTCCTTCCTTACCTTTCTATCCCTCCTTACCCCTTCCCCAGTGCAGGGTAGCAAACCGAAAAACTTCTGGTTAACCTCCCTGCCTTTCACTCAACCTTTATCTCTCTCTCTCTATAAATTTGATGGCTAATTAGGGGTTACTTTACTTATCAGTCTCTGTGTTTTCTCATTTTGCTTCAGCATCAGCTCTGCCGTATACCGGTATGGTATTTTTCTCTAAAGCAAGATCGTGCAGTCTGACTGCGTCATCACTTAACTTGTCTTCAAGTTTGTTACTATTGGAATAAAGGAAGGAAGAAACAAGCAGAAAAACGGGGGGGGGGGGGGAAAGGAGTAGAGGTTCGCCAGCTCTTAGACCACCTGGCTACCCTGTGCTGGGGGAAGGGGTAAGGGGGTTAAAAGGCGATAGAAGGGAGATGTTACAAAAAGATGCCCCCATCTCCCCGAAGGGAATCGTGAGGAAATGCGAATGCATTTCTTGCGCCGAGAGAGGGTACCGTTGCCGTCAGACATTCGCCTTCACCGACTTCTGCCACCGCCTTGAGAGGCGCCCAGCCAGCGAACGGTCGAGAGTGAGGCGCGAGCGGACGGGAGAGTGGGGCGCCAGCGTTCTCGGCTCGGCGTTGGCGTTTCACAGCGGCGTCTCGAGCACACATTTCCGGATGTTCTTTAGAGGCGTCCAGCCAGCGAACGGTCGAGAGTGAGGCGCGAGCGGACGGGAGAGTGGGGCGCAGGGAGGAGAGAGAGCGAACGGCGAGAGAAGGAGCGGCGAAGCGCTGCACCTACCCTCTCCTACACTCTCTCGCACCACATGCTCCGGTTGCTAGAGGCGAGGATAAGCGCGCGCGCCCGCAGCTGTTGCTATGGGAGAGGGCGCCGGGGACAACGCCGGACGCCTGACATAGCCCGACTAAGAAATGCATTCGCATTTAAAAAAGAAGAGCAAGAAAAGGGAAAAAAATTCGGCAGATCCCACGCCTTGTGGGAAGTGGTTTAATGCGAACGAATCGACGAGTAGTTGTCTATGCTGCAGTTTTTTTGGCTTTGAGCCAAGCGTTACGAGATGGATCGATGTGTTTTTGTAAGCTTAGTAGTGTGCACGCCGCCGTACTCTTACCAGGCACGTCGTCTACAGTGGCGTTTAAAGGGTAACTTATGGTCCTGCGTAACGTCCGCATTTACTTTAGATCACAAAGACTTCAGTATTATCGAAATAAAGTGAACTTTACGTTGCGATGGTGTGAATATCATACGTAATTTTCGTTAGCATATTTCTCCGCGGTCGAAGAACGCTTTAATATAGCTTGCTGAATCACAGGAATACAAATATAATGTTTATTAGACTTTATGAAAGTGGAGCCAACACTGGAACCACAGTTGACGTTAACCGACATGACACCTGTATCAAAGGAGAACATCTGTAATGTTTATTGTTTTGTTGTAAAATTAGATAGACAGCACTGTAACCACAACTGACGTTGCAGTGATATTACGCCTGCATAGGGTCTTTTTCCAAAGCAGTTTCAAGACATGGCGTGGCTCTGTGGTAGAATACCTGACTGCCACGCAGAATGTTTGGGTAAGATTCCTGCTGGGATCTTGATTTTTATTCTCTCCATTCGTCGGGTTAGCGCTGCCGATGTCGATTTTTCTTTACGCCCTCGCATTTAAATTACCAATGTTTGTTATCGCCACTCCTGGAAAGATATATTCTGTCAATCACCCATGCGCATACCCATTTACCGGGGCCCGTTGTATACGGTTATGTGCTACAAGTGTCTGGAGGAAAGGGTTTGACGACGTGCGCGACAGTATATTCACGTTATTCATGCCATGACCAGACAAACATCTTCGTCGAACCCTTCTACCCTCCCATGCCAATTTTGGCCTACACAAAACTAAGGAGGCGATCACGAGAGCACCCAGACGTAGTCGGCTATATAGATAGATAGATAGATAGATAGATAGATAGATAGATAGATAGATAGATAGATAGATAGATAGATAGATAGATAGATAGATAGATAGATAGATAGATAGATAGATAGATAGATAGATAGATAGATAGATAGATAGATAGATAGATAGATAGATAGATAGATAGATAGATAGATAGATAGATAGATAGATAGATAGATAGATAGATAGATAGCAACGCTCAAAGTGCCAAAGGTTCGCTAAGAAATGCTTAGCATTTAGAACAAAACAATGGGATTGCTCGTTGTAGATTGATGTTTACAACGTAGACTGTAAACAATGCGCACCAATGAGCAGGGCGTGGCGAAACCTACCGGCATGTCCTGTTCGAATTGTATTTAAGTTATAAGCCGCGCGAAATAAACGCGTTCGAATGCGTACGGGGTGCGAGCTTCGAATATAGGTGTCGTATGCCGCACGGAAGTGACGGGTCGCTGGGTTACAGTGAGGCCGTGGACACAAATACCTGCGCGCCGTTTCGGTGCCCGGTATTGGTCCTACGTATAGTGACCCTCTTCCTCAATCCAGAGACGGATGCAAGAAGACACAGAGAGGCCGCGTCTGTCGATGCTCGCGCGCAATTTTGCAGCGTCAGTGATGCCGATTATGCCGACCCTTTTTCCCATTAGGGCAACAACTCCTGATTTTTTTTCAAGAATATGTGCTTTCTCGACCTCGCGCTTATAGGCGATCAGCCGTTTCTGATATGGCAATGTTCCCTTTTATCGCGGTCACTTGTCATTTCACATTGCCATATCTCACTGCTGCCTTTCAGTGTTGCATCTCGTTGTTTCACGCATGACCATCGTTGTTGCCAGTAGCAACAGAATTGTTGCAGTGCTAAGCACGTAGGTGAAGGTCCAATTCCTGCATGGAGGATTGAAAAATTTAGGAGGGAGCATTGCGCAATGCGGTTGAAAGAAAGACAAATAATAGGTGATGCACGCACACGCGGTAGGAAAGTGTTCCTAATTTCGTGATCGAGTTTTTCTTGAGTTCCTTGTTGAATTCACACTGTGCAAGTATATCTTCTCTTTTTAAAAATAGCCAACAACTGCAGTTCTATTTCTCTTCTTTTCCAGGTAAGCATTGCAGCATCTTTTGCAGTTGTTGAGCCGACGGTCAATGGTGAGTTAAGGTTCTTAGATTTTTTTTTTTGCATTGTAAATCGGGCCGTGTCAACCATGCTTACGGTTTCAGTGGTACTTAGTGCATCATTTTACACTACATACGAAGTGGCATTATGCATAAGCGTTTTGTGGTATATGGGTGACTAAATCAGGGTCAAAACACTTCGTAATGATTTCGAAACTTTAATTACTCTTCGGCATCTCATTATTTTTCCGCACCTTTAAGTAGCATACCATCTCCTCAAAGGTGGCGGTAGTAATTTGTCGCTCTAGCATCGTTTTCAACATGTCGAGACCCGCAAGTTACGACAACTGTAATTGGCTGTACATATTGACTAAGTTGGTTTTAAGCTCGCCGGAACACTATGCGCATTTAGCGCTGCCTTGTAGCGAAATGCGCTTAAGTATTCCATTATCATCGCATTCAGGGAAGTGGAAGTACACATTAGGGATGTTAAAAAATGCAAATCGACATGACCCGGTGTTTTATCGTGAAATTTTAATGTTTCAATTTTCCAGATAGTTGGGACCACGGGGGCAAGCCTTTGAGCTTATACCCCGCGGCAGTGAGCATGTTCCCGCAACTGGCGATAACGTCCTTCTATTCCTCTGGCGTTAAACATATAACAAATTATTTGAATACAAGTTAGTTACCAATGTCATGAATATCACTGAGAAAGCGGTACCCACCGAAGCATGTTAATCTTAAAGCATTACAGCGAATCTCTTACATTATACAACCCGAGGCGACGGTGATACCAAAAAAAAAAAAAACACGGCCAACGGCGTTCCTAGAAGATTGCGATGGAGAAGATTCAAGATTTCCCAACCGGGCTTTGCCAAAAATCTTCTCAGACACATAAAACCGAGATGGAACCACCTTTGCACTAGAGAGAAGCTCCACCGTGAAACATTGCGAAGGCCTTCTTATTTTTATATATTTCACGTCTTAGGACGCAGATATTATATTGCACACATAAAAAGACGTTTCTTTTGCGAGTGTTTTCTTTATTGTCACCAGAATCGTTTTTGTGTAACAGTGGACTCGCATTCGTTGCACAGAGGGGGAAAAAGACAATAACGAGCGCCAGGCAGAAATAAGAATGACTTCAGCAGTTGTGGCACAAGGGCTGCAAATCGCTTGTTAGAATGTTATACGCGACGACGGGACGCAGTTTCACGAAATGATCTACCCTGCTAGGATCTGTCTTTTTATGTTTGTCATAAACAATGGCACTATAGTTTGGGCTTTCGTGATGAATAAACTTCTCCGCTATGATACGACAATACTGGCTGGAGAGAAAAAAAAGACAGTTTTTCTACCTCTTTCCTTTTTTTTATTTTTTAGGGGGAGGGGCGGAGGGTAGTATTTTCACAAACAGCACTCCTAAGATGTTAGAGAAGATAAAACAGGTATGACTGCGCAACAACCATACTGCATTTAATTTCGAGGTATAACGGGTAACGCTTACATATACGCTGCAATGCAGCTGTGATGTCTCTGTTTCACCAGCGCCTCCTCTATTTTTCAGTGCCTGGGAGAACGCTCTCCTCGGGCCGTCGAGCGCGCGCTCCGCGTCCGCTCGCCGCTGCCGCGTGGTGGCGCTGTGCAAGTAGACTACGTAAAAGACTACGTATAAAAGACCGTAAAGTGTTCAGGATGCGGAATGGGGCGGAAAATAGAGGTTTGTGAGGATGAGACGACAGAGACAGCTGACGCAAAGTGTAAGCAATGCGAGTTAGAGGCGAAAATGGAAATAATGATGGCCGCCCAGAATGAGCTCATGGTGAGAATCTCCGAGCTGGAGAAAGCGGTAGCGACAGAGCGGGAAAAAAACGATGGCTATGGCGGAAAGGCTTAAGTCAGCCGAGGAGGGATTAGCAAAGGTAGCCATGCCAGCAAAGGTAGCAAGCGACAGCGGCAACAATGGGGCATCGACCCCGACAGTGGTAGGCGCGAAGGAGGAAACAGGTTTGGAAAAGACAGGTGCAAGGGTCACAGGACCCACTTTCCGCGAAGTAGTCTTGGGAACGGGAGGGGACAAAACAACAGCAGTAGCACGCGCTAGTAACCGGGGCAGTGGCCAGGTGCGGGAGAGTCCAGCAGAAAAGTCGGATCACGTGATAATCGCCGGGGACTCGAATTTAGCTACATGCGCAGAAGCAATCGAGGAAAGGGTGAGAGGCGACAAACGAGTTTTAATAGGGAAGTTCCCGGGACATAGGCTGGGATCAGTGATGAGACAAGCTAGCGCAGAACTCGCAACTAAGTCTAATGGACGTAACCTCGTGATAATCGCGGGAGGTCTAAACGACGTCTTGAGTAAAGAATCAGCCGAACTAGCGACCACATTGGCGAAAGGGGTCGATGACATGCGCGCCATTTCCCCTCAGGTGCAGATAGTGGTATGCACAATACCGGAAGTACCAGTGCGAAATATCAGCTTGCAAAGAGCGGTTGTCGTCGCAAACAAAGAGATATGGCGAATTAGTCGAGAGAAAGGCATCGAGGTAGTGGAAATAAACAGAGAGGTACACAGGTGGGGTGGTTTTCGAAGAGACGGAATACACTTCGATAGGAGGCTTGGCCATGAGGTGGGTTGGCGTCTTGCAGGACGCGCAGTAGCTTTTTTGGGGGGCACGCGGGCCCTTCGGTGCCCAAGGTAGCTTGTAATGAGGAAAACAACCAGGGGGACTCTTTGGCAGGTAGTATAGCGAAAAAACAGAGGAAAGGTAAAAGAAGGGAGAAGGCGCGTGTTGCAATTGGTTACATTAACATGCAGGGTGGCAGAAAAAAGGCAAAATGGTTAGAGATTGAGGGACAGTTAAACAAGGAACAGATAGGTGTTTATGCGGTTACAGAAACACACCTTAGAGACTTGGAAGAGCCACCACATATTGAAAATTATGTTTGGGAAGGATGTAACAGGATCACATCAGAAAGGAGAGGTGGGGGGGTTGGAATGCTAATTCATAGCAGAACAAAATGGGAGAGAGTGAAACAAACGTGTTCAGAGCACATATGGGTTTCGGGCACAGTAGGTGGAAAGAAAACGTGGCTAGGTGTAGCTTACTTGTGGACGGGGAATAACTGCAGAGAAAAGAATCTGGAGATAGTGAAATGCATAAGCACCGATATTAAAGAATTTGGTCATGATGCCGAAATAATCCTTCTAGGGGACATGAACGCTCACATTCATGACCTTGACGGATATTCAGACACCAATGGCAAGTTATTGCTAGATCTCTGCGAGCAACATAGTCTTGAGATAGTTAACGTGGGGCCTAAGTGTGAGGGGCAGATCACGTGGGAAGTCGGAAACAGGCAATCGAGCATTGATTACTGTCTCATGACAGAAGGAATATATGACAAACTTAGAGACATGAGAATAGACGAAGAAGGCATTAACAGCTTGGGTAGTGATCATAAACGCATAATATTACAAATGGGATATAAAACTGAAAATAAGAACATAGAATCAAAGTCTGGAAGCTCGTATCTAAATGACAAACAAATAACAAATATAGCCGCAAGAGTCGAGGAAAAAGTAGACGAACTACCAGGCAAAGACTGGAAGTATAGTGAGCTGCTACATGTAATCACGAAAGAAATGGAAATAGAGAAGAAAACTATTTGTTGGAAAGGGAAGAAAAAGCCAAAAAGTTGGTGGAACAAAGAAATCCGGGAAGCGATCGAGATGCGACGTCAGGCATCACGGGAGCACAGACAGGCAAAAAAAGAGAAGCGGCCACAGGACGAAGTTAACCAAATATGGGAAATATATTTAGAGCAAAAATCCATTGTGCAGAAATTAGTCGAGGCAAAAATTAAAGGTGAAAGTGAACGCTGGATGACAGAGATTCGCGAAAAGAAGAAGGCCGCGCCTAGGATATTTTGGAGCCACCTAAAAGCGCTGGGTAGGAAGTCTGTCACAATGCAACAACATATGGCAGATGAAGGAGGAAATAAATTCGAAGGATATGAAGCGCTAGGTTACATTCGAAAGATAACAGCCGATTCGTTTAAAAAGGTCCCCCAGGGGATTCCCCAGGTGAGTAAAAGTACGCAAAGGAGAGCAACCGACGAAGATGTAGTACTAGAGAATTTCAATTGGAAGAAGGCCGAAGGAAAAATTCCTAAGCGCACTACTCCGGGCTTAGATGGGGTTCCCGTCAGCCTCATTAACGAACTCGGACATAACACTAAAGAAGCACTGCTGAAAGCCGTAGAAAAGTGCTTACAGGAGAGGGAAATACCAGACAGTTGGCGAAAAAGTAGAATAAACTTAATCTATAAAGGCAAGGGAGAAAAAGATAACATTCGCTCGTATAGACACCTAACAATTACATCGGTGCTATACAGGTTGGCGATGCAGGCAGTAAAATTAAAAATAGAAGCGTGGGTAGAACAAAATGATATTTTGGGAGAACTTCAGAATGGATTTCGAATCGACAGGCGGTTAGACGATAATCTGTTTGTTCTTACCCAGTGTATAGAAATATCTAAAATAGAAAACAGGCCCTTATACGTAGCTTATCTAGATATCACCGGGGCGTATGACAACGTTAATCAGGAAATTTTGTGGGATATATTGAAGGAAGTGGGCATAGGTGACGACTGTGTACAGCTTTTGAGAGAAATATACCGAGAAAATACAGTTTGTATAGAATGGGAAGGAATAAGTAGCAAGGACAGCGTTGAAATTAGCAAGGGGCTGAGACAGGGATGCCCTTTGTCCCCGCTGTTATTCATGCTGTACATGGCGAGGATGGAAAAAGCGCTAGAAGGTAGCAACATTGGATTTAATTTGTCACACAAACAGGTCAGAGCGATGGTTGAGCAGAAGCTTCCAGGTCTATTTTATGCTGATGATATTGTCTTATTTGCGGACAGTCAAGATGATATACAGCGACTGGCAGATATATGCGGAAGGGAGTGTGAGGCTCTAGGACTAGGATTTAGTGCAACAAAATGTGGATTGATGATATTCAGTGATCACGGAGACCATACGGTCTTAATACAGGGCCAAAAAATACCGAGGGTAAGCGAGTACAAGTACCTCGGAGTATGGGTAAATGAGGGGGATAGATATATGGAGGTACAAGAGAAAGCATCGGTAGCAAAGGGAAAGAGGAATGCTGCAATTATGAAGCACAGAGCTTTATGGGGATACAATAGGTACGAGGTGCTTCGAGGGCTGTGGAAGGGTGTGATGGTTCCGGGGCTTACATTTGAGAACTCAGTGGTGTGCATGAAGTCAGAGGTGCAAACAGGAATGGATGTAAATCAAAGGACGGTGGGCCGCCTCGCCTTGGGCGCTCACGGGAAGACGACAAATGAGGCGGTGAAGGGTGATATGGGATGGACAGGCTTTGAAGTGAGGGAAGCGCAGAGCAAAATGAGATTCGAAGAGAGGCTGAGGAAAATGAAGAAGAGTAGATGGGCAGAGAAGGTTTTCAGGTATTTGTATAGAAAAAGCGTTGACACGCAGTGGAGAAAAAGAACTAGGAGGCTCACCAGTAAATATACGGCTGGCAGTGCGGGCGATATGGCAACAAGGAGCATTAAGCGGAAGGTCAGAGAGGCGGAGAAGACTTATTGGATGACAGCGATGGAAGAGAAGCCGGCTCTGAGTAACTACCGAAAAGGAAAAAACGAAATAAGGAGGGAAAGGTTTTATGATAATTCAAGGGGAAGCGCTTTACTGTTTGAAGCAAGGTCGGGCTGCCTGAGAACGCGTAGTTATAAAGCGAGATTCAGTAACGAAGAAGAACTATGTAGTACATGCTGCGGGGGAACTAAGGAAACGATGGAACATGTACTGATTGAATGTGGCGATATTCACCCAGGTATACGTGTGGGCACGAGTCTACATGAAGCCTTGGGTTTTAGGGACAACAATGGAAAGCTGAACACGCCCGCGATAGAAATAAGTAAGAGACGGTTAGAGTATTGGTGGCAGAAAAGTAGAGATAAAGTACAAAAATAAATAATTGGGGGAAAAAAGGTTATTCTGCCTTAAGAGGCAGAGAGATGGACTGTAAATTTATATTTTTTGTTATAATAACATAGATTTAATCAATGTAGATAAGGCATTAGGACAACATGAAACAAGGAAGTTTTTTTTCTTTTTTTTTTTCTTTTTCATCCTTCGAGCCTGGTGGCAGACATGTCACCGCCCCGTTATAAAGGGGACGCTCATAGCATCCATCCATCCACGGGAAGCTGGCGCTGAACGGCCGCGCGTATCACGAAGCTCACGAATTCGTGTATGCATCCGAGTTTAATTGCATTTGTGCTTCTTGCAGGCTTTTACAGGTACAGGGGGATGGAAAGAAACGCGAACATAGCGGCGCGCTGTTTTCATCACGCTCTATCCGTGGTGGCAATAAAAAGATGCTAGATGCTCTTTTATCGGGTCATGGATGACGTCGTGTTCTCATCAATCATCGAGGCTATAACCACTTGAACATAGATGCGAAACAGTAAAGAATGCAGATGCCGCATGTTCGCGTGTCTTTCCATCCCCGCTGTAAGTATTCCGCAGGCAGACGGTCAGGCCGTGCTGCCGGTTCGATACTTGCACACGAGTTTGTAGTATTCGCGTTTTATTTTCTATTTCAGTCTATTGCAACCGTCCCAATGCCTTAGTATGTCATATACTGTTGTGTTCCACTCTGCAAATGGAACTGAAAGAAATCACTGTTGTCTTTTTTTATTTCCCTTTATTGATAAAGAAAAAAATCTCACAGGGTCCCTAATGCATTCATCTAAGACGACTGAAAGGCGAAAGTCATCTTATTCTTTCTAGTCAATGTATTGAACATTTCCTACCTCCTTGAGGCTGTAAGAAAACCACGCCTAGCGTGGTTTTCTTACAGCCTCAAGGATCGGAGGCAGTGCAAGCTTTCTGCACATCAGCGGAGGCATGCACTGCCTCCTTGATCGGCCCATTTTGACCAAGCGAAGATGTAATATGACGACGTCACGTTATGTGACGTCACGACGATGTCACAAAATTTTATGATCTGTGACGTCATATGATGACGTCATCACGTAATTATTTTTTTGCATCACTTGTGCTGACGCCGCCGACGGTCAATTTTCGCGTTTGATGAGGCATCTAAGGCTTTCGCCACACTGTTCGGCTGTCGTTCCATGAAATTCCAGCTGCCGTTGGTGTTCAGTAGAGGTGGCTTGCAGTAATCGGGCGGGATAATTGGTCTTCTAATACATCTTCAAACTACACTGGAATATGCAGCCGTCGTTTACGACGCGAAGATTTCATAGAAATAAGAAGCGGCGGCTTACGAAGGATGCAGTAGCGTCACTCTTTGCAGACTACTCTTCACGTTTGCAGCTGAAGGTAACAACTGAATCAAGCATGGCAAGTATCTCTAAACGTGACCGTGTTGCGTCTGAACAGTCAACGAATGCATGTAGTACCAGTAGCAACGCTGCCTCGCGATCGCCGCCATGTGCATGTAGCGCTGACATTAGGTCCCGAAGCTGAAAAATCGGAACCCATGGACACTACATGCGCTACCGGCGAAACAACCGACAATCATTATGTACATTGCCACTGGAAGCAGCTTAGTGACATTTCATGCTATTTAGCGCATGAACTCATGCCTTGCGTATCACCAGTAGACGGCAGCACGCATCGGGGAACTTTAAGCGCCCAAGCTTTCAGTATTAGATTTTGGCAAATGCTGCTTTCGAAAATCGACTTTCAGACAGTCAATAACCGACTGTCATTCAAGCGAACGTAACGGTGACAAAACAATTTTCCGCGCATCACTGGCATGCGCTCTCTGGAATCGGGCTAGCAGACGACGCGCGAGCGTCTCGATCAAATAGCCGCGAAAGACGCATGCCTTCGAAATGGGCTGGTTGCCCAGAACGACAGGTGCTTCATGATTCGAGTTTACAAGTTTTCATTATATTTTCAACAACGCGAATACAGCCGAAAACTGAACCATATAGCAGCTTCGAATGCAGCCATGGCATACGTTTCCGCAAGCGACGACGCGACGACTGGTCTACTACGGTGGCGGCGCCCGGCGGCTAAAAGCCGCACTAACGCCGACGGTCGGTTCCCATTGCGCTCCGCTCCTTCGCCCAGGCACAGAAAAATAGAGGAGGCGCTGGTTTCACGCTGCTATCAACGCCACGGTGTGAAAGCTTGGATAACACATTCTCAATTGACGGCTCGATTGGTTTTCTCAGTATTACAAAAGAAGCTCATTGCCGCTGTAATAAGCTGCCCAGAGCATATGGAAGTATCGTTGCTCTGAAATTTTATAGTTTGGAGCATCGAGTGTGAACCACTTTATGTAATTGAAAAGCTGTGAAGTTAAGACGGTCTATATCAGAAATGGAGTCCGTATCTTAGCAGACGTTTCCTACAAAAAAAAGTAAAATAGGCCAATGGGTGAGGTGCATGGAAGAAGTGTGTGGTAGTGGCGCTTCGATAATAACGTATAACGTGAATGTCATTAGCAATCAAACAACGCAGGGGCGCATCATATTGCTGTCGTTAACCTTATTTAAAGTTTCTAGCTTTTATTTTATTATTTCAATTGCTTCTGTAATGTACCATATGCCCCCTGTCCCGATCGGCTCTCTTTGCAACGATCCTCGCCCTCTGTGGTGAGCCATCGCCATGACATCATGGCAACAACCGTATGAAGATAATACATTGACGACGACGGCATGACCAAGGCTTCGCATGATCAGTAATAAATGACGACACTACCGATGACAAAGCTAAAGTGACGCCGGCACAGCATTGATGTGCAGCACACTAAAAGAAGCCCCCCCTGGTAAAATTATTCCAGCGTCCCCCACTCTATATCCTGCGTCATAATCATATCATTGTTCCGGCACACTAAACCACGTAATTTAATTTAATACAAATTGTTCACTTCGCGTTGTACCTACTATAAGTTTTTTTTTTCATCCCGTTGCAGAATTCATATTGTGCCTGCATATTCTTTGTTAACCTCAGGTCAGCATGTGTCGCGGGAGTTGCTCTTTATTGTTCACTAATGCTTCCATTCTGTATCCTTTTTCCGTCTTTTAATTCCTCACTACTTTCTTAAATGGTGGCCATCAGTTTATTTCTAAGATATGTCAGCCGGCCGTGTACACCTTGCATATACATCCCCTTATCAGAGCCATCCCTCAAAGGATAATTTACGTCCCGTTAATGTGCCCCCTCCGTTGTGCGCGGCAACGTGGATGGTGCAAGCTGTTCTCGCGGTGATACATACTGTAGACTGAGCAATGAACAGGCAAAAAAGACCAGCTGGCAGCACGTATCGGAGTGGACGGAGCTGTATGGCGGTGGAATGGGCGTCACGCACCGTCAAGCATAGCAAACATCGCTTCCTCTCTGGGTCCTTTTTGTGGGGCGCACGTGTATTGTCTAAGCTTGCATTCCACCAATCAGTAACGGCACGATAGGCTCTGCTGTTACCACGAAACGGCAGGCAGAAACATACGAGAAAGGCATTAGGTGAAGGAAGTAATTAAACGGAGCCTCATTAGGAAACAGAAGCCCGTTCCTGTGGGGAACTGGCGACCTGTGCAGTAAGTACGCGATATGTGTTGTAAATAATGAGTCGCTCTGGAGAAGCCGATGAGTTCAGCGCTTTTCGTGCATTTCTTAACTTTGATTTTCGATTAGTAAATGATGCGAGTTTAGATTCTCCTTAATTATGCTTACCAGGGGTATATCTGAATTTAGCAAGAACTTTCGGCTATATATTTACTATGTGTTCTGGTCTCATTGGACTCTCGGTAAATGACCTTTCTAGAAGTTTTTTAATGTTTTATGATGAAACAATGTAAACAATTTGTTGTTTGTTGAACAGTTGAACAATTTGAAATAAGTGGCCTTTCTAATTTGCGCAACTTTTGTTCACCCTTCTAACGATCTTTGGCGTTTTTTTTTTCCTTCATAGCTACGTCATAGATATCAGCCAAACCTATACTTTGTCGGATACGAAGTATACTATCGATACTTTGCATCAGTGCTTTGATTTCTTACCCTTGCAGTTAGTCACCGTTGCAATCAATTACCATTTGATTCAGCAGTGCTCGCAAGTCTACGGCATGCGGTTAGCACTCGCATGTCGATCGCAGCTCCCATCCGACGAAGAACCACCGAAGTGTTAACTTCAATACCCGGACGCGCAAAGAGAATAGCATTCCGAGGGACCGTATATACGTTCCGTGCCGAGTGTGCAAGAGAAGAAAATTTTTTTTATGACTGGGAGTGCGTAAAAGAATGGATCCCATAGCAGGTACGTCGATCGATGCTGGCTACCCTGGGCGCCCTTCGGCCTGTCGTCGTTTGCCTCGGATGTGCTTCTTCCATTCCCAGATATTTCTCCTTTCCGGAAGCGTTGGGCCTTTTGTTCTCCGAGGCATAGCTCGCTTTTCTTCGTCAGCTCATAAACTGCGGGTCTTATAGAGCTGGAAATCACCACCGGCAGCTTCAGCCAGGCTGCGTCTTGGTTTAAGAACTCCGGCCGTCTTTGTGAGGCGCGGACATCTATTTCATCGGCTTGATTTTTGAGATTCTAATCTGTGCGCGTATAGAGCTGACTCTCCCAACGTGCACTGCCACAGGAGCCCGTGCTCCGCGTCTTTCTTGCATGCACACAAAAAAAATGAAAGTGCCGCAGGTCTGCTTAGCTTGGCTTTGCACGATCGTCTTGACGTGGGCTGACACATTGATCGGTAATGGGGCAGTGCTTGTTGAATTGTCCTTTTGTTAATTTTTTTTCAGTGACTGAGAACATCGGTGAACGCTATGTTCGTTACGACTGGAGCTCAGTCATGAAAGAAAGAAGCATGCCAGAGATGGCGGAGAAAAAAACAAGAAAACACGTGACGGAAATGAACAAGTCGAGGACTTGAGAGTGCAGGCGTGCAAACAAGCCCAGCTAACGATCATTTTTGAAGTTCCATGCATGTGAAGGCGAAGGCCTTAGACGCCTCATCAAACTCGAAAAGTGACCGTCGGCGTTGACGGCGGCAGTGGCGGCGCCAACACGAGTGATAATTAGGTAAAACGAAAGGTGCACGTCATTCATTCCTTGAAGCTATATATAACGTTTGTGCGCACCAGGTGGTGCAGCATTTAGCTTGTTGATTTACTTGAAAAGTAGTTGAAGGACAAATAAAGCAGGACCTGCCAAAAGCAGTATGCCCCAGTTCAGGGGTCTCAAACACGCGGCCCGCGGCCCGCATGCGGCCCACTGACGTTTCGCTAGCGACCCGCGGCTTCACAAGGAATTAAATGTTTATGACATTGCCAAATGGTGCTCGCATTGTTTAGTCGCCCATTGGGATTACTAACGCTTTTTTAGGGTAAGCTACAAAGATGGGACTGGTCTCAAGCATATTTTTTTCGTAAGGCAACCCATATTTCACAATCGGCGTCCAGATATGAGTCATACTGGAGATCAGTAGGGATGTGATTCTCGAATACTGACATCAAATCCTCTTCAGAAATGATCCATATATAATATATCAGAGGCACGTTCTTTCAAATGGTAGCGTTAGGGGGCAGTTCACCCCCTTACCCTTCCGCTTCCCCCCTCGCCTCAACCCCCCTGTGCGCTGTCCCGGCCCTTACGGGACAAAAGTTTGTGACTGTGGCCCTCTAACCGATGTGAGCTTGCAACTCCAGCCCTAGTTGGCCCTAGGTTGCTTTGCCTGCATCCATGTCAAATACTATCGCACTAATTGCGGTAACTTGAGCTTGAAGGGAAGTTGAGTTTACCCATTCCTTTTTTTGTTCCGTGGAATGAATGGACATGCAGCTTGTCTTCACTTTGTCTCCACAGTCCTTCAAGAACGCCGCATACTTGGCGTCTTTTGCAGCGTCCGTACCAAGTAAAGATTGAGCCCAGGCAAAGTTCTTCGGGCATGCATGGTTAACGCACGTTTTACTGGAAGGTCTTATTAGAGGATCGAATCAGAATTGGAAATCTGTTGCCTCTTTAGTTTGAAAGGAAGGTGGCCTGCTGTGCTCGGCAGCACCACTTTTATCTTTAAATCTACCGCACTTGGAACATGTCCGCCTGCAGCCGTATTTTTTTACAGCGATGCTGTATACATCTCGTTGGTTTGAAAATTTCGTCGCGTCAGCACAAAACTCCTATATGCCGCAGAAATCGAGCAAGTTCCACTACTCCCCACAGACACTCGCGTGCTCCTCTGCTAGCAGATGCGCGCGCTCCTTGCGATTTCTACTCGGACGCTGAGGAAGGGCATTCGGGGAGGTGGACAGACCAACTCCACCTATATGCTGGACCGACGAGCCGACGCACGCAGCGTAGCGAATGAAAGAGCGAAACGAGCAAACGCGTGTAACTGCGCTAGCGTTCGCTGTAGACTCGTGCACAACTGCAACGCCACAACTAAATTTCGACCTCTGGGTGGTTTAGGGGCCCTTTTACAATTGAAAGCAAACGGCATATCTTCCTTTGCAATCACGCGTACAGCTCAGTATTCGTTTCAATAAAGAAAACCACAAAACAAGCATCAAAACCGCATGATGAATGATAAGGTGCCTGCCAACAATGGGAACACCATCCGAGGCATTCCCGATGAAGGTTAGGTTGCAGCTGCTTTGCACCTCACACGAGGGCTTCGAAGGACGTCAAACGGCCCTTCTTTCTCCCCGCGGGTGTTTCCAGCTTTCATATATAAAAGGGAGAGCCGTCTAGCAAATTATTCAGTTCATTCTAAGACTGTGATGGGTAGACCACGGAAATTAAAGACACCAAAAGAACGGCGTGAATGCACTGCTCGCCAAAGAAACAAGTTCGTCTCGCTGAAAATGATCACGGTACCAATCACAGTCTACCACAGTGATACAGCTTCGCTGGACATTCGCGATCGCAGGGCGAGATGTCAGCCAATCTTTTGTCTATGTATGTCGGGAGATGCATAGATATGTTTCAAATCCCGTAACGCTACAGCGAGTGAGATGCAAGGTAACATGCTTGAGCTCGGCGTCAACACAGTGCCTAAACGGGTTGAATAAAATTCATTTATATTTAATTCCCCAAAAAGCAGGCGTGCGATTTTTACAAAGAATGCAGGCCTGCCTCCAGATACCTCTGTTGCACTATGGGGAAAGCGTATACCAATGAACAGAGAACATAAATTCTTAAGGTTCATAATAGTCAGAAGCCTCTCTTTCATTCCACTCATTTTTCATGCCGAATGCCCAAAATGATCTAAAGTATAAAAAATACGATCACACATGCATAGGCGCAGAGAGAGGGTGAGCTCAGTAAACTAATGGAGAAGCCTCATTCGACCACGTCTGATTTACGGTGTTGTGCTTTGTAACTCTAAGGTAGCGAGTGCATTATAGGTTTCGAATCCCATCGTAAAATATATCGCATAATATGCGTAATGTTGTTTTATATTGCATAAACTCAAACTTTTTTAGTAAATCGAGCAAGTAAGGGCCACTTGTGGTCCTAGACGCGCTAGAAAGTGTACAAACATAACGCAAGAACTTCACACAATGTAACGAGTACCTACACATACGTGTTTTTTTTTTAGTTTGAGAAGGAAGAGCGCCTTGCTTCCCATGATGAGCAGGCATAGAGACAAAAGAAATACACAGATAACCCCTTCAGTCTGCAGTATGGGGTAAATTAGTTTTGTTCTTTATCAGTAGCTCAGAAAAGAAAATAAATGGCAACCAACAATAGATCAACAAATAACTAATAGGCTGTAAGAGCGTAGTAGGAGATTGGCTCCACCGGCAATGACTGAGTCGATAATTAAGTTTTCTACCAAACACGCTTCCTCTTTACACGCCGTCACCCTTCCTATATGGCCTCGTAAATATACTCCGTATTTCTGCGTACACAATAGTCCCGTTCACGTCTTTCTTTTCATCAGCAACTAGATTTGCACGTAACGTCAAACCTGGTGTATAGAGCTGTCAGGGTTTGACTTCCGCAAGCAATGTCAGTAATGCCATGGGACTTGGATATGCAAGCACTTGGGAACTCGAGCATTCCTTTATGTGTAGGGCTCCTACCTTGGTGTATTTCATTAGCGCAAAAGCGTCTATTTGTTCTCGAAGGAACGAACGAGTAGAAACTCGTTCGCTTTATTGCAGCCATCCTTCATTTGCGGAACTCGCTCGCAAATAAGGTTAACGCGTTTCGCCCGTAACTGAGGAACAGGAAACGTGAGACAGGAAATATTTCACATAACATGATTGAAAGACTGGTGCTATACTAATATTCAATAATGCGAATGACAACAGCATAGAAGTCCTTCACCTGCAACTAATGCATATAAACCCGGCGTCAATGTTTGGCGCTTAGATTATAGAAATGGAGGCTTTCAATAAATAACGTATAGAATGCCCGATACTTTTCAACATTCCATTATTGATTATGATATGTCAGTTTCTTCTTAGACGTTAGCCTTAGTATATTACAGAAAGAGATCGGTGTTACAGTTTACCATGACGTACCATTTTAAATATTTTCCTCTGCCTTTCCCGCATCAAAAATAATACACTTGGATAGTATTACGCCTGCATTCTTCATTGCTCGTTTGAATAATGTATTGTCGCGAATTCGCTGCTGGTTCGTAAACCAGCGCAGATATAAAAGAGAGTAATGAATCATATGCCAGTAAGTCAACAGGCCAAGTCCTCGATACAGAAAAACATGGACAAAAATATCGATTTTATACATCTTCACCGATTCGCGCGAGCACACTGAGACAAAGAAGAGATAAACAAAGACGAGCGCCATCTAACAACTGGTTTATTTTTTTTTCGAAAACGTTCACTTAACAACTCTCCGATCTGTGCAAACAGGTAAAAAAACATGGCTGATCCCTCCGTCATAGGAATCGGTATAACACGAAAGTGAAACGTGTCTTCGCAGAAGTAGTGCTTATTGTGCAGTGATATATGAGAGCTTGTACAATGTCTATTCGTGTTTGGCAGCTACAGCACCGTTTTGACGTGGATGCACCCATGTTGACGGCGTGTCTCTATCGCGACGATGAACGCCCATGATCATGATTAAACCGTTGTGGTAGCTGACGTTGTGAACATATATTTTGACACAGCGAAGCGTGAATCCCGCGTAAGGATGATAACAAGCTCATAATCAACATTGGTACCCGGTATGCACTTCTTCAAAGCGTCGTCCATTAAGGAGAGAAACGGCACGGTGCGCGCTTTCTAGCACTGGGTGACCGACGCCTGCGCTCATGCATACACTGCCACACACTACGCTTCAGCAACACGGGAAGTAGAAGTTCGTAGCCTGAGCCGCAAATGCGTGCGCCCCGCTGTGCTCTGTATCGCAGGCGCTAGTCTCGCTCCACCAAGGCACGACAATCGCCCGTCGAAATCGCGTCCTTTCTGCAATGCGTATTGCAGCAGTTTTGTTAGTCGGTGCTCTCGCAGTCGGCGGCGGAAGCAGTCGGCGGCGGAAAAATCCCGTTGGTGCATGTGGAAGCTGCACTACTCCGATGAGCCGACGCACGCTAACACGAAGCGAAAGACAAAGAAAAAACGTAACCAATGTAACTGCGTCAAGGGTGCCTCGGCGACGCCAGTGCGGCCAGTGCACCTCGCTGGTATCGAGGCGCTGTAACCACGACCTCCGATATCGTGAGCAATCTCGGAGGAAGCGCTAGTAAGTGTCGATCGTGAAGCATTACTTCTTTTCACCTCTGACAGACGGCGGCACCGCCCCGCCCCGCCCCGCCCCGCCCCGGCCCGCTCCGCGCCGCCTACCTACACCGCCAACAGAGAGCACCGTGCGAAAGAGAATGTGTGAAAGATATACGGCGCGTTCGCGCCGTGTCCAGCATCTGCCGTGTTATCTTGGTCGGTAGAGCGTCGGGCGCTTGCCGTCGCGGCCGCGAGATCGTGGGTTCGATTCCCAGCGGAGGATCTTTTTTTTTTGGTTTTTTTCTTTCTCGCCCGTTGGCGTCCATTTTATCAACGTCATATCCGTGACGGATGTACTTGGTGGACCCCGGCATAAAAGACTTTCGTGTTAAATTCCTCAAAAGCACAGATGGCACAGCTCGTGATCACATGCCTTAAAGGGACACTAAAGAGAAACAATGAATCGGTTTAGATCGATTAATTGTGCACTGAGAGCTCCTATGTCGTTAATTTCGCCACCATAGGTTTATTAATAGAGGAGAAAATCAAATTCAAAGTTTCATTTTTAAATTTCGCGCCTAAATCTCCCCGCTGACGTCACAGATTTCAAAGAGTATCGTATTTTGGCGCCATTGGCTCAACAAAATTACCCCAAACTTGGTATGTTAAGCCTATGGCCCCCTCAAAGGACAAAGTACTTCATTTTTATCGATTAGGAACTACGTAGTCCCTAGTAGGCGCCGTCAAAACATGTGACGTCACGGCGAATGGTGCGGAAACTTCAAAGTGGTGTCGCCACCCGCATTTTGTTTTTGCGCATTTTCTCGCTTACTAAGCGTCTTCTCGCAGCAAGCGTGGTTTTTTTGGTATCGCGAAAGAGTGCTTTACTAATATGAGAAAAATCGTTTTGCTATTTAATGTTCCTTTAACGTACAGACGACAACAGCAAGATTTCTTTCTCAAGCAAGGGAACACAGGGGTGTCTAACACACTTTTCTGCTCGCGCGTGTGTTTCCGCGAATCCGTGAAGATGAATATGTTCCAACTAGGCCGACTTGCAGTATTGCTTCGATTCTTTACTTTCTGACAACGAGGCAGCGCTGCCCGCACAAACTACGACCGACTTACCCTAGCAGAAGCAAGGACAAACGCCTCCTTCGTTTCGAAAATAGGTTGTCGCTGACCGATTTCGCAGGAAGAAGTGTAGTGTCTATTATGCGCATTGTGTTGCCCAAATTATTTGGCACTTCTTATTTTGGACGAAAATTTTTCTTTTGTCATCGTGTATTAGTCATTCATTAATGCTGTCGTTTAGATCGAACAATTCAGTGAAGCATTGCCCAGGCTTCGATAAAGTGCTGGCCGCGCTAACCGCGCATCTTGATTGATAAGATCCTACAGTTTTACTTCAAATCTATGACGATCTAGGAACGCTAATCATAGGCCAGAAGGAGGCGCTTTGCTATAACAGAGAGGAAAAAGAAGAAAAGCGAGGAAAACGATGAAATATGTGCGTATGGGAATTATGAAATTGTACATTTCCAGAAAAATTTATCAAGGGCTCTTTCCGAAAACTTCTTCGATTCCTCTCTAGAATTTTTTGGTCTCGTGATTTATTAGCCGAAAATTACTTTTTCGACCCAGTCTGCTGTACTTCGCAACATTACTGTCTGTAAATTCAACACGACGAGCAATTTTGCTTTATGTAACTGCTTAACAAGTAAAAAAGCAAGCAAAGCACGAAGTGGCCTTGTGCAGGCTCATTGGATTTGCTTTTTTTTTGTGGCATGGCCACATAGAAAACGCCGTTACGTTGGTAAAAAAACTTAATCACTCCCTCAGTATTCATGAATACGGATCAAATAGACTATTGGGCCATCGCTGTGTGTACTGCTCGTGTATGAACGCAAAGCATCGTATAAGAACCCATGCGCCGCCCATATATGATTGCAGCCTCCTGCTCGAGAAATCGAACCCGACTTCATGCTCGGCAGTAGAACGTCATTGATACCGCGGCATTGATACTGCGGCGCAATATGTATATTTTCTGCAAAAAGCTGCGTCGTTACAAGTATACGTTAGAAATAAGAAACGCGTCGCTGCTACTTTAGCGTGCGTCCAATTACAACGCCTTGTTAATCGGAGGCGAAAAAAAGACAATGCATTCATGCTTTGCTGATATAACCCCGAATTCACATAACAATAACTAAAACAACTTAACGTTTTAACTGCGGTGATATTCCACGAAAAACAGCATCGCCACTTTATTATCTTCGGTTTTGTTTACAACGCTTAGGTTTTATTTCCTGCTTTTCATCCTGACTCCCACCCTATTGATTTCCGATCCTTAGTAGTGTATTATAGCGCACTATCAAGATCCACACAACAAAAACCAAGCCTTACCTTTTCGATAGGTCGTGTGCCAAGAAGCTATATTACAATAGAGCTCTACCATGCCAACCTACTTTGCTGGGAGAAAAGCGAGGCAGCTTTCTATTCAAGAAACGTGCACGATGCCACGTAGGCGATCAAAGAAAAGTGTGAGCACGAAATGAAGCGCAAACTTCTGAGCCGGATTTCTTTCAGGTGGCACAAACGTTTTCTACATGCTTTGTTCGCCGCGGTTTTTCTTCGTGATTTTTTTTTTTTTGGGGGGGGGGGGGGGGGGGGCTGTTGCCATTTCTTAGACTTACGCTTCTTTCGTTTACCTACTTTCTACCGGAAATTTCTACGTTCTGTTGAAGGCAGCTGAACGGGAACACATTTTTTTCTCTGCTGTAACGTGTGCGAACCTATGCTAGGAGCTCGATCTAGGATTCAGGGCTCGCATAGAAAGTTCGCCAGTCCTGTGCAATCGATTTTTGGATTTATTTTCCTCGCGCGAGAATACTTAATTCGTTTCTTCCATTTGGGAATGGAAGAATAAGACCTTGGATCGAGAGTTTTTTGAGGAAGGTGCCTTTCTAACAAGAATCTTGTCAGTGCAACGCATAGGTTCTTACAAGCTGCAATCTTAAAACGCGCTACACACAAGAGCAGCTTCGGGGTGAGCCATATGTTTCTGCTTGAAGTAAATTGAATGCGTTTTTTATATTGTGTCCTACGCAATTTTCTTGAGCTGTTCTTTCCAGTTTAGACTTCGTAATTTTGGGTTAAAGGGCTTAGTGTTAAAATGTCGCGGCGGGACGAACAAGAATGCTCTGAAAAAACTGCAGCTTTGTTTCCGAGGAGCTTTTGTATAACACTGAGAAGGGTAGAAAGTTTCGCGATCTGTCTACAGGTGCGCTTGGATGCATTAGGTAGAAGTATGTCGTCGCTACTAATGACTAAAGGGTGAAAAGAAGACGAGGAAGACGAGGACTCACGCAGCGCCCAGCGTGCCGTTTCCGATATGGCAATCTGATTTTTTTTTATCGAGACGACTTATCGTTCCACGTTGCCACATTTCGTTGTTGCCTGAACGTGAACACACGGCCGTCGTTGTTGCCTGTGTGTTGCGCAGCTAAGCACGTGGATGAAAGTCCAATCCCCGGCATGGAGCAAGGAAACAGAAGGGGCATTGCGCAGTGCGATAGAAAGAGAGAAGAAAGAAGAGTATGGCAGGCGCACATGCGCAAACCTTCGCTTGGCCCCATTTTCCCGACAGGGCAAGGCTTCCTGAATTTTTAACAGCTGAGCTGTTTTTTTTTTATTTGCGACATAGACTTGCCCTTAAGGCATAATATTTGTTATGTATATTTGTGTTAAATGTGCGCCGTTAGGCCGGTGTTGTGTATGAAGTGAAGAAGTGTCTTTTGGAATGTGTTGTGATATATCCATCGGTCATAACTGTTTGTGTCACTGTTAAGCTCGCCGTAATTTGTCTGTCGGAAGCAGAAGGGATCATTATCATGAACCGGCACGCGCTCTCTTCATCCTCTTCTTCATCTTCGGCTTCGCTCCCAGAGCACGTGCCGCGATTTCTAGGGCGCGGGATACAATAACCTCATGGGTGAGACAACGAGTACAAATATAGAGAACGAAAGAGAGCGGGAGCGAGAAATAACGAAAGGTAGAAAAACAATTATGCCTCCACTCCACGCTGTGAAGGGTGTTGAACATCGAAGCTGTAAACGACACCCAGAACGATTACCCATTGCGACATCGCTTGTATGGTCTTCCGCATTAGAACGTACAAAAGTGAGATTGGCGTCTGGCCTCCACCGGGTATGATGGTGAAGTGCGTCTGATTTTGCAGACCGGCCATACGTATTCCATCGCACAAAACCGTCTGACTCAACGCGTTCATAGCCATGGCGCATTGCTTTGGGTCACCTGAGTCGTCGACGTTCATCAGCCTCTCGACCTCGTCTTCGTCTATCTCCGCTTCGTCCGGGAGACGTTCGAAAGCCGTGGGTTGAATCGAATGTTGTTGAAATTGTAGTGCGGACTCTAGAGAACCACCTTTATTAAATTTAGAATCTGCCCACTTGAAACGGAGCGTACGAGCCCGATGCATTTTTTTTTTTGCCGATGCGTTTATTGTTCACACGTTTTGTCTTGTTTTGTTTTGTGTTTTGCCTACGGAGGCGAAGCACTTGGAGGGTAGATACACGGCCTCGCTGTAAAAGAAACAGAAAAATTCTTGGCGAGGCGGGATTTGAACCCGCGTTCCCACTATCCGAAGGCGAGAATCGTAACCACTCGGCTATCCAGGCACGTCAGAAACGCATAGCATAGCCTTGTGTAGCATAGTATACCAAGGGGGTGGGAAAGGGAAGTGCGGATGAGGAGTAGTGATGTGAGGACGAGGGAAAGGAGGAGGTGAGAGAGCAAAACATAGCATAGAAAGAAATAGAAAGAGAGAAATACAAATAAAGAAAGTGATAACAAGAAAGAAAGAAAAATTATCACAGAGAGAGAACGAAAGAGAGAGAGAGAGAATAAGATGGAAATAAAGAGGAAGCATGCGAGAGAGAGAGAAACAAAAAGAAGAAAGATAAAGAAATATAGAAAGAGCAAGAGAGAGAGAAAGTGAGGGTGGCAAACAAAGAAGAAAATGACAGAGAAGCGAGGAGGAGGAAAATGAGGACGGGAGAGAGTAAAGCATAGCATAGAGAGAAATAGAGAGAAACAAATGTAGAAACAGAAAGAAAGTGACAGAGAGAATCGGAGAAAGAGAGAGGAAGAAATAGAGAGAGGGAGAGAAAAGAAGGTAGAACGAAAGAGGAAGAATGCGAGAAATCGAGGGAGGGAGAAAAAAAAGGGAAGAAAAATAGAAAGAGAAAGAAATAGGCAGAAAGAGAGATAAATAAATGAATGGAAATGAACAGACAGAAAAAAGGCAGAAAAACGGGAAGATAGAAAAGAATTTGCAGTGGCTTAGCTCGGCTATGCCAGGATATAAGTAGCGTTAGTGAAGGTCCAGCTGATTATTCTGAGCTTTCCAGATTGTCTAGGATTAGCTTGATTGTCATGCTTACTGCTGCTCCAATGACACACACGGTACACGTATTATGTGGCACATGCATATTTATTTTTGCTCAACGTCAGGTTGCTTCTTCATTCTTCGTACGCTGAACCGCTAATTGCAAGGCAACTACTTCGGGATCCGATGACATAAGGTTCTCGGCTCTTCTGCGCCGTTGAGCAGCATTTGCGCTCTCCTTCTCCATGGCGTTACCCACCTGCAAACGCCAGTCAGAGGCGCTATCCAGCGGCACCAGCGCATTGTTAGACGGCGACTGCACAGCGAAGGCGAATAGCTGCGCGCGCCATGGCTGCGACGTCACCCCTATCGAATGCCCAGAGCAGCAGCGGCGAGTCGCGCGCGCCGGCGCAGTCTGTCTGCCTGGCTACGACGCCACTCCCGCTCTCCGCCACCAGCAGTGGCGAGCAGCGCGCGGCGGTGGCGGAGAGTGCGTGAGATGCCGGCTCCGCACTGATCCTCGCGCATGCGCAGCACGGCTCATGAGGAACCACGCGAAATCGGCTCCGGCTAGGAAAGTGTAGCTAACGCTACAAAAAGAAAGAAAGGAAGAAAGTAAAAACTAAAGAGAAACAAAGAAAGCCGCCCATCTTTGCACTTCTTTCTGGCTTGGCACCACTAGCGCGAAGCTGCTTCAATTTTTAGAGCGCAGCTCTTAGGCACCCATTCCTGCGTTGAGCTGCGTCGCCGTTGGCGTCGCCGTAACCGATAGAACGAATGAGGACGAAAGATAGCGAAAGAGAGACTGCCCCAAGAAGATTTCGACCATGAGAGCCAGAGAGCCGCAGTGCTGCGTCTGCAGTGCATCGCGCCTGCTCGTGCTCCGCTGTGTTAGCGTCTGCAATGCCTTGTGTCTGCTCGCGCTTCTTCTGACAGCGCAATGCATGCATCTCGCGCACGGGTATGAGAAAGTGGGTTAACTTGGGAGGTTTGGGTCAAGAAAACGTGCGTTGGTCGAAGGGACACTTTGTGCGTGGAGCGCTCTAGCGGACTCTAAAGGGCCACGTGGATGGGAGGTCCGACCTGATATCTTGACAATCATGAATCGAAAAAAAATCAGGCGTGATCTAAACGGAACTTCAAATAAACTAGACAGTTGTCACTTACCATATTACATTCATTCTGTCACTGTCAATAAAAAGCCCACTGTGTTTTTTTCTGATTTCCCTAAAAATGAAAACATAAATAAACGAATGCTTTTGCAGTAATCTTAGAGGTGTGCATTTTTCATCAGAGGCAGTGCTATTGTTGACGGACGATTTCGGTCGACCTTCACATGTGAGACGCGATCGTTGGATGCGTTAGATCTTTTATAACCAGTTACATTCACATAGCCTTGTGTCTCGCTAGCGCCAGCATCGATTCGCAGCTCCACTCAGTTTTTCGGACTGAAATCTGAGTGACTGAGCAACGGTAGCGTCCGTATAACGTTGCATTGAGATGTCCATTTGAGAAAGAGCATCTACGATGCACGCACGGATGAAACCCTTGGAGTCGTAACGACTCAGAACGAAGGTGCTTACCGCGCGCCCACTCAGGAATTACTTTCTCCCTCGACACAGGGGGCCCTCTTCAAAAGAGTACATTGGAGATTCACGAAAGCATGTTGCACAGAGGCACGCATTCTTTGAGAGCGAGCAGCAAGAACGGCTGTGATAGCGGAACGGCGCAGACTTTTATGCACTTACACTTATGCAGATTGCCGCGAATAGACTTGAGAGCGCAGTATTGTATATTTTAAGTGCAATGGTGTGTTAGCGTCATTAACAGTCATTTACTACTTATGCGTGACGACCCCCTTGTGTGCATGTACTAGTTGACACTGCTTCGAGCAGCGTAACTTAAAACGAGGAACAAAGAAAGGAGTAGGAAAGACAACGACGTCGCTGTTCAGTTCTGCTGCTCGAACCAGTGTTAGCTGTGAACCAACTAGCTCCGGTGAATACCGTTTTGACGTGTATTTGTGAGTATGTTTTTCTTTCTTTTGCATTATTTCCTTTTTAGCATACTTGAAGGCATCATGGGATCACTTGTGACTCTGGCAGAGGGATATACCGTTAAACAATAAAAATTGTTATTCTGGTTTAATGTGCCAAAACCACGATATGATTATGAGGGACGCCGTGGTGGAGGGCGCCGGAAATTTCGACCTCATGGGGTTCTTTAACGCGCACCTAAATCTAAGTACACGGGCCTCATGCATTTCCCCTCCATCGAAAATGCGGCCGCCGCGGCTGGGATTCTTTCTTTCTTTCTTTCTTTCTTTCTTTCTTTCTTTCTTTCTTTCTTTCTTTCTTTCTTTCTTTCTTTCTTTCTTTCTTTCTTTCTTTCTTTCTTTCTTTCTTTCTTTCTTCGTATGAAGGTGAATTAACATCAAAAAGATTAAGGAAGCTTCTCCCTGGTGGTGCCAAGCCTGAAGGAATTGCGGAGCTGGGTAGCCTTCTTTGTTTCTCTTTGGTTTTCTCCTTCTTTCCTTTTCTCTTTCTTTCTTTTTTCTCTTTTTTATCGTTTTTCCTGTATTTTTTCTCTCATTATTTCTAGTTATTTCGATTTTTCGTCCTATTTTTTTCCTTTCTTTCTCTCCCTTTCTATTTCTCGCTTGCTTCCTCTTTTTTTTCTATTTAATACGTGGTTTTGCCTGCGTAACGCCAAGCGAAGACAGCATGCGACAAATTACCATAGCCCGGGCCCCTAAAGTGCTCCGCCCTTAATGAGGGGTATCAAGTATATTCGCGCTGAAATACTGTAAGAACACCTCTACAAAGAAGAGTAGTTACATTTCACTATTTAATTAGATGGAAAAGAAACCTTCGCCAATCATTTTCGGTACCATTTGGTCAATTGTGTTTGTATGAATAAAAGGTGGTGGCGGTGGTGATACTGTTGCCACAGGCAATTGCCCCACCCGAGCGTCTCTTTCCCGTACCTTTATTACCAAGTGTCACCCATGCCCGTGTCTCTCAGATAAATTCTCAGAAATCATCCGCTCACCCTCTGGAAACACTATGTGTTTCAAATCACGAGGCATTTACAGAGAGACCTATATTACCACAAACGACTCACGAATAGACTACCGTTAAACAAAAAAATTCCGTTGCATAACTCTACGCGACTATGCTAGGACATGTAAGGAGCCCATCTTCTGGTATATCCACGCTATAAAAGGGTTTCATACCATAAAGAAACTCGGCACTTCAATATGGCCAAGAACGTTAAAAGCCGAGGCATTAAATGTCTTCACGCAAGACGGCTTTCGGCCTTGTGCGTAGCGAGTTCGAAGAACGGCAGGCCAGAGCACTCCAGCAGCTATTCATTGCCACCGGCGCCGCAGCAGCGTAGATTGTTTTTGTTTTTTTTCTCTCTACGCAGCGTGGCATCTCAGCCACGACAAACTCTGGCGTCGTCGCTACGACGATTGCATTAAGACTGTCACCCGCTGCTAGAGCCACTGAGCAATCATCGATCGCACCGGCTGCTATTGAAGCGTTTTATTCCGGGTGTCTCGCCACGGCGTCGAAACCTTGTGCTCGTGGCACCGAGATTTTATGCCTCGAGGAAGCTCGCAACTTAATTAGGTTTCCATCTAGTGCTCGTACGCCTCGGGCTAAAACCGAAGAGCTAAACAGACAAAAACGTTTTCAGAACAAAAACTAATTTTAAAGGGCAATCCTCAATAATGAAAGGCCACGAAATGGTGGCTATCAGGAACAGATGTGTGAGACAGCGTTGCTCTTAATTTTGCTTGTTTCTGACTCCGACGTGGCTTGAGAAATTGAGATGATGTCATTTGGCGGCGCATGGGCTGCTGGCAGGAAAAGTTTCGCCGTTAGCGATAATTGTAATTGGACTTGATAAGTGCTCCCCGATGAGTAACTTGTAGGTTAAGAAAGATGTAGCGTAATCTTGCGACGGAGCACTTCGGAGAATATTTACCCCGATCCCTATGTGACGACCTTGAGACTGGTTCAACTGAAGACGCTAATGCAGCGAGTGGGAGTTGTCACTCATATGTAGAAGGAGATCGTCCTGAATTACAACTTTCGAGACTCTCTACTATATATATATATATATATATATATATATATATATATATATTCGAGGAAGGTGTTCGCCGGATTCCCGGGAGTAATAGCAGAAGCAAGGTGTTCACGCAGCAAGTGAAAAAGAAGCTTTATTTGACGTTTCGAACCGTGGGCCCGGCCTCCGTCAGAAGGCCGAGGCCTTTCCACTTGTGCGTCCAACACCGTTGCTTCTGCTATATATATATATATATATATATAATATATATATATTATATATATATATATAGATATATATATATGATATTATATATATATGATATATGATACAGACAGGAAGCACCCATCGCAAGTTCAAAAGAGAAATCTGTTTCATCGGTGCATGCAGTGTTCTGGTAATAAAGAATGCAAACGAATGGGATTAAACAAAGCGGTTCACGGTAGATAATCCCCAAAACATGGTTTGCTCACGCTGTTCAGTTAAAAAAAAAAAAAGGAGCGAAAGAACGTTGCATTTGCTGCTAGAGAGTAAGCTCCCAGACACGCTCTGCTGCGGCTCGTATGCGTCGATGTGTGCTCCCATTGGCTAACGGCCGCGATGCGCGGCAAGCACCGTTGAAGACCGGGCAAAAAACCACCGAACAAATGCGTCAAGCCATAGTGGACGACTAAAAATGGGGGGAGTCTTGAGCTTCTGCGACCCTAGTCCTAATTCTCATAGCCAGTTCATTGAAGGCCTTGATACAACATGCCCAGACTGTGGCGCCGCTTGTACATTAGATCACATGCTCTGGCAGTACCCCTCATTACAAGGTTCTCAACGCACGACCTGAGAGGAATGGAGCTCTGAGCTCAAAAGCTCAGAACTTCGACACCAACTCGGGGCTGTCCAGAGTGCCCGCGACGCGGCGGTGATGCTCGACCTACCCGTCGTGACGTGGGAGCGGCCCGCTGGTCTACCGCTTTGAGCGGTAGCTTTCCTCAGGACCTAAATAAAGTTCTCTGTCTATTTGTCTGTCATGAACTCCTTCGCCTCAAGAGCAGAACGCGATAGCATAAGGGGCCCCCATTCGCAGAGCCTTCTCAATTGCTAGCCAGGCTTCGCTTCTAGGTGGACACCTCAGCCGTGCCGCAAGCAAAGGAACGCCTGTGCACGTAACATAGGCCCTTTCAAACTATCCTAGAATGCCAGCTGCAAGTACAGTTGCGAATCGGCCGCTACGCCATTAGTCCTTTCACCAATTCGCAAAGTACCCAATACGCGTCCGCAAGGCAGCACGCGCACCTGCGCATCTGCCCACTTTGTTAATGCTGTTGCTGCTGCTGCTGCTGATTAATTATGCCCGAGTGTTTTGTTGTGAGTGATTCTTCACACAACCCACACGTTGCGTAACTCATGCGTTTTGACGCCTGATAAAATTACACGTGTTAATGGCACTCCTCGCACTACTTAAAGTTCGTATAGTGCTTTTTTCCCGGGCACGTTCAAGCACGGCAGTGTCTCTGTTCCAAATATTCCAGGACAGACAGAGCCACGCACGTGCTGAAAAGTGCGTGGGGCAGTTGGTAAATGGGTTTTTCTTTTTCCGCGAGTCAAAGTGACCCGTTCCTGTTAACAGTGTGCGAAATAAGACTTGGTCGACTGTTGCTCGAGTTTTTTGTCATCACTCAAGTGATGACAGGTGCAGTACAAGGCTATATGAAGGAAGTGGTGGCAAGTGTGCGTTTTTTGAGCGTCCACTTTTCTACTAACTACCTGTTTTATGTTGGAAAGAAAAAAGCTTTATAAGAATGTACGCTACATTGTATTGCCCATGCCAAGGTACAGAGCGCTATATGCTGCAGGCAAGGGTCAGAATGTACTTAGGCGAGTTAAAAGATGCAAGCAGCTTCAAATGAAAAATCTTTCTTTTTTAAATTACACACATGACCACTTCCAGGAAGAACGTATTTTCGAAGAGCGTGGTCTTTATATGCCATGGGGCTCCGACTGCTTAATTTGTAACCCACCTGAAACAGTTGACCACGTCTTTCTTCACTGTTGGGAGGGGTATACTCTTGGGACGTGTTGAGAGGACAATGAAAAAAGAATTTCCGTTAAACCGTCATGGAATTAGATACTTGGCAATAGACAGTAAGGCCGGATCACCATTTGACCTAATCATGATGATTGGCTTGCGCAGTACATGACGCTCACGAATGGCTGGTCTGACCCTAATAGAAAATTTTCGAGAAAGGATGGCCCGGTTTATGGAGGTAGAAAAAACAAAACAATGTCTTCCTTCACGGTTGGCTAGGGCAGAACCCTTGCTTACTATGAAGAAATTTTAAATCGCAATGTTGTTCATGCAGTGGTGGACGGCAGTTGTATGCTTGTATGTTTGTTGTGTCCTGTAACATAATTCTGTTGTCCCCGTTTGTGTGACGTACAACTGGAAACAAAGAAAGAAAAAACGGGCGTGGCTCTGTGGTAGAAAACTTGCTTGCCACACAGAAGGCCTGGGTGCGATTCCCCCCCGGACTGATGATTTTTAGGGGCGAAGCTCCTTATAGCGGCACCCGTTCGTCCCTCGTAGCGTAGTATGTAACCAGTCTTAAGCTTTGACCTGCAAGGTGGGAGATTTTTCCTGTGCGTTGTTGAACAATAAAAAATTCGCAGCGTTAGCTAAAAGCCTACTTCTTCTGTCTCTCATTCCCATTAGCAGCCATTCTTTACCTCCAAGGTAGTGCCTGGTGAGATTTCTCCTCTGCGTGATTAAACAATAAAAATTTTGTTCAAAACGCCGTTGATTGATGAAATAAACCAACAAAAGACGCCAGATGTTTTGTAAAAGCAAAACGAAAGAACGCCAGATGTTTCTAAAGCAAAACGAAAAGACGCCAGCTGCTTAACGAAAGACGCCAGATGTTTTCTAAGAAATGGTTTTCTAAACAATGAAAATTCACAGCGTACATGTAAAATTAAAGTGCGCTGCAAGTCGTCATAACTCATCGAACCTTTAGTATAAACGCGCCCGATCTCACGTCGGTGATGATGTACTGGGCAGAATTCACGGAAGATTCACGGTTTACCGATGAACCTCCGCAGCTTCGCCCACTCATCATCATTCACTCCGTGGATATGCTGTGATTTTTCAAAGCGGCGGAGGTGGCGACGTTGCAAAAGCGGACTCTTGAAAACGCTGCCAGCGGCGAAGTGAACGTGAACCGTGTCACTGGATCATCGGGAACGCGGGAGAGAAACGGAACTCGCGGTCGGTGAGGCTACTGCGGAAGGGTTCATAAACCAAGATGCCCAGTGGGGGACAAGACTTGTGCATTATGCGAGAGGAAATATCACTTCGCGTCATGCTGCAGAAGTGCTAGGGTTCATGAAGTTAGCGCTCCAAGTTCCGGCGATGGACAGCAAGCAGCACACGAGTCGGATGGATGGATGGAAAAACTTTACTTCGTCAGAGAGCAGCTGCGGACGATTCCGTGTTAGATGGCCATCAACCCAAGGTTGACGGCGACCTGTATGGCCCACTCCACGACCCTTGTCTGGACGACTTTGAGTCGGAAGAAGACTTTAATAGTTTGACAGTGGGGGTCGAAAACATCTCGGGGCAGCGAGACTGGATCGTGAAGGCATTCGTTGGCTGGAAACCCGACGCGTGTAAAAGTGCGCACAGGGGCGCAGGCCAACATACTGCGGTACAGGGCGCCTGCATACGTCCGGTCATTTAGGCTCCCTACTACGGTATGCTCAATTTCGCAAGCTGCGTTCTGGAAAATCCATGCTCCGCCTATGCAGCACAGTGTTGACCAACTACGACCGAAACCTAATTCAGCACCCGCGACAAGCCACGCTCAAGCATTTTTATTATTATTTATTTACTTGCATCTATTTCAATTTCTCGGTCACGGACAACCATGATTTTTGCTCACGACCAATTCCTACACTGAGCGCGAACGAAAGCCAGGTGACGGCCTGAAAACACTAATGTGAGGTGGCACGTTTTGCATGATAATATGTGACAGGATACAGCTTCCCTGGTCATTCGCCTTCATAAGATGGAATCGCGCCTAATGTTCTTCAAGCGAAGCTTGTATTGACTGACCTGTGTAGTTTGTGGCGATCTAAAAAACACTCTCGTCGCCCACAAGAAATCCTCCTCATCCACAGCTCGCGCGGCGCAAGAACAAACATAAATTTTCTTTCCGGGGCTGGCGTTTGAACCTGTGTCCCCTGACCCGAAAGCGGGTGCCTTGACCACTAGACCGCGAGCCCATGCTTCCCCAATGTGAACTGAACTTAAGCATACAAATGCGTTCTCCTGACGACGCAAATAATTGGGAAGCACTACACTTCTCATGGGCTCTTCCTTGAAGTATTTTGTGTTGGCGGACTGAAAGTGATCTGCTGGGCAAAGCGTAAGGTGGATATCAGGAATATCACATTTCAGGAACATTCTGACTTCTAGGAAACTTAATTCCTAACCTGAGTTCCTACGATTGCGTAATGGCCCTTTCGTTGGGCCGTTCTACAGTATGACGAAGGCTGCAAAGAACATGAGACAGGGGCGTAGCCAGGGGAGGGGGGGTTGGGGGGTTCAACCCTCCCCCCCCGAAATGTTTCAATTTTGCGTGCGCATATATACACGCTCACATACAAACGCACGCACGAACATACATAAAGTATGATTGAACCCCCCCCCCCCCCGCCGAAAATATTTCTGGCTACGCTCCTGATGAAAGACGCCACGCCGATTCCTCCCGAAAACGGCGTTCCGGGGACGGTCGCTACCATAGAAGGAAGGAAGGAAGGAAGGAAGGAAGGAAGGAAGGAAGGAAGGAAGGAGGGAAGGAGGGAGGGAAGGAAGGAAGGAAGGAAGGAAGGAAGGAAGGAAGGAAGGAAGGAAGGAAGGAAGGAAGGAAGGAAGGAAGGAAGGAAGGAAGGAAGGAACAAGCGGAAAGGCAGGGAGTTTAGCCAGTTCTTAGACCGGCTGGCTACCCTGTGCTGGGAGAAGGGCTAAAGCGGATAAAAGATGATAGAAGAGAGATGTTAGAAACAAAGGAGAGCAAGAAAAGGAAAAAAAAGAGACGGGGAAAAAAGGAACTGAGAATATGACACTGCTTAGAGTCTGTCTCTAAGACCAGTTGTCCGCAAGAAGCGCAATAATGATTTTAAAGCCTTCTGTGCTGACGACGGACTAGGCCAAGGTCCCAAAAGCCTTTGTTCCGACAAGGGGCGATTGTCAAGTTTATCTAGCGCATTCGAGTTTCATACAGTAGCCTAGAGAGGAAACTGGCGCTGCGATCGTTCAACCACCATAGGAATGATGGGAAGTGCATGCTTCGGATTGGATAACGTTAGCTAGCGAACTGTCTAGGGATCTTTTCCTACAGTTTCAGTTTCGTTCTTCGCGAAGCGTGGGTAGTGGGGTGCGTTACAAAGCACTCAAGCAGAGAATTTGTTGTTCAAAGAGGCTAACGACCGCTACGTCTTATGATTTTCTGCGACGTTGCATCTTTACAGGTTGTACTTGACAGTTTTAGCAAAGCGTCGTGAACTCACCGCTGCGCATAGATGTAGCGTCCCATGCCAGTGCAGGAAATACATAAGGTTCACGTTTTTTATAAACGCGTCTTGCCAAAACTCGTTCAAATCGGCTGCAAAACGACGGCGAAGCTAGGTAGACGCACCGTCATGCTCCTCTGACTTGACTTCACAACAAAACTAGGGATGCTTTGGAAGCAGATCACTTGGACAGACGCACCTGGCATCGCAGCAGACGATAGGTTAAGTGTTTTTCACTCAATACAGTACAGTTATTTTCGTAAATCAATAATGCGCACTTTCGAGGGAAAAACAAGCGTGTTTGTCTTGAAGTGTTGTAAAAAATAATTCATTATTTGGTGATGCCAAACCGGGAACACAATTGCAGAGCAATGGATAAACCTCCTTGAATGCATACCCTGGCAATGCATACACTGGTGGTTGAGTTGTCCAGGTTTCACTTCCACTTTACGGTCACGTAAACTTTTTGCAATAAGTTTTACGTACAAAACAATGAATCATGATTTAATAGGAAATAACTTCATAAAAGTTTGTTTTACACTCGGCAAACAAGCGTCGCGAATCTCAAGAACGAAAGCCATCCGAAGCAGATCCGAAGCCTGTACTTCCCATCATTCCCATGGTGGCTCAATCGCCATTGAAGGAGCCCGCATAGGCAGTAGCGCCAAATTCCCCTCTAGGTGTTATAGTAAGAAACTTTACGGCCGTTACCTATAAAGAAAGAAAGAAAGAAAGAAAGAAAGAAAGAAAGAAAGAAAGAAAGAGAGAAAGAAAGAAAGAAAGAAAGAAAGAAAGAAAGAAAGAAAGAAAGAAAGAAAGAAAGAGAAAGACAGTGTGTCAGGCCCGTCGACCCTGAGCTTCGCTTGGTCCCATTTCCCCGATTGGGGAAAGGTTCCTGATCTTTTTTTTTTAATTTCTATGGCACTCTCCTCCTCACAACCCACCATAACCCGCGCGCCGGTGGTCTGTAGTTTTATTACGAAGTAGTTGGAAGTATTCCGACAAAGCACTTGTGGATAAATATGGGCTATGATCGTTCGTGTTTAAAGACGTTAGGTCAAAGACGACGAAAAAGGAAGCCAATGAATATTATTTTCCGTTTATTATTATGAGGTAGCCCTAAACGCTTATAATACGTACAAATATAAGCGATTTTTTAACCTGAGCAAGCGCTCATGTCATTCAAGATAGCGTGTGGTTGGGTTGCATTGACACACTTCTCTTCATTGGCAGGGGTGGTGGCGGTTTGGCTAAACCCACTGGATCGGGTCGCCTGCGCTCAGTGCGCGGTGTAGCCTGAACAGTGAAAAAAGAGCAAAAAAAAAACACACCCAGTATACACCAAGGAAGCGGGTGAATAGCCGGATACTGGATGTCTGTTTGCTCGGTTGTCTCCTCTGCTGCATTGCAAAGGATGCATTGCGTTTGCAGCCCGTCAACATAGTGTGCCCTCCAGCACCGTGTAGGTAGCGCCCAAGAGAGTGCCTTCGCCGACAAACCACCTCCTCGTGAATGGTCGAACAAAGCTGCCTTGGCAGTATCCCTTTTCCCTCTGGAAGACACTGTCACAGACAACTTCTTCTAGGCTGCTTTCACCCACTCTTCCGTTTCTATTTGCCGCACCAGCTGTCGTCTGGCACTGCAGCCTTCACATCACCATGCGTGGAGTTCTAACAGAGAGTGTGGAGGTGATACCGATCTCGCAGGGTGCGTGTGCGACGTGCCCATCGTGTTGAGCGGCTGGCAAAGATGGTGTGCATCCATCCCTGTCGCGCGAGATTGGCATTGGGGAGGCGCATGAAGCGCTTCTCGTACGTTGCCTTGCATATTTTTGCAATGTTTTGCAAAAACAGGGCACTGTACTGACTGGGCGGACTGCACAGTGCTCTGTAGTCGGTTACAACTTAAGATTAAAAAACGTGGCGCGCTCCACTCTGTTAAAGCCATTGAAACAGCGCAGCTGATGCGCCCTGTCGTCAGGCTCCTGCCTTTATACGTTTTTTTGTTTGTTTTTAGAAAGCCTTTCTATAGTCGGTTACGCCCTAAGAATAAAGACTAAGAATAAGAATAAAAAACTTTGCAGTGGCTTAGCTTGGCTATGCCAAGATATACGTAGCGTTACCAAAGGTTCAGCTGATTATTCTTAGCTTTCCATATTGTCTAGAGTTGTCTTCTGTTCATTCTTCGTACGCTGCACCGCTAATTGCCAGGCAACTTTTGGGAGTTGTCTTTTTAGCAACGAACAGAGATCTGTCGTGCCTAATAACGTTGACTGCGCAGTCTAGGTTCATCTGTGATGTTTCAAGCAGGAAGCGTGTGTGTATTCATTGTACGCTTGCGTTGAAGGCTGTGTTTGTCTCAGACACAATCGACGACGCACACTCCACCAGCGTGTTCTTTGAACTTTTGTTTTCTTGGTGAGGAGGAGGACGGTTGCAAATAAATGATATTTAATTATGATTGCATCATTTTACGTAGGTCGAAGTAATCAGTCCTATCTAATAAAAGTGCCACAACGGCTGTGTAGAGTACCGAACAGTGAAGCGAGCTTCTAAAGCAAGCTTATGTCCCCGATGTTTTCTCTTTGGAAACGCTTGGATGAGTTATGTAGGGCTTTATGGCGCGAAAGCAGCACTGGTCATGATGCAGAGGAAACGCACGGAGGAGGCAGAGAAGAACATTTTTGCCATAGGAACACAACTCGTCTACAAGTGCGACAGCCGAGCAACAAAAAAGCCAGGCCTGCGCTGAAACCGCAGCACAATCACAGCGAAAGCTGGAAGAGCGGCGTTTCTAGAGCCATTTGTAAGCTCTCTTGGGGCTACAATACAAGTACACTAGAAAGGTACCCACTACGCCATAAATCACAATTTTTGTGAAGTTGGGAAGCACCTACTAAGCCATTATTCGTCATTCTGCGGAGAAGCGAGGCACTAGCTACACGTCTGTAAGGTATTATGCGCACTTTGTTGACGCGACGACTGATTACGATGAAGAATCATGGCTCAGCCCTTTGTAATGGGTTGGAAGCTTTAAACGGCCGGCCAGTTATGTAATTTGCATTGGGTGACACCCGGTCGCAATTTCCCTCTCCCGTCATGCTGTATAACATACGTTGACGTGGGAGGGAGACGGGGGGGGGGGGGCGAAGAACTTTACTGAGACCCCGAGGAAGTGGATCATGCGCTTATGGACTTCCTTGGCAACCAATACAAGTGCACTTGCGAGGAACCCACTACGCTATAAATCATTGTAATTTTTGAGAAGTAGGGCAGCAGGCACTGTGCCATTTTTCGTCATTCTACGGAGAGCGTTGGTACCTGCTAAACGCATGTAAGGCATTATGCGCACTTTGTTGATGCTGTGCCTGATGACGATGAAGAATTATGGCAGATCCCTTTGTAATGGGTTGGAAGCATTCAAAAACCTACTTGTTGCGCAATTCGCATTGTGTGACGCCTGGTTACAGAATTCGCGTTGTGCGACGCTTGGTGCTAATTTTACTCTTCAACCACTCTATATTGCATATGCTAATGTGGTTCCTTCCCGACATGAAACCTGTATATGACCTTTTTGCAAAGCAGATTCAAGCACCGGCATGGCTTTCTAGTGGTTGACGGTATGTGTGTATACATGTTTGTGGTGTCATATAACATAATTCTGTAGTCCCCGTTTGTGTGATGTACAACCGGAAATAGAAAAAAAAAACGGCATGGCTCAGAGGTTGAATACTGGGCTTCCACGCAGAGGGCCCAGGTTCGAACCTCGTTCCATCCTGGAATTTTTTTCTTATTTCGTTTTTTTTCTTATTTCGAGCGATACTGGTTACGGACACCGGCGGCGGCGGCGGCGGCGGGCAACTACGGCGCCAAAAACGGCCGGTGAAATGATCGCATAACAGCTTTCGCTGTAAAAGCGAACGGTGGGAGCTATTGTGTGGCGTCAAACCGCACTTAAACGCAAAGAAGGTCGCATATTCTCAAATGAAGTTGAAGGTTATGTGACTAAACAAGCGCGTCTTAGGAATCTTTGAGACAAACTGATTTTGTTGCATCTTCCTCCACTGAATGCGTAAACAGGGAAGTACGTGCTAGAGTTCGAAATGTATTCACGCTTAGCATTTCATGTAATGTGTTAAACTCGCGCGTTCGTCCCCAAGGCGTTAGTCTTTTCTTAAATTGGTTGCACTTCGATTGGACACGCCCATTTCATGGTAGCTTATTATGCGTTGATCTTTTGACATGTCCTCAGAAGCAAGTCATGCACTAATTAGGCCATCAGCATCAGTAATGGTTTGTGTGAGGAGTTAACCAACCGCATTCGTCGCTATGCCCTGTGACAACATTACCAGGCAGAAGCCCATTTGCCACCAATAGAAGCATGTTTGCAACAATATATCTCCTGATTGGATAATAGAAAGATCGCAACCTTCATTAAGTTCAGAACGTTCACTTGCGGTGGACGCGTGCGCACATTCAGTGTAACAAGTGTCTCTTTCCCAGTGTATCCCACCAGGATAATTCCTCAAAATTTCCGCCGCACCAGTCTTCGAAACTGAGTGTCGAGGAGTTAGTATCGGTGTGTAATGAAACAATGCAACCGCTACAGTTCTTGTTAGTAATGAAGCGCAAGGATATTAAAAACATATCCGGTAAAGTATTAATAACAAAGCTAAGCTACAACTCCACTAATATTGATATAGCGGGAAGATTTAAGACCTTAAGTGTTGTTTTTTCTCTAAAATCTCTATATGGATACACATACAACCATTAGTTAATCAAAACAGTTGCCTCGCTGATGCAGTATATGCCGTGGCAGGTATCTGCTAACTCCTGGAATCAAAGTATACTCTAAAAGAAAAAGAAAGATTACCTGTTAGACTTTCTGGCTCATTCTGAGTTGCCACACATATAACTGTTTTTAAAGGTACACGCTAACTCTATTTTGGACATCACTATACTGTCGTTGGAGAGCCGTGGGAGCCCACACTCTCATCTGTACGCTCTGATCATATTTTCACCAGTTCTTTCTGACTAATAGGCGACGCAACCAGTAGAAGTGACGAGTGATGTATAAAAACCGACGCGCTTGGTCCGCAGATCGGATTTTCACCAGTTATTCCCCAACAGTGACCGATGCAACCGGTGGAAGCTCTTGGTCTCCCGCCGCTGTTAAGCGAGCTTACCAAGCAGAGGCTCATCGGCGGCGACGTAAGAATCTAGAATCCTCGTCCGTGAGAATCAAGCATCGGTGCAGCATGTCCAACTTGCATGCACCCGTTTCTCTGACCACAAGGCTTCCAAGCATCACCATCAAGGACTCGGAGAGGGGTGTTTCTTTAGAAAAGAGTATGGGCGAAAACTAAAGTTATCTGTAATTTCAAGTACATACATCTCGAAATGAAAACACTGTCAGGGCTGCACGCAGCTGTTCCGAACGCACCGACAACAAAGACGGAAACCACTGTATGCCAATGTTGATGGAGAGAGAGAGAGAGAGAAACATTTTAATGAAAAGCTAGAGATGTTTGCCTGGCTATTCACCTGACATGCTACTACAAATGCTGGGTGACGATTATGATATATAGATTGATAAACACATAACACATACAGCCGCACAGCTGCACAGCCGCACACACGCGTAGATTACACTGTTTACAAGGTTTCGTTCAGGCTCGTGGCCCGCAAGAAAGTCAACAGCGCTTTCGTGGCGCGTAGCACAGGTGCTGCTTTTCCATGGGGCGGAATATGTCGCAACTCTGAACACGAGCCTGTTGAAGATGTGGTAAGGCCGCCTTCAGAGACTGTCTCTCTGGTGCCTATCGCTTGCATTCACAAAGAACATGATTCAGATCTTCTGGGACGTTACATTGCACGCACATTGGTGAGTCCGACAGCTTAATTCTGCTACTAAAGTCAGTGGCGTAGCCAGGCGTGTCCCCCCCCCCCCTCGAATTGTTTTTTTTTTTGTTTTGCTATGGCATACAGAGCCCAAGATTACACTTGACCACATCTGCCTGCCCGGCCCCCACTTCAAATCAAGAAGATGCCCCCTCCCCCCGGAAACATTTCTGGCTACGCCCCTGCCGGAAGTAGATGGTGTATGCGACGTTTAGTCTGATGCGGGGAGAGCATGTTTCCTCTTGCCTGTTTAAGTCTCGCGGCATATTGAAGTCACACGAGGATCGATCTTGTAAAGAGGTACATACTGGTCACTGGCATCTGTCCAGAGGGATCGCTGGAGGCGCCAAGCGTGGGCCGATACGAGTGTCGCGGCATCTTTTCTCGAGAAAGGTATCTCGATGATTTCTCTCGAGGCGTCATGTCCAGCTTTGGCTGCGCCATCAGCCTGGACGTTGCCTTGTATTCCACAGTGCGCAGGTATCCATTGGAAAGCAATGCGGCGATAGAGGTCGCAGGCTTTGTTGCATAGGCGCTTGATGTTCATGACGAGTTGGTCCTGCGTGCGTGGAGACTTCAGATACTGTAGCGTCGCTCTTGAGTCATCCGTTAGCTTCAGACAGCGGTCCTGTGGTGCGGAGCGTGCTCCCTCTACATTATCAAAGCGCATCAATGCCTACGGAGCCATCGTGGAGAGAGAGAGAGAGAGATAAAAGCGAAGGAAAGGCAGGGAGGTTAACCAGGTTGCACCCGGTTTGCTACCCTACACGGGGAAAGGGGGAAGGGGAGAAAAAAGAATAGAGAGAGCAAGGAGGAAAGAGAGAACAAGTAATACGCGCACACACATCAGTGTTCACCACACACACAGAGACAGTCACAACAGAGAAATAGTGGAAACTTCCTTTGTGGTCAATAGCCACATTTGTGCCTGGGTTCAAGAACAACAGCGTACACCCGGACCAGCACTAACATATTTCACAATACAACACGTGGAAAACAACAGGGCTCACCGTCATATTTACACTGATGGCTCTGTCACACCGACATCATCTGCAATTTGTGTCTGGATTCCATATGTCAATGTCATCATCTCAGTGATTCTTAATCACAGTACTTCGTCTACACCCACTGAACTCGCAGCACTACGGGCTGCTTTTAATTACATCGTAGACCACAGACCTGCGTACTGGTCACTGTTGATGGAGCCAATCGTGTAACGACATGTCAACATGCGTAACCTTCAAAAACCTGCGTAGTTGCTCCGGCTCTGCTTGCTGATCTCGTCTGCAGGCCTGATTGGCATTATGGGCAACTTCGACGAAAATGTTCAAATGCGATATTCGTTATGATTCGTTTCCAACTTTAAAGTTACCATCTGATGGGCGCCTCAAGTTACACTGAAGCCGGAACTACGCCTACATAAACTACAGCCGCTGTGTGGCACAGAAGATGGCCGAGACATTGGCACAGTTCTGCAATTGACATATTACGTTACTTTTATTAATGCGGAGCAAATTGTAGGAAGCATATCAGGTAAAGCGATCGATGTCTGTTCCCACGCTCCCAGTTCACTGAAGTATATTAGGATTTCTTTGGAACAGGTTTCGGTCGCTGTCCAAACAACCATTTCCCAAGATAAAAAAAAAAGATCACGCCATATCCACAAAGTGAGTGATGATTGAAGAGCTGGCTCGGAGATAATTGGGTAAACCGCGAATGCTCCATACAATTCCTCTACTTTCATACAAAGACGTCACACGTTTTTATAGTAGCGATTGTGGTCAGGTTGATGTCGAGCCACAAGCGGTCGCAGACCTTGCAGCTGTGGCCGAACGTGTGGTCGGGGAAATCGAGGAAATGTGGTTTTGCCTGCGTTAATGTGATCATCAAGGCGCTCGAAGAAGTAAAGGAAGAAGACTTCTCTTTCGCGCGAGCTGCGCCTGTAGCGGTTGCCTATGGAACTAAGGTTAGGCTTACGACGCGGGATATTGCCCCAGCTTAAGAAACTTGCGATCCAGCTCCTAAAAGGCGTGTATCCGACGCATAAAACTTGGTTGTAAATCAAACAGAGCTTAACAACGAGCTCCTTGCTGACTCCTTCGCATAACATTCCATTCTCACAGTTCGATGAATCTGCCAGAATTTTAGATGCGAAGCAGCTTTTGCGCTGAGCTGTGTCCGTAGTTCCATTGGCGACCATCCCACCTAGCATAGCCATCTGAGCGCGCGCTCACTCCAAGGAGAAGTCTTCTTCCTCTTGTTCTTCGACCGCCTTGATGATGATACGTGCAGAGCACTTTAGGGGCTGCCGTATGCTGTCCTAGCTTGGCGTAACGCAGACAAAAGCATGTGTGCTAGCACGTGCCAGCACGCTCTGGCCTGGGTAATGGGCTGGGAAAGACGCTGAGGCCTCTCCCCCTTACACTCTCTTAGCAATCACGTGATGGCGTCGGGGAACGAGATTCTGCAGACGTGCGACGAACCCGCGTGGCGTGCTCCAAGAAGAGTTCGGGAGGAGTAACAGCAACAGCAACTACAGTGAATTCATGGTGTGCTCCACTTCCAAGGACGCGTTAACATCGAGCAAGGTGCCCGTGACGAACGGAACTTTAAGTCGACCCATGCGCTCCTTCGCATCCCCACATGGTTCCCTTTAGTGGGAGATGGTGCAATGTTTTTAAACGTCACTTTCCTATCAACTTTAATTCTCCTTACCCCCTTCTCCAGCGCAGGGTAGCTAGCCGGCCTGAGAATAGGCTAGCCACGCTGTCATTCCGTCTATTTCTCCGTTTTCCTTGTTGATTGCAGCCAACTGTCAGGATTTGTTCGTGGCTTCGTGGTTTATCACCGGGAACAAATATGCAACTTACATTGCTTAGAACGCTAGTATATTCAAGACACCTATATAAGTAAATAGCATACATTGACAGTAAAATTGTACAATAAATAGTAGGAGGCGCAGTGCAATACACCTAGTTGCGCAATTTGCGTCAAATCAGAAGTGGCTGTTGCAAGAAGAACGGGCGATATTGCCAGTCTGTTCAGAGAGAATGCAGTGAGCTCCTTTCGAGTCAGTTGTAGGCAAAAAGTCACAGTTTCGGCGCAAGGGCGAAGCAATGAATGCGATAGCAAGAAACTAATGCTATACGAAGTGAGGCTCGCCAATGGATTCTCTCAGTTTGAACAGCGCTCCTGTTGCAAAGGCGGCCGAAGCAGCGAAGGAAACTAGCGTGCTTCAAGTGTCGAATTGTGACACTTGATAGTTCGCGCTCATCTTCTGTTTGTTCGTTTAGCGGCGTCCCTTGAGCTCCAGTGACTTTCGTACGCTCCGTAACATGAGTGCGGACATCACGGTGAAAGCCTGAAACATTCCTCTTCCCCTCACCACGAGAAAACCGCGCGAGCAGACAGCGGAAGAGCAATGTTCTCCCTGCGCAAATATACGAAGAAGCTAGCGAGCTCGCTGACGACTTTTAAATGCGCCCGTCGCGCTCCTAGCGCCATCTCGCTGGTAATGAAGAAACGCTTACAGGCGCCTTCCGTCTCTGAGTTCGTTCAGCGGTAAAGGGTGTATATATAACGCTCGCCGTTAGCTACGTGGAGTATCTGCGTTTCGTGGCGTAGCGGTTTGCGCCACTCGTTGCGGAGCGGGAGGTCCCTGGTTCGATTCCGCGCTTCGGAAGCATTTTTCTGAATTATTTTTCTTTGGGGCTTTTATATATATATACATACTTATACATATACGATTCATGACGGCGGCGACGGGGACGGCAAAAACCAGTCGAGACTGTGCATATAATTGATATCGCAATAAATTAAGAGCGCAGTGTTAAAGTCTGTGAGACAGCATAGTTTCGCAAGTGCACGATGCAGAAGTTGCAATGCTAGAACGAAGTAACGCATGACAGTAAGTTGCATTAAAGGCTTCATTTCAATACGGCAGTTGCATACATTCGTGGAATAATGTACATCTGAATTACCAGATCAATGTATATCGAACAGAATGCCGCTGCAGTGTCAATTCCGGCATAGGTACTTTGGTAAAGCATTAACACCTTTAGAGTATTTTTCCGCTGACACATTCACAGGGCCAAAATAAGAGCCACGGCCATACAGACGTCTACAGTATCTTGTTCAGTTTTATCCGCAAAGGTGACGCCATGTTTAACCCTTTGCGGTCCGTTGTCGGGCAGCGCCCGACAACGCAACACGGCCGTAGCGGTACGCTGTCGGGCCCCGCCCGACAAGGGTGTTCGTGGTTTAAATTTTGCTGTTTTCTCACCGCGAGTCGCGCGCATTTTTTGTATACATGAAGGGCCATCTCTTGAGGAATAAGTGAGCTTTGTTTGTTGAGGTTTTACTTTTTTGACACTAGGGTGCAGCACTATGATCAGCACGGGGCCTAGAGCGTACCCACTCGCGCGCGCGGTTCGCTGAGAAGCATGGCCACGTTTTCACCGCGTGCGTTTTACGGCGGTGCTTTTAGCGAAAGCGAGGATGACTTTAGTGACGAAGAGAATTACGTGCCTCCACCAGACAGTGATGACAGTGATTCGACAGAAGTGAGTGACGAAGACGACGACGGCGGCGGTGGAAACCTGCAGTAATAACCCTGGCCTGCACACAGGGGAATGCTTTGAGCGGTATCATACGTTGCCCAAATATCACTAAAAGAGTTGCCTGCAGAATGCAGGAGCAAAAATAAATATCCTGTGCGTTTCTCTTCCACAGCTTGTGTTTTTATTCGCGGCGCCAGAAACTGGCGAAATAGTTTCGGACCGCTAGAGCCGGAAAGTGGGTAAAGGTTTTGGACCGCAAAGGGTTAACTGAATTTCTCTTCAGTCATTGATGCTTAAGTTGTTTCAGCTCTTTATTCAGCTCTTTATTACAGACAGGATTGTATCGGATACAAGTACAAAAGGTAGATGTGCTCTGCCTGACGTGTTGTTGACATAATTATCGATTTCAACTTAATTGGTGTTACCTCAACGCAATGAAGTGCCCCGAAGTTTCAGCAAACTCTGGTGTAGGGGAAATGTAACATTCCGACGACTTTCCCCGAGTAAATTAGCTCGGCGTCTTACCTTCCACAGGGCTCGAACGTTTCTATAATAGCACTTTCAACTTATTCAACTGTAAAGAGGTAAAATATGATTATATGCACACCTTCTAATGGCTAATACAGAAACAAACATTTTGAATGAACAGGAAGTATTTTCGAAATAAAAATATGTTCAGCACAATCGGTTGCGCGTAGGCCGATGCAGTAAAAGATGATGATGAAACTGATGACGTCCTCTCCAGCTTCTACATCGTGAAATACTCCTAATCAAAACTAGCATGAAAATCCTTTTACGCGAAGCGTGACGTTGAGATATTTTTCAGAACCTTCTTAAGCTTACGGTGTAACCCGTTTTAAACAGATTCCTGTGCTCTTTTCGCCGCACTTTTATTAAAAATCACGAGATAATTCCTCAACACATTTGAATATTGTATACAAGTATTACCGTATATATTTACATTTGAGCCAGACAAAATTCCTATGAGCGAATAATTTTGTTTCCGTAAGATTCCAGGCATATCATTGGGCGGACATATTAACGTCGAGAAAATGTGAAGTGCATCATTTGTTGTACATTCCGCCATTTCAGTTTTTGAAGGGCGTTTTCAGCCTATCAGAAGGTGGGGAATATCTGAAAAAGGAGATATTGATCGCGCTTCGGCGCTATATGTGAAAATCACAGAATGTTTCAATTCCCAACGCCGCCCTCTCGTTTCATATGAAGAACTTTTCCTTCCGATTTTTTACGACCCGACTGATCCCACGTTTAAAGCTGCACATGGTTCCATGCTTTGGCGCTTTTCAGCTACACACGTACGAGCTCTATTGCAGGAAAATTGGTTTTACAACTCCATCCTGTTGCACTTTCAAAGTGCAGCGAGATTGAATTTTAAAACAGATTTGAGCCCCTCGGGTTTCTTTTCTCAAGGTAAGCGTCAGAGCGGGAAGGACATCTACGCTTGAAGTGAGAAAAGGTGCCTGCCATTTCACATGTCTTTATGCGTTGAATATGCGATCTAAGCGACCTACCTTTTTCGATAACTTGAATATTCATGAGCAAAAGAAGAAATTCAGTTTATGCTGCTCGTTTGAGCTTGTTGAATAGTAGTTCCTTGCACCGAACTCGTCACAAGTAGCAACCACAAGTGAAGGAAGCAAGGCATGTTATGTGTATTTGTTATTGAAGCAGTTTAGAGGACGCCATCTTCAGTGAACGCTTGTGGAAGAGACGCTCCGTTTTGATCGCTTCATACCGCCGTCTTTGCACTGACGTTCTTTCTTGCCTAAGTCAATGTATCTTATTGAAGGCCATGCGGCGGTCATCTGAGAAAAATTCTACATATTAGTTTCAAGTAGCGGGCATTTCGGAACATTTACTTAAAATGAATACTCTAAAGTGCATAAATGCGCCATCAGTACATTTATTTCCTTGATTTACTCACTGGACTACCTGGAAGATGTTCCGTGAATCACAGGAATAATCAAAACACCCTGGCTGCAGTTGCCTCTCTGCCGACGACCACATTATTAGCCTTATGAGCGAAAGTAAAATAAAACTGCTCCTGAAAAAGATAAAGCCGAACAGGGGTTTTCATGTTGAGTAGTACAGCCTTGCTTGCTTCTATGACATAGCCACGGTCCAGCGTTTGGATGTGTTCGGTTTGTTGATCAGTATGCCGAGAAATGTTCTGAAGCGCAGAAATTGAGAGATCGTTGATAGCGCTAAGCTCTGAAATATGACGCCTTTGGAAACTTTTGTCACCTCTTGGCTTTCGGGTTGAGCAACAGATTCGGTGTTTTCTTCGCTCGTAGGATATGAATGTGGTGGCGCCTACGCATAGAGGCTACGGCATGGCTATAGCTTCAGCATGCGAGGATAACGTTGCTGTCGTTGCAATAGTGCTTTCTTTACAATCATAGCGTCTACTCCAACAAGTCGTATTCATGTCCAAGTATCAAACCGGAAAAGATAGCGGAAATCTTCCATAATTATTTTAGAGTGCAGCTCTTAGGCGCCCGTTCTTGCATTGAGCGGCGTCGCCATCGCCGTCAGTGGCGTAAGCGACAGACATGAAAAAGTAGCCGCTAGACATCAAAAAAGAAAATGAGAACAAAATACCCATGATCGAATGGGATTTAAACCCGGGTCCTTTCCGTGGCAGTCGAGTATTCTACCACAGAGCCACGTTGGTGCTTTAAACTTATTTGCAACAAACGACCCTATACGGGCGTTACGTCGGGCAAGGAATCGTGTTAACCTATGTGATATAGCGTGAACGAAGAGTAATATAACAACCAGTCATCACACATTGGTAATTGGGCAACGAGTATGTAGTTTAATGCTTCCCACCCAATGCAAAGTGCTCAGCCATAATTCTTCATCAGCCACGTGCAGCATCAACAAAAGTACACATAATACCTTACAGATGTGTAGCGCGTACCACGCTTATCGCAGAAAGACGAATAATGGTGTAGTGGGTGCTGTCCTACTTCACAGTAGTGGCCTACATAGTCGATACCTTGCCGAAAGCCAAAACTTCAGATACACTTGGCCTTGCCCCAACACGAAGCGCAGCTTCGTGTTGGCGCACGGCTTCTGTGGCATCAATGATAGCGCTCGTCTCGTGTTTATGTTGCTTTCTTGTGTCCCCGTAATTTTTGCGCTACCTGCTCTATGATCAATGATTGCCACAGAAGCGCTACGTTCCTTCATTTCGGTGTCGAGTGACAAATCAGACAGCAATGCAAACATTACCGCAAATAGTAACAAGCTCACTTGTTCCAAGGAATGATGTCATTTCAAACGGAAACATACTGAAGGTGTAATTTCACTGTATGGTTACATCTGCAAAATATCAGTGTGCAAGTATACTCTGTAGGATTACCGAATTTATTAGCAGGCCAAACTCATAGCGAGCGCTTCATCCTTTTCGCAAGACCTCTATGAACACGTTGAAACCAGAGCTTGTGTCAATAGTTGGGCATCTGAAGTTTATGTGCCTGCCTTTTGCGCATACTGATTAGCTAAAGGGAACATTTACAGGAGAACAAACAGTCAGCATTTGAGCTCCATTATGTGAGCACCGTTCAAACAGGTCTCACTACCTTGTTCCAGTTAACTGCCTTTACGAGGTCATTTCTAAGTATCCACAACCATAGGCATGCTCAGCGTTCTTCATTGGGAGGGGAGGGGATGAAATGGGTGAAATTTCACAGCAGCTCCCGCCCCCTTCTCTTCTCAATCCCCTCCCACTAAGGCCCTTACGATCAAAACGCCATGCAAAGACGAGGTAGCAGAATTGAAAGCTGGGCCAGTTGGTGACAGTTCTTAAACGTATTGAACGAAATCGCAACCATGTCGACGCGAACGCATCGTGGTTGCGCTGTGCTGCAATATGTTAAAGACAATGTACATTTTTTTTAGGTGGGGTCGGGGGGGCTACCCCATTGACCCCAATCCCCCTCTGTGCGCACGCCTATGTCCACAGCCTTCTTTGACAATTTTATTAGAAAGAAGAAAAGGTAGAAGGAGAGAGCGAGGCGTTTGCTGCTGTTGCACTGGTAGCCCTAACATTCGATAGCGACAGCTTCGTGTGTGTAGTTAGCGCTGTACTGAACACCTTTGGTAATTATTGCTTTTTGCGCGTAGCGTTTTCTATGCTGCAAGCACAACGTGGCCCCGGAAGAGCAGCTTCTGAGGCTAACGCGTCGAAGCCCAGCTAACCTTGTTCCCGCGCTAGTCAACTTTGCTTGCACAGCCGTCTTTATCACATTACCACGCGGCCCTCTTCCACTACCTTTTTAGCGCACCTCCCTTCCGCAAGGTGACGCTTATGGTTGCAAAAAATGGCCCTGATACGATTAACCAAGATAATGTTAAAGCATCAATAGCGTTTGTAGTATGGATTTACTTTGTCATTACACTATATCACAGAGCTGAACAACTTTGCAGGTTTTAATAAGATGCCCCCGATGTTGCATGCCACGGATCATTTGTTTTCGGAAAAAAAGGGAGGGTGTTACGAGCCTAATGTTTGAACATAAAATAATGCAGCTCCTGTAAAATGTGCTCAGATTTATTCATTACAATGTACTGAAGAAAGACAGACGATGATACTGCTTTCTTGATTCTTAATTTTGCCATCATTTATTCCAAATTACTTTCATGTCTTAGTTTGCTAACCAAACTGAACATCGTAATGAGGGTCATTTGTATTCTAGCCGTGGGTCATGTTTCTGCTTAGACGCGCTTTACGCCCGCGTGCTTTCTAATGCACGCTACGCAAGGGTCTCCATTCGTGTCCGCTGACCCATATCCTACTCATCTTTCCAAGAGTTAAAGATCAGAGAACACTCTATATGCAAATGACTCCCTCTTTATAATTAGAGCAAGATCATCTCGCACGCCATAACCTCGTTTCTTTATTTACTATGCAGCGTGATTCAAAGAGTAAAGAAACTCGTTTTCGCAGTCTCTCATGTTGCGTTTCCTGAAAATGTAAGGTGAACAGGCATCATCAGATGTACTAAAATAGATTTTTGAATTTTGTTCAAGACAGGATCTATGAAAAGGCTTTACAAATGATTTGCTTCGCACAGAACAATCATTTTCGGTGACCCCGACAGACAAGCGAACCCAATCTCATCCACCACTGCACTGTTTGTCTGTATCCACGAGTGCCTCGAGTGGCCCACTCTTGACCGCTGTGGTTATGATATCATCGCATGAGAGAAAATAAAGAAATGAAATTGTGGTATTAGTAAATCACGCTTTCACAATACCAAAGTACCGCTCTTGTGTTGAAAATACAATATCCAAGTGATAAAACGCAGAAAGGACTTTAAATTATGGCGAGGCCTCTTGAAATGTGTGCACCGATTCGCCGCGACATCACAGAATTTGACGGTGTCTACTAATGCCTAACTAATTGGTTGTCAGTAAAAATGAATTGCATATTGTGTACTAAGTGAGCCGAATAGCTAACGAATTTTGAAATTTATTGTTGAGATAATATGGTCAAAATGCGAAAAGTCTAAAATTTCTGAAGTGGAAGTGGCGCTCATTTACCGTATTGTCTCGCCAAATTCAAAAGAAAACGTTTAGCTTCACGTTCTCTCCTAGTAACGAACCTGGGCTGCCGAACTTATAAAGCTAATACAGATCTGAAAGAACAATTTATCAGTCAAAACTGGTGTTGTGTTCCACTTTGGTGTCCCTTTGATATGTAGAAAAATGTGGATCTCTAAACAAAAAATATTCTTCTGTACTTTTCCGAAAACCAATAGTGCAGTAAATCATATAAGAATTATTTGTCCTATAACGTTATATTGTCAATTAGCATTGCTGAATGCAGGTTTCCAGAAAATTACGTTTGCTTAAGCCGGTGTAGAAGCGACCATGCTTGCACACCACAGTACTGCTACAGTTACTATATTTTATTTACATGCGCTTAGTGCGCAATGACAGGCCTGCTGATTTCTTTCTTTCATGGTCCCGGTGATATATGTTTGAGTGCTAATGCTAATACGTGGGTGAATCGTTTAATCTCTCCTCAGTAAGAGGGCTGTGCAGAGTGAGTTATGTAAATGGGTTGCTCTGACGCATAGGAGTGATTGGTGCTCCGAAATTTTAGGAATTATTCATGAAACCAAGCCGAAGCATAGATTCGGGTGTAATAAACGCACACCGGTTTCTAACAAAAGCATATATCGACGCTTTTTGTTATTTTCACTTCAGCGGTGGCTGGTTCTTCCACACCGTTCCAAAGCTTCCCGTATGACACACGCATCAATGGAGGCTAAGAGACAACGCTCTTTTACAGCGAAAGCTGTTATGACATCATTTCACCGGCCGTTTTTGGTGCCGTAGTTGTCCGCCGCCGCCGCCGCCGCCGCCGCCGCCGCCGCCGCCGCCGGTGTCCGTAACCAGTATCGCTCGAAATAAGAAAAAAAAACTAAGTAAGAAAAAATTCCAGGATGGAACGAGGTTCGAACCTGGGCCCTCTGCGTGGGAGCCCAGTATTCAACCTCTGAGCCATGCCGGTGCTTGAAACTGCTTTGCAAAAAGGTCCTATACATGCTTCATGTTGGGAAGGAACCACATTAGCATATGCAATATAGCGTGGTAAAAGAGTAGAATAAGCACCAAGCGTCGCACAACGCGAATTCTGTAACCAGGCGTCACACAATGCGAATTGCGCAACGAGTAGGTTGTTGAGTGCTTCCAACCCATTACAAAGGACTCTGCCATAATTCTTCATCGTCATCAGGCACTGCATCAACAAAGTGCGCATCATGCCTTACATGCGTTTAGCAGGTACCACGGCTGTCTGTAGAATGACGAAAAATGGCACAGTGCCTACTGCCCTACTTCTCAAAAATTACAATGATTTATAGCCTAGTGGGTTCCTCGCAAGTGCACTTCTGTTGGTTGCCAAGGAAGCCCATAAGGCTCCCATGATCCATTTCCTCAGGGTCAGAATAAAGTCAATTCTCTCTCTCTCGCTCGCTCTACGTTTCTCCGGTTAAAGTGTGTTATAAAGCGTGGTGGGACAGTTAAATAACGACCGGGCGTCACACAATATTCATTACGTAACTAGTGGGTCGTTTAAAGCTTCCAACCCATTACAAAGGGCGCAACCATAATTATTCATCGTCATCAACCGCCGCATCAACAAACTGCACATAATCGCTTACATATGGTACCTCGCTTCTCCGCAGAACAACGAATAATGTCGTGCTGGGTGCTTCCCAACTTCCCAAAAATTACGCTTTGTGGCGTAGTGGGTACGTTGCTAATGTACCTGTATTAGTAGCCACAGGAGAGTTTATAACGGGCTCTAGAAGTGCCGCTCTTCCAGCTTTCGCTGTGACTGTGCTGCGCTTTCCGCGCAGGCCTGGCGTATTTTTTAAGCTGTTTGATTTCCACATTTCCCATTGCTCACGGAATTGAAAACCGTTTTTTTATAAATGTGCTGTCGGGAGATCTATACGTGCGCACTTTTATATTGTGTGTGCTATAATTCAAAGTCTATTATACCCTGAGCCAGATTTCTTGGCCGTCTACCTCGTGGTCCCAGGAATTTAGGCGTCTTCACAATATAAAGAATATCTCAGTCAGACATCGCTAACTTCACTCCATTCATTCTGCGAAACTATTGTTATGAGAAGGAAATATCTGGACTGGATAAGAAGCGGATTGTTGGATGCGTAGTTTTGTATGCACAGTGTCTTGAGCCGAGGCACAGAGCTCTCGCGGCGTGAGAAATAGTTGTTGCAGCGGAAGTGCATGAGTCGCAAAATTTTATGGAAATTCCCGCCCGAAAAAATAGAAATTCTGTGCTCTCGACCTTCCAGGAAGTCAGTTGAATGGTCTCTCACTGGAAGAAGAAGCATGTTGAGTTGTACTGTCCAATCACGCTTCTGGGGCGTCAAACTACAGTGAAAGGAAGCTTGGTCAATCAGGAAAGAATCTAAACTAAAAGTCTGGCATTAATGCCGTTGTGATCTTTCATAGATGATGCTCACTGCTGTTAGATGTAAATAGCTCGTTTATTTTTCTTTTTGCTGCCTACAACTATTCAAACAGCAGAGTTTCGTTTGTGTGGAAGCATGAGCTTGGAAATAAACTTGGTCAAGGTCTTGGGTTGGAGCAGCTATTGTTTCCCATCGCTCTGAATTCATGAATGGTAGCTTACCAGTATGCCTCAAGAGGAAGGTATATAACAACTGCATCTTACCGGTACTAACCCTACGGAGCAGAAACCTGGAGGCTTACAAAGAGGGTTCAACTTAAATTGAAGACGACGCAGCGAGCAATGAAAAGGAATATGATAGGTGTAACCTTAAGGAACAAGAAGATAGCAGAGTTGGTGAGAGAGCAAACGATTGTTAAGCACATCTCAGTCGAAATCAAGAAGAAATGGAAATGGGCAGGGCATGTAGCGCGTTGGCAAGATAACCACTGTTCATTAAGAATAACAGACTGGATTCCAAGAGATGGCAAACGCGCGAGGGGGAGACAGAAAATTAGGTGGGCAGATGAGATTAGGAAGTTTGTGGGCATAACGTGGCCTCAGCGAGCACAGGACCGGGTTGATTGGCAGAAAATGGGAGAGGCCTTTGCGCTGCAGTGGGCATAGTAGTCGGACTGTTGATGATTATGACGATGATGACCAATTGTTTGTCATAGCTCATCGTGAGGAAACGTATTATAAACATCAAATGAGGCTCGTATAATTATCTATTACTTTGTGGAACCAAATTAGAGAATCTCATACATAAATACCTTCCGCTTCATGCTGAACGCAAGCAAGAACAGAGCGTAGAGTTTAGAACAACAGGGTCTCAGGGACTCTATTACTGTCTGATTAGGGTCTTCTTGACGCATTAAAAAATTGCATTTATGTTGGTAACATTGTCAGGGCCACCGCGATCACGGAAGCTCGTGTCACGCGCGCAGAGATAGCGAGAGGCGTGAAACACGCGCAGTAAGAGTGCCTGCAAATGCGACCCCGCCAAAAATGACACTCCTTCACGATACGCTCAGTTGGTTCTGCAATAGAGTCCGCAATTTAGGCGTTGACTAAGAGTTTCTCTGTGTTGGTGAGGCTGACATCTGATCATTTCGCTGCGTCTTTTATGCCCCTTCAGTTAACCCGTTTTTTTAATTGATCTAATTATGGCCTGACTTACCGTCGCTAAATATTCTGCAAGCGAAATCAGGCTTTCACTTATGATTGGGTTTAAGCCATGAAGGAAATGAAACGGCCCTATAGTGCACCGTTAGAATATAGTCTTCATTGTGTTTTATTTGCCTGATGCGGTAGTTCTTGAGCAAGATGCCTTTTATACAATGGCTGATTAGGCTGCTAAATAATCGCAACCGTGCAACACTTAGAGGCAGCAGTCTTACACGTATTCTGGGGGTACCGGTTATTTGGAAAGTGCATTAAGAGCTACGTCGTGCTTCAATGTCAGACTCCTGTGGGTGATTTAGTTTTTATTCCATGTTTCGTTTGAGAGGGACATTCTTTACAAGGGCCAAGAGTCCAGAACTGAAGCTAGCGCACCTTTTGCGGTGCCTTATTTTATATGCTTATAATTAGCGTTGTCTTCAGTATTATTATTTAACCTAAAACGCCCAGTGTTTTACTAAGGTGCACGGACCTAAATGTTTGATCACGGTAAAAAGTATGGGCGAAAACAATGTGGCTGTTATTTTCTATATAATCAAGCGAATGTTCATGCGTCGCATGCTTGAAGCTTACATATTGTATGTGTAATGTTTCGCTTGCTTTCCATTTTTTGCAGGTAAGCTCTTTCCTTCACAACTTTGGATAGTGACCTTGGTCGGTGAGTGTAACACGACATCCATTCCGAAGTTGTTAAGCGCGATCAGAAGTCTAGTGTTGTTTGAAATTAAGTGCAAAAATAAGTAATATCACAACGGCGTTAATACCAGGTAGTTGATATCCGTCTACGCTGTATGAAGGGAAGGGTTCATGTGATAGAAGAAAAAAGAAAGAGGAAGATAAATGAGGTGAACTACTTATGCTATCCACTTCAGCACACAGTGCTCCTAATACCGTCTATGCAGACGAGTAGAAGACGCATACTTGCATGACACATGCTATAATTTCACAATAGGGTTACCTTGCGAGGAGTTGCCTGGAACTTCCTGCTATAATCGTGTATGTCTGACCACCGTAGCCACAACGTGTAAGAGGAGCACCGTGCACGTTGTGGAAGCGCAAGAACCGTTCAGAGTCATTAAAACAGAAAAAAAGCCGGCAGATCCCACGCATTGTGGGAATCGATGTAATGCCAAGCAGCCAGCAAAGAACTGCATACATCGTCTTGTATGTCACCAAGGAAAATGCGTGTCATGGTTTTCATGTTAACTCCTATTATTTGTGTTCGTCACACAGTAACGTCGCGCAATACCAACTTCGAGGTAGATCAAGCTAGCGAAATGGCCGCCAGCGCACCATGAGCGTGGTACGTAAGTCATCCTGTACATGACATGTGTGTCATGATTTTCATGTTAACTTCTGTTATTTATATTCGTAACACAGTAACGTCGGAGGATACCAATTTTGGTGTATATCAAGCTAGCGAAACGGCCGCCAGCGCCCAATGAGCGTGGCACGTAAGTCATGCTGTACATGACATGCGTGTCATGATTTTCATGTTAACTCGTGTCATTTATGTTCGTCACACAGTCAGGTCGCACAATACCAATTTCGGGATAGGTCAAGCTAGCGAAACGGCCGCCAGCGCCCCATGAGCCTGGCACGTAAGTCATGGTGTACATGACATGCGTGTCATGATTTTCATGTTAACGCGTGTCATTTATGTTCGTTACACAGTCACGTCGCACAACACCAATTTCGGGATAGATCAAGCTAGCGAAACGGCCGCCAGCGCCCCATGAGCGTGGCACGGAAGTCATGCTGTACATGACATGCGTGTCACGATTTTCATGTCGACTTGTGTGTTATTTATGTTCGTTACACAGTCACGTCGCAAGACACCAATTTTGGTGTATATAAAGCTGGCGAAACGGCCACCAGCGCACCGTGAGCGTGGCACGTAAGTCATGCTGTACATGACATGCGTGTCATGATTTTCATGATAATTCGTGTGTCATTTATGTTCCTCACACATTCACGTCACGCAATACCAATTTCGGGGTAGATCAAGCTAGCGAAACGGCCGCCAGCGCACCATGAGCGTGGCACGTAAGTCATGCTGTACATGATATGCGTGTCATGATTTTCATGTTATGACTTGTCATTTATGTTCGTCATACAGTCATGCTACTCCATACCAATTTTGGTGTACATTTGATTAATCAAGCGACTAGGAGAGCTGAAAGTCGTAGGCGGCTAGATAGATAGATAGATAGATAGATAGATAGATAGATAGATAGATAGATAGATAGATAGATAGATAGATAGATAGATAGATAGATAGATAGATAGATAGACAGACAGACAGACAGACAGACAGACAGACAGACAGACAGACAGACACAGACAGATAGATAGATAGATAGATAGATAGATAGATAGATAGATAGATAGATAGATAGATAGATAGATAGATAGATAGATAGATAGATAGATAGATAGATAGATAGATAGATACGCTCAAAGTCGCAGAAGTTCGCTAAGAAATGCTTCGCATTTAAAATTAGAGTACTGTTACAAATATTTTCAGCTAAGCAACTTTTCGCACATAGCAACGTCACGTGTACGACTACAACGTCCAGTTTTTTGCTCTTCAACCAGATCATAATCGTTTTCGGTGTACTAATTACTTGGTAGAACTATTTCATACTTTTGTACAGTAGTTTAGCCGTTTCACATGTATTCCATGCTTTGCCAGCAAACATACCTTGTTACTGAAGACAAGAGGAAAGAAAAGAAGGTGAAACCTTACTTGCGTCATTCCAGCTTTTGCCTAAACTTGACGGCAAGAAATGCATAGGACAGCATTTCCCGGATCTGTTAAGATAGCATCAGACATCAAACAGTCTGGTAGGTGCAAATCGCCTCGCTCCGGGACTATATCAAGCCCACGAAATTATAGTAAGCCTAATAACAAGGGCGTATCTCTTGAAACGATTCTAATGGTTCATATACTTATGTTACAACAACCATGAGAAATTTCAAGCTCTTATATACACGGAACACCCATAAACGGTACCGTGCCGTAAAAGTAGATTCCCAGCCCACCAGTCATAACTTCTTGCTGATCGTTTGCCAGATATGCCCACCGTAAAATCTTCAGGTCTACGGGATGATCGGCCTTGTATTTATAGTTATGAGAAATGCGGTGACTTGCTATCTGTCCTCTCTTTCATGTGCATATGCTAACGCTTTTTTATGCAGATCGAGAAGTAACAAAAAGAGTTACTTTGGCAGAATAGGTAGGCAATACTGCATGCTCCAGAATCTCGCCTTAGTTTGTTTGGTTGATTTATTGCTGAATACATAAGTGCTTATTGCACTCTTAAAATGCACACCGGAAAAAATTGTTGGAAGAACTTCTTTAGGCTCGTTTAATAAATTGTCACGGGTTCGTGACGTGGACGAACGCAGCAGTTGGGTTGTTCAAGACTAAACTTTTTATTTGGGCGAACCTGTGCCCGGCAAATGAGAAGTCAAACTACAAGCGACACACGTTTACACTGATAGCGGCGAAGAGAGCGTCGGCCGTCGATAGTCTGATCTGCAGTAAGGCGCGTAGGCATTTATACATGCGGCACCGGACATTGAAGCCGTATCGCTGGTGGCCGCGTTAGCTCTAGAATAAACTCAACTGTTCGTGTTTGCGCGCTGAAGCCTACAACAAGATTCTGTAATAATTTGGAAGGTTCCCCGACATTAGGGTGCAGCTTGCGCAAGGCAACGGCTACGCGCGCAACGCACTAGTTACATAAAAATAACAAAAACGAAGAGCTAGTGGCATTGCCCCCCTCAGAAAAATCATCGTCCCTATGCTTCCAACGGAACATGGAAGGGGAAAGAAAAAGTGCATACACAAATAAAGTACAATGATAAAGGAAAAAGGTAGGGGTGTGTGAATATTCGAGTTTCTAATTAGGATCGAATAGTTACTAATTGAATGATTTGATTCGACTTCCGAATGGCTAGTATTCGAAGTTTCGTGTAATTCGACAGGACGAATATCTAAAATGTGACAAAGGCAAATGGTGCAACTTGGTTAAGGTAGTGTGGCTAAAACTAACGCTAACGTTGCCGTTCGTTAAACTTTCACTAATATTCTGGTTCAAAAGCGAGCGAATGTTGATCTTAAAGGAGATTATGTCATTTCCGCACGTAGAAAAACACATCAGAAAACTGTCAAGTCCTTCACAACTTCGCTCTCGAAACGAAGGCATGGACTTCTTGCGTAGGTCGGTCACATATGCCGCAAGCGCCGTAAAACTACCGGGCTTTGGGCAGCGAAACCCTCGGTGATTAGCTTTGCATGTAAAAATTTGTCACGCTGGGCAGTCGCCACTGCCGCACCTCACCACTAGTTCAGAAACTCCCATCGTTCTGGCGCGCAGTTAAAACGCTGCTGTGAACGGGCACCCGAAGACCTTTGGGCCCGGAGCACCCATGGCCATGAAGCACATTACCGTTGTCAGATGAGCCTTATGCTCGACCACCGGGAAAGAAAACTAGCTACCCTACCTCCCTCTGTTAGCCGTTAGGAGGTTAGGAGTGGTGCTGTTGACTGGAATGGCGGCTCTTCTATCAACGTGCTTGCGCGTCCATAAAAGCTGAAACAAAAGCCACTCCCGAACAAGTGCGTAATGAAGCTGTCAGCACGCCATAGCGTCTCTGATTTTTCCTTTGTCTTGTCGCAACTGGCGGTACACATTTTGTTTATATATACTATTCGATATTCGATTCGATATTCGATATTTATGGCCACTATTCGGCACTATTCGATTCGAATTCAATTCGAGATGAAATTTCACTATTCGCACACCCCTAGAAAAAGCAGAATCGTAAGGTTCACTAACGCGTGTAAAACGGCTTAAGGCGCACGACATGGACGATTTCAGGTCCATGGACGACTTCAGGCCGCTGAGAGTTCGTAAGGCCGTCCGGGATGACCTCGTAGTCTACAGCGCCGAGGTGTCGAGGCACCTTGTAAAGCCCGAAGTATCGCCGAAGTTTTTCACTAAGCCCACGTCGGCGTATCGGCGTCCAGACCCAAACACGGTCGCAGGGCTGGTATTGCAGGAAGCGTCGTCGACGAATGTAACGGCTGCTGTAGGTTGTCTGCTCATTCTTGATGCGTAGGCGGGCGAGTTGTCGGGCTTATTTGGCGCGCTGAAGGTAGACAGTCACGTCGAGGTATTCTTCGTCGTTGACGTTGAGTAGCATGGGGCTAGCGTCGTTGCCAGGTCCTTTCCTTAATCCAACATGTATAGCGTCAACTGCGTCATTTCTTGCGCGGCGGTGTTTTATGCGAAGGTAGCGTACGGAAGAATGGCATCCGACGTCTTGTGTTCGACGTCGACGTACATGGCCAGCATGTTGGCGGTGGTCTTATTTAGACGCTCGGTGAGGCCAATGGTTGGTGGGTGGTAGGCGGTGGTCTGGCGGTGGCTTGTCTGGCTGTATGCCAAGACCGCGTGAGTTAGGTCCGCAGTAAAGGCCGTACCTCTGTCAGTAATGAGGACCTCTGCGGCGTCATGACGCAAGACGATGTTCTCAACGAAGAACTTGGCTACCTCGGCGATGCTGCCTTTGGGCAGGGCCCTTGTCTCGGCGTAGCGGCTGACGTGCTCGGTTGCTACGCATTTGTTTCCGGAATTCGACGTCGGGAACAGCCCCAGTACATCCATCCCAATTTGTTGGAACGGCCGTCGAGGTGGCTGGATGGGCTGCCGAAGTCCGGCTGGCCTAGTCGGCGGCGTCTTCCGTCGCTGACAGTCTCGGCAAGTCTTTACGTAGTGGGCGACGTCGGCAGTGAGGCGAAGCCAGTAGTACTTTTCTTGTATTCTCGCGAGACTGCGTGAAAAATCAAGGTGTCCAGCCGTTGTGTCATCATGCAAAGCCTCCAGAACCTAATAACATAATGCTGAAAGTAGTACGAGGAGGTAGTTGGCCCGCACTGGTGAGTAGCTCTTCTTTTGGAGAACGCCGTTTCGCAAGAAAAACGACGCCAGTGCTGGCTTGAATACCTTCGGCACAACGTAAATCTTGTCATCGAGGTATTCCGCAAGGCCCTTGAGTTCCGTGTCGGCTCACTGTCGTTCGGAGAAGTCATCAGCACTTAAGGTTCCGAAAAAAGTTGTCACAATCCTGGTGGTCCGGCTGCGGTGGGTCAACTGGAACACGGGACAGACAGTCGGGGTCGGAGTGTTTTCATCAAGACTTGTAAATGACAGTAATGTCAAATCCCTAAAGTCGCAGACTTCACCGTGTGAGGTGACCTGAAGGGCCCTTCAAGTTAGCTAGCCAACACAAGGCGTGGTGGTCGCTCACAACATTGAAAGGCGTACCGTAAAGATAGGGGCGAAACTCTGATGTTGCCCAGATGTTGGCTAGGTACTCATTTTCTGTGGTAGAATAGCTGGCTTCCGCCTTACGTAGCGACCAGCTAGCATAACTGACAACCCTTTCTAGTCCGTCGATCTTCTGCACTAGGAAGGCTGCGAGCCCTACGCTGCTTGTGTCGGTGTGAATTTCCGTGTTGGCGCATTCGTCGAAGTGCGCAAGTATCGGCGGCGTCTGCAGGCGTTGTTTCAGTTCTTGTAATGCTTCGACTTGTGTGATTCCCCACTTGGATTTCACGTCAGTTTTCGTGAGGTGAGATAGCGGCTCGGCGATCCGTGAAAATTCCTTGACGAAACGTTTGTAATATGCGCACAAGCCGAGAAATTGGCGTAGGGCCTCTTGTCGGTGGGCGGCGGTACGGCAGCGATGGCAGCTGTTTTTCATCGGTTGGGGTGAACTTCAGACTTGCTAATCACGTGGCCCACGAACAACAGCTCTTCATACGCGAAGCGGCACTTTTCTGGTTTCAGGGTGAGCCTGGACGCTTTGATTGCTTAAATTACAGCTTGAAGGCGCCGGAGGTGCTCGTCGGAGGTTGAGGCAAACAAACCGACGCCTCAAAGTTCACGAGGCAAGTTTGCCACTTCAAGACTGCCAGTACTCTATCCATAACGCGTTAGAAAGTCGCAGGCGCTTAGCAGAGGCGAAATGGCATGAGCGTTAAAAACAGGCCGTCCGGCGTTTCAAAGGCTGTCTTCTCACGGTCTCACTTGTCGAGTTCAATTTGCCGATAGCCCGTCATGAGGTTCATTGAAGGAAAGTACTTTGCGTTGCGTAGTCGAACCAAGCCGTCGTCTACACGTGGGAGAGGATACACGTCCTTCTTTGAGATTTTGTTGAGGCGACAATAATCGACGCAGAAACGTAGGGTCCCGTCCTTCTTCAATAACACTACGGGTGGCGCCCACAGACTCTTGGACGGCTGGATGATCTCGTCGCGTAGCACTTCGTCGACTTGTTTCTTTACTGCCTCGCATACTCGCGTCGAAACTCTGTACGGGCTCTGACGGAGTGGTCTGGCACTTTGCTCTGTAATGATGCAATGTTTTGCGACTGAACTCCGCCGAATTCTTGAAGATGACGAAAAGCGGTCCTCGTATTGCAAGAGCAGAGTTTTGAGCTGTTCTTGATTATGCTTTGGAATGCTGGGATTACCGCTGTCTTCCACAATTTCTTCGATGTAGGGGACCGTCGTGCCTTTGTTCACAAGCTGCTTCTCATAACACTCCCATAACTTCTCATAACGCGACTGCTTCTCATAACATTCGTTCTCACAATGCGTGGGATCTAATAGAATTTTCTTTATGTTCTACTACAAATGACCAGATGTCTTTGCAGTATACGACATTGACACTGTGGAGAAGGGGAGTACACTGTCCATGGAGCCACCCATATTAAGACTAGACCACGCACATCAGCTCCTTGCCGACTGCTTCTCATAACATTCATTCTCACAATGCGTGGGATCTACCAAAATTTTCTTTATATTCCACTAAAAAGAAAAGACGTTCTTGCAGTATACGGCATTGACAATGTCGACAAGGGGAGTACACTGCCCATGGGGCCACCAATACTACGACTAGCCCACACTCATGAATACCTTGATGACTGCTTCTCATAACATTCATTCTCACAATGGCGGAGATCTACAGGAATTATCTTGATATTCTACTACAAATGAACAGACGTTCTTGCAGTATACGGCATTGAAACTCAGTAAAAGGCCCATATACAGCTTATGGAGCCACGCGTATTAACACTAGCCAACACTCATCAACTTCAAGGCCTCCGTGATAGTTCTCGCTGTGCTTTCGGATCCCTTTCATATACCTGATTGACATTAGGGGCAATCTCATAGAAGGAAACGCACGACAATCATTTAGAAGCGTTTTCATCATTTAAATTGTCATCTGTTGAGCACCACAACTTACGCTGAAGCCGGACCTGTACCTATGAACACTAAAACCGTTGTGCGATCAAGAACTTTCTAGAAAATAATGGTAGTAGAAAACGGTGTTGAATTTTGCTTATGCATTTCGAGTAGTTGGAGCCGTCAGTCCAGGGCTCGATTTCCTGCTACAAGATAGATAGATAGATAGATAGATAGATAGATAGATAGATAGATAGATAGATAGATAGATAGATAGATAGATAGATAGATAGATAGATAGATAGATAGATAGATAGATAGATAGATAGATAGATAGATAGATAGATAGATAGATAGATAGATAGATAGATAGATAGATAGATAGATAGATAGATAGATAGATAGAAACAGCAACATTGGAAGTGTTCATTTCGACAGTTTCAACCAGAGACTGGTCCTCAAAGGTTCTTGATCAAGACTGGTCTCTGGTTAGACTGTCGAAATGAACACTTCTACCGGGATCTGTACGGGTGTACCGCACTCTTCACAACAATATGGTCGCGTTCGCTACCATGTCTGTCTATATGTATACAGTGAAGTAGATTCTCCGTGAGCAACCGTAACAACGGCAGTGTTTATTTCGACAGCTTCTGCCAGAGTGTGGCCTTCATCAGGAATAAGGGTACATGTTGCTTGCACTCCCATCTATACAATCTTGCACGAAAAACGAGACAGGAAGAAAGACCAAGAGAGAGAGAGAAAGAAAAGCGGCGCTCCGCCGGAGCCGTCCTGTTGAGGAACAATATGCGAAGGGAGGGAAGAATAGACGAAAGACCCCAACCGATTGCTCCACCACTGTCGTCTAGTCCAGGCTGCCGACACCTGAATAGTTACTGTCGCTATGAGGGGCGAGACGAACACTTGGTATGCGAGTAGGTCGTTGGACGTGCACTGCCGCCACGCACCAGCCCTTCCCATTGCTCGCCACTCGTACACCTCGTCTACATTAAAGGTACCGCCACGCGAACACACACAGAACGCAATGCTTCCAAAGATATAAGCATTGACGACGCCACTTGCATAGCGCAGTGACCCCTGGAAATTTCTCCGCCTAGTGTTTTCTTTTTGCTCTTCTTCTCTTTTTCCCTTCTTTCTTGTCTTTTTTCTTTTTTGTCTCTCTCCCTATGTCTTTCTTCCTCTCTCATTTTTCGTGCAAGGTTGTATAAATGTGTGTGCAAGCAACATGTACCCTTATTCCTGATGAAGGCCAGACTCTGGTCGAAACTGTCGGAATAAACACTTCCGTTGTTACTGTCACTCACGGAGAATCTGCTTCACTGTTTGCAGCGCTACGGCCATTTTCGCGACCATGCTGGCCTATATATATATATATATATATATATATATATATATATATATATATATATATATATATATATATGTGTGTGTGTGTGTGTGTGTCTGTGTGTGTGTGTGTCTGTGTCTGTGTGTGGTTGCGGTGGTGGTTGTGACGTTGCGGCAGGCAGGGATCTACCAGAATTTTCCAGAAATTTACCAGCAAATCTATCAAAGCCGGCAAATATTCCACGTGAGCAACACCTAAATTGTAGGGGTCTTTCACCGCGTGTTAAGCATCCCAGCGTCTCACAGGAAGTCAATATAGATTCGTTGCCGCGGGCGCTTCAGGAAATACTACATCTTCAAATATCCGGTGCTTCTGAGAACCCATTTGCAGGCTGTGGATCATCGCTGCTCTTTCCCTGTCAAACTGCGGACAAATCCACATGAGATGTTCAATGTCGGCGATGTCACCGCAGAAGGCACAGAGCAGGAAAGCACATGGCCTAATCTGCACTCCAGAAGGACAGCAGATGTTGCACCCAAGACAAGAGCTGAGAAGGCTGCCTTCGAACCAAGCGAAACATAGAGGCTTTTTCCCATGCGTCTACGTTGACGACATCTTGCAACCGTGATTGTATTGGCCCCGTCTTTACGAAATAAGACTCTCAGTGGCTCCACCCTAGAAAGCTGTTACAAACGGTGAGAATAATCTGCATCACAAACTGGCGCCCGCAGTAACAGGACAAAGCCATTTATTCTTCATCTTACTTTTTGACGTGGTTAAAACCATGACTAGCACGTGGGAGTTATTGGATTTATCGCAACGTATGGGTCTCGAGGGAGCGGAGTTGAGGGCGTGGTACGACAAGAAGATGGCGCGAGCGCGAGAGGAACGGGCTGCGGAACTTGAAGCTAGGAAGGAGCAATTATAACTGGAGACGCCCCCAAAGAAAGAGCAGCTCAAGCTGGAGACACGCGAAAAAAAGAAGCGGCTGGAGCTCGAGACACGCGAAAAGCAATACCAGCTCGACTTGGTGACACGCGCGAAGAAAAATAATTGGAGAGGCGCGAAGCATATAGGGAAGGGCGTTTCAACTCCACTAACGTGAAACCTGTGGAGGGGTGAAGTATGCAGTGTGCGCCGGTGTTTCCCACCGCAAAACCACTGCTAATGGACATTGACAGACAGAAGAAAGATTATACACGGAGACCCGCAGTCCGCTTTTAGTTAACGTGCACGCTGCGAATCTTTATTGTTCATCTACGCACAAGAGAAATCTCGCACCGGCAGTACATTGCAGGTCAAGATCCAGTGCCTATATATACTTTTTTTTTTCTTTGAGGCCCGAAATTGAAATGGCAGTAGTTATGCGAGTTCCCTTCGAGGTTAGCCATTTCACTGGTTAACCGAGCAGATAGCCGAGTTACGTTCGCTCAATCAGCTCCTAAGTAGGTCAACTATAGGCATCTGTTCGCGATGCGCTGCGATCTGCAAACGGTAAAGAACGATCCAAGCACTCACCTTCGTTAGCGTATGTCTCTATAGCCAGCTAAAACACAGGAATGAAAAAGCTGCATTTTCCTACCGCCGGCCTAGGTTGTAGGTTATAGTAAGGGAAAGTGAAAGATATCAGGCTACATATTTCTGTACTCTGTCCTTGTCTCGTTCAACCTTCTGCGACGCAAACAAAAGAAGAAAGTTGTTGTTTTGGTCTCAAAAGATTGCCGTCCACTTTTGGGCGTATTAATGTACACTCGATTTAACACCTGTTAGGGAGTGCGCGAACGGCTCACGAGTGTGGAGGTAAGTGCAGCCCATATTGTCTGTCGCAGCCGTCACGTATTAGGAGAATTATTTCGAGGCGTGCGACTGGAGTTTCTTACGCTGGCTAAAAATTAGACGCATGGTGGGGTATGCTAACTGACGGCCTTGTAGGCTTACGGTTCGGGACGTACTATTAAAATGCAGACAGTTAACGGTTGTCACCCCTAATTTCTGCAAATTAAGGATTATTTTCTGTTAGATAACATAAGTGCTAACATAGATACGTATTTCCATCGACCTCGGCCAAAAGTAGTGGATCGGCATCTGCCGTATTGAGAAATGCTAATGAATCACCAAAGAAGACACGAACCATTCCTTGAGGAAGTCTACAATCTCTAAGCCTTTTCGAGATCCCTCTCCGGAACACGGGTATATTGCGGTCGCTGCGTAGAAGAAAGCCGGTCGGAACGTGATCCACAGAAAGCCGGAATTTGTAGCTACCCATCTCCCTCTGCCTCTATTTACCTTTCTCCGAAGCGTCTTGCAGATCTCGCAGAAAGCAGTGGTTTCTTCGTCGTGGCTTCCCCGGCCACACCTTCCTTCGTTTTCTGGTTTCGTGACTAGGATGCTAAGAACTACCTGACGGGAGAAGAAACGTGTAGTCGCCATATTCCTGGAGTAACGCCAGCGACCTGAAAAGAGACGCCTCGCGAACACTACTGCATCGCTTCCTATTTTGTGCATCCTATACCCCTCGAAATAAAGGCCAAATAAATGTGCTATAAGGAAGCCGTGAATTTCGACTGTGGTAAACATGGCTATCGTACGTCAGCGTGCTCTCAAGCAAGCGAAATATTGTAGGCAATACTGTATTGTTACACGACAGGTCGTCATACGATAGTCATAAAGGTTGTGTAAAATGCAATCGGGTGAGATGCAAAAGTTGGCGTGAAAACAGGTTATAGTGACCGACTACAGATGCGGTACGTGTTGCAAACCAAGGTATATGCAGTGGACCATTCGTCTTCCTGGTGCTAAGACTTGACTTACATGACGGAATTGGGCTAATGACGAACACGAAGAGAAGAGAGAACAAGACGGTGCATTTGAATACAAACTGGTGTGGTACGTCTATGACAGCTTCATAACTTTATTTACTCAATCTGGAAGGTGTTAATGTTGAGAGAAACACTTCAGAATAAACTATAAGAAGCGAATTCTGGCCCTTTCATGCTTGTTCAGACTTCAGCATTTTATCTTTTTGCAGCGCGAGAATCAGATGTTTACAAGGAACTCGTTTATCAAACATCACCGTACATAACGTCAAAAACCACGTGCTTTCCCTCAGGACATGCGGCTCCATTCACCGTAAAATGTTGTTCAAGGCTTCATGGGCACGACACAATTAGAAGAAAAAGAGAGGCAAGGAAAGACAAGAGAGAGAAGAAATAGTAGAGAAGGAAAGGCAGGGAGGTTAACCAGTATAGGACAACCGGTTTGCTACCCTACACATGGGGACAGGGTGGGGGAGATTTAAAGATGAAGAGGAAAGAGAGAGAGAGAGAAAGATAAAAAGATAGCACGACACAGCACACATAGAATCAGTCGGTCACTCTTGCGTGGTAGCCTAGCACACATAGAAACAGTCGGTCACTCTTGCGTGGTAGTTGGTCACTCCTGCGTGGTACGCGACATTTCTGTCACAGGCGCTTGGCCAAGTTCGTCGCTCTCAAAAACCTCAGCAGTGCCTTCGTCGCCTTCAGTTGTGATGTCTTCTGTTGACAACATGCAAGTATTGTTTGAACAGACATTGGTCTACTATCAAGGCGCGCTAGAACGGACGCCAATGACTGTCTCTGAGCATTATATACCGGACAGTCGCACAGGACGTGGTGTAGCGTCTCCTCGCAACGACAGGCATCGCAGAGAGCGTTGTCGGCCATTCCAATTCGAAAGGAATAGGATTTCGTAAATGCCACCCCTAGCCACAAGCGATAAAGCAGTGTGGCCTCTCTTCGGCGGAGTCCAGTTGGCATACAGATATGCATCAAAGAGGACAGGTGGCGTTGACGATTAGTCCGGTTGGTTTGGCTGCTTGGTGGGCACCATAGAGCGAGCGTGATCTCCTGTGCAAGGCCTCGAAGACTGCTGGCAGCGTCAGACCTTGAAAGTGGGATGGTATCTTCCTGTGTGCTTTCATGAGCTGTCCGAGCGGCATTATCGGCCTGTTCGTTCCCTATGACGCCGCAGTGACTTGGCAGCCATTGAAACGTCACATGGTGCCCTTTCTCATATGAAGTGTGGAGAAGACCTCGAATTTCAAAAACGAGCTGTTCATATGGCCCGCGACGCAGAGCAGATAGCACAGATTGTAGGGCTGCCTTTGAGTCGCTGAAGATAGACCAATGTTGAGGTGGTTCCCGATTAACAAAACAAAGTGCAGCGCGCAGAGCAGCTAGTTCCGCAGCTGTCGACGTCGTGGAGTGGTCGGTCCTAAAGCTGATGGTAATAGCTCTTGATGGGACAACCACCGCACCGGACGAACACTGGATGTTTGTGGAACCATCTGTATATATATGTACACTGTCCGCATACTTCTCGTACAAAAGAAGCAGAGACAGTTGTTTCAACACAGGTGACGACAGCTCAGATTTTTTCCGGATCCCTGGTACACTGAGTTGAACTGTGGGTCGAATAAAACACCAAGGGGCATCGGTGGTTTAGATGCAGTGGTGAAGCCCGAGGGAAGTTTGTCGTTGTACTTGACGATAGTTTTGGAAAATGATGCGTAGCGCCTCTCTGAAGGCAGTGTTGCAAGGTGATGACAGGGAGCACGTGCAAAATGTCTGATGTGCGTTCTCAGGACTTCCACCGTAATGTGAGTTTGCATTGGATGGTCACGAGCAATCGCAATAGTTGCCTCTATTGACGTACATCTGGGCAAACCAAGGTACGCTCTGAGTGCTTGAGCTTGTACTGCCTGCAGAACACGAATATTGGTCTTACAAGTATTACTCAGCACGGGCAGGCTATATCTAAGAAAACCGAGAAAGAGCGCTCTGTAGAGTTCCAGCATTGCGTCTACTGACATCCCCCACGTCTTTCCTGCCAAGAACTTGAATAACTGGGAAATTGCTGTCAGGCGCTGCTTCAGGTAGGCCACGTGCGGGCTCCAACATAGGTCCCTGTCGATGATTACGCCAAGAAACCTGTGAGTTCTGGCATAAGGAATGGGCCGCCCGTTGATTGAGATGACATAAGGTTTCATTAGTTTCCGAGTGAATGCCACCAGTGCGCATTTTTCTGGTGATATGCTGAGACCTTGTTTACACAAGTACCTAGCTGTCAAAGTTGCTGCTCTTTGAAGCCGCGCACGTATCTGAGGACGTGTGACTGCCGAAGTCCAGACACAGATGTCGTCTGCGTATATTGAAACCTTGATGGTAGTTGGCAAGTAGTCAGCAAGCCCAATAAGTGCGAGGTTGAATAGCGTCGGGCTGAGAACTCCGCCTTGAGGAACGCCCCTGGAGGTATAGCGTCGTGTAGTTGGGCCATCGTCTGTTAACACAAAGAATGACCTTGCAGCCAGGTAACTTGCAATCCACGAAAAAATTAGACCACCGAGGCCAACCGCCGCAAGTGCATCGAGAATAGCCTCATGTAATACGTTATCGTATGCACCTTTCACATCTAGGAACAAAGCTGCAGATAGTCGCTTACGGGACTTTTCGTGCTGAACATACGAAACGAGATCAACTACATTGTCGATGGAAGAGCGGTCACGTCGGAAACCAGCCATGGAATTCGGGTAAATCTTGTAGTGTTCAAGATACCACTCAAGGCGGCCAAGGATCATTCTTTCCATCATCTTTCCTACGCAGCTGGCTAGTGCAATTGGGCGGTATGAGGCGAGTTCGAGGGGCGATTTACCCTGCTTCAAGAGAGGCACCAAGCGGCTTACTTTCCAGTCGTCGGGAACATTGCCATCCTGCCATGAGGAGTTGTAGAGGCTCAGCAATTCTCTCCTTGCGGCTCCTCCCAGGTTGCACAAGGCTCGATATGGAATACCATCTGGACCCGGAGTGGTAGAACGCCTGCAGAGAGCTAGTGCCGCCTCGAGCTCCTCCATTGTGAAAGGGAGGTCCATGCGGCAGTCACGGGAATGGGGGACGTCACCTCGGGCTGGAGAATCTGGACTAGTCGTTTGGTTGGCGATCCGCGCACAAAAATCTTCTGCGACATCGATGTCTTGCCGCCCTTCAAAGAGTGCGAGCGCTTTGAATGGAAAACGTTGCTCCGGAAGGCAACGCAGACCTTGCACAGTTTTCCAAATGTGGGAAAGTGGCTTGCGGGGGTCTAGCGTCTGGCAAAACCTTGTCCAACGTTCCGACGCTAATTTATCCATGCGACGCTGAATCTTCTTTTGCATCCTCCTGGCTGCCCTAAGGTCGTGAATTGATTTCGTCCGCCGATATCGACGCTCCGCCCGGCGCCGCAGTGCTCGAAGTCGTTCCAACTCTATGTCGAAATCGTTTCGCGTGGAAGAGATTGTCAACGTGCGAGTGGCCTTTTGCATTGTACTCTTAATTGTTTGCTGTAACCCAGATTGTAGGCCCTCGCTGCAAGCATCTTCCATGTCAGATTTGAAGGTGGTCCATTGAGTCGCTCGAATGGTCCTCCGTAGACCAGCTCTTGACAAGCCTTTGATGCTAAGGTAGATGGGAGTGTGATCACTCCCGTGTGTCTCAACATCTGGAAACCACTTGACACATCTGGCGAGAGATTTAGAGACAAAAGCAAGGTCGAGGCAGCTTCCGTATGTCACGCCTCGAAGAAAAGTGGGGCAACCATCATTCAGGAGAGTAAGGCCATAGTGGTAGGCGGCGCTTGCTAATCTTCGTCCTCTTGCATTTGTCCTTGGACTTCCCCATGCAGGGTGGTGCGCATTGAAATCTCCTATAATAACCCATGGAGGAGGACAAACACTCAAGATATCCGCTAATCTTCGTGAATCGAAATTGCTTGAAGGCGATATATACACGCCTATGAGAGTAAACAAGAGTTTGTGCTTTTTAACGGTGATGCATACATATTGATTGTCATCGTGAGGCGCAATTGGTTGCACCACATAGGTGAGTTCACGACGAACAAAAACGATGATCTTGCTGCACGTACCGTTTGTTGAAGACATGACAGCTTCGTACCCTGTCAATCTGGTTGGTTTCGACAAATTGGGCTCACAAATGACGATCAGTGGAAAAACATTACTATACACAAACTGACGAAAATCTGAAAGGCGTGATTTAAGCCCTCTGGCGTTCCATTGGATGATGGACGCTGATTTGACTTCTTGACGGAAGGATGAGGTGTGGGTAGCCATCTTTCTATTCGAGAGATTCAAGCACTGGGCTTAAGGCGTCCAGCACTCTAAGTGCGCTTCGAGCTGATGTTGTTCCCATGTCCTCTAATATCGCTCGGGTGGCTCCCATGAGGGAACGCAGCACCGAAATGACTTGACGATCTGTTTTAGGTATACCATCCATGACCGGAGATGGCTCCGGTGGAGCGGCGACCTTCCGAGGTTCCTTGTCAAGGGGCCGGGTCGGAAGCGTAGGCCATTCCTCTGGAGGAAGATGCTTATCCGCTGCCTTCGTGGAACTGGTGGGCACTTTCGCGGCGCGACTGAGTGGTGCCGCCACGGAGTGGGCACTGTCATATCGGGCATGCGCGTTCTTAGAAGACGTACGATGACGCCGACGTCGACGCCGACGCTTGACAACTTCGGCTGCCTCCCTGTGGGTCGAGTTGTCTCGAACCATTTGCTTGAGAACCTCACGCTCCTTCTTGATGCGAGGACAGTCTTTCGACGAGGCAGCGTAAGGACCGCTGCAGTTGGCACATTTCAGAATAGTGGCACGGCAGGTGTCTTCTGCATGAGGTTCAGCGCAACGGGGACAGAGTAGCGAGTTGGGGCACACGCCTCTGATGTGTCCTAGCCTGAAGCACTGATGACACTGAAGCGGCTTCTGTATCAATGGCCGAACCGGATGGCGGAAATGTCCGACTTTCACGTGGGATGGTATGCAATCCCCCTTGAAGATCAATTTTACGCAGCGCGTATTCCCAAGGCGACGCACTTGCGTAATGACAATGCCCTCGTTTGCCGGCTTGATGAGGGTAGGTAAGTCAGCACTGGGAATGGCAATGTCGATATCGTAAATTACACCGGCTATAGATGTATCATCCATCGGGATAAAGGGGCGCATTTTAATGCCGCCTAGCTCCGTCATTTGTTGAAGCTGCCCCAGAGCACTCACGTTGTTCACGTCTATGGCAAGGATGTTCTTCCGTGGATTAATTCTGATGTCTTTAATTTGATCCGGCACCGCACGTTCCAGAATAACGGATAGGGCTTGCCTGTTCAGCAGTCGTAGGTTGCTTGAGGGATCCTCCGGCATGAAGATGATGACATGCGGCCAGCGCGCAGGCCTTGACTGCATAGTCGCTGTACTCGCAGGCGTCGAAGGCGGTGCGTTGATGATCTTCCTCTTCGCCCTCTTACCCCGGACGGGTATGAAGCTGTCGTCTGATGTGTCGTCTTCTGACATAGAGTACAGCTCGGTGTCCTCAGTGTCACTGGGAGAGCCAACTCGCTTCCTTGCGATTGACGGCCGCGGTGACTTCTGGCCAGACGGGCCTCTGGCCTGCTCCGCGTCCATGACCGCAAGACGGGGAGGCGAGGCACCTCGAAAAAGCGAAGGTTTCACTAAAAATTCAGAGAGCACAGAAAGACAAGGAAAGGCAAGGGACAAGGCAAGGAAAGACAAGGTCGTTAACCACGCGTATGTCCTGTTTGCTACCCTGCACTGGGAGAAGGTGTAAGTGGGTGAAATGTGATAATTAATGGAAGAATATTCGTTCTATAGCTTAGGCATAAAGATATGCCCTGCAATAAAAGCGTGTGTGCTTGCCTACATTTATTGAAAAGTGCCAGACTAGTAATATTTCGCCGTAAAAGTTGCAGCAAATCAAATCAAAGAAAAAACTTAAAGCTGTTTGAATTGCGAGCTTATAGAAACACAAGCATTCCAATAACATCTGCGTTGCATTCAGTGTAGCTGATTCAATCACGAATGCATATTCGCTATTTCTGTGGCGTGATTATAGGTTCCTAAGCTGCAGCGAACTTCCGCAATTTCTGGTGCAGAATATCTGTATATGCACTGTATTTGCCGTACTACATGCAACTACACAAGTGCTATTGCCGCCGAGCACACAAACACAGCAATTAATCGTCAGGATTCCTGTCTTGATGTTTTCAGGGCAGCCGGGGTAATTAAAACAGCAATCGTGTTACGCTACATGCGCATGAAGTGCCGTGCGTATCGTTCTTAGTAATCCTGCAATATAAATAATCCGTAACCTTCACATATATGTAGTTAGCAAACTTACTATGCAGTCCACGCTCGCGTCTAGCAGGGCGCTCTCACCACGGGTACGTTGCGAGGCCACGTAAAAGTAATGGTTTCCGAATTCTGTACTACGATCTTCCAAACACACGGAACAAGTTGAAATTCATATATAAAAATTTAGCTCGTTTTCAAAGTCTAATATATTCCCAATGTTGTGTTAAATGTTTGATTCCTTATCTTCTCTGAGCTTTACTTTTGTTTTCCTTATTATGTTCTCTACTGTTAGCTTGAGTGTAGAGTGTATGCTATATATATAATGTGTGCCTTGTGGATTATTATTTGCGCTATACGAACGCTGCTGTACTCTTGTCTTAGGCTGTCTCTGTTATGGAGTAGCGGGTCACTTTAGCTGCTTGAGTGCAGATTTTAGCTTATTTTCACCTTTGTAGTGCACTTCGCTATGTACCAATGTGGTTAAAGTGATAAACTAGACTCAACGCAATTGTAAATTAGTTAGTTGCCTCGAAGACGCCGTTTTCAATGAACATGTTTCTGTTATTTGTCAGTTTCAATGTCCATGCCAGCTGTAGTTCATCACAAATTTATTTCAAGCGTGTTTGGTGGCGTGCTGATGTATGTCATATTTAGTAGTGTGTCCCTACTGTCCTTTACACCAACGTTCTTGAGAAAACTGTGCTTTTTGGCTATTCTGGCTATTTATACTGTACACAAAGTACTGAATAATGACTGTATATATTCAGTCATCGCATGCAAAGAGAGGAATGGAGAGAGAGGCAGGGAACAAATTCACGTTTAAAAAGTCTGACACGATTAAAAAGGGAGCGCCGTCTGAGCGAAATAAACTTGCATACTTTCCGAGCTATAAAGCGTTGCGAGGCTTCGTACTGCGCGAAGCAAGAGCCAGTACTTCCATCTGTCCTGGATATTAAATACTGCGTCGCCAGATGCTTCCACACGGAGTCTTTAAACTAAATGCTCAGTTTGCAGCATAAGTTCGCTACATTTCATCAGCTTTTCCTCGAGGAATATGCGTCTTTCCACTTACGTTGTTTCGATCTTCTAGCATTTTATCCTGCATAAGATTACGACCATTCGTCGTGCAAGCGGGTCGTCATCGATCCGCTCAGAGGTTAAACAGGTGCTTTATTTTGGAAGTCCTGGCAGCCGCCTGTTTCGCCTATGTCGCGACACCGAGGCTTTCTGTCGCGATGGAGACACCGACGTAATTGGATTTCCTTCGTATTAGTGTGCACCTTGAAAGGTTTCAAGTAAACACTTCCTCAAAAGGGTATCAGTTGTTTGCCGCAGGACACAACCTTCTAAGAAAATGTGTGTAAATGTGTACGTGTCACATCTTTTGTTGTTGATTATTTCTTTTGACCATCATTACGCTTTCCTTGTCAATGGCTTCTTGTACCTCAAAGAGGTTGCAAAATCTCTTCGTGCCAGCTGGACAAAAAGAGTGCGTTAACTAATACATGCCATGTGATTGTCACTTTCCTTTGAACTCATAGGTGTGCTCAATAGAACGTCACCTGCTGAAATAACCGCCTCTAAATGAACTTGCTTCATACTTCTCTGAAGCAAATCGGCAACGAAGGTAGCTTGAACGGTGGCCTTTATAAGGCGCAGGTATTTAACGTTCATTTCAAAGTGTCCATTTTCCGAAAGTTCTCACACAGGCGGAACAATTTACCAGTAATACTGATGTGATTTCGATACCTTCCTGTCTTTGCAATAAGAAACGTTTTATCTTTTTTCAGGAGACGAATATCACTTTTGCACTCGAAAGTACGCACACAATCTCCTAACCGCAATTTACGATCCATCGTGTGAAGCTGCAGCCTAATCTTTACCGCGAAGGCGTGTGAGGGTGTTCCGGTTATTCGCAGGCGTCTTGTCATCCATCCTGTGGTTCTGATGCTTGTTTTGTGGTTTTCTTTATTCAAACTGCTTCATTGAAAATGCATTATTCTTTACACGTGATTGCAAAGAAAGATGTGCCGTTTGCCATGAAATGTCAAAGTACCATCGAGCTTCGCCTCCAAAAGTAGAACGCAAAAGCGTAATCGGACCCCGTGCTCATCGCCTTCTCATTTGCTAGCCTTGTTTCAGTTCTCGGAGAATGCCTCAATCGTGCCGCAAAGAAACGAACACCTGTACGCGTAGCATTGACCGTTTCAAACTATCCTAGAATGCCTACTGCAAGTACAGTTGCCAAGTGTCCATTACATCATAATTCTTCTTTTTGCGAAACGACGCAGGGCCCATTTGCGAAATACCTACTACCTGTCCGTAAGGCAACGCGCAAACCGACGCAGCTGCTCAATTTGTTGATGTTTTTGCTGATGATGACTAAACGTGTCTGAGCTGTTTTTAATGGGCGGGCCTTTAAAACCCCGTTTGTTGCGCAATTCATATGTTTTGACGCCTTGCGCAATTCTAGGCTTTTGACACGCAATATTACATGCGTTAAGACTCATCCCACTACAAAACAATCATATAGTGTTTTCTTTTTTCGAAGAAGTTTCAAGCAGTGGCATACATCAGTAGTAGAACGCCTGCTTGCCACGCAAAAGGCCTGGGTTCAATTCTCACTCAAACCGAATATTTTTATTATTTATTTCGTTTGCATCTTTCTGGCGTTGCTTGTTTACGCCACGAAACTTTCCGACCAACGAGTCGTATACAGTTTCGCTGTAAAAAAGAATTTCTCGAGTTGTACCCTGCTTATAACTTTTGGATTTTCTGAATGTTACAACTTTTTACACACAGCTACACACAGTGAGCAGCAAATAACCCTTGGGCAAGCTTGCAATCATAGATTTTGGCAGTGTTTAGAACGCGCACGTTCTACAAATAGTACCACTCTTTCTTGCACATCATTTCCATTTTTTTCACTGTGTATGTGCACTGTCAATAGCACCGGTGTGTTTTAACTTCTGATGCCTGTAAGACAATTAATCGATTTGTGTCATGCTTGCAACGCTTCGATCTTCAGAATGTTACAAATGTTAGCTTCTTCAACAGGCGTAGTTGTCTTACAGGCAAAACACGCTTTACAGGCCTCAAAGGTGGCAGTCACAATGGGTCAGTTATTCCTGATTTATGGCGGGGAAACCCCCTGCGGAAGCTTAGAAGGATGAGCTCTTATACTGCTAAGCCAGAGGTTACGGGTTTGACTTATTACCATGGCGTCAGAATTTCGATGGAGGCCTTTGGAAGTCAGTGTACTAATAATTGTATGCGGCCGTCAGCGAAACAAACATCATTTCTCAATCTTTTTATATTTGTCGTTCATCTGCGGTATTTTAAACATTTTTGAACCGTAGCGTGAGGTCGGGTTGCTTTAGGCTTTAGTTTTTCAAACGCATACCGGCGTCATATTTGCACAATAGAAATTTCGGCCATTCGTTCGTTCGAGGCATGGACTACTGTGTACAATTAAACAAGGGTAATTGATTGCACAAACAATTGCGCCCGTGTTTCTCAAACAAAAGCACACAACAGCCTGATCACTGGCTTAGTTTGCATGGAGCGTAGTGATGCACCTAGCAGTCAAATTGCTTAGGAGTACTGCGTAATAGTTGTATCACTGCACCTGGGAATGTCCACAACCACCGGGCTGCTGCCCTATTCCTTCACCCTCACAATCCTCCTGGGAGACTGCGCTGACTAGCTCAGAGCCGCAGGAGCAGCGTCGGCTGATCCAGCGGGCACGTGGTGTGGCGCGACCCAACGAGAACGATCTTTGAGGCCTGCGTAAATAAAAGTTTTTTTCTCTCTCTGTGTGTTCAAAAAAAGGCACGAAGGGAGAGATGGAAGCTGGGGATGAGAATTTCGTGAACAGGGTGTGTGTGCTGGAGCCGACATTCGACAAGTGGACTTGTATATATTTTTTTTTGCAGCCTTAAAAAAGATCAGTCCGCTTCTCGAAACATCGGCTCCAGCACACACACCATGTTTACGAATTTTTCATGCGTAGTAGCTGGTTGCACGTGATCTACGGCCACGCCGCCGTATTTTCATCGCGGCAAAATGCTAGAAGCCCCTGTACTTATGTTTGGATACAGGTTAAGAAAAGTCCAGGTGGTCGAAATTTTAGGAGCCCTTTACTACTTTATTAATTATTGCACGTGATCTATAAAATAGCAGCCCTAGTTGAGGAACCTAGCACCAGAGAAAGAAAGAAAGAAAGAAAGAAAGAAAGAAAGAAAGAAAGAAAGAAAGAAGAAAGAAAGAAAGAGAGAAAGAAAGAAAGAAAGAAAGAAAGAAAGAAAGAAAGAAAGAAAGAAAGAAAGAAAGAACACGGTTGATCCCTCCGTCATAGGAATCGGAATAACACGAAAGTAAAGCGTGCCCTTATACAAGTAACTGAATGCTTACTGTACATTGATGTAAGAGAGTTTTCACGATGTATATTGATGTCTGGCAGCTAATGGCGCCATTTAACGTGTATGCACCCACTTTGATGATTCGTGGTACATCTCCATCCCGACGACTAACGTCCATGTTAAATGATTAAACAAACCCTTGTGCTAGCTGTAGTAGTTAACGGTGAAAGCGTAATCAGAGAACGAGGTGTGATAGCCAGAAGAGCGTCGCATATTGGACGCAGAACTTGGTCGCCATCCCGCGGCATGTTAAAATGTGAATTGAACACCACGGCCGGACTAGAGGGAAACGCAAAGCGCGTCGTGCTGCCCCGGTAGCCCGGCCGCGATTTTTCACGGGGCGAGCACGTGAGCATGGAACGCGGTCAGCCAAGTGAGGCAGGCGCGCGTCGCAGAGCTATTTTCGGTTTGTATTAGCGTGATGCTGAGCGAGGCCGAGGCTTTTACGACGCTTGGGCATAGGTCGCCACCTCGCGGTGTGTTAAGGCATTGACAAAATTCAACACGCCGAATGGGACGGACGCGTAACGCGTTGCAGGTGCTAGTCGCGGAGGCCACAGCAATGACGAATTACTTTACCTTACCACTCCCAGAGGTCAACACCACCCAGCCGACCGGGAGAGTGGTAGATATAAAAGGCGCGTTCGTAAAGTCTCCAGAGTCTGTGACCGTGGCGCAGTGGATAGCGTGCCCGGCATCTGTTGTTGCGGACCGAGCGGTCGTGGGTTCGATGCCCGTTGACGGTACCTTTTTTTCTTTGCCACCTGATTGTGTATATTTTTTCGACGTCATTTCCGTGACAGAAATACGTCACTGAAGTCTTGGTGGACCCCGGCATAAAGCACTTTCGTGTTAAAAGAAAGAAAGAAAGAAAGAAAGAAAGAAAGAAAGAAAGGGTTCGCTCATATTTCATATCAGCGATTCTGACATCGGTGGTTTATGTTGCTTCGAATTGGCTTTGGGAAGACATAAACAGCGGCCATACTTTCTTTATCACACATCTCGAGTTTTGAGAAAGCGCGGGACAAGAGAACCCCGCCCATCTCGTCGCATCTTTTTTGCATACCTCGTGATGGCAAGAATGTCTATGCTGGTTGTTTCATTCATAAATGCTTTTCTCTCACGTGTATACGTGCACATTTCCAAGCAGGGTGACTTTTGCCACATTTATTGGGTGTCAACCTTCAGATCAAAGTTCTAGAAGGTCTCGGTTTGATATGTGACACTAGCTACGTGCCATTTTATTTGATAATTTTACCAACAGACCCAGTAAACTTTTTCTCGAGATTTCATTTTCTCGCCTTTGTGATCACCGCCACCGCCGTGAGGGTTTATGTTATTGTATACGCTGACGTACTCCTACATAACTCACTCACTCATACCGTCTGCACAGAAGGAATGAGCCCACGAGCTGCAGTTATTACAGCGTGACATCCTGTGTAGCTCGCGAATCGCACGCACGATCAGCATGATTAAGAAGAGGCCACTCTGGCACGAATGCTGCGAGCGAAAACCACTCTAGGAAAAATAAAGTCCTTTGGCTTTTTTTTTTGCCACGTATATAACTCTCACATATAGGACTCTCTTTAAAGAGACACGTTAACTCGCTCTTGAAGTGTCCTGGGACGCATCCCTCTCCGGAGGCATTGGAAGCTTTTTACACCTCAAGTAGTTTTGCAGTGCCTCCGGGATCAGCCCACTTTTAACCATACTACGATCTCTGTGACCTGTTTGCTTTGTCTGCATTCATGTATTCTCCGCTTTCGCTCGAAGTCATAAACTCAGTCATGTGCGTCCGGAAAAAAAAAGACGGAAGCGTTCACGACCGCCATTAGTGAACAAAAGCTCGTTTGATGCAAGTAGAACCGTGTACTACGCTACTCTCACGAAAGTCAGATGGTAACATCAAGCGGATTAAAACGCAAAGAAAAAAACATACACCGCGTTTGAGGCCTAACCACCGGCAATGTACATGTAGTTCATTACACGTAGTTCACTGTGTTCTGCGGTGGCGTCCTAATTGAGAATGCAGGGTGCATATAGAAAACTGACAGCGCTTTGCACCGCTATTTTGATCAATCCGTCGCCACTTTCTTCTCGAAGCTGATACCCTATATAGTGCAAGGTTTCACCAGCAGGTTCCTTCCGTAAACTGCCGCACAGCACTGTAATGCCCGTTGAAGCCTCTAAGGTTGAAAAGACAATATTCGGCCAGCGAGCCTGAACGCTGGAGTGCTTCGGTGAGCATGCGCAGGTAACTACTATAGGTAACATGGTACGGGAGCTAAGAAATTATTTTTGTTTACGTGACTACACCTTATGTGTCATCCGCTTGCAAACGCTGCGCGCTTATGACTGATAGTGTCTCGGTGCACTCGTACTTTAAAATTTGCTCATTTCGTTCATATGTTCATCCGTTCATTGGATCGAATTGCAGCCAGGATTCAATGTGTGCTTGCTTTTTGCCCCTGTATATATTAGTGGGCAAAGTGTATACGGAAACTTCGGTTAATGCAGCCGCTGAGACAATTAGGCAAATGGAACAATGATGCTTCTTTGCATACCGCGAGTTAAGGGCTAGTCACTCTGAAAATATCGCATCTGACAAAGAGTGCTTATCGCAATCAGAAGCAACGAAAACAATAAAGAAACAATAAAGGGAAAGACTTAGAAGATTAATTAAATGTATCTTGGTGTAAACAATAAAGGGTGCACTAACACGTCATCAAGGAGCTGTTAAACGCCAAAGGCAGACCATTCGTTCTCACGCACAAAGAGCATCATTAACTAACCGAGATCCAAGCATGCCTGTCATTATATCAGTCCGTCTTCTCTCTATCTGGGCGCCGAGATATGAATAAAGGGAATGGTATACAAACGCCGCTATATGGTCGCTCAGTCTAAACTCTTTGGTCCAATGAGGCCTTCATTCGCGCTATGAAAGCTTGAAAAGGATAGACTGTACTGCGAGTCATCGATAGCCACAACAAACATTTTCGACTTCCCACCTAGTTTAGGAGGCAAAACACAACGACAAAGCTGTATGCATTTCGTCAGATGCATTGATCATGCTTTTCAGTGCACTGTTCACTATGGTGTAAACGTGTGGTCGAGCTGCGCGGCGGCAGTTTGCGGTGCGTATAAGGTCGTGAAAATCGTTAACCCCTCATTTCTTCGAGGCACCTGTTTTCTATAGAGTGTAGACAACAGGTTCAAAATTCAAAAACGGAGCTCGAAGTGCCGGATGCATGCATATAGACGGCATCATTTTAACAGCGGAGCTCTTTATGCCAGCCGGTGGTTGTAATCTGCGAACCGAAAACTATCATCATCCTTAACCGGTACGCGCTGTGTTCGCCATCATCTTCCTCTTAGTCCTCCTGTTCATCTTCTGCTTCGTTCCCAGAACACGTGCGCTAATTTTTCCGGCGTGGGATGGAATAACTCTGAAGGGTGAGAGAACGAGTAGTGAGAAAGAGAAAGAAAACGAGAAAGATAATAGGCAGCCCTGTAATTTGTATGTCGGTTGATGTCGAAGATGCATTAGACAGCGTAAAGAAACAAATACAAAGAAAGAGAAACGGAGAGACACATGTCGAACAAAATTTCTTGACGAGGCGAGATTCGAACTCGCGCACTCACGATCCGAAGGCGAGCATCGTAACCACTCGGCTATCCAGGCACGCTAGTAGAGCATAACATAGCTTTGTATAGAATAGTATACCATGGGAGTGGGAAAGAGAAGTGAGGGTCAGGAGGAGAGAAAGGAGAAGGGGAAAGAGTAAAGCACAGCGTAGAAAGAAAGAGACAGAATGATAGAAAGAGGGACAAATAGTAAGAAATTTATAGAGAGAGAAAGGAAGGAACTGAAAGAAACAGAGACAAAGAAGACATGAAAAAATAGAAAGCGAGAAAAATAAAGCGATGAAGAAAAAAAGAGAAAAATAAAAATATACAAAGAAGGGACCCAGCTCCGCACTTCCTTCAATCCTCCTGGGAGACTTCGCTGACCAGCTCAGAGCCGCAGGAGCAGCGTCGGCTGATCCAGCGAGCACGTGGTGTGGCGCGAGCCAAGGGGCCCTGAACTAAGGGCTCCACCCAACCAGGATGATCCTTGAGGCCTCCACAAATAAAAGTTTTCTCTCTCTCTCTTTAGGCCTGTCAGCGTCGCGCAGCTAGTGGGAAGGTGGCTTAATTTTCCTTTGCCACTGACAGTATGCCTAAGGAATTTTATAAGTAGAACACCAGCAGGAGAGGTCTCCTCGGCACAACGCTCATTCGGAGTACGCTTAGAGGAGCTTAAGCTTAGCCTTGCAAGGACAGTCAATTCAGCTTGTAAGCTCTGAAGCCGGCGTAATCTACCACGGTATCGCTTGGTGGTGCAACGAGCGTGCGCATCGTAGAGGCAACGTCGCCGTGGAAACCAACGTTTTCCAAAAATAGACCAACCATTACACTCCCGGCTAGCTGAGCCCGGGTTTCATACGATTCCGAAGCTCGCCCGACAGAGACAGAAATACGGCACAGCGGGAAAACTGACGGACATATATAAAGCACCTAGGTTGACCGATAAGAATAATCTCGTTTTTACGAACTGAACACAGCCTTCAGACAACCTTGGAAATTGGCATTAAGATTAACATTGAGACAGAAAAGAGGTTTGTGTGCGTGTAAGCCTTAACAAAGCTCATGCCATTGATACAAAACCTGCAGTGGATTTCGTTTCGGGTTGTGTTTCTTTAGTTTTACTCTATAAATTCTGGAGGTCCACATTAATGACATTCGTACATTGTTGAGCACATGAAATTTTTTTGTTCCGACGCCCGCAACTCTGCCCTCCCATCTCTTTGCTTATCTGTATATGAGTATTATGATAAATAACCCGGTAACAATTTGCGTAATTGCTATTATTTATGCAGTAAATTATACTGAGCGTAAAGGCATGACAGTAATTGCCTGATTTACGTACCAAAGATCAGAAGAGCGCCTTCGCCTTCACTTGACAGATCAGCAATTTAAAATTAGTTATTTCAAATTGTTTCGGACACTTTACTGCCACTAGGCAAGATGCACAATGTGCAACACAAAAAAGAAAACCAAGAACGGGAGGATGAACAATGTACAGAAGTTCTGATGACAAGATTTTCTACTTAAATACGTTGGTTTGTTTTTCTTTTCATAATTTATGCAGCCACACTCAGGCATCTGACATGCGTAAATGCCTAAGTGGCCTGTTGCACCAGTTCTTGCGTTGACGGTTTATTTGGCACACAATAAACAGCTACGCATTTTATCTGAGAAAATGTTTCGATTTTCTAAGAAAGCGAATATCGACGTCGACAAAATCCATGCACTGATCTATACAGCGATGCAAGATGGCACTACCTGGAAAGCGCCGCTTGTGCTCTTGAAGGTTATGTTTAGCGGCAGCAATATTTCTTCGTATCTGTCAAGTAGGATATGGGATTGCAAGCAGAACTGCTTTGAATCTCCGCTCTCTGGAAGAGCGTTGAAATGCATGTGCACATCAGCCATAACTGACGCAAGTGCTTAAGCGAAAGCGAGGCGCACAGCCTTCTGCACTTAGTCTTGTGATTTATCCGTGCCGCTTTTTCTGTAAAAGCTCTAGGCTGTATGAAGCGTGTGACACTATCTGTTATGTTAATGGCCTTTGCTTGTGTTTGCTCCCTCCCCCCCCCCCCCCCAGTTATTTTACATACACAATAAAGAAGCCAGGGAACAAACACCGGCTGCACAGCACAAGTGCTTGTTCTTTTTCAACTTCCAGTAAGTATTATCGAAAACGTTGCGTTGTCTGCATCGGTGGCGTTGAATTACACGCTTTGCAGTGGCGCCGATTTTTTCAGCTGAAGTGTGCGCCATTCTTCTTCATTTGAAGCGAAAATCCTTCTCTGAAAAAAACCTTTCTCACTTAAATAAAGTTGTTTCTATCGCTCTTTATAAGTTACACACTTGTTCAAGATTCTCTGCCTATTGTATTAACTCAAGAACGGCTGATATAATTAAACGTGTATTACTATTATTATTAGTTATTTTGACCTGTTTCGCGGAACTTAAAATATTCTTTTAGAAGTTCCCAAGCATTGCCATATTGCTTTGCAGCAGATGTGTGTATTCTTTCTTTATTATTTTCCTTATTTTCGTTTTAACCTAGTTCGGAGAGGCAGCTTGTGAAGAAGAGAACTTGGACGCTTGATTAGTAATAATTAAAAAAACACAGTTTCGCCACAAGGGCGAAGCAATGAATTCGACAGCAAGAAATTGGAATGTCACATGAATAACGACAAGCAGCTCGATATTTGCAGCGCGCCGCTGAAGCACAAAGAAGGACGCTTGAAAAGAATGCACAGGTATACACAGGACAAGCGTGCACTAACAACCGTCACATTTGTTACGTCTTTGTGTTTCAGCAATGCGGTGCAAGTGTCGACATCGGAGAATCAGATGCTCTTAGATATTTCTTTTTCTTTTGAACGGCGGCGCGTCGAGTGACCCCTCTGCGCCTCCTGCCACACGGTGGCTTCTGACGCTACGTGGGCCCGGTGTTGTTTTGTTTTTTCGTTCCACATCACGAGTGGGTACAGAAAGGGGCCACTTTTTCCTGCCCGTCTCAAGGGCAGTTTTCAAATTGAAAGAAAATGTGGGAGCGTTGCGTGATAAAAAACAAGCTCTTCCGAAATCTGCGTACCGCCAGCGCTTAGCTCGCCGCGACTACGCTGGCGCATGCATGGCGCGTGGTTGAGTTGTCTAACGCAGCTCACTGTGGAGCGAGGAGTCGCTGGTGCTAATCCCTGTCGGAATTTTTTTCTTCTTCTTTATTATTCTTTGTGCTACGGCGACTGAAAAAATCCAACGAGAGTGTCCTTAGAATTGCTATCGCAATTAAATTGAAGTCTACAATTATTAGCTGATAATAATGGATTATAAAAGGGAAGATAAATATATGCATAGATAGCCTAAAAGAAATGTAGATTAAAGAGACCACTCACAAAGTGCTTTGGGTTCAAAGAAAGGAAAGATGAAACCAGTAGTAGCCATGTGACTGCTGAACACAAAATTCTCCTGAGCAGTAAAAAACTGATAACTGAGGAGAGCCTGACAGGTAGGTGACTGAATAACTATTTCCAAGTGAAGACCGTGTTAACAAAAAAATGGAGACCTATTCAGTATTTTGCTAAGATTACAGGTCGCGTTTGCTGCTCATCTTCCGTGTTTTCAGGCAACCAAAAAGCTCCATAACCTCTCTCACATCATCATCATCATCATCATCAGCCTTTCTACGCCCACTGCAGGGCAAAGGCCTCTCCCATGTTGCGCGAATCAACCCGGTGCTGTGCTTGCTGCGGCCACATTATACCCGCAAACTTCTTAATATCACCTGCCCACCTAACTTTCTGTCTCCCCCTAGCGCGTTTGCCTTCTCTTGTAATCTAGTCTGTTACTCTGAATGGCCAGTGGTTATCTTGCCTACGTGCTACGTGCCGGCCCATATCCATTTCTTCTTGATTTCGACTAAGATGTCCCTAACACCCGTTTGCTCCCTGACCCACTCCGCTCACTCCTTGTCCCTCAAGGTTACACCTATTATTTTCCTTTCCATTGCTCTCTGCGTCGTCCTCAGTTTAAGTTGAACCCGCTTTGTAAGCCTGCATGTTTCTGCTCCGTAGTTAAGTACCGGTAAGATACAGCTGTTATATACCTTCCTCTTGAGGGATAGTGGTATACCATTCATGATTTTAGAATGCCTGCCAAATGTCTCCACCTCATTTTTATTCTTCCAGTTACTTCAGTCTCATGGTTCAGCTCCGCCGTCACTACCTGGCCTAAGTACACGTATTACTTCACCACTTTCAATGCCTCACTGCGTATCGCAAAGCGCTGCTTTCTGCCGAGACTTGCACATTACTTTAGTTTTCTGCACGTCGATTTTCAGACCTACTATTCCGCTTTTCTTGTCCAATTCAGTAATCATGAGTTGCAAGTCGTCCCCTGGGTTATTCTTCAATGCAATGTCATGAGCGGATCGCGCGTTACTAAGGTACCCTTCATTAAATCTCATCCCTAACTTTTCCCATCTAGGGCCCTGGAAACCTTCTATAAGCACGCGGTGAATAGCATTTGGGGGATCGTGTCTCTCTCCCATAAATCCTTCTTTAGCGGAATTTTGTCGCTTTCTTTATGGAGGACTATGGTGGCTGTGGAGCCGCTATGGATTTCTTCCAGTATTTTCATATGTGGTTCGTCGACGCTCTGATTCCGCAGTGCCCACATCATACCGAATCGACCGAATCAAATGCCTTCTGGTAATCTATGAGGTCTATATATAGGGTTTGGTTAGATTCCGCGTACTTCTCTATCACCTGATTGATAGTATGAATATGGTCAATTGGCAAGTAACTTGCACGAAATCCTGCTTGGTCCTTTGTTTGATTGAATTCTAAGGTAGCCTCAATTCTATTAGCTATTATCTTTGTAAATAGCTTGGACAGTAAGCCAACAACCAGACAACGGACAGTAAGCTGATCGGCCTGTAGTATTTCAAGTCCTTGACGTCCCGTTTCTTATGGACTAAGATGATGTTAGCATTCTTCCGAGATTCTGGTACCCTTACCGTCAAGAGACAATTCGTATACAGGGTGGCCAGTTTTTCTAACAATCTTTCCACCATCTATCAACAGACCTGATGTTACCTGATCCTCACCAGCGGTTTTGCCTCGTTGCATTCCCTCTAAGGCTTTCTTTACTTCTGTCTGATTCCTTTGTCTGATTTACTTCTGTCTGATTCTGTGTCTGATTCCTCGAGATACTACTACTTCTTACATCATCGTCCTGGTTGTGCCGGGTACTGCACAGATAGCTCTAAAGCTCATCAGCTACTTTAACTATCTTATCCATAGTAACGTTGCCTTCCGTGTCGCGTAGTGCATACGTCTGCTTATTGCCTGTGCCCAGTTTTTTCTGCATCGCTTTGAGGCTTCTTCCGTTCTTTCACATAAAGTCCAGAATATACAAAAAATCTGTGAATGAGTTGCCGATAACTGACCTACGTGTATCCGGTAGTTTCTGTATTGAGAAACATAGCTCACCTGGAAGATTTGCAGAACAGGTCATCAAATTTTAAAGTTACTTGATTGAAGCATAGGCAGCATGGAATTGAATAAAAGAGTTTAACGGAATGTTTCGGCTTCCTTTTACTTGTTTTTATTCGGGAATGCTGGAACAAAAGCACAACAATGCGCACCGAAATAACTGTGAATGGTGTGTCCAGGTGAAATGTTAGGGTGGGCGTTTGTACACCCTAAATTCTCTCTTAGAGCCCCCCCCCCAAAAAAAAAAAAAAAAACGTAACCACTCTAATGGAACTTCTATTACCAGTCGCTGAGCAGTACGATGCATCTTTTACTATTTTGTCTTTTCTGTTATATTACTTCTCACTTCCTGGACACTCGCAAGGCACAAAGCCCATTCCTCCCGCAGGCCAACGCATGAACGCGTCGCTGCTGTTTCCCGAATTTCTCGTGGGTTCTGCGCAAAACAGTATTGATTGGAGCTGCCTCCGTTGTACGACTGTACAAGCCTGTACACGAGCGTGAGGATACTCGGAAACGGACACACGAGGCGCTGGATCTGCCTGTCATTCTGGCGTGACCAAACTGAAAGGACTTTCGAAACAACCAGAATTCGAGCTTACGATTTCAAATGCGAAACGAGAAGTAAAGCCTGGTTCCGTGTTCCTTTGAACCAATGTCAATGCCTTTGTCCTGATTGGAGCGTTTTGTTATTTTTGTTGTCACCGTTCCCATGCCATATTTTTTTTTTTATTTTGAGCATACGTTTGTGTTAAAGCGCACTCCGTGTGTGTGTGTGTGTGTGTGTGTGTGTGTGTGTGTGTGTGTGTGTGTGTGTGTGTGTGTGTGTGTGTGTGTGTGTGTGTGTGTGTGTGTGTGTGTGTGTGTGTGTGTGTGTGTGTGTGTGTGTGTGTGTGTGTGTGAGAGATACTTTCACAAATATTATGTATGGTGATGTGGCAGCAGCTCCTGGCATATCGGGACACAGAATGTGCTTTTTTATCATTGCATGCCAATTTACGTTTCAAGTTTTTACCGCCGGTAAAAACAATTGTAACTACCAGCGTTATACTATTGATTACACAAGCAGTAAACCGTACTTCACAATCACTATAATAGATGTAAACCGAAACGACGGAAGTGTCCACTGTTGGGCGTCGATAAGCTTTCCTTTCGCAGACACATGTCTACCTTTCAATAAAGGACCAATGTCATTTCTATTTCCCTAATTCATTTGTTTTGTATCTTCGTCTTCTGAAGGATAGTGCTATAGATATAATGATCTTTGTATTTTTACGTACATTTGCGGTCTTTTTTTTTCTTGCTTATGGCGCAGCACTTACATCGTTAGACACACCGATCTTTCTCGGAAACATTTCCTGCAGCTTCTCTGGCATCGTCACATAGCCGTTGGCGGCCTATTTCCGGAAGAGGAGATCGGATGGCTTGAAATTCACACCGTGCTTTGGACGCGAGAAGAAATCCGTCCTTCCATCCGTCCGTCCATCCATCCGTCCGTCCGTCCGTCCGTCTACGTCTGGGTGCTCTCGTGATCGCCTACGCGTGTGCGCGGCTGTATGTGTTATGTGTTTATCAGTGTATATATCATAATCGTGACCCAGCACCTGGAGTAGCATGTCAGGCGAATAGCCAGGCAAACACCTCCAGCTTTTCAATAAAATGTTTCTCTCTCTTTCTCCCATATACAGCTATACCCGATCCATAGCCTAATGAGCTTATTTTTCTCTTTCACACTGCGTGCAATTCATACGCTGGTGTTATCACTCGCCGCGCTCGCACTGGTGCAGTTGTTCGACAGGCATATGCAGATTTTGTATAGTAATCCAACGAATTATCAGATCCTGTAGCCACGTTGTATCTCGGAGCGATGGCACGAAAGATAGCGATGCAGCGATGGTCAACGACCGACGGAAGCACAGCCGGAAATAATCAAGCACACAACGCGGGTAATCGATTCTATCGATTTCACCGGGCCACGGCAGACCGACGCTGGTGGCTACTCTTCGATTCGCGAGACAAAAGGAGGAGGCGGTTGGAAGCATTTGATACATGCCTGTAGCTCCATTGGCGCCCTTGTTACGTGGTTGTTCCTTTCCCGCAAGTGCTTCCTCCGAAGGTCTTGCTTCACTCTTTATGCGATGTACTCTAGGCAAGGTCCTTAAGTGGATCGCTATTCAATGGACAGTTATGAAATCTAATCTGGCTGCTTCTAGGTTGTTGCTAGGGTTTAGTTTGGTTAGGCACGACACGGATGTCCAAACTCAAGAACCGAGCGTTCGCACCTCTCACAGATATAGGGGCACGTCGTCTTTGGCGTAGGACTTCCATCGCTTCGGGCTCTTCTCGCAGCCACCGTTGCCTTTCCCGTTCCCGTATGGCAGCTTCGCATTATTCGTGCCGAGCGTGAAGGAAGAGTGCAGCTGGGGGTGGCCTTCTTTGTTTCACATTATTTTTTTTCTTTCTTTCATATCTCTCTTTATCTTTCTTTTTGTTTCTTTTACCTCTATTTTGTATCTGTTCCTTTCTATTTGTTTCTTTCTATTCCTTTCTTTTTGTCGCTCTTTCTCTCTCTCTCTCTCTGTTTCGCTTTCTTTCTCTATCTTTCTATATATTTTTATGTCATTCTATTTTTGATGTCTTTATTCGCATTATTTCTTTGTATTTTCTTTCTTTCTTTCTTTCTTTCTTTCTTTCTTTCTTTCTTTCTTTCTTTCTTTCTTTCTATAGCTTTCTCTCTCTCTCTCTGTATGTGGTGAGTAGTGCGATTTGCCCAGTTTCTGTGGCACATACCCGTTCATGATGATGATAGTTTTCTGGTAGCCCGCTCAAATTACGGCTAGCTTAAACACTTTCGCTGTTACAACACTGCGGTGTTAAAATATCACGATTAGGTGCTGCGTACTGATGGGCGCTTTTTTTTGTCAACGAATTTTACTCGGCTCTTCCGACACACAGCCTCATTTTGAACTCGTGAGTGAGTTATGAGTATCATATTTTCAAGATTGATATAGCTCTGCTCGACATAGTGGTGAGTACCAAGCTTGCGGGATGACGCGGCCATGCTTTACTGCGTGGAACCCCGATCACCGTCAATACGCGTGTCGCCGAAAGCGTGCGCGGGCCGAAAGCGTGCGGCGGAGGAGACGACCTTAGATGCTTGAATTGACGTACTGGGGTTGCATCCGTCGCAGGCGATACTTAGGTTGCCTCGCGCCACGGCCGGATTGGAAATGCGCGCGAGCGTACGGACCGCTCGCACGCCTTTCTAGTCCGGCCGTGCATAGAGCGTTCGAAATCACCGCAAACGTGGGGTGCTATTTTGGACCCTGTCAAATTCTGCCATATTGACAAACTTCACAAAGGGGTATTTTAAGCCAATCAGAGAGGCTGTTGCTGCCCTTTGGGCCAATCAGAGTTGACGAATGGCGAAATCTAAGAACATCACGCAATTGGACAATGAATAACATAACACCCATGGTAATGCAAGTAGCAAAAATGACTCAGACGCAATTACCGCGCGCACTGGAACTGCAAATGGATTCGAGAGCACACAGATGCTGCTAACAAACGTTACCATCCAAGCACTGCGTACATGCTCTGGGCGCAATACTATTTCCTTTCAGGTTAATCCAACAGTGCTTTTAGCAACTAACAAAACGGTTGCCTAAAACATTCCTTCCAATTTTTGCTTCACATCCTTTAGGCTAAGGTAGCGCATTTTTAGTAAATATATTGCGGTTATTGGAAATAAAAAAAGAAATTGCGGACGATGGCGATACTGCCTAATGCGAATTCTGAGCGCAGCTGTTTTGGTGTTTTGATTTTGCGACGAGTTGAGCGAATGCGCATGCGTCAAGGCGACACATGCGCATGACAGGGCTCTGTTTTCGCGCCAACGTAATGTGGTGAACCTGGGTCGCCAACTTCCGCCGCCGCTGGCTGACGCCAAGGCTGACGCGAACGCTGCGTCGGACTATAAAGGCCTTTCAGAGTCCGCTAGAGCGTTCCACACACAAACTGTCTCTTCGACCAACGCACGTCTTCTTCTCCCAAGCCTAGCAGGTCAACCCACTTTCTCGTGCCCGTGTGCGAGAGGAATGCGTTGCGCTGGCACAAGAACCGCGATCAGGCACGAGGGATTGCAGACGATAACACAGCGCCTCGCTGGCTCGGGGCTGTGTGGCAATGAGGCGGCTCATGCCTGTGCTCGAGGAATGACAGGCTGGGCGCAGGCCACTGACGACGCCTTAGACCACGCGGTACTCCTCAGTGCGAGGGATCGTCTTTTGACCTTCTACGACATAACACCTTACACCGGGGAGCTACTCGGCACCACGAAATACTTTGGCGCCAGTTACAAACCCGTACGTTCCCTACCCCCTCTTTCCGTCATCTTATACACCCTGCACTATATCCCTCCTCTTTATGAATTTTCTGCCAACAAACAGACAATCTCGATCATATCATGTGGGGTTGTACTCTGAAACCACCACCTAACTCACTTAACATTAATAGTAAGGAGCAGTGGGAGGCTGCTATGTGCAGCTCGGCGCCCGAGGTCCAGGACCAGATCCTGGATTGGGCCCAGAGGGTAGCGGAGACCTACGCCGGGTAGGCTCCTCTGCTCCCTCCGCCACCGCACCCTTCCCGCTTGGGATAAATAAAGTCTTTCTCCTCCTCCTCCTCGCTGGCTCTCATGGTGGAAACCTCCTTGGGGCAGCCTCTCATTCGCTCTCTTTCGTCCTCGTTCGCGCAATCGGTTACGCCGACGCCAACGGCGACGCCGCTCAACGCAGGAGCGGACGCCTAAGAGCTCCTAAGAACCGACATTACACCTGCATAGGCTGTTTTTCCAAACCAGTTTATAGGCCCAACGTGGCTATGCAGTAGAATACCTGATTGCCACACAGAATGCTTGGTTTCGATCCCTGCTGGGATCCTAATTTTTACTCTTTTCATTCGTCGGGTCAACGCTGCCGATGAGAGTTTTTGTTTACGCTCGCGCATTTAAATTACAGTGTCTCTTCTCGCCGTTCCTGGGAACATATAAACTGTCAATCACCTGTGGCGCATATCCGCTTACCGTGGCCCGTGGTATATGGCTATGTGCGACACGTGTCTGGAAGAAACGGTTATCACGAGAGCACCCAGACGTAGCCGGCTAGCTAGCTAGCTAGCTAGCTAGCTAGCTAGCTAGATAGATAGATAGATAGATAGATAGATAGATAGATAGATAGATAGATAGATAGATAGATAGATAGATAGATAGATAGATAGATAGATAGATAGATAGATAGATAGATAGATAGATAGATAGATAGATAGATAGATAGATAGATAGATAGATAGATAGATAGATAGATAGATAGATAGATAGATAGATAGATAGATAGATAGATAGATAGATAGATAGATAGATAGATAGATAGATAGAAACGCTCAAAGTGCCTTTGGTTCGCTGAGAAATGCTTCGCATTTAGTAGCCGACAACGTTAGTAGAGCTGAAACACCCTTCCCACCATGCCATAGGGAACTGAAACGGGGCATGTAGGGAAGAAGAAGAAGTACTTTAGGGTAAGTTGCATTCTGGCGCAGTTTTCCGACGACGTTAGTGGAGCTGAAACACCCTTCCCTACGTGCCCGGTTTCAGTATTGGCACCACTAGTGCCTCATCAAAGAAATCTCTCTCAAAACAATGTGGCGAATTACCCCGGTCAGGCCCCTCTTCTTCTTCTGTCTCTCATTGCCCATTAGCAGCGATTTTGTTGTGGGAAATACCGGCGCACACTGCATGCTACTCCCCTCCCCAGGTTTCCCTTTAGTGGAGCTTAAGCACCATTCCCCACATGCTTCACCCCTCACCAGTTTTTTTTTCCTCTTCTCGTACAAAATACTGGCTACTTCGCTTCTGTAGATATGCTTATTGCATGTGTGTGATTTTTCTTCGAATTTAGAATTCCTTAGATTTTACTTGTCAACGTTTATAAAAACAATGGTAAACACTTGGAAAAACAAGGAGTATGCATAGGATCTTGCTTAGTACCGGTTTTAAGTAATCTGTTTCTATCAGAACTAGACAGGGACCAATCAGAGCGCTTGCAAGATTATAATGTTGTGAAACTTCTAAGGTGCGTTGAGGATTTTTCAGTTTTTATCTTTGGGCTGTCCAGAGAGCCTGCGATGCGGCGGTTAGGCTAGGTCTAACTGTCCCCACGTGGGAGCGGCCCGCGGTGTCACCCTAAGGGGTGGCACTTCTCCGGATCTTTAAATAAAGTTCTTCGTACCGTACCGTATCGATGACACATCTGAAGCTTTTTCTAGTCAATGCACTACCGTTTCTAGCGTTTTTCGTGACTGTCGTAATCCACTTGAAGTGACATTTGAAATGCCATGTGACGGAAGGATTACATTCCTTGACATTAACTTTGTACTCTCTGATGAAAAGACGTGCAGGCCTTATGAACCCAGAGTAAACATTCCACTGTTACAGTTTCATTCAGCGCATATTAAACTTATCAAACAGGGATTCGCGAAGATGTCCTTAAGTGAAGCATTGAAGAAGTCATGCCAGTGCCTCATGCAGGAAAGCTTCAGACAGTTGGTCTCATGGTGAAGCGACGCGGATTAACCTAAACACGTCATCGTGTCAGTTGCAGAAGGCTTGCATAGAAAAGCGCCAGAGAAAGGTTCCGAGCACGTGGACAGCACGAGCTCAAACAAAAGAATAAATTGTGTTGTCATTCAATGCATACATAAGTTGTCCCATAGAATAAAGAATATCGCTGAAAGGTTTGATACAAACGTTGTTTTTTCAGCGCCTAATAAATTGATGAGCCTGTGTAGGAGCGCAAGACGAGATAGGACAACAGACGGCGTTTGCGAAAAAGAAGCATACAAACAAATTTGACAACAGACGGCGTTTGCGAAAAAGAAGCATACAAACAAATTTGTTGAATGTAGCGCGTGTGTTGTCTACCGGATTCCACTTACTTGTGGAAAGTCCTATTGGACAGACTGGTAGATGTATAAGTTGCGAGAGCATAATAACAAAATAAATAATGTTGCTCCTGACGGTTTTCTTGCCCTTCATTGACAGAGATGTAAGTGGAAGCCTAGATTTGATGGAACGGCCATCATGAGCAGAAATAGGTGCGAGATGACGCGGTTGATAATGGAGGCCGACGCAGTTTCAACGTTTAGGGACGCATGTGTGAGTAGTTTATCAGTGGTGTTGTCAGATAAAGAACTCGATTACATGTGTTTGCTATAAACTGTTTTTGGTTAAGTAACTTGGATAAATGCGTTTGCACGTGGGGAATAATATTGTGTTGTCATGTCTGTGATGTTACAGTTTATGGTTGTGAGAGCTATGCACACGTGACGTGTGACGTAGTGAGAGTATGCGTACTAGGGGACCGGCGAATAATAAAACAGTTGTTGAATTTTAGCGCTTTGTTGTGTCGAATGTATCTTTCTTTTGTTTTTGCCCTTCGCCTGCGCTATTGTAATTTACCCTGCTGACCTTGCATCACAGCACACTAACTATTCACCGAAGAACGCAAACGCTATAGGGTCTTGCGCCGTGGCATACTTGCTACAGTTTGATGTTAACAAAAATAAAACAAAGAACATAATAATTTCATACTGCGTTCGCGTACCGCTGCCCGAGAACCGCGTGCAAGAAAATGCTCATGCCGCAGGACTCGTGCATTCTATTGGCACTGAAGCGTAAAATAGAGCCAGGCTTCCCAACTTAAAAAATGACAAAAAAAGTAAAAGACATCTTTCCATACGCTTTCACTCCGTTGCCGGGACCGTTCATCAAAGTTGCCCCATCGGGGTGTGGGATCAGTTAATTTCATTCGTGCGTGGAAGTACGCGACAGGCGCATCCCTTTTCACAAGATGCCACTAGTGAAGTTGGCGTACTGGTTTTAAACAGCAGTGTGTGGAACGAAAAGGGACGGCCAAAGAAGCTCATTTTCGCGCAAAGCCAGATAATCTTGCAATCAGGATAGCATTTTGTGTTGAATAGTTTCGAGAATAATGTAATCTTTCTCGCAAACTCTATTAAAGTGAACTTAATTACTTATAACGCGCTCGACGGTTGGTTACGTTCGAATTATACCAAAAGGTGGTTTGGTATATTGCATAGACTAACGTTTTCCTTTGTGTAGGAATTAAAGCTCGTTCGTTATGGTAGGTTTAGGATATCGAAAGCTTGAGGTTCCTCTTTACTCCGCTGTCTTGTTAGTTTTTTATTTCTAAAGACGATTGGAGTATTGGAAACAAGGGTAGGGAATCAGGGTTTTCCCGTGGCTCCAAAGCTGGTTAGTTAGTTAAAGTAGTTTAAATGAGAACCTTCCTTCTGCCGTTTTTCATCATTAATAAAAAAGACCAAGGATTAGAATAAAAACAAGGGGCGGAAACTGCTCCAACTGAGAGAGTTCTTTTTTTGGGGCACCTCAAGTTTCTTATTTCCTGCGAATGTTTGACACACATGCGCGCGTAAAAGACCTCGTCTTTGGAAGTAGTGAAACAATGTAATCATTCGTGGTAGAAGTGAAAGCTCCGCGTCGGCACATTTAAATGTTCTATACTGCCAGTGCAAGAGTGAGCTACCTTTTCAGTTTATGAAATGAGCTACACTAGTCATGTGGGGGGGCGAAGGGCTACGTCACGCAGTTTTTGAAACGCCGACTTTGATTGTCGGTAAAACTTGTTCCTATGACATAAATTGGAGTCGCCTCCCTACGATTAAGCTCATTCGCTGGCACGGATATTATGAGCCGGAGTCCAAACACGATCAAAGGTGGTAGCGAATTTTTTTCTTTCGGGTTTTAATCCTTTATTGCCAAGCTGTTTCTCTGTTCGAGCTATGTTTTTAACGCGATAACGTTAAAGAGCTCGTTTTGCAGAAATTATGGTGTCGGCGTCTTGTCTGCTAGCGAAAAACCAAGACAGATGCAAATAAATAAGTAAAAGTCTTCGGCTCGAGTGTGAATCGAACCCAGGTCTTCTGCGGCGCAAGCAGGTTATGCCAGTGCTTCAAGCTGTTTCGGAAAAAAAAAACTCTATGCGAATGTCATGTAGTGCGAGCAGTCTCCTCAACCCACGTAATATCGGCGCGGCAGATGCGTAAAAATGCACCAGGCGTAAAAAAACGCGTGAATTGCGCAACGAGTTCGTGGTTGAAAGGCCCACCCATTAGAACGTGCTCAGGCATAATTAATCATCACCATCAGCAGCAACAGCATCAACGAAGTGCACGGCTGCGCAGATGTACGTCTTGCCTTACGGACGCGTGGTGGGTGCATCGCCAATTCACAAAAGAAAGAATTGCGGCGTAGTGGGCTTCGCGCAGCTGTACTTGCAGGAGGCATTTTAAAATAGTTTGAAATGGCCTATGTTACGCGCGCGGACGTTCCTTTTCTTGCGGCGCGGTAGAGGTGCCCACCGAGATGCGAAGGCAGGCTATAGCGATTGAGGAGCCGGTGCGTGCGGCGCCAGAATACGCTATCGCGTTCGACTCGTGAAAGTAAGCTCACGCGTCCTCCAAGTTTCTTCTTTTTTTGCACGATACTTCTGAATACACAGTCAATTTTTCTCCCCTCTGTGCGACGCAATTCCGAACTAACCCCGCCGTCTTTCGATGCAGGCTCTAAAGAGAAACATATAGTGCCTCAATGGGTATAGCATGTACGCCGAGAAATACCGGCGTAAGCGACTGCATTGAGTGCACTCGCAATAGTGCTTGCAGAGAACGTGTTCCAGCCTCATTGAAGAGCGTGAAGACGCACGTTTATTCTTTCGAATGGAGCTGCTGACGCATGTAAATGTCAGGACGATTGAGAAAGCACAGCGCCTTCGATATCACGAACTCACATCATGAAACAAGAAACGCTGGAAATTGAGTCTGACAGCGTCGAGAAAATAGATGTATTATGCATGCACCGCGGTGCCTATATTGTGTACTGGATTGTGAGAGGCCTCTTGGCAGGATCAGTTTACTGGTAGGTCGAAAGAAAAACTCTCGACGTAATATCGTGGATGTGCGGTATTTTCAGTCGATAGGGGTGGACACGGCGACCCATCTTTCGAAACAATGTTGCGATAGAAGTATGCAATGCGCCATTTTTTTTTCACTGATGACGTGGCACCTCCCAATTGTATTTCGTGGGAAACTGCGATAAGATTAAAGAATGCAGTAATGCAACACGTCCTGGGAAACCCAACCGTGATTTCTTGGGAGACGCATTGTCACTATACGTTGGAAACACTTGTCTTGGGCAACTTAGTACAGAAAACGTTATTATCCTGCATTACGCACGAAGCGGGAGATTATTCGACTACAAGGCAGCACATCACAACCGAGGCGCTGAAAAATTCCCCAATTCAAATTGTATTACAGGCGTAACATAAACAGAGCATACACTGAATCAAAGTTGACCGGACTAAGCAGTTATTCAGTGTCTAGGCTAACGAATTATTGCAATTATGGCAAGCCGATGGGACCGCCGGAGCTACAGGTGCTCCGGCACAATTATTTTTTGTATCAAGTTGTATCTATAATTTTTTATGTGGAGAAAAACATGCGCATAGGAAAATAAAAGGGAGCAACACATTTCTAAAGAAACTTCCGACAAAAATCGCATGTAAAGCGAGCGTCAGGTGCTTTACACGAAAGGGGATAAAGTCCTCACGAAAAGGAGATAATATCGTGTGGAAAACATTATTAAGAAGTTTTGAATATATCGCGAAATGTGACTTGCAGCATTCAGAATTATACTAGCGCGACAGTGTCCTTTTTCTTTGTAATATTCAATATTTGCCAAAGCAAATAATGTGCCAACTTTGTGCACTCGTTTATACTGTTTTCACAATCACATTCAGTTAAATTATTCATAACTAATGACACCGATGGACAATGAAGCCGAGGAAAACGTAGGGGACATTATTTGTGGTTTATTAACTGAACTGTAATGATTATCACTTAATGGAGAGAAATAAGGTGAACAAAAAAATCACCCTTAGTTATGTGGGGGTCGTAGGATTCAGCCCTACGATTCATAATTTAGAAGATTATCTGAACAACGACCACATTTCAGTCTATCTGGACATCCTGCACGCATCTCCGTTAAGGTAAACTTAAAAAAAAAGACGTCATTGTCAGAGAGAAATAAACCAAACGAGTGCACCTAGACTATGCAACCATAAACATCGGCTAAAACGTATCCTTTCACTCGCAGCGGTAGCCTCAGAGCATCGTTACAAGAATTGCTTGTCTCTTTATTGCGGATTTTTCATAATCCCCGCTGGTCTTGCGTCGTCTCCCCGTGATCAAAAAGAGACACGACACCTATCTACAAAATGAGTGGCACTTCCTTAGACAGCGGACACTCAGTTTGAGCGAAAGAAGGGCAGAAAGCCAGCAACGATGGACACAACTGCAAAAAATAAAATCTGGATTTGAACGAAAACAGAGGAGTCACGGACTTTCTATGTACTGCCGTGAGCAAAAGTATATGGACCACGGGAGTGCGTGCCGAAGTTGCGCTCTGCGCCATCTAGTGGCCAACCGTCTGCAGTCGAGAGCATACACTCTAAGACAAAATCGAGTATTTGGGGAGTATTTCTGCCACACAACGATAATCGTCATCTGGCTTGCTCGCGTTTCCTTTCTTGAAAACCCAGATCTCGTCACTTTCCTGTCAAGAATGCTATGTCACGCTGATAACGCGCGCGCCGTTCGTGACCGGGAAGTACCGCGGCCGCGGTGATAACGCGAGGAAAGCACGCGAGGTGGATGACGATTGTTGTTGTGTGGCAGAAACACTCCCAAAATACTCGATTTTGTCTTAGAGTGTAGGTCTGGCCGCGCAATCGCCAGAGCAATGCTCTCGACAACAGACAGCTCGCCACTAGATGGCGCAAACTGCAACTTCGGCACGCTCTCCCGTGGTCCGTATACTTTTGCTCACGGCAGTACATTAAAGAGTGATCGTGTTGTTAACAAAACCGTGCAGCAGTATACGACGCTGCTTTGAGTCAAACTTGCGATTATCAAAACTGCGAAGCATTATTTCCATTATTATTCGTAAGTGTAATACACAGCGGAAAAAAAGTGGTTCTACTGTGCACTATCAAAAAAAGAACACACATACTCGCTTAAAGGGATAGGCACACAAAAAGTTAAAGTAAAGGAAGGCACACCTCAATAATAATATCTGGGGTTTAACGTCCCAAAACCACCATATGATTATGAGAGACGCCGTAGTGGAGGGCTGCGGAAATTTCGACCACCTGGGGTTCTTTAACGTGCACCTAAATCTAAGAACACGGGCCTCAAACATTTTCGCCTCTATCGAAAATGCAGCCGCCGCGGCCGGGATTCGATCCCGCGACCTTCGGGTCAGCAGCCGAGCGCCATAGCCACTAGACCACCGTGGCGGGGCAGGGCACACCTCAAGACGACACATAAGAGGCTGAGTACAAGCATTACAGATGCCAGTATATTCCCAGGGTTGTTAAGAATTTTTATAAAAACCTCTGTTAGCCTCACTTCTCGATTCCTAATTGAAAAATGACCTTGTAAACGTAAGATGTTCTTGATAGAAGATGTGTCACCGTTAAACTTCTAGAATTTGCGAATCTCAGTGACGTATCACAATTTTTAGGCAAATTAGTGCTGGGCCATATTCTTCCGCCGGCAAATGCTGTGCACATGGATGAGCACGCAGGACAGAGCTTCTACCTCCTACTTTTTTATTTACGCAGCTGACGTTTCGTGTAAAGAAGAAATATCGTAGTAAGCTGAAATAAATACGCAAACAAGAATAGAAGCGACTCGGCCATTTGAGCATGGATAATGTTTTACGTTACCACAAATGTCGTCGTCCCCTTCTTGCGGTTTTTCTTACCCTTCATGTCAGCAAGTATCTCCTTTTTATGCAGCGCGCAGTCCTGCTTTTGTTGATCTAGATGCAGCCTTGCCATTGATGGCGCTGCACTCTTTTGGTTGCACAGTGGCAACGACAGCCGCGCTCGCTAAGCAACAAGAACAACGGCGTCGTGTTGCGCACCAAGGGTAAATAATGCACAAATAAAGTTCAGTGCACTGAAGCGGCATTAGATAGGGCATTGCCCTCACGCACATAGAAAGCGGCTAGCACAACCGTTCCAGATATCAAAGAAACAAAGTTTTGAACTTATGTTCCTCATTGCTCTTGGTTACTGAGGAAACATACAAGACTTAAGACGGGCCTCGCGGAGTGTTTTAAGTGTTCGGATGCGAGGGGTACAGTGCAATTAAATTAAGCGATCTCGTTAAATGGCTCCGACACTCCTGCGTACGTTATTGTCTGTGCGTGGGCGGGTGTGTGCGTTTTTGAAGAACGGAAGCGAGTAAGACGCCGCTTCTGGTGGCTAGAGGGAGTCTGAACGTTTCCAGTGTTGCCAGTGTGATCTCCTCATTTAAAATGTGTGCAATTTAGTACGCAATCAAATCAGTGTGAGTTGGAACAAGCAAAATACAAAGGGAATAAATGCACGAATGAAGTTAAGTATAAACGAGTTTCGTAATTGAAAAAAACGTAAAAAAAAAGCAAATGCATTGGTACCATGGCCAATATCATTAAAATATTTAAGGGAAAAAAAGGAAAAAATGCAGTTCTGGCAAACAAATATAGTTACTACCAACGACAGTCACCCATTATTTTTGGGAAAGTAGATCTTTAAGTGTTCTTGACTACATATACGAGGCTACATATATATTCTTTAAAGGTAATAGACCGAGGAATAGGGTGGTCAGTTTTCACCAGCCACCATCAAATAAACTTGATCAACTCGGCCTTTACATTTTCCTTTTATATATTTGTGGATATTATCTTATGCGATAGCCTCTTAACTATAGTACTTTTTTCCTATTCGCTATCTAGAATCGTGTGTCAGTGTTCATATGAATACCGGCAAATATATCTCCCTTACAATGCAGACCTCTCTCCTCACTGCTGTTCGTAATAAGCTACCAGCCTATCGATCTTGGACATACGTAATACGTAATGTTGACGAATTCATTCATTCATTCATTCATTCATTCATTCATTCAAAGGCCCCCGATTGGGTGTTGCAGTTACAACACACACCTGTGGGAAACTGCGAGTCTTTCTGGGAATGTCGAAAGTTGATAAGACCTCAAGCGAACACCTAATGGGAACAGATTGTTATCTTGACCTGCGCAGAATGCCTGGCTGCAAGAATGTCAGACACGCGAGAAATAATGTGCGTGAATTTATGAAAGGATAATTTATTTCTTCCTGGACGTGTGGATTCGAAGGCCGATAGAACATGCAAGCTTGAATTGAAATGTTATTCGCTCAACTAGAACTGTTGCCACATGCGCTTCCCTGAAGCCCATAGAAGTAAAAGAAGGAAAATAGTGCAGCCGCCAGGTGCCCTCATTCCTGGAGGTCCTAATGACCTTCTGTGGAGAATCTCCAAGCAATTACGGAGCCACGACGGAAAACCAACGCCGTGCTGTCAGACACACTGCGAACGCTCCTTCTGGTGATGGCCTAAGTACGAATGTGTAATAACGTTACCAACTACGCGCCTGCCGGAAAGAAGTCTGCAGCGGAGTCGTGACAAAGGCTGACGTGGCTGTGCCGTCGTTGATACCTATTGGGGTGAAAGACCGAAGCGGAGCCGTGGTGGTGTTCAGCCTAGCCGACAACTTGAGCGTTTTATATCTCGCGCTACGTCCACGCTACACTCTTCTTTCTTTGCCAAGGCCAGCGCTACGAAACTGTCGAGTGGCGACCAAGGAGTATTGATTTCTTTTTTATTAAGGCGAAAGTCTTGCATGCCTCATCAAGTGCGAAAATTAACCGTTGGCGTCAGCGACGTCTTCGAGGATTAGCGAGAACTGACGATACATCGCGAGACCGGCGTGGACGTCAACACGAATGATGAAAAAAAAAGAGTGATAAAAGTTTGTCAAACGTCTAGTTATTTTAATAAGGTGTGGGTTTGAGCTAGTTGGTACTCCATGATCAACACTTCTTGCGCAAAATTTTCTCAGACAATGAACGAAACAGACACGGACGGGTGCCAACTTCCAACTGATTTTATTATGAACAAGCGACACACACACATATATATATATATATATATATATATATATATATATATATATATATATATATAAACAAATATGACTATGACAAAACAAAAACATCAATGGCACAGGTGTGCAGTGTGTCAGCGGGCATCAGCTACTCCCGTTATCCTAGAGTAAATGTGTGTGTGCAGTCGGCGTGCCAAAATTCATATAACCTGAATGTAACATGACGTCATCAATGGCGCCACCATGTGACGTCATCATGACTTCACAGAACACCAGAATTTGTGACTTCATAGTGACATAATCACGACTGCATCGCACGACATTCATAAAGCTACTTACGATTCTGGCAGCTTTTAATCTACAGTAATAAGTAATTTGGAATACGCCTACTACGCTAACCTTCAGTAGCCAAGGCTTCCGCTTCTGGTGGAAGAAAGATATTTGAAGTTCGCATACGCCGCAACCTCGAATTACTTATTCGTAGATTCCCGCATTGCATTCACGTACCGTCTAGTTGGATGGCAACAAAGCATGATTCTCTATTTGACTGATACTCATGTACGACAGAAGCTCGTACGAATTAAGTAGTGGATCTACTCGGGGCGGTAAATAATCATATCTTTCGTTGACTGAACGCAATACTCCTCCTTTCTGCGCCTTTACAACATAGTAAAATAATTTCATATAGAAATACATCAAATTGGCTTTAAACGCGTGGACTAGACTTTTATTTCTTGAAACAATCACTGCTTTCATGATACCAGGGTGGTACGAAAAAGAGTCCGAACCATAGATAAGGATTTAAACGTAATGCTCTCAGTTAGGCTAATGATGCGTATGCTGCTGGAAGAAAAATGCAAGGAAGAAAAAGATTGAACAGTGCAGACCAGATGTCCCTACCGATCGCGCGCTTAATGACTTCGTAGAGAAACTCTGCGGGTAATTACGAACGGGTGGTAATAAAGCAGTGTTACCTTCTATCCGCGCTCTGAACTCTATGTTAAGCGACATTACACTGTACAAATATGACAGCTGCACTAAATATGGTTGTCTAAGTATAGGTCTTTGGAGTACAAACTCCAAGCAAGAATAAATTTGCCGCCACCAGGAAACTTTTTGTGCGGAACAAGATGATAGCTCCTTATTGTTAGTCGTAGCTCGCACATGCTACTGAATTACGCTGGCGTTCTGTCCTGTTAGTTTTTTAACGCCGACTTTCTTTTACAAATGAAGTGCGTGAACTTTATCTTTTTTTTTGTTTTAAGCCAAACCACATCACTATATAATAACGTATGTGTTGGCTGTAACTTGCCGCCTGTCCCTGCCGGCGGAAAGTTATCTTTTCGTCCACTTTACTTTCTTCACATTTATACACCAATTGCTACAAATAACACCCCCCATACTTTCATTGGCATTAGTGTCGGTTAGTTCTCATTAATATTGTGTTTAACAAAGAAAAACGAGCCCTTAAAAGCCATCTTCTTTCCTTTATTCATAGCGAGGATCTCGTTCTGGCAGACTTGATGCCTTCAGGTAGTATGCGAGGGATAGGTCAGCTGCCAGCTCGTAAAAAGAACACGTGCTACGTGACGCCAAAAAGGCAGAAAAAGAGTGTTCCGCACTCGCTGCCATGGCTGCGATTGGCGCTGACTAACACTGCTAGGTTTAAATGCACATATATACCGCATAAAGTGGACGGGAGGATGACCGCCGCCGTAGCTCAGTGCTAGAGCATCGGAGGCGTTATTCGAAGGTCGCAGGTTCGGTCCCTGCCGGCTGAAAGTTTTCTTTTCGTCCAGTTTACTTTCTTCACATTTATATACCAATTGCTACAAATAACACCCCCCATACTTTCCTTGGCATTAGTGTCTGTTAGTAGTTCTCATTAATATTCCGACTATATGTGATATTGCCGTGGCGTACGATTGCTCACTTCTCGCTGCCTGCTTAATAACTAAGCAGGGGCTTGACCGCTCGCGTGCAGGAGCCTCGAAAGGAGGCGACTTGACTCTTTGGGATCCGTTTCAAGACTCTTTATTGAAAACAAGGAGTAGATGTTGGAATGGAAAGGTGAGAGGGAGAATAACAAGAAAGGAAGATCACTGGCGTTTTGACCGGAGGCGCTGTGGTCTGGGTGCCAGTGCGGCTAAGTGCAGCAGCCACTTCAGGTCGAGATGGTTTTGTGGTGGCAAGGTAGGGTCGCACCATACGGCAAGATGGTCGCTCTCTTCTGTTAGACTTCCCCTTCACGACCGGTGTGATCAGTCGGCAAGGATCACTGGTGGAAGGCCCGCGGCTGCCTTCACAATTCTTAGCACGGCTTATATCAAAGCTTTTGTAAAAGCAAAGCTTAATCATTTCCAGTTTCATCCTTACCGATCATTATATGCCACAAAGTATTATTAAAGCGAACGCCTTAGTTGCCTCGTGATGCCCTCATCAAAAGCGAAAATTGACAGTCAGCGTCGGCGCTGTAGGCGCCCCGCGGCGTCAGCATCAACACGAGTGATGGAAAGAAAGATCATCCCGGGATGAGGTTATCATGACGTCACACAACACCAAGAGAGAGAGAAGGAATACGAGAAAGGCAGGGAAGTTCTACGTTCAGTTTGCTACCATGTGGTGGGGAATAAGGGGTTAAAAGAGAGAGAAGAGAAAGAAAGAAAAATCATCATGCACACAATACTTCACATCACACGCAATGCCACGTATGAGTGTGTGACATCACATGACGTGACGTCACATGATGACGTCACGCTATGTGATGTCATCATGGGCAGAGGAAAACTAGATGAGGTAGAGAAAATTTGCAATGCCTATGATCCTGAAGGCTGCGTAAAACCACGTTAGGCATAAAAGCTTCCGGGAGGAGACGGGGGAGCATTAATACATCGGCTGAGAAGAAAAAGAAGATCGCTTTTGCCTTGGAGCCGTATTAGGCGACTGCATAAGGAACCCTGTGAGCTTTGCCCTTATAGGCGCTTCTCTACAGACTATATAAATGAACGTCATTCAGCAATTCGCCATTGTTCTTTCAACACATTCGCATTACATTAAGACTGCGGATAGACGCAAGAAGACACGAGCAAAACACAGCTTTAATGTGTCATTCCACGCATATATACCCTGTTGGGTAAGCAGACAGGCTTCCTGTCTGTGACGAAAGGACGAATGCAGTGTTTGTTTACTCGAGAGTTTCTGCTTATAGCGCGACAGATCTGCAAAGGGCAACACGTTGCCATGGAGACGGCTCGAGTATCCCTCGCGATGGGTCTCCGTCAGCGAGTCTTCCTTTATTTATCTATCTCAACTGCATTTCTAGCACGAAAAGAGCAACTTTGACATTGTTGCAAGACCAGCTTCATACAGGTTTGCTTTCTGGGTAAGTTAAACAGCCCCAGGGGCTTTAAGAGAGCCGCTCAAAACACAATCAAGTAGTAAATTATTAGAGAAAACTAAAGTGCCTTAGTTGTCAATAAAGAACAAACGGAAGGCAGGCAAATTAATCTTATCTCTCTAGAATTACTAATATCGGCCGCGAAATTTTAAGAATGATGAAAACGCCATAAATAATCATAGTCGCAAGAGCTTTCACTAATAATTGCCTTTAGAAAAGATATTATTCGTATATATTCTTATGTTTTTGTTGATAGCGTCCTTTCCGTGGCGTTGTTTATCCGTTTAAGGAGCCAATTCTAGATTTTTTTCTTTTTTTTGTGCGCCGTATATAGTTTCATTAAAGTTAGCATACTGAGATTGATATATTTATAAATTATAGCGTGACATTGAATTTCTTAGCTGATGTTCCAAGGTTTAGCTACCCCACTATTTGACTATGTGAAAGGCATGGGATGTTCTCGCTTAGTAACATATGAACTTCGGCAACCACGCTCAGCAGCGCGTGCACCTACTTAACGAATTTCTAAAGAGTAATAAATTAGACCAATCCAAGTAAGGTATTCAGCCGTCAACTTTAAAAACACACATGTTTATTCTTAATAAAATATTGCAGAATTTTCAGACTAAGTTTCACAAATTTCTAATACTTGGCCTCTCATATCATCAGGTGAGTGTGTGTTATACGACTGGGTATGTCTCATTGTCACAAAGGGGACATAAAAACTTAAAACTGCGACTGTATTTGCTTCGCAGTTTTGTTTCCTTACTATCATCGTTTCCCTTACTCACCGCACATCTCACGATGAACAATATGGTCTTCAACTTTTTGACATTTCTGCGTCGATATCAATCTTATCGCCAAAGTATGCTGATAGTCTTAATGAAGAAAGTTAAATACATTACTCGCGAAACCTCTTGACCGGCAATGTTGATGTCGCACCGCAAAAAAAATGCACGACGTAAACAAATTAAAATAAAGAAAACGCTACGTATTGTAAATTGTGTAAGCGGACAGACAGCCGGAAAAACGTCGACCAGACAGACGCTCACTAAGAAAACAGTGAGCAACACAGTTACAACACAGTTGTAAGTGAGCGTCCGTGCTGTCAACTTCTTTCCTTCTGTTGCTGCTGTTTGTCCGCCCATACAATTCATAATTTTGTGCACCAACTGGCCAAGCATACCACCATTTTGAAATTCAAAACGCTAAAAGTTCACTGCGACTACATACTTTCTCTTTTTTTTTTTGAAATATTTTATCATTTCAATTTTAGTTAAGATCACCTGTGCAAACACATACAGAACTACAAACTCGGTCATTCTTTCAAGCTGTCAAACCTTCTAGGTAAAGTACCTTCTAGGTAATATCTTAGAAGAGCCGCGCTCCATTGTCTGTACTGGGCTCAGCTGGCCTAGCTGCCGCGGTGAAGGCATTCGTGCTGCCGTTGACTGCAACGGAGGAGCCAGTCACGCGAACTGTGCTATTCCCACTATTCGCGGCAACGCCTCGTAGGACTAGCAAGCGCACCATGTAGGACGCGTTTCGCTCCACGTCGCCACTCATCGGAACCTCAAGTATGCTCCACGTGAGCACCGTCAGTATGACGGTGGCCACCATGAAGGAGATGCCAGAGAAGATTACGCATCGCTTGATCTGCGAACGGCGCGTCTCTCCACCACTGCCCTGTGACGCAACGGCCGGGTTGACGACAGCGTCCAAAGGCAGGTCAGGCGGGCCATCGACATATTCCACTAGTGGACGTTGAACGTCGGGTGCAGACGCCTGGTTGCTAAGGCGTGGCCGATGCAGCATGTGCCGTTCGTCCGACGGTGACGCGGGTGCCGACAACTCCGGCACGGGTGAAAGGGACGACGGGCTGGAAGGCGACGAGGAAATGCTCCGTTCTGTCAGAGCCCTAATCGTTCGACGCAAGTCAGTACCCTGTCTGGGAGCTCCGGCAGCACCACGTGGCTGATTATGTGAACTCCGTACGTGATTGGGTCGCCGACTACTGCGATGGTCCTGCAGGCTAGCCTTTGCCTGAACTGCCCTTTGCCCTGCCGCCCTCTCGTGTGCGGTGCGGTGTGGGACGAGAGATGCCCGGCTTCCCAGGGAGAGTGACATCGGCGACGGAGCCTGCTGGGATTCTGTGAGGCCGCGTAGTGCGGCGGCCTGAAAACAGTTTCGTGCTGAGGAGTCACCTTGCCGACGATCACTTAGAGACGAGCCGACGCGCGCCTCCGGTTCGCTCCTGGTGCTTGCCAGAAGCTGGTTCGTGCCTCCTTCGCCGCTTTCCTGACCAACGGTTGTTACCAGGTTTCCCATGACCTGGCAGCCAACGTAGCGAAAGGTGTGACGCTAAACTGGAAGCTGGTCAGTTGGTTGGTGCGTGCTTGGTCTTAACCCACTACGGTCATAGGTCACGAATAGGGGGCAGAATACGTAAAGAAATTGATAAACTGGAAACTCAGCGAATAAAAATTATATGCTTTAATAACCATCTTACTTTTTGAATGTATATGCTAATTAGGTTTATACCGTTGTCACATGACTGAGTGCCCAATGTTCTCCAATTTTCAAAGTTCGTTAAGACAAGCACTGCTACGTGGGCACTTTCAATCACGATGTTGCCCAGTCCAGACCAATACTATAGCGATGTACGCATCGAGACCGAGCTTCTCGATTGAGATTTGATTGCCTATCTAATTTCTTTGCCTATATAATTAGATTGCCTATCTAATTGGTTATCTAATTTCAGCCCCTTTTTTTGAAAAACATTGGTTTGTTGCGATTATTTCTTTCATTGTATGTATGACTTATTTCGTAAACTATTTCTAAAGAAATTTTGAAAAAAGTACCGTAGCTTGCACTAACTTGCGCAAGGCTGGGTCGCAGCAGAGCTGTTCGGCATATGGCTGCTAATGGTTTGGCTGGGCTTTGACCATCTCACCTCTCTCTTTCCCATCCTTGCTGTACTATACAATACATGGCTATGCTCTCTCTCTTTTTCCTGTCTTTTTCTTGTGTCTCTTTCCTTGCATCTCTTTCTCTCTGTCTGTCTATTTCTTTCCTTGTCTTTCTATCTTTTTCTCTCTTTCTGTGTCTTTCTTTCTCTCTTCCTTTCTCTTTGTAGACGTTCTCTCGCATTTTATCTTTTTGTATCTTTCTTTCCTTTTTTTCTTCCTTATTTTTTCTTCCCTGTCTCCCCCCGTCTCCCCCTGTCTCCCCCTGTCTCTGCACTCGTTCTTCCCTCCTCCTTACCCTCGCTTCTCTTTCCCACCTTCGTGCTATACTATACTATACAAGGCTACGCTATTCTCTGCTAGCGTGCCTGGATAGCGGAGTAGTTACGACGTTCGCTTCGGATCGTGGGTACACGGGTTCTAGCATCGCCGAGTATTTTTTTGGCGAACTTATCTTCTTTCTTTTTCATTTCTTTCTTTCTTTCTTTCTTTCTTTCTTTCTTTCTTTCTTTCTTTCTTTCTTTCTTTCTTTCTTTCTTTCTTTCTTTCTTTCTTTCTTTCTTTCTTTCTTTCTTCCTGTACTCGTTCTCTCGCCCCTCAGACTTTTTGCATCCGACGCTTCAAAATTGGCGCATGTGTTCTGGGAGCGAAGCAGAAGAGGATGAATAGGGCGCATGTTGGTTCATTAGGATGATCATTTTATTTCTACTACACACGGCAAACCTTGACCATAACAGCTCTGCTGCACTAAAACAATTTCATTGTTAAACAAAATACCGCTCGTTTCATGGCCGATCCCCCTCGGTGGGTTGCGCCAGAATATTGAGGACCAACCGCCGACCGACAGACCGACCGACGTGATTCTGAAGCACTTCTTATATTCTTTGGAAAAGTATTTGCGACATACAACGTCATCCGCTCTGGACAGCAGCAAACAAGCTGGACTCCAGACCGTTCTTGGAAGCGATGATTCTCGGGCGATGGTCACGAGTGTCGATAATACAAAAAGTAACGAATGTGTTGCTAAAGTACTTAAAGGGTACCTGCGACTGGCAGTATAGAGCTCTTGTGCTCCTGCAAGTGTGCGCAAGATTAAATCTTTCTCGCTTTTTGCTTATTAGATGCGAAGTATCTTAAGGCCGAGCTCAATCCGGTGGTGGTGGTGTGCGGCGTGACCACCCTTACTGCGCATGCGCATATCCTCTCCACACACCTCCTCTCCACTCACCCTCTCCCATACCCCTCTCCCTTTCCACTCTTCCTCTGAAACGCGGGCTAGACATGCCGAAATTCTCTCCTGCGCAACGCCGCGATGAGCTCGAGCGCATGCGCGTCCCCTCCCCTTCTCTCTCCTCTCCTACGCTGCCCCCCTCTCGCCCGCCTGTCGACCGCGTTCCCCGCTCGCCCTGTGAGAATTAACGGCCAGGCTAGATGGAAGATACGACGCGCGTAGCGTCCCTCTTCGCGTTCCACGACGCGAGGTCGGTAGCATGCCCAACGAACGCCAACGGAACGCGATCGTGCAAGTGCTCCGGCTTCGCATCGCCTCATGGTCCCCTTTAGTGGGAGATGGTGTAATTTTATATTTTGAAAATCCATTTTTAACGCAATAGCGTAAAAGAGCCCGTGTTGCAGAAAATCCGCTGGTTGTGAGCGAAAAATCCAGATACATTCAAATAATGAAAATCATGGCTCCTAGCTGGAATCGAACCAAGTCATTTCGCGCGGAAGGCAGGCGTTTTACCAAAAAGCCACGCCAGTACTCAAAACTGTTTTGGGAAAGGAAACCCTATACAGTCGTCATGCAATGCAAGTAATCATGTTAACAGATGTGCCACTGCGTGGCAGAAGAGTACTGTCGCACCAGACATTCTTTTCCTAGCAGGATGGTTGAGGTGCCAGCGAATAGCAAAGCCTGGCTTCGAAATGAGAAGGCGATGCCAACGGGTCTGATAACGCGTTTTATATATATATATATATATATATATATATATATATATATATATATATATATATATATATATATATATATATATATATATACCCTTGAAGACGAATCTCATCCTTTCGCTCATATAACAGCAGCAAGCTTGTAGTGGGTCTGCTTAATTTCCGTTTGTCTTCCTGCCTGTTTCTCTCTTTCTTTTGAATATCACGAACATATAAATACCATAGAAACGTCATAATGGATGACACTGTTAACACGTGTCTTCTGAAGCCTAGCCTGAGAATACGCTTGAGCTCAGAATGGTTATGACCTTATCATGGGCCCAGAGTGCATTGAATTTATGAACCTACGAATATGTGAAATATTACAAGGATAGCGTTTTTTTATCTTGTTTCACAAAATAAACGAAGAGATGATAATGAACAGCCATAAAGACTGTACCAAAATGGCCGTCGTGTACAAAACTTCAAAAATCCCTCACCCCAAACTTTACAGAAAGGAAATGTATATGAACTTGGAAGCGCGGAGCATACCTTCATTCCCGTAGCAGTTAGCGGGGGAAGTAGTCGACGACAGGTGAAGCAAAAATAAATTAAATTAAGAACACTACTTTATGTAGGCCTCATTCAGTGGCAGTTGCAAGCAATCGTCCTCACCGTCCTTTTCCTCAACGCAGCGCCTAATCTGTTATAACTGATCAATCAGGGCTACTTCAAAATGGCTACTAGCAGTTCCTAAAAGTTACAGTTACTAACTTCTCAACTTATTTTCTATCTCATTATTTTCGGCAAGAAAAGACCAGTGCGCACTTTTGTTCAAGTCACCTTTTGAAAGCACTCAGCCTGAATTTGCATGCGCACTCGCCAGTGCCCACCAACGAGAGACATGTCAGCATAAACAATAGTCAGCGTCATCGATTCATGTTGCTCGGTTTGCAGTGAAAGTACAGTGCATGACAACGGTCGCTAGGTTTCTGGAAAAACAAATACACAAGACACTCTTTCTGGGCCACTTCGGCCGGCAGACTCCGTGATAGCATTGATTAGGCGGCTAGCGGAAGGTATAACTTGCGGTGTTCATGTCCGCACGTCAGCCGTTAGATCAGTTCGCCTTGCACGACGAGACAAGAGAAGTGGTCAAAGAATACCGTGTCACGTCATTTTCGCAAGCGAGACCGAACGAATTCAACAGACAGTTAAACCATGGAAGGCATAGGAGACAATGGTTCTCGTTTTTCATTGAAGTGTAATCGTTAAGATATAAATTGAAAAGTATTAGAATGAAAGATATTAAAATGGAATTAGACGAATTACATTATAATTAAAAACAACAACTAATGCCATCTATGCTTTCTTTGGCTGAAATGTCTGTTGGATTCATTCACTTATGCCTAAGAAACGAGCCCCTCGGGAAAAATTCTGCTTCTTCGACGGACGGACGGGCTCGCGTTCATATTTATCCTCCGTGATCATCAATGAAGATTTGTTGTGATTGCAAGAAGCTTTTCAAATTCACATAAACTCTCACTTAGTGTGCTCATTTTGTTCCAATAAAAATAGCCGGTTGTGAACGAATGCGTAGCTTTCTGCACTATTCTTATGTGGTTTATTTCTTGGTTTTGCCCGTTCGCGGAACATCTCATAAATTTCGGGAATAAACTGCTGCCACTTCAGAATATTTGTCATTTTGTAATTTTTTAAATCTTTTCCTACACATCGCGTGCCCTGTGGTAAATATTTATTTAAGAAAATAGTCCCTAGAACCATCGTCATTATTATCAGCCTGACTACGCCCTCTGCAGGGCAAATGCTTCTCCCATGTTGCGCCAATCAAACCGGTCCTGTGCTTGCTGCTGCCACGTTATACCCGCAAACTTCTTAATCTCATCTGTCCAACTTACTTTCTGTCTCCCCCTCGCGCGCTTGCCTTCTCTAGGAATCCAGTCAGTTACTCTTCATGACCAGCGGTTATCTTGCCTACGCGCGACATGTCCTGCCCATTTCCATTCCTTCTTGATTTCGACTAAGATGTCCTTCGCACCCGTTTGCTCCCTGACCCGCTCTGCTCTCTTCTTGTCCCTCAAGGTTACACTTACCTTGTTCCTTTCCATTGCTCGCTGCGTCATCCCCAGTTTAAGTTGAACCGTCTTTCTAAGCCTCCAGGTTTCTACTCCGTGGGTAAGTACTGGTGAGTTTCAGCTGTTATATACCTTCCTCTAGTGCGATACCTTTCTCTTGAGCTAGAATTATACTTTGGAGCTAAAATTTACTGAATTACTCCACAAATAATGATAATAATAGCGTAACTAATAAGCCATATTTGTTTACGGCAATTAGTTATATTTATTGGCCCCTGAAACAATTTCTGAAGGTGGAACGCAGTGTCATGGCGCCAACATGCCTGAATAATATCCGTATAAACACCCACATACACGAAGCGCAGGTCTACGCCATCGCTTGGCTGGGCGACTACGTATGATGCTCAAAACCGGGCGCCCAGACTGCTACATACCGACGACGTTCCCGTTATAAGCGCCAGGCCGTAAATCCTGAAAGGCCGCAATGAAAAAGAAGGCCTCGTATTTCCACGGAGGAACAGAATTCATATTTATCGACCGAGGACACTGAAGCCTGCCAGCGAGAGTCCTTGATTTGCAAGTCCTAAGAGCTTCGTAGATCAAGAGACGATGAAGTGCCGGGCACTATGTATGCGCTGAAAACAATAGATCCAAGGACTTCCGGGGGAAGTGGAGAAAAGGGGGGGGGGAGTCAGACATGGTCAGGACTGACAGAAAGAGCTGACGGTCGTCAGAAGAGCGCTGAGGATTGGCACCATCGATCGGTTTTCTTCATCGACATCTTCCGTCTCTCGCTCTCTCTCTCTGTTACGCGCCATGTCTTTCCATACGGAGAATTGCTCTCCTACACGCTGACGTCTCTGAGCGCGCATTATATCGGTGCACGTTCTCCTTGGGAGGAGGGCTTCTCACGACTACACTCTGAGAAGAGAAAAGAGTATGTGTTACTCTATTCGGTGGGTCCTGACTTCCCACGTATATTACTCTCTTTAAAGAGACCCGTAAACTCATTTGCGTCCCACGACTCTCCAACGAGAGTACAACGATCTCTAAAGAGAGTTCACGTGTTTCTTAAAACAGAGTCATATGTGTGACAAGTCAGGGCACAGAAAAAAAAGTCGAAGAACTTTTTCTTTTCCAGGTGTGTATCGGTGTGTGACGATCTCAAGTTCCGGGAAGGGCTCGCTCATAATAAGATGCGAACATTCCACGTTTGACTAAAGATTCCGGGGAAAACAGGAAGTAAACGGCTAATGATGCAGCAGTTCAAGGACAAGCGTGCAAACACCAGTTTCTAAGCGAATATATACTGTACACTTATAACGGTTTCCTGTAAACAAATTGACGGTTCACACTGAATAAATAGAATTGGTGCAGCTTCAAACTAGCGCTGCAAAGCCTGAAGGAAGTGCGGAGCTAGGCAGTCTTCTTTGTTTCTCTTATTCGTTTTCTGGGGCCGAATTCACAAAACTCACTTACGAGCAAATTGTCGCGTAAGAGAAATTTTGTCGCGTAAGTCGATTCACGAAGCGAAAAAAACGTCGTAAGAGGCCATCGTTATCACATCGGCCGCTGCGGTAAAGCGCGCTGTGACTGTCCAGGAACATGTCAGCGATGGTGATGCAATTGCTATATTTGGTGACGTCACTGAAAAAGGCTCGTAAGTGGATTCACGAAGCAAAAAAATTGCGCGGAAACAGCGTGGCTACGAGAAAATCCCAAGAGTGGTCCGGACCACTCTTACGAACAATATGGCTGTTTAGAACATGCAACTGCGGCGGGTATCTGGGTGCCGTGGCTAATTTTGAGCTAATTCACGGCCATTTAAGGCTTCTTGATGATTGCTGGTACGTTTTATTTATTTCGGCGCTTTGAGTTTCGTGTGTTGTTTCGCTTGTACGCTATGGACTGTATTGGCACTCGTAGTCGTCCAATAAACTGGGAGTCGCAGTAATTAAAGAAGCCTATTGGGTGTCAATGGCGAAACATTATGCATGCAAAGACTTGTGGTTGGATTAAAACCAAAGGTCTACATGAATGGTCGATGAAGTCCAAAGCGGCGCGGTATTTGGTCAACATTTTTTTTGTTATGTTGTTGTGTTGCGTCCGACTTCCTCCAATGAGACGTCCAACTTATCATGATGTACGCAGCATTGGTCTAAACCACCACCAAAGAGGTTCAGAGGAGCACATCAGCTGCACGCTATTGGAAATAAAATTGAGCGGAGCATTTAAATTAGCCGTTATTAAAGCCTATTATGTGATTCCACAACTTGTCTAGTTGGATAGGCTTTAACTGCCCAATAGGCACGATCGCTGAAACGCAGCTGTCACTAAGCGCTTTGGGTCAATCCAGAGCGAGCTCGTACATTGCAAATCACAGCATATTATAGATGTGCGTGATTATGCATGAAATCTCAAACAAATCAAGCTTTTCAATCTTCACTGTTCGGAAACCGAAACGAAACGCGTTTATACGGCGAGCAGTCAGAAGTAAATGGATCCAGTAATTTGAAACGACGTCATAAATATGTGCGAATGCTCACGATTCTCGAGTATAAACAAGCCTTTGCCGGATTCACGACCCTTTGATTACTAACTGCCATTTAACATGGCGTGAGAATATCAATTCAAGGTGGCTTCACCCACTCATAAATGTATTTTGTGCTCATAAGCGTCAGCTTGACCGCGTAGATAAGGCGAAACCCCCGCAGGAGGCTACTATCGTAGCAGACGACAAACGATAGCAGACGACGGCTTGGGCGAGAGGTGCAACTCGTGATTGGTTGGGAAGCAGTACTCTCTACAACAGCCCATCTTATGACGTTGACAAAACACTTCTTTCATCGCGCGCTCCTGTCGTGTTCGTCATATCTTCCCCCTCGCACATAAGAGAACTTTTCATCTTCTCGCGATCAACGCGAAAGAGCTTTTTCTAAGTTGTCTTAGCGCCTACCCCCTGCTGCGCAGTTTGTAAGAACAACATGGCGCCGTAAACTGTAGGTGTCGGCGCCGATTTTCGCAAACGCATGAGTTCCTTCAGCGTTCGACTGGATGTGCTGTGAATACCGCTGCTTTTCCGGTGCGCGCAAGCAGTGTGAAGACCGACGGCAGTGTCTCTTGGTGTGCCGTGAAGCGTAGCGAAGCCTGTGCCACGGAGTGTTTATGAAGCGGGGATCGGCGCCTGTGTACCGACGGTAACTGGCACTGGAGGAGCCTGCAATGTGTCTTTGAGTGTCGGTAACAGTTCGTTTGCTTCGCGTTCCTGTTTCTCATTAAGGTGCAGTGCGGCATTTCGAATTGACAGCATTTTGGCACGTTAGTTGAGTGATTCCGTGCTTCCGTGATTCCGTACGGTAACGCATGAACTACGCTCTGTATTTGGTTCTTGCTTCGCCAGTGGTTAGCCCGTGCGCTTCTATTTTCTTGTGAGCAGTCCAGGCAAATGCAGTGTTCGGGAGTGAAACGATGTGCGTTGTGAACAGTGGTGCTGTGTTGACATTTCCAAGACTTGTGAAGAGGCTGTGCCCGTGTGACAGAAGATTAAAGCGTTGATAACCATGTTTCGTCCTACGAAGTTGCGATGGTGCTTTTTGAGGGCTTTAAGGATTTGGCGCTGGGCTTGGCGCTTTCTTTTTTAACTCGTTGCTTCTCCTTTTTGTGATAACCGTAATTCGAACGTCATAACGTGTCGAACCGAAATCGCTCGCCGAGACATTGTGCTGTAAATGTGGCTGCTTTGGCAGTATGCCTTGACTGTTCTCCGGTGAAAACTTGGACTTGTACCTGGCAGCGAAAGCACGTGGACGTCACGCTTCGCTCCGGACAGAACACAATTCTCACTGGTGCTTTGCCTTGGATGAAGTCGTAGACCAGCACCTGCTAACTACAGGTTTTCGAGCCCATCTGTCGTGTCGTTTTGCACGGCACTGGAGCCTTGACTACAGCGGCCCACGGCGATTTCTCACGCTTCACCAGTGGACGTACACGTCTTGCTAGCGTTGCATTTCTACGTCAACGGCAGCTTCCAGTCCACGGACGTCTTTGCCTGTGGCTGCAGAGCACATTCCATTCCCGATGACGCTGACGGCTGCTAATATCGTTGTGCCAACGGTGAGTTGAACTTGCGCAACTAATTTCGTTGCTATTCGTGTAGTGCTATAACGTACGTTTGTAAGTTTTTCATCCCAGCAGATGTACTGTCACCCCATGTTAAGTTCCAGTACGAAAAGTACTACTACCGCTTTGTATATACGTATATATGGCCAATATACATATATTGCAATATGAGCAAGTACACCAGCAGTTTTTATGATTTTGCTTAAGCAGGCTTTTATCTGATTATTAAGAGGAGCCTGTCTGTTTACCACGCTTGACAGTTGAGAGAAAAATATTTGATGCGAATTTATCTTCCAGGAGCCATTTAGCACTTTTTCAGGAATTCCCTTTATATTGCAAAATTACTTGTATAGAAGATTACCGCTGTGGCAGCACTATACTTTACCAGGACATATACATTACAGTATGTAAAGCTTACATGGGGCTTCAGTTTGTTTCAAATTGAATAAAGCATATTTGATAGCTATGACTACGCGATAATTTTTGTGTTTCTGCCAAATATGTATTAAGAGCGCTTTCAATGATGTTTTTTAATATATCCTTTTTGGCCTCTTCACAGATTGCAGATTTTCGTAAGGTCGTGGGATACATCGATTGCAAGCACTGGCAAATCAAGCCACCTTATGACTTGGAGCACCTGTACAGAAATAGGAAGGACTTGTGCTCCCTAAATCTACAAGTCTTTTGCAACGGTGGGGGTGTCATCATCCAGCCGACCTCAAAGGGGCCTGGAAGCACGCATGACAGCCTCATCTGGATGGACTGTGCTCTGCCTGCGAGCTTCAAGGGTAGAAAACTGCATAATGGCTGGTTGCTAGGTTAGTTTTTTTAGGTGTTTTAGGTGTTTAACCACAGCAAACACCGGTTAATGTACACACATTCATAACCAAAACATTGTTACTAACAGTGGATGCTTGTATTATTTTCACACAGCGAAGCTAATTGGACGCGTAAAGAGAAGCAAATTATAATAGAATTGACAATGTCGAAAGTGTAAAGTCTACAGCTTATGAATTTTACTCCATAGATGTGAGACTGGAAAGTTGTGCTTTTGAAATAGCACAAGTACTTTTATTGCTTATTGAGCTCTTGTGCCTGTCACTCACACAGTGTATCAAGTGCTCTGCATGGAAATAGCAAGTGGGAGAAAATCGCCTGGCTGTTCGCAACATGCAGGGAGAAAGAACTCTAGTTCAAGCCTCAGGCCACACAGGAGCAGTAAATGCGCATTTTACCTGTCGTAGCTTATCTTTTTTCAATGTTGTGGCACGTTGTATTTCCGCCGTACATGTTCTCAGCACAATTGCATAGTGGCACGGTTATTTCTACAAATCGTATGTGTCCTGAGTACACGCTTGTTGATCTCTGAAGGTGACTCTCGCTATACCTGAGAGCCATGGGTGCTCACCCTCCTGTCCGTGGCTGGCCCAGCTGAGCAGCAGTGCAGTGCAGCCCCCACCCATGCAAGAGAGGTCATACAGTGCACCTTTGGTGTTCTGAGCAGGACACAGCGTATCCGTCCGGCATGGCAGTGACATCAATAATAATGATGGTGAGTGTTTGTGGAAGCCATAAGAGCCCATTAACATGCATTTATGGATTATGAGTGTGTTTGTTGCTCGGAATCATTTCTCCTAATCAAGTGCATTTTTTGCGAAGTGTAATTTTGTTAGGAAAAACCGTTTCGAGCAACAAAAACACACATAATCCAATAATGCTTTGTGTTTTCAAGTCTTCTAAATTGCTCCTTCACACTGTATGATGAGGTGGCTATGTTAGATAACTTTAAAGCGATGAACAATAACTGTTGTCTTGTAACATAGAAATACATGAGTACACTCTAGGAACAAATGGTCTATTTGGGAGTATTTCTGCTACACAGCAATAATCAAAATTTTGCTTGCTCGCATTTCCTTTTATCAAAACTTCGCTCTTGGCACTTTTCTGTCAAGAATGCTATGTCACTTTGATAACACGCGCGTCATTCGTGACCCGGAAGTCCCGGGACCGTGGTGATAACGCGTGGAAAGTACGTGAGGTGGATGACGTTATAGTTGTGGGGTAGCAATACTCCACAAATACTTGATTTTTTCTTAGAGTGTAGCATAGTAAACTCATTTTTGGTCGGCTTCTTGCACCTAGTGTAAAGTCGAAATAGAAGATACTTTTTTGGCTGATGTCTCACTATTAGGCAGAAGTTTGTTGGCTTCAAAATGAACATCGTAGGTATACATTTATATCATAAAATAATTTTTCAAGGTCTTCATTGTTGGTGGCTCTATGTTCAGACCTTTTTTCCTTGTTTTTTTATTATATTTCATACTTGTCATTGGATTCTGAAAATACGACAGCTAGACTTTTTCGCACATATCAGCTGTCGATTTTTACACAAAGCATGGTTGTAACAATCATCTGTATTTTTCTATGTTCCAGCAGTGCCATGGGATCAGGTGCCCCACTTCTTGTAATTGTACAGTGTATCTCGGACAAAACACACAAGGCCAACAAGTAGAGAGCGACTACCAGTGACTGTGTCCTTCTGTTCAAAGTGCACGTCAACAGAAAGAATGCATTGTGATAGTTGGAACAGCTTGAATTGTATGGTGAGAATCTGCACAGCTGCAGTTTAATCGTTGAGCAGTGCATCATTCAGCAATTCATTGCACCTGAGGATTCAAAATTAATTAAATTCTGCATTTAATATACCAAACATTGACGTTGATGTAAATCACACTGTAGTGGTAATGTGCAAATTAATTTCGGCTACCTTGAATTTTTAACATGCACGTAACTCAAACTGCATGTGTGTCTCTGCATTTCACTGCCATTAGAAACAGCAGCCATGGTCGGCAACCAAAACCGTGTTTTCATGTTTGGTAGTGCACGAATGAAACCATTGAAGCGCGTAGTTTTGCTTTTGGTCTATATAGGCGTTCAGGATACATGCATTATTATAGCACAAATGATTTTATGTATATATAAGCTCTGGAAAGTCATTTTCCGCGGAATATTTAGATGCAAAAGGAGCGTCACTATTCCTAGTATGTCCAACAGGCTTTAGCACCTGTGTAATGTTATCATATCGCATGCTTGTCCTCTTCAACGGTCAACCTTTCTGCATGTACTGTGTAAGTTTTAATTTTTTTTTTCATATAGTGTTTGCTGCCATATGTTTCTCTATGATGTACTTGTATACTCTGCAAATAGTTTATCCATCTATGCAGCTTTGCTCATATTACTGCGGAAAGTATTTATTGCTTTTTGTATGGTGACTATGCATGCATTTACTTAGGCCTTTTGATGCGCCTGTGCAATGGTTTAGCCTGAAGAGGGCTGCTGGTGTGCTCTAAACTTGAAAGTGGCGACTTCGAACAAATTTGAAGGCTGATAACCATTACTACTATATTCAGACAAGCTGTGATAGCTCCATGAAAATATATTTAAGATTCTGTAAACTGTGCCAGGTAAATGTTCTTAAATTCCTTTATTGTTGTCCATGTTTCATGCACCTGAAACATAATTACTTTGTCGTGGCACATTATAAAATGTTATTCTGCCCATTTGTGCTGATCAACATTGCAGCTGAGGCCAGCAGCAAGATATACATGCAAGGTACTGAATCTTTGCATCACATTCCTTGCCCAGCAGTGCACTGAAATTTTTTTTCAAGCGAAATGAGAGACTGATATACAGCAGTCTCTCATTTCAAGGAAGTCGGCACATGTGCACACTTTGAAACATTTTTGAGGAGTGTTTTGACAAGAAGCAATAGGGTATTTACATGTTAACAACAGCATTATTTGTACCGAGGAGCTTAGTAACAGTGAATTGTTTTATTTATGTATTGTCCAGAATTTGTCCGAGCTGTGCCAATCTTCCAGCCCACGTCACCTGACATGGCTTGGTATAGTGTTGTCAATATGCCGGACTATGTAAATAAATTATGTGTCATCTTGCAGACATGTACCAGAATGTGATGCATTGCGTTTTTCCTTGACATCACATTGTCGGGGGCTCTTTTCTTATATATCGTCGTAGGCTGCCGCCCACGAAAATGTATAAAAACTGCTTGTGAGTGGGCAGAAGCAGAAACTATACATGAAATTGTTCCAAGAGGGTTCGAGAAATGCCGAATTGGCACATAAGAGTGGTGAGAGATTTCTCTCGTAAGTTACTGCCTTGAAACCTCATGTGCTCAAGACTGCGTGTATCAGCATTGTTGTTTTATAGCAGTTCATCCTATTAACTACTACTCAATGTATGTATGTATGTATGTATGTATGTATGTATGTATGTATGTATGCATGTATCTTTTGAACAAAAGCTTACGTTTTTTTTTGTTTAGTGAGAAATTGTTTATTTGAGAAATTTTCATTTCTCAAATATGTTTTCTACTGCGCAAAAATTAATGTAACCTTACAAAAAATATGTGCATTCAAACAAGATGTTTCACTTAACAACGTACAGTTCTGAGCAAGAAGTTTGGAACTATGCAACCAACCAGCAAAAATAAGTTGATAGGACAGCTCCTCTGTGTAACATTGCTTCTACACATTGCGTTTGTCTAATATGTACAACAGACTAGGTGACTTCAACCAGGAGAACCAAGCTTTCGCCCGTGGCTGTACATACTTTTACATATGTGCGTGGTATTTCTACGTATTGTCATACGTGTTGCCAATTAATAAGGGCACAAAACTAGTCAAGCTGAATATGCGGATTTTTGTCTGTTCACCTGTCATCTATACTGTAACTGCTGTTGATAAAGAATAAACTCGCGTTTAAAATTTTCATGTTCTTACCAAGGGAAGAGTAGCCCTTTATGATGCAAATGAATTTGCCGTAATGTTTTCCCAGGCGTACTGTTTTGCCCTCTCCTCAGAACTCGATAGCCTGCTGGAGTCCTTTATAGCCATTGACAGAGGCATTACACGGAGCTGCGCAACACGACAGAGACCGAGAGAGAAGACACAAACACATCACTGTGTTTGTGTGTTTTCTCTCTGTCCCTGTCGTTTTGCGCAGCTGCTTGTAATGAATCCCACCCAACTAGCACGGAAACGTGTCCCGACAATGGCAGTCATCTTGGCCGCAAGCATTTTGGCCGCCGCGTGTCTCCTGATGTTATTGAAAACACCGCGATGTCTGACCGGCAGTCGAATAGCCAGAGTCGTGAAAAGTAATGCCCAGGTATGATAATTGGGTTTCGGGACTGGGCACCCTTGCGATAGTAGTGGTTAGAGCAAGAAAAAGATACTCTTATTTCTATGATCCGTGAGGGAGCACGGCGAAGCGCATTTTGGTATAAAGGGGCGTGAAAGAAGAGAGCGGAAAGGCCACCTTCTCAAGAAAAGAGTGCTCGAAACACATAACCTCAGGCCGTGCTATCCATTTTTCCATTAAAAAAAAAAAAACGTGGGTGCTTGGCGACACTGCGAATCGAACCCAGTACCTCCCGCATTGTAGTCTGACGCTGTAACGACTCGACCACCGCTGCAGTGTTTCAGAAGAGAGCTGGCCGCTGTAACACTTACTTCATTGTATATATATATTATCTTTCCCTCGAAAGACACGTAATTCAAGACGTCCGGTGAAAGTCGATCAAAAAAAGAAGAAAAAACTCGGGATCCTACACTCTAAGAAAAAAAAGAGTCAAAAGAGGGTCACGGCCGCGTGACTCTCTTCGGGTGTCCATTTGACCCCTTTTGGAAGGTACAGGCAGAGAAAGAGAGTTCGCAATTCGACTGGAGTCACGGGACTCTCCTGAAGCGCGTTTCGATTGGCGGCGCCGCCGTATACGCCATACATATCGCGCGCTTGCCCTTTGGCGCCGTTGTGGCGCGTTGGCTCGTCGACGGAGGCGAGGCAACGCGCCACAACGGCGCCGGGGTGGCGTACCGCTTCTGTTTTCCTCTCTGTCTCCTCGTCTATTGGAATGCGTTGCGTGTTGGTTGCGCGGGTGGTGTGTCTGTTCATGCGCGTCTTCGGTGGTTGGTGTTGACGCCGGCTCCGTGCACGAAGTGACGCGGTGACGCTTGGAGGACGGAATATTCCTGGAGCTGCGGACAGGAACAACGGGCGCCAGTTAACGGTGAGTGTACTGCTTTCGTAGGTACTAATTATACAGCTTTAGCTGGGCGTCTGCAGCAGCTCTGCGGAAGTTATCTGCCAGCCATTTCTAACAGCAGCCTGTGTCCGCAGGGCTGTTGCGGATGCCCAACTAAAGCTGTCAGTTAACGAGTTGCCACCGCTATGCGCGTTGCTGTGCAAGCTCCCTTATAGTGAGCGATGCAAACAATTATCAAGGGTCATTTTTTGCTGATCGCACGTTGTGTCTGCGCTACTGAATGTACAAGATGTCGTTTTGAGATGCACTTTAGTCTACTTCATAACATTTCCATCGACCTTGAGTGTGTAGCGTGCTTCGGCGCGTGGGAACGTGAAAAAAAAAAATGCCTGTGTACAGAACGCTCAGACGCACTATATATAATGGTTTTTGTTGGCTTAAAGACGGTAGTTTGAGGTGCAGATATAGTACGGTGCTTCCAGAACGTACGCGGTCATTCAAGTTGGACACGCTTCACCGGTAAAGTGAAAAAGCTCTAGACTTTCGACGGCGCGCGTTGGTGCGGCCGCGGCCGTGCACTCTTCCCTCGTTTCTGTTTGCTGTTTTCGTGATTTGCATACACTGCGATGACGTTGGGCGTTATTACAGAATCGAGTGAGTGTACGTGATTGTGGGAGCTATGTGCGGTAATTCTAAAATATGACATATCTGATCTCGACGTCAAAAAAATTGGTTCCTGACCATGCCTGTTTGCATTTGTTGTTTTGTTGTTAGCCTTTATTATGTCTGTGTGAACCACTTATTGTGTAGGTTTTGCAAACCTTTACTGCAATTTCATTTTCTCATCATAATATCACGTTCTGCTTTTCAGATACCGTTTTTCATGGTGCTCACGCTGGACAGGAGCGACAACCTAGCAAGCCACAAGTCTGATGCCTCAAGCCGTCACCACTTTTTGATTTATTCTTAATCACAAGGAATAAATATGGAAACATGATGGCGATTTCTGCTGTTCATTTAGCACCATATGACACTGTTCACATCACAGTCACACATTTTGGTTGGCTATACTCATAGAAGCATGTAAATGAGGAATACCCAAACTTCTTAATTGGAAATCACAGACCATCTTTTCGCGCTTTCTATATAACTTTGCTGGAAATTATGTGTTGTTTTGACGAGTTTTATTAAAATAATGCTAAAACTGAACTATTCTTTTTTTACAGTCGCTGGGCAGAACGGCAAGTATTATTGGACTTGCTTAAAATGAATACTCCACTATTTTCAACAGTAGTCGCGCAAAAGTAGAGCAAGGATCAAATGAGTAGCTTAAAATACTTGTGGAGTCGCTTGATGCTTCGGTGTGGGTCCCTTGACCACCCTAGAAGCGTTACCGGCAAGAGTCGTCTGACACCCTATAAGAGGTAACGTGATCCTCCCGATGAGAGTCTTTCCACTCTTCCTAGAGGGTCAGGGGACTCTCCTAGAGCGAGCCGACCCTGACCCACCAAGAGAGTCACCGTGACTATTTAAAGAGAGTCGTATACGTGGCAAGTCAGAACTCTCCGAAAAGAGTCACGCATACTCTTTTTTTTCTTAGAGTGTAATGCATTCGCCTAAGGTGACTCGAAGGTTAAAGCCATCAAATGGGGCTATATTACCGTGCACTTTGTATCGAGTGCGACATCACTGATCAACTATCGCTAATTGACTGTCACTAATGTCACTTTCACTAATTGAATATTCAATGTGTTTCGATTATTGTCGTTTAAATAAACTTTCACTAAACAAATCGCTACTCACTTAATTTGCTTCGATTCTCATACATAAGCACAATCACACGTTCCCTCGCTTTTGTATGGCTTTCGCTCCCATAGACGTTAGTAAGTCACGCGAACGCCGTCTCTTTTTTTTTTTCTTATTATTAATCGTGCGAACGCGCAGCACGCGCGCCCTGTGAATCCAGGCGCATGTGTAGTCATGTCACTTCAGGCCGAGACAACACCGCTTCTTTTATGTTTGCTCACACAAACTCCGCAAGGACGTAGGGACTGCGCCGTGTTTTCTGAAAAGCATGAGCACGTAGAAACCTCCCGACGAATCTTCCTTGTTTTACGCGTGCACATATCTAAGCGTATACGATTGCTCTCTCATTCCAGCCCTGTCAAAATGCTGCGGTGAATCGGACCTGCGGCATTACGCTATGATGCCTTTCTTACTGCTGCTTTGTATTTCTGTACAGTTCTCCGTAGGCTCAAAAGCCGCTCCTATGTCTTGTACTGAGATCTTCGTAAGAAATGCAGCATTTTACGTCTAGCTACAAAACGCCCTAATGGCAACCACCATACCGTGCTCGAACATGCCTAGTTAGTTTAGTGGCAGCGCAGCTTCATGAAAATGTAACTAAACTGGTTGTGGTAAACAGGGGGAGACGTTTCGGTCACATCTTCAAACCTTCAATGTTTCAATTTACTCGCGGTTTAAAGATGCAGTGCGTCTGGAGCGTTGTTCGCCTGCACTTGACGAGATAGCACACGGATTATTAACGCAATCGAGCAACTAGATTTTTGTTAGCTATGGTCATCGATGAAACACGAGCACTGGGTTTCGCGCAAGACCCCAGGACGTCTGCGGCAACACGTAAGAGCTGTAGCAGACGCCCGGAACTGGAAGCTGAGATGCAGCGAAAATACATTGGGTATCATCGTATACCCTCGATGCTAGACGCTTCGCGTGCAGCCTTGCTATCACCTGCGCGCACTTCTTTCTCTCCTTGTCGTTTGATCGGCTTTCGCGTTGCCTCCTTGCCCTCAAAAGTGGCTGGTAAGTTAAATTCGTGCCATTGCTATCGTAATCCCTCGAGATACGAGAATTCTTGGCTAAGAAATTGCGTAGGCAAGAGAAAGCTTTGTGAATTCGGGCCCAGTTTCTTTCATCCTTTCTTTCTTTTTTTTCCGTTTTCTTTTTGTCTTTGTTTCTCCCTTTATTTTCCATTTATTTCTTCCTCTCTCCATGTCTGTTTCATTCTCTTTCTTCATATTTCTATTTTTCTTCTTATTTTTTTCCTTTCTTTCTCTCTCTTTCTATTTTTTGGTTGCTTCATTTTTTCTTTCTATTTTTATACGGGGTTTTACCCGCGTTTAACCAAGCGACGACAGCATACGACAGCCTGGGCCCCCAAAGTGTTCAGCAATTATCCTCATCAAGACGCTCGAAGAACTAGAGTAAGAAGACCTCTTGGCGCGAGCGCGAGCTCAATATGCTACAGAAGATGGCTATGCTATTCGTGGCTTCGCCTGCGTTATGCCAGGCTACGACAGCACATGATGACAGCATACGAGCGCATACGACATGCCGAGCCCCTAAAGTGCTCCGCACCTAATATCCCGCTATTCCTCGCGCTATCTAACCGTACAATACATTGACGCAGCAGATTATGTAAATTGATGATATGGCAGTGCTTGAAAGATTGTTGCTATAACCCATATGTTATATTGATATTGTATTTTGTTCAATGGCCTGTTTTGTTCTAAACAGCGTTTTTTTAATGTCACTGTTTCCACTTCTTTTCCTTGTCCTTAGTATTCTCTTTTGTCGTTCTCCACATGCTACTGGATTGTATGTTGCCCTCTCTATTGCAGTTAGCCCACCTGCTTGATGTGCGGACGAAACATGTTTAAGTAGGAAACAAATAAATACATAAATACATAAATAAAGAAACAAACAAATAAATAAATAAATAAATAAATAAATAAATAAATAAATAAATAAATAAATAAATAAATAAATAACCAGCTATTCGAGAGCGCCATATTTAAAACATCATTTCCATGTATGAACACACATTAAAAATGAAGAAATGCAGGTTCTTACATGCGTTAAAAAATACGAAAACAAAAGAAATATACAACTGCACATTGTGACCTCGTTACTGGCTAGGAGAGCATTTAGGGTATTGGGTTTCTAATCTCCTGGAAGCCCTGCTTGCCAATTGGTGTGGCAAACAACATGATGCGCCTACACATGAAGGGAATAAACGTAGACGAGATCGCCCGGAAGTTTCGACGAATAACCGATGTTACCTTCCGTGCAAGAACGCGCAGTAGCACAATATTCTTATCTGATAGATTCAAGTATGTTGCACAAACATTATTGAAGAGAGCGTGAATATAATCATTATCGTAGCTGTATGCTATGGTATATAAACTGCTTCTTCGACGACCACTGATTTTCGACTTGTTAAGTTTGTTTTTTATACTGTTTTTTTCTGGTTCAAGCGATTGACCTACTGCGCCCGCGGCTGCGCGTATTGAGCCTCTGTGGAATTTTGCCGGCCTCTGACAGGCTCGAAGGTTCAATTCGAATGCGCCCGCCCGCCGAGCGACGCCGGCTATTTTTAAACGCCTTGTCTCCCTCCTCTGACGCTTCCGCCACAGTCATCGCCAGCTGCTCCTTTGATCTCCGTTTATCGCTTGCGGCACGGCACATTTCACCGCGTTTCAACGCCAAGAATGGTCGGTAGAAATACCGCGCTGACGCCGGTAGTGCGAGCCTGTGTTCGTCTATGGAGCGAGCATCCGACGAAAGAGGCGCTCCTCTGACGCGCTTGTTAGAGTGTGTAGACCGAGAAAACTTTGTGGCAGCCGCGATAACGAGCTCTGCGGACACGTGGTTGCAAACGTCTGTGCGTGGCAAGCGATGTGGTGATCCCAAAGAAAAAAAAACTGCGCAGAACAAGGCTGCGGGAAATACCGCCCGAAACAAACTAAAACGAGTGAATGCGGTGCGGTGCTTTTCCGGTTCGGTTGTTTCTGCGGACTCGAATAAAACACAACGTTGCAGTGATAAAGTAAAAAAAAAATCACAGCATATCCACGGTGTGAATGATGATGAGTGGGCGAAGCTGCGGAGGTTCATCGGTAAACCGTGAATCTTCCGTGAATTCTGCCCAGTACATCATCACCGACGTGAGATCGGGCGCGTTTATACTAAAGGTTCGATGAGAGTTATGACGACTTGCAGCTCACTTTAATTTTACATGTACGCTGTAAATTTTCATTGTTTAGAAAACCATTGCTTTAGAAAACATCTGGCGTCTTTCGTTAAGCAGCTGGCGTCTTTTCGTTTTGCTTTAGAAACATCTGGCGTTCTTTCGTTTTGCTTTTAGAAAAGATCTGGCGTCTTTCGTTGGTTTATTTCTTCAATCAACGGCGTTTTGAACAAAATTTTTATTGTTTAATCACGCACAGGAGAAATCTCACCAGGCACTACCTTGGAGGTAAACAATGGCTGCTAATGGGAATGAGAGACAGAAGAAGTCGGCTTTTAGCTAACACTTACACTTCTACTTCTACTAACGTTTCCTACTGGCACATGCCAGTGGCTGCTAATGGGGAATGAGAGACAGAAGAATTCGGCTTTTAGTTAACGCGCACGCTGCGAATTTTTTATTGTTCAACAACGCACAGGAGAAATCTACCACCGGCACCACCTTGGAGGTCAGGATCTGGTACCAGCGTTACGACTGGTTACGCACTACTACGACTACGAGAAACGAACGGGGGCCGCCTTAAGGAGCTTCGCCCCTAAAAACTTATTTCCTTATGCATCCACCTGCATCATTGTTTGCATAACGGTGAAATTTTGAACGGCTCGGACCATACGACCTGAAATCCCAATTACACCCGCATGGTCGCGAAAGAAAGAAAGAAAGAAAGAAAGAAAGAAAGAAAGAAAGAAAGAAAGAAAGAAAGAAAGAAAGAAAGAAAGAAAGGAAGAAAAACAAAAGGAAAAATTCCTGGCGATAAAATTTCTTGACGAAGCGGGATTCAAACTCGTGTTCCCACGATTCGAACGTGAGCATCTTACTCACTCATCTATCCAGGCACGCTAGCAGAGAAAAGCGTAGCTTTGTATAGTATAGCATAGCAAAGGGGTTGGAAAGAGAAATGAAAGTGAGGAGGAGAGATGTGAGGTTGAAGAGAAGGGAAGAGAGTAAAACATAGCCTACAAAGAATGGGAATGAAAGAAATAGAGAGAAAGAAAGGAAGAGAAAGAGTTAAAGAGAAAGAATCAAAGAAAGAGAGAGAGCGAAATAGTGACAGTGAGAGAATGCATTTTTGAAATAGGTAGCGCGAGAACAAGGTCACGAGAAGTGCTAAGCGCCACACAGCACTTTCTCACAACTACCTTTATTAGAAATGAGGCACACTATTTAAATTGTGACCAAATACCACATCATTGATAGCGGAAAAGAAAACCACATGTGCCCCTGCAAGGATTACAAAATATTACCAAAAGATTAAGACGGTGATCACATTTACACTCTTTTCCTATGTAATGCAACTATTCAGGAAAGGAATTTCATTATCATGTAGTGCTATTCAGGGCATGCTTACGCATAGGTTGCCTTTTTTGTTGATGTGGTAAGCCTCAACAAATTCTCTATTGACCTGATTGTTATGCTTGAAAATACGGATGGTTTCATGGAAGTTAGGGGTGTATCCGTGTTGTGTACAGTGTCATAAGAATCATGCCACTAGAGGAATTGTTGAGGCTCCAATGACAATGGCAACCCCCAGCTCCAATGGCAATGAATTGAAATTGCGAATGAGATAGTACCTGTGCCTTCGTGTGTGTACGCGTCGTTAGAGCGATTCTTTTTTGCCCGGTGCAGTTGGACTTACCTCAAATGTTGTTACCGCTATTCACTATACCTCACTGTATGAGATGATGGCATGTCCTTGCACACAGCACTCCCATAAGTATACGAATTACCATGAATAAAAATAATTGCGTAATGAGCGGCCACTCGAGGTGGGCGAACAAGTAAGGGACGAAACAACCGCCAGGTGGCGTAGCGAACATCACTCAGATAGGCCGCATATTATGTATCCACCGAATTGCGTCGACATGGCGTCTTTTATGTTTCTGAAAGCGTTCGTCAGCGTCTGGAACAGCCACCTTAAAAGGAGCATCATGCGGCTACCGAAACGTGAGTTTGGAATTAAAGTTTCGCGAAGGATAAATTTTCCTGAGTGTACAATTCCCCATTGCAGCTCTGCACTGTGTCCTCCAGACGCGCCGTCTGGAGGACACAAGTCTCTTTTTCCACTACCACGAAATTCAACAAAGCCTTCATGAAAAGTGTTCTCTTTCTACATTAGTTTTGCACCGGGGGTACAACGCATTCATATGGTTCAGAAACGACCTCTTTTTTATTTAGGGGCCGTGGTTCAGATATATTCATATTCTTCAAGCGTGGTTGTGTATCCCATTGGTTAAGACACTCGCCTTTGGAGCGTGGAGGGCTGGGGTGAAACCCAGGCATCGGCGACGAAGAAGCAAGGCCTCGATGTCCCCACGTGGGAGGCCTAGGCCCAGCCAACTAAACTGCTTGTTTCAATAAAACCTTATTGCTCCTCCTCCTGCTTTTTTTTTCATTTATTTCTTTATGGCGATGATCGTAACCAATTCCGGAAGAGATTAATAATAATATCTGGGGTTTTACGCCCCAAAACCACGATATAATTATGAGAGACGCCGTAGTGCAGGGCTCCGGAAATTTCGACCACCTGGGGTTCTTTAACGTGCACCTTAATCTAAGTACACGGGCCTCAAACCTTTTCGCCCCCATCGAAAATGCAGCCGCCGCGGCCGGGATGCGATCCCGCGACCTTCGGGTCAGCAGTCGAGCGCCACAACCACTAGACCACCATGGCGGGGCAATTTCACAAGAGATTACCCGAATGACCAGTCGCTCGGGTCGCTGGCAGCAGTGCAGTAGGTCGTCCGCAGGGCCCTACGGGAGTGTCCGCTGTTTCAGGGGTGTAGCCAGAGATTTTCTTCGGGCGGTGGGTGGGCGTGGTTCAACCAACCTTTCTGTATATTCATGAGTGTGCCTGTATGTGCGCATGTATATATACACTTTCGAAATTTTCAAATTTAGAAAAAAGATTTCAACACCCTCCCCCCCTCCCCTCCCCACGCCCAATGGCTACGCCAGTGCGCTGTTTACAAAAGTTTGCTTCTCTATGAAATTACTTTCTATCGTTTGCAATGTAAGTGCTGAAGGCGATGAAAAATAGTTTCTGGCTCACCTTATTTATTTATCCGATTTATAAAACATGGTGGTGCCTTCACTTGCATTGTCTACTCTTCTTCCGATGACACATGTAACTTGAAGGCGCAAAAAAAAATATAGCACGAATGGAGGGTCATCTCGAAAACATTTTCCATGTTTTACACATGTATATATGAAAGCACTGAGGGGGCTTTTAAAATGGATCAATTACGCAAAACTCGATAAACTAGTAAACTCGATAAATTACACAAAAGTGTCAGGTCACTCTCATCTCAGTCCTTTGTATAACTATGCGACAAAACACATGACCGACCTATAAGAAAACCTATTGACAAGTTGCTCATGTGCAGTTTATGTGCTGAAAACCAAACTTACCCCCTCGAATTCTTAGTAGGTGTCTAATATTTTTATATGTTGAAGAGCGCTTTTAAAATCTCATAACTTTTTTTTGCAGCGTTGTTGGTCATGATGCAAGTATTTTCTTCGGAGTAAGTGGTCGAAGGTCTAGCAGCATTAAAGTGGCCTTTAGTTTTCCTCACGCCGTAACGTGTCACTGGCGGTGAAGAAGCTGTAATGGAACCGAAACAACAAGCACATTGCGAACTAGCGATAAATTGAAGTTTGTGCTAAAAGTGGCGCATGTATGCTGTGTCAAGCCGTAGACGGTGCGACACGGTAACAGGTTTATATGCTCACTGAATTTTTGCGGAATGGGCAGTTTAAGGTTAAGGACTGTAAAATATAGGTCTTAGCACTATGTTTCCCGGTCAAACTGGCCGGTCTTCCAAGTTGGCGAATAAGTTTACGGCAAATAAGAATCAACATTCGCACGACAGCTATGACAAAATATTTAGTACACGTACAAGTTTTCAGAGAGTCGCTCTTATACCAGGATAAAAAAGCGAAATAAAAGAAAAATGCCGACCAAAGTTAAAAGGCACAAAAATTTTAAAGAGACGTTTCGGCTCCCGCACGGGAGCCTTGTTCACAATGACTATCTATGTTCGTCTCCGACCAGACGGGATTCCGTCAGCCTCTTGACTAAAAAACAAGAAAACACCGCTTACACATCAGAACGTCAACGACCCTTTAGCGAGAAAGTCATTTTTTTTTTTATTTGTAGATAAAAAATGGCCAGTGATGAATTTAGGGCTTTCCTTTAGGTTATACTTACGTCCCTACCATTTACATAAAAATAACACCTTTGTTATTGCATCGAAACTACTAACGAGTGCTTTCGCGAAAAAGGAAACGAAACTGAAGTGGAACTTTCACGAATCCATTCCAACGATAGCAAGAACAAGCTCAACGTTCAAACAATGGAGAAAGGGGTGTCGATATGGCGTGTTTTCCCATTCCGCTTGAGTTGTTTCAGATTGCGAAGCCTCGGCCGTTATTGACAGTGAACTCCTTTTCTCGCTAAAAAAAAAGCTTAGAGATTCTGCATCGCATTAAAATTGCAGAGCCGCGATAGAAACGCGCAGCCTCGGAATCATCCACCTATGTGACGCACAATATCGCGCAGTTGTTCTCAAAATAAACAGATGTCACCTATTCTTTGAGGAAAGCCATTGAATGCAGCCCCGTTGGTACTCCATTGGGTGTTCGCTCCATTTCACCAAAGCTCTCTGGAGTCGGCTATGCATACTCGTTCCCTTGGTTCTTTTGTAATACATTGATATACGGAGAAGACAGTCGTGTAGAGATTAAAAAGGAGGTGGCTCACAGTGCACTTCGAAGCTACCTTACGCACGCTTCGGTAGGCTTGCATTGTCGTCGTTTCTCGTCGTGCCATCAAATACTTACCCGTATGTGCGCCCAATTTTCGGAGATAGTGGAACTGTGCGCACTAAACTTTGAACTCTCAAAAAGAAAAAGTCTACAGGGATTCGGGAGACAGGCCAAGCTACGGCGAGACCCGAACAGAAGGCTTTAAATCCAAGCACGTATGATTTCCTAACAGCTCTGGATTGGTCCATTTTCTCCCAGTCTCTACGTATGTATGTATGTATGTATGTATGTATGTATGTATGTATGTATGTATGTATGTATGTATGTATGTATGTATGTATGTGTATGTATGTATGTATGTACGTGCACTTAGTCTGTGTGTGTACTCTCTCTTTTGTCCGTTGTCGTCTTCGCGCCTTATACTTCAATTATCAAGACAGATTCATGGCGATCAAACGCGACTTCAGTTATTCAAATCGCTCGTTCATGTAAATACTGGCACATGGTTAGAAGGCACAGCACTCATATCTCAACATATTTATAATGTCCCAGTGCTGTACCACGTGATTATGTGCTAAAGTGTCATGGCTCCTTCTTCACGCCTACCACGGGATGCCTCAATATTCGCCCTATTTGGCACTTGGGGGCGAACGGCGTGCTGCCTCCACTTGGATGTGGAGACAGACATATGGATTCTTCTGTTTATATATATATATATATATATATATATATATATATATATATATATATATATATATATATATATATATATATATATATATATATATATGGCCCATTTAAATATTGATATTTACGTGTCCTCTCAAGCGGCCTCTCTGAGAACTATTGACTCAGGAATGAACTTCTGATGCAATGGTAGCATTGTTCAGCCCTCTTGGAGTAAGTGTAACGTTCAACATTTTCGAACACGAACAGAGCTCACGTTATGTAATAATAGGCACATTAATATTATTGACACGATAGCGTTAAAGAGCTCGTTTCGCAGAAATTCCGTTGTCGGTGTCAGGGTCGGCGTCGGTGTCTTTGGTTGTGAGCAAAAAATCAGCGTCGTCCGTCAGCGAAAATTCGAGGTAGACGCAAATAAAGGAATAATAAAACATCTTCCGTTCGACTGGGACCGGGGATTCGAACCTGCGACTCTTCGCTCCGTGGCGCGATGCGTTTACGCGCCCGGACACCACACAGACATCCTCTATGAAGTTATCGTCGAGCTCTTTATATACACAATTACGCAGGTTCTTCAGCGGCTTCACTATGACCCGCAAGATAGCGCAAAGAGCCTACGGGCACGCTTTTAAACGGCATCACCCCGCCGTATGGCCGTGTTTTGTCGCACCGCATGCATGGATATCGGAGCCGGAAGGCGTCCGCACTTTGGCTTTCTTTGTGGCACGGTTTGTCTCCACCGATAAGCAAATCCAGGTTGGCGATTGGGAAGCCGATACGAGTGCGGTCCAATTACGCTATTGCGATATACTCTTGAAAACGAAGCTCAAGCGTCCTCCAAATCTTATGTGCAGTAATTGATGGCAATACCCGTTTTTGTTTTCATTGCGGTCCCGGTGCTGCCTGCCCGAGCTTTCTGTATAACTAAAACGACTTTGAATTATTTAGTGGGGATCTCAACCGAAAAATATCCTAGACGTTTACATCAAGGAAGTCTCTCTGCCGTTGCAGATGTCCGTCATCTCGAGATGATGCAGAGGTTTTCCGGTTATTGATTCTATTCGTGTTCTTTTGTGTTCCTGTGTTGGGATGGTCAGTATCGTCTGAGACGCTTTTGCTGTCGTCATATTGTCACCGAGCACTAGGTAATCTTTTATTAGTAATGCAATTATCACGCTTGGGAAGGCCTTTTAATTTCTTAGAATCAGAGGAACGGATGCACTCCAAAAAGATGGCTTAGGGACGATCAATATATAGATAAAAATAAGTTTGTCTTGCGCTTGGACATGATCTTTTTGTTTGTCGCCCATAAGGATGCCCTTAAGCGTCGACTTGATGAACAACACGCAAGGACCAGTGAGGACTACAAGTCTTCGCGTTCACAAAATAGAAGCGGCGTCGTAACGCTCGCAATGTGGACGGGTTGTTGGGTATTCCCAGCGGGGCAACGTGATTAAACGGGACACAATCAGCAGCAGTGACGCAAAAAAGCTAACTCCTTCTCATTAGACCTTGACTGGAACAAACCCCAATTGCTTACTGCGCTTATGCTTCGCCGCATACTCCTTGAAGTTTCTGTGGGAGTGATTTGCTTGATTGCTGCCGGCTTCTACGCATGGCAGTTGGCCGCGCAAGAGTGGTTTCGCCTCTTCGCATTTCACACCACACTCATTCACTAGAACGAGGAATGCCTTAAGACCGTTCGCCTGGGCGGAAAATAAAGATGGCCGCAAATGTTTCGTGAATTTCAGCGGCACACTTCTTTTTTAACTTGCTTGCTGCTGTTGCTGCTTTTTGCACTTGCCCAGATTTTATAGCCTAAAGAATGGGGGTGCGTCAATATTCAAAGAATTGTACAAATGTTGTCAGAACAATCATGATGTGACGTTGTGACAAATGAAAAACGTGCACTCTTAATGGGATCAATGTAGTGTTTTTTTCCTCGTGTAACTGCTGTTCAAATAATCTAGTACCGAGCCGCTTTTGCTGCACTGTCTGTCGTGGAAGCGAGTTGTAAGGTTTTATTTAAATATTTTAATGCGCTTGCCTTCGCCTCCCACCCTTAAAGTTATCCCGCTATAATTTCTTCCACTTTAGAGGTAGCATCGAAGGTCCTTATATTGATCGATGTAGTCGAGTACTATTCAAGCCTGTTTTTGGCCCAATAATACGGGAACAGGAATCTACTCTCGTAAAACTTTTATTTTTTTTTCAGACAGCCTTTATTCAAACAATCCGGCAGGCTTCGAACTACGAATATCAAGGACTGTGATTCCCATTCAAGCACTGCGGCTCAACTGGGGGTTATTTGGAGGTTATTGGAGGTTTTTTGGAGATATGAGTTATGTTTCCACAAGAATACTCACAGCTGAAGCATTGCTTTCTTCTTTTACTTGCATGAACCGACCGCCGTTCATGCAAAGCAAATGAATGAGGGATGGTTGGCTGAGGCCGGCTTTGTGGAATGTTGCTGGAATTGTTGCTTCCGCGGCCGGCGCGGAAATTGTAGCCGGCGTCGAGGAGCGCTTCAAGCTTCGGGGATTCAACGACGCGTTGTAAACCTTGCTGCTTGCTTCGAATATCGCAGGAGATTCCAACGTGACAAATGCTTCGCCGACGCAGGCGTTTGCGCTTGTTGGTTGGTTGGTTGGTTGGACCTTGGCAACCTGGCGCAACCCACTGTGGGGGATCGGCCATGAAACGGGCGGCACCTTATTTTTGAGATACAATTGTTTTACATTTCAAATATGTTTGTAAAAAGGATATGTAAGGAAAAACTCACACTAATATTCAAGGCTAGAAAGACATTAGAAAAAAAAAAAAAAAAAAAATATATATATATATATATATATATATATATATATATATATATATATATATATATATATATATTTTGAAGTCAGTATGAATGAAAAATAAAATGAAATTAAATAACCTAATAAGCAATTCGCTTTGTCTCCCGTAGAAAATCGCATACGGCTTCGAAAACGTTCCTGTGGCTGTGGCCCAATTCAATTGCCCCAAAGGAAAGAACCATCGGAAGGGATAAATTTAATCCCATCCTTCGGAGGGGTTCCTCTAGCAGTCTTTTTCTTTGATTTTTGTACAATCTGCATGTTATAAAGAAATGGTGCAGAGATTCACTCTCGTTGCAGTGGTGGCATAAATGTGTCTGAGACAGACCAGACCTGTGCAGGTAAAAGTTCAGTGGGGGAACTCGGCATCGTAGTCTGGTGATAGATATTTCTGCCCTTCTGCTGGAGCACCATCGATTTGTCCACGAAAAGTCAAGGTGAAGGAATTCGGATGTTGACAAAGGAGATTTACCAATGTCAACCGACGTGGCAAACTTTTCAAATCGCGCCGAAGAGACAGAGGACAACGTCGGTAAAATAGAAATTACGGGACCATCACGTGATGCAACTGCAAGCGCGTCCGCACATTCATTGAGGGTTAAACCTTTGTGACCTGGTACCCACACCAAGCGAATAAAACGTAAATGTCTTGGGACAAGAGAATAAAATACTTCTAAGGTACATGACATGCTAACGACATCAATGCATCCGCACCTTCTTTCTTCTTCTTCCCTATATATTCTGAAAACTAACAAGCAAGAAAATTTATCAACCTCATCTTGTCACTTGTATGCGTTTTTCTTAACATCAATACAATCTGATGAGAAGAAAGACAAGGAGATGGCTTTCGTTTTCGAGTCGACTTTGGCAAATGTATGAGGGACCATGTGTGTATATTAATGTATGTTTGAGTATCAAATAATAATTATATCATCAACAACAACCACAATAATAATAATAATAATAATAATAATAATAATAATAATAATAATAATAACAATAATAATAACAATAATAATAATAATAATAATAATAATAATAAACCTGGTGGGTGGTAGTGGTTTGAAGAGGAAAAGGCGCCTAATTTCTGCAGCCCGGTCGGGAGCACAGCGCAGCGCCTATATTACTATTATTATATAGGCGCTGCGCCGTGCTTCCGACCGGGCTGCAGAAATTAGGCGCCTTTTCCTCTTCAAACCACCACCACCCACCAGATTTATTAACGCGATAGCGTTAGAGAGCTCGTATCGCAGAAATTCCGCCGTCGGCGTCGGCGTGTGCGCCGTTGGTTGTGAGCGAAAAATCATCATCTTGTCCGTGACCGAAAAATCGAAAAAGCTGCAAATAATATAAGTAATGAAAATGTTAGGTCCGAGTGAGAATCGAACCCAGGCCGTCTGCGTGGCAAGCAGGTGTCCTACCATACAGCCACGCCTCTGCTTCGAGCTGCACAGAAAGTAACTTTCATGCTTCTCCAAAAAATTACACCATTTCCCGCTAAAGGGAACCATGAGGCGATGCGAAGCCGGAGCACTTGCACGATCGCGTTCCGATGGCGTTCGCTGTGCATGCTACCGACGTCGCGTCGTGGAACGCGAAAAGGAACGCTACGCGCGTCTTGTCTTCCCTCTAGCTTGGCCGTTAATTCTCACAGGGCGAGCGGAGAACGCAGTCGGCAGGCGTGCGAGAGGGGGGCAAGCGTAGGAGAGGAGAGAGAGAGGGAGGGGACGCGCATGCGCTGGTGGTCGTCGCGGCGTTGCGCAGGAGAGAATTTCGGCATGTCTAGCCCGCGTTTCAGAGGCAGAGTGGCAAGGGGGAGGGAAGAGGGGGAGGGGAGAGGGAAAGTGGAGAAGGGTAGGGGAGAGGGTATGCGCATGCGCAGTAAGGGTGGTCACGCCGCACACCACCACCACCGGATTGAGCTCCACCATAAGATACTTCGCATCTAAAATACGCGTCCTGTATACAGGTGTCACAGTACGAGATGTAATATCGCAGTAATATTGCGCGGTACAAGCGTACATTGCTATCGGGCGTCACACCATGTCAATATCCTAACAACTTGGTGGTTTAAAGACAGCCACCCATCACAAAAGGCACACACATTACTGCGCGTATTCGCTTAAGGCCACGTAGTGGGTGCATCGCAACTTCGAAAGTTTCTGGTTTCAAGCATGCTACCCATTACATAAGGCACACACCTTAATGCGCGCATTCTCGTAGTGTTCGAAGTGCGCACTAGGGGCAAGATATCGCTATCGCGTTCGACTCTTAAAGGCGAAGCTTAAGCGGCCTCCAATTATTATTATTATTATTTTTATTATTATTATTATTATTATTATTATTATTATTATTATTATTATTATTATTATTATTATTGTGGTTGTTGTCGATGATGTAATTATTATTTGATACTCAAACATACATTAATATACACAAATATACATTGAAACAAAAATATAGCGAGAGGATTACCACTGCCACCAAAAAGGGTTCAGTGCGCAGAGGCCAACGAAGCGAACACAAAGTGTGGAAATTGCAGCTCGTATATCGTTCAGGTCTAAAGCGCGCGTCTACGCGCGCGTTTTCGAGCTGTAATAATCGGGCGATGGTTCAGAGAACTCGCCCTGAAAAAAAAAAAAAAAAACGCGCTTGCGGTGGCGCGTCCTGAGGCAGGATGGGGTATTACGGTCAACGAGACGAACGGCCACTTTGACAATGAAAATGATTACAATAAACACCTCGGCGTAGCCAAGCTGTCGAAGGAGCTGTGCACAGCGCAGCATTCGGAGCAGAACGAAGCTCCTCATCCCAACGTCCTTACTTGGAACAGCGTCTCGCTAAACTGCGATGAAGTGAGTGAACGCGTTAGAGCTAGTTTAATCGAGCCTCTCATTTAAGATTTTTAAAAGATGGCAAGTTAACAGTATTAGAGGTAGCAGAATCAATTAGCGCTTCTGCTTAACAAAGCAATCCTGCGCGAATTCTGCAAAATTTATTGGGGTTCACGAAGGAGAAAAGTTCTCATTCACAAATTTTGCAGCACGAAGCTATGTACAGAAAGAAAGATGCGATCGAGGTTTCTCAAGCTAAATCTTCGCAATTGAGAGATCGGCAATAGTTGCGCGTTCGAAACAAGTACCAACGCCTATAGAGTTTCCTACAATATTTAATAGAGGGAACTCTGGCGCTAATGTCTATGGGAGCTGCCACGCATGGCGCTTCAGCCAGCATGGGAATGATGGGTAGTACACGGATTTGTCTAAACTTCGTTCTTTCAGCTCCGTTTGGCTCCGCGTCGCCTGCATTTTCTTTGTTGCAAAACGAAGTTCAGCAAAAGTCAGCAGTTCCACTTCACCACTTTAACCTTTTTAGGCTTACCAATTCAAATCTGGTCCTGAAGTTCACAACGATCCGTTCTTTTTTTCCGAAAGGAAAACCAAAACGCAGCAATAAACAAAGCCACAAGTGCGTCCGAAGCCCGCAAGTACGAAGACTAGGCAAATCCGTGCACTACCCATCATTCGCATGGTGGCTGAACGATCGCAGCGCCTGAGTCCCCTCTAGTTAATTTTAGGAAACTCTATGCCAACGCCCTTCCTGTGCGGACGCTCCACCGTCTGAGCTAAAAAGGAGGAGCAGGTTACAGTGCAAGCGCAAATTATCCGCATTCCAAAGATGAGATATTGAATATCTCGAATAAGTTTGTCGCAAGCCCTCATGGTGGAGAGATATTTGTGAATTGAACAAATAAGGTCGCCTTTGCGAAGTGATCGGTGAGAAATCTCCTGTGAAGCTCTTTCGTATCGATTCGGGACTGCAATACTATATATATATATATATATATATATATATATATATATATATATATATATATATATATATATATATATATATATATATATATATATATATATATTAACATAAGGCGTTTAGGAGTAGCACTGGTTTATAAAACAGGGGAACAGTTACGACAAGTTACGTGCTAATGGCGGAACCAGCCTAAGCGCCGAGACAACCAAACGACTTCTTCTTTTCCACCTGAGTGGTACCCTCTGCCTTTCCGAGTAGCACTCATCTTCTTCACAACATTTTCTTCCCCTCCGGAAAAGAGCCATCCTGGCGACTTAGGGGCAGGAGACGACAGAGGGGTCGTAATACGGTTTCAGGCGGTCTACGTGAACAGTTTCACGTCCACGGCGTCGTTGATCAGAGGACTGCGCAAGCGGCTCCACGACGTAATTCACAGGTGATGTTTGTTTGACCACACGGTAAGGGCCGTGATACTTGGAGAGAAGTTTCGTTGACAGACCAGGGCTGGTTGATGGGATCCAAAGCCACACAAGTTGATCAGGGGCAAAAGAGGCCGGAGGCGTCGAGCTATCGCGATGGTGTTTCTGGTGTTGCTGGTCAGCAGTAGTGAGGGAGCGGGCAAGCTGGCGACACTCTTCCGCGTATTTAGCAGCTTGTGACACCGTCGTCGACTCAGCCACATCAGGGCGGTAAGGGAGGATGGTGTCTAGCGTGAAGGAGGGCTCGCGTCCGTAAAGGAGGAAGTATGGAGAGAATCCAGTGGTTGTCTGTACCGCAGTATTATGCGCGTACGTCACAAAAGTGAGAACACGGTCCCAGTTGGAGTGGTCGGAAGCGACGTACATTGACAGCATATCCCCTAATGTTCGGTTGAATCGTTCTGTCATGCCGTTTGTTTGAGGGCGGTACGCGGTGGTGGTTCGATGAATGACATGGCATTCCTTTAGAAGTGATTCCACTGCGTCCGACAAAAACACGCGTCCTCGGTCGCTGAGCAGCTCACGCGGTGCACCATGACGTAGAATGATGCGATGCAATAGGAAAGAACCGACGTCACTTGCCGATGCAGATGGCAACGGTGAAGTTTCTGCACACCGCGTAAGGTGATCAATGGCGACGATTATCCAGCGATTTCCAGCAGGTGTGATTGGAAGAGGTCCGTAGAGGTCTATACCAACACGGTCGAATGGTCTGGCAGGACAAGGCAAGGGCTGTAGTGGAGCTGGAGAACGGGAAGCTGGATTCTTCCGGCGCTGGTAAGCAATACAGGAACGGACGTAGCGGCGAACGAAGCGATACATTCCGCGCCAGTAGAAGCGTTGGGATAGGCGGGTGTAAGTTTTTAACACTCCCGCATGCGCGCAATGTGGGTCGGCGTGAAAGGAGGCGCATATGTCCGAGCGGAGATGTGTGGGAATAACCAGGAGCCATCGGCGTCCTTCAGGGAGATAATTTCGTCGGTATAGCAAACCATCCCGGATAACGAAGTGCTGTATTTGACGGCGCGTACCTCTAGGGATGGGTTGCGAGGGAGGTCGACGCAACAAGTTAAGAATTGAAGCAACCCAGGGATCCTTCCTTTGCTCCAGAAACATGTCGTTGACACCAAGTGCAGATACGTCGTTTGTAGGCGGAGGCGGCGACTCGTCACTAGATGGTAGGGGTGATCGGGACAGAGCATCTGCGTCGGAGTGTCTTCGGCCAGATCGGTAAATGACGTGAATGTCGTACTCCTGGAGCCGGAGTGCCCAACGGGCGAGCCGGCCGGAAGGATCTTTTAAAGAGGAAAGCCAACATAATGCATGGTGGTCTGTAACAACGCTAAATGGGCGCCCGTAAAGATAGGGTCGGAATTTGCCTATTGCCCATATAATGGCCAGACACTCTTTTTCTGTAACGGAATAGTTGGCTTCCGCTTTTGTGAGCGCACGGCTGGCGTAGGAGACGACGTACTCATCAAATCTAGGCTTACGCTGGGCGAGCACAGCACCGAGACCGATACCGCTAGCGTCCGTGTAGATTTCTGTCGGAGCAAGTGGATCAAAATGTCGCAATATTGGAGGTGATGTAAGAAGGCGACGGAGTGTGGCAAATGCATCATCACACGCCGATGACCATCCCGAAAGATCGCGGTTGCAGCGAAGAAGTTCAGTCAAGGGCGATATGATGGAGGCAAAGTTGCGGATAAAACGACGAAAATAGGAACATAGGCCGAGGAAGCTGCGAAGTTCTTTTATCGTCGTTGGCTTAGGGAACTCCGCCACGGCACGAAGTTTCGTCGGATCCGGACGAACGCCATCTCTAGAGTTGACATGGCCCAAAATTAGGAGTTGTCGGGCGCCAAAGCAGCACTTCTTTAAATTGAGCTGTAGACCGGCGGAACTGAGGCAAGTGAGCACTGTTTCGAGGCGCTGAAGATGTGTTGAAAAGTCACGGGAAAATATGACAATGTCGTCTAAATAGCACAGGCAGGTTTGCCATTTCAGGCCACGGAGGATGTTGTCGATCATGCGCTCGAAGGTGGCAGGCGCATTGCATAGCCCGAATGGCATGACGTTAAATTCGTATAAACCATCGGGGGTAACGAAAGCCGTTTTTGGGCGATCAGCCTCGGCCATCGGAACCTGCCAATAACCGGAGCGCAGGTCTAGCGACGAGAAGAACTCGGCGCCTTGTAAGCAGTCGAGCGCATCGTCTATGCGAGGTAACGGGTAAACATCTTTGCGTGTGATCTTGTTCAACCGGCGGTAGTCGACGCAAAATCTTATTGAGCCATCTTTTTTCTTTACTAGAACAACCGGCGAGGACCATGGGCTGTTAGAGGGCTCAATAACGCCGCGCTTCAGCATGTCGTCAACTTGTTCTGCGATGACACGGCGTTCAGATGCCGACACACGATACGGACGCTGACGTAAAGGTGCGTGAATGCCAGTGTCGATTTGATGACATACAGTGGAAGCACGGCCCAAAGTTGATTGCTCGTGGACGAAGCTTGTGCGGAAGCGCTCGAGGAGGGTGATGATGTCGGTGCGCTGCTGGGCCGTAAGGTTGCTGTCGATGCATCGAGAAAGTGCTTCGGTGAACGATGGCTGAGAGGGTAACGTGGAACAATCAACGGCGTCGATATGAAGCGGATTCGAGTGATCAGGAACGACATGTGCACACAAGGGATCAATGTCATCTGCAAGGCCTAGCCACTCTCCGCGCAGTAATTTGGAAGGCGAGGGAAACGGATTAGAGACATAAAGTGCACTTGATCCATCGTGAATAGTGAGAACGGCGAAAGGAATCAGGAAGCACTTGCGCCGGACAGCGGTTTCAGAAGGCGTAAAAAGAACAGGTGAGCTAGTAGAGATGTCGCAGGAAAGCGGTACTAGCGCGGATGAGAAAGGGGGTATCGGTGTGTCGGCAGCCACAAAAGCTTTTGCAGGTGAAGGTGGCGAGTCGACCGCAGCAGATGCACACAACGGCGAGAACTCGACTTCGGCACGGGCGCAGTCGATGACAGCATGATGAGTGCAGAGAAAGTCCCAGCCCAGTATAATGTCGTGGGAACACGTCGGCAACACAACAAACTCGACGGCATAAATAACGTCTGCAATCGCAACGCGTGCTGTGCACGCAGCGAGAGGGCGAATTTGTTGCTCACCTGCAGTGCTCAAAACGAAGTCGTGAAGAGGAGTCGTTACTTTCTTGAGTCTGCAGCAAAGTTTCTCATTCATTACAGACACTGCGGCGCCAGTGTCAACCAATGCTAAAACAGGGACACCTTCAACGGAGACAGCAACGACATTAGACGGCGAAAAACAAGGTCTTGTAGAGTTCGAAAGCTGCGCAGTTCTTGACTCCGGAACTGCGGCTTCTAGTTTTCCTCAGGGACAGAAGGAGGGCGTCGTAGCATAGGGGAAAGGGAACGGCGCCGAGGTGAAGGCGACCGACGTCTGTTGAAGTTCTGGCGAGTCGAAAATGTGTCCATGGCGGCAGGCGGGCCAGATGGAGCAGTCTGAGGTCTCGGCGGGAAATCGTAACTGTTTGGCCGCACGTCGTCACGTAGGAGAAACTCACGCCGTTGGCAAAACCGTGCTGCGTGACCCGCAAAACCACAGGCGTAGCATATGGGGCGGTTGTCTGGAGTGCGCCATGGGTTTTGAAGGCGTGATGGTGTTGGTCGGGAGAACGGACGGGCAGCGTGATGCACAGGTTCAGGTGGTGCGGCAAAGGTGCGCGCGGGAACGTAGGAGTTCGCGACAGGCAAACGTCGGGGTGCGGTCAGTGCTTCAGCATAGGTCAGCGGAGCAGCCACTGGTGGTACATGGGCTGCGGGCAGCACCTCGGATACTTGCTCCTGCACGACACGCTGTATTGATGGCGGCAAAGTAGATGGGACAGCTTCAAAGGTGTATGGTACAAGAGACAGCTGGCGCGCGACCTCCTCGCGTACAAACTGCTTGATCTCAAGGAGCAAGGCAGAATGGTCTTCCGCAATACCAGCCGACGTTAAAGCGGAGATCGTTGCACATGATGCACTGGCGCGACGAGTGGATTCACGCTGTTTCCAGAGCTCGTCATAGCTCTGACAGAGTTGGATTACGTCAGAGACCGTTTGCGGGTTCTTGGCGACAAGCATCTGAAATGCGTCGTCACTCACACCTTTGTGTTTGGTGTTTGATCTTCTCGGCTTCCGTCATGGCCGAGTTGACACGCCGGCAAAGGTCGACCACATCTTCGATGTAGCTGGTGTAATTTTCACCATTTTGTTGAGCTCGAGCGCGCAAGCGCTGTTCGGCACGTAGCTTGCGAAGCGCTGGACGGCCGAACAGATCCGCGAACGCCGTTCTGAAGGCCGACCAGGTGGGAAGGTCCCGCTCGTGATTACGGTACCACAGACTGGCGACGTCGGTTAAATAAAACTGGACGACGGTAAGCTTATGCGCATCGTCCCATTTGTTGTGCTTGCTCACCCGGTCGTACTCGTCAAGCCAATCTTCCACGTCCTTGTCATCGGTACGGCTGAAGGAAGGTGGGTCGCGTTGCCGAATGGGGCCGGAACAGACAACAGGCGGAGTAGTTGAAGCCGAGGCGGCTACCTGCTGATCTTCGTCCGTGGACATGGTAGAAACCGGAGGCAACGTACGGTTTCGAAGTTCCAGGATTATGGAGTACCCAGCACCTCCACCAGTTAAAATAAGGCGTTTAGGAGTAGCACTGGTTTATAAAACAGGGGAACAGTTACGACAAGTTACGTGCTAATGGCGGAACCAGCCTAAGCGCCGAGACAACCAAACGTCTTCTTCTTTTCCACCTGAGTGGTACCCTCTTCCGAGTAGCACTCATCTTCTTCACTACAATATATATATATATATATATATATATATATATATATATATATATATATATATATATATATATATATATATATATAAGCCCTCACGAAGACCGGTCCTCCGGTCGAAACCGTTGGCAAATAAAATTAAGACAACCGCTTAGTTGTGTCTCTTCTCTCTCTCTCTCTCTCTCTCTCTCTCTCTCTCTCTATATATATATATATATATATATATATATATATATATATATATATATACCGAGTGTTCCAGTTATCTTCAGCCATCGGTTAAAAAATACAATATTAGAGGCAGGGGAGTGAAATCAGTTGCAGATTCTTGACAGTCACCTTGCACACTACCGACAATTTTTTGTTTGACAATTAACTCATTTGTTATTTAGGCTTATTTAACTAAATTGCTAAATATTGCCTTTAGGCAAGAAGTGCGACTTGCAAAGTGCGAGAGCGTCTTCAAAAACCCCAATTGCATTATTTGCGATAAAGAAAGTCTCACGTATACCATTTTTTTCCAATCTGCAAAGAAAGGCCGCGAAATACAAAAAACTTGCAGTGGCTTAGCCCGGCTATGCCAATATATACGTAGCGTTAGCAAATGTTCAGCTGATTATTTTTAGCATTCCAGATTGTCTAGGATTATTAGCCTTCTTCTGTTCATTCTTCGTACACTGAAACGCTAATTGCCAGGCAACTACATCGGCATCCGATGAGATAAGCTTCTCCGCTCTTCTGCGCCGTCGAGCAGCATTTGCGCTCTCCTTCTCCATGGCGTTACCCACCTGCAAACGACAGTCAGAGGCGCTATCAAGCAGCCCCAGCGCAGTGTCTGACGGCGACTGCACAGCGAAGGCGAATAGCTGCGCGCGCGCTGGCGCCACTGTGTCTACGACGTCACTCCTCTCGAATGCGGCGCAGACCAGCAGCGGCGAGCCGCGCGCGGCGGTGTCGGAGAGCGCGTGAGATGCCAGCTCCGGTGACCCAGCTGTGTAACATCACTGATCCTCGCGCATGCGCAGCATAGCTCATGACGCTCCACGCGAAATCGGCTCCAGCTAGGCAAGTGTCGCTAACGCTACTAAAGAACCACGTGACTAGCGCATTCGCGCGCCGCGAAAATGCTGCCCTCAGCCGTGGCTTGAGCGAACGAAATGAGCTTAGACCGGGACTCGCTGGCTCCCTTGCATCGGTAGGCCGATAAGTAGGCGGTGGTTTCTTGGCCCTTTGCGAGCCAGTTGGCGCGCGTAACGCTGCAAGTTGCAGCGATATCGGCCGGCTTCTTATAGCCAGCGTACAGGCGCTGCATCAAGGACACGTGGATAGGCGCGCAGGCAGTCAGCATAGTGGCCGAATGCACTGATATTGTCAACAGATAGCATCCAGCTTGCGCAATGCCGAACGGCCTCATTGCACGGAGGTATTCGGATGTAGCAGTGCATGTAGCAAAGTGCGTGTATATATTAGTGCTGCAGCGCACCACTTAATAGATTATGACGGTCAACTTACAAAAGCAACAAAGTTGGTCGGGACCTTTGTTATACGAGCACTCAGGAAGACTGGCAAACTGGCACAAATAAGATATGGCGCAGCAGTCGCAAGTTCTGGCAGTAAAACGAAGGATAAGAAAATTATTTATTCCAAGAGCCCATCGATCTTCAAGAGCGGTGGCGGCGTTTCCCTTGAGGCCGCTTTCCAAATCAAGGTGTCATTTCTTCTGTTAACAATAAAAAGGTCGAAAGGAAGGTGAGAAAGAAAAATAAGTTGGTGACCTCATTCTGGCGCGATGATGCACGAAGACGGTGTTCCAGAAGAACGACTGACATCACTTATGGGCGTGGGCTGCAATCAACTTGATCATTTAGGAAAAGAAATGAATACAATTAATCGTCAGGCAGAAACAGATGGCTTGGCTAGGTGAGAGAGAGAAACAAAGTTGAATTATAACTGAAAAGTTTAGTTTGTCCTAGTGACAGGCCAGACACGCTATCGAAGGTGAGATTTTGTTTTTACATTTTATTTTGTACATTGATTTTATTTATTTTCCCCATAGTGTTACATACCATAGTCTACGTAAGTGGCAAACGATAGCGGGAAATTACCGCGGACTGTTCGTGCTACCCCACATAACGAAGACAGCACAAGGCAACGATACCGTACCGTTCACATAGCACACATTGTATTTCATAAAACACTATACCGGGTGTTCAAAATAAAGCTTTATGGTTTTCTCAAAATTCAACTCTGGGAGGCACGTGAAAACCACCTTTGCAGATAAGTTATGTATCCAGGGGGACACAGAATGAGACAATGCTTATCGCTGTCAGCCGCCCAATTAACTAAAATTGATTAATTAACTTTTTAATGAGTGCAGCAAGCGGGCATGTTTATATTGAAAAGTTGGAGGGAGTCGCGTTTCTACGCAGTTCCACTTAGAAGAATTCTTCTAGCATGTCTGTGTCCCGAGATATCCCGCTGCAAAGTTCAATTGCGGTTTGCATGATTACGCATGCGAGACGGTGAGGATCAGCGCAATGTCCAGCCCTGATGTGACGAGCAGTCATTGCTTGCTATCGCCAGCCGGTAGCAAAAGGGTAACCGTTATCATCTTTGCTTATGCCGTCGACTCGTTGTCAGATTAAAAGCCGCTCGCAACTGCCGCGGCACATCGGGGAGGAGCTTTGCGCCAGTGCTCATTGTCTTTCATGCGCAATCATGCAAACTGCATTAAACTTTGCAACAGGATATCTCGGGGAACAGACATGCTAGAAGAATTCTTCCAATTGGAACTGCGTAGAAACGCGACTGCCTCCAACTTTTCAATACAAACATGCCCGCTTTCTGCACTAATTAAAATGTTCAGCGATAATGATTGTCTCACTTTGTGTCCCCCTGGATACATAACTTATCTGCAAAAGTGGTTTTCACGTGCCTCCCAGTGGTGAGTTTTAAGAAAACCATAAACCTTAATTTCGAACCCCCGGTATACGTGGAACCTACAGAATATCTACTTAGCCGTTCAGAAGATAAAAGTGAATGACTAAGATGAAGCTGAATGAAGAAAACATGATTAGCAATCAACACGGCATTTGAATTACATCATATTTCGTAAACAACGTAAATTTTGATATGTTAATTTCAACTGGTCTAGTTTGTTTGTAGCGCAGACGCACTGTCTATACGCGCATGTTCACGGAATTTTTCTGATTTAAAGATTTTGAGGATTTGTTTTACAGGCCTAGTCGTAATATTTAAAGTTTTTAATTTGAAAACAATTCTGATGCGTGTGGATCGTTTGACAAGCCTCCGGTAACACAGAAGGGATTTACTTGCAGTACTGTTAACTGATTTAACGGTTACTTAGTTCAAGTAGCCCAAAGTAAGTGATAGCCAAAATGAGAAGAAAGGAAGAGCAATGCATTCGGGACTGGTGGCTCATTGCGACGCTTACGTAGCGCGCTCAAAGCTTATAAAATCTATTGGCTTTGTATTAGTGTTGTGCTGCCACCTTCAGTGAACGGGAAATGAAATGCGATGGCAGCGCGCTCGCTCGCTCGCTCGCTCGCTCACTCACTCACTCACTCACTCACTCACTCACTCACTCACTCACTCACTCACTCACTCACTCACTCACTCACTCACTCACTCACTCACTCACTCACTCACTCACTCACTCACTCACTCACTCACTCACTCACTCACTCACTCACTCACTCACTCACTCACTTCACCACCTCGTGAAAATTTTTTTCGCCAATAATGTCTCTGTCTGTGTTTCTTTATATCTCTTTCTTTCTCTATCTCTGTACTCGTACTCTCATCCATCAGACTTTTTACAGGCCACGCCGAAGAAATTGGCGCACGTGTACTGGGAGCGAAGCAGAAGAGGACGAAGATGAAGAAGAGGATGTAGAGAGTGCGTGCCGCTTCATGATGATGATCATTTCTGTTTCTCACAGACAAATTATGGCGAGCTTCAACGCTTCGCTGTTATTATTCACGTAACAACTGGTCACGTGATATGTTCCCACCAATAACCACGTAACAGCTAGTCACTTGACTAAAATCACAACATCACGTAACAGCTAGTCATGTGACATGTTCCCTTCAAAACCACGTGACACGTGCGTGGTGTGAGGAACCGACAGAAACCGGAGAAGGATAGCCAAGCCTAACCATACTTGGTACCACTAGCAAAGCCTTAGCATCTCTAGCAAAAGCTTGGCATCACTAGCAAAAACTTAGAAAAAGCTAGGTCGAGCATTGGCTCCGCGGTTGGTTCCAGCCTTGCGCCTATAGAGCAAGCAGCGCTTTTGTCTCTATATTTTTTTTTTGCGGGAGGTGCTTCTCTGGAAGGTGCTAATTACAAGCGATTCAGGAGACGAATAAACAACGATTAACATTTTTACCTAAATTGTGCTCTCGATCGCTATAACTATATACTGCATTTTACACAAGAGGCTTGGATGTGAGTTTCTGTGCATGGCGTAACTACCCTACCACTTACATGTTTTTTTCTAAATGCCACTAAGTGTATTTTTCTTGTGAGATGACTCACAAAAATAGTTATTATTGAGGATTTTATTGCAGCCTTGAAGTCAATTGATTGTGTGGCAAATTTGGAGCCTTCACCTTTACGTGCGTCTTCCTTTTTAATGAACGTACTCAAGATTGCAATTATTTAGAGATACTTTTTGTTGGATATTGCAAATTCCATTAAAGCCAAGACATAGCTACATACGCGACAAAGCTTTGTCGGCTTTGCTTAGACGCTGATATAGCTCCACAAGTTCTGGGGAGGGTTGCACGTGTTCCTACTTATGGGTTCCTTTGTGACAGTTCTTCAAAACGAACACACCATAATTCTGCCTCGCAAATGAGGAAGCTACTCGTACACGGTAAAAAGGCATAGGGGTAATAAAAAATTAATCCCTTTTAGAGACGTTGTGGAATTGCATAGGTGCTCTTAGTTGAGGATAGAAGTTCGGCTTTCTATGTTGTTTTATTGATCATCTTTGCGCTACTTTTTTCGGTCGGAGCTGTTTTTTTTTTTTGACAAATATTTGTCCTAACACAGACATTTCTCATTGTCTTGGGTCCGTGTTTGCACGCCCTGTCTATTTAGAATGGACATTTCTCATGTTACAAAGACATATCTCTTGCTAGTCCTGATCTAAAAAAAGGACAAAGAAAGATAGCACGGACGCCGAGTTAAGAAGTAATCGGACAACGCCGACGTAATACCTTGGCCTCGAGATTTCGGCTTAAGAATGCGGAGCATGAAAAATTCCCCCACGAAGATAAAAGTAACTGCACCATACACATAGCTTCCCTAATATCCCCATGTTCTCTTCTGCTTGCGCTGCCCAGTCAGCTAAGGTTAAGGTTTCTTGTAACCAGAGGCTGCAAATGGAGTGTATGCAGGCACGCCTTGAACAACAATGTATTGCTGGCAACGTAGCAAGACACCACAACAAAAGACGCTGAAGCACAGTTGGGAACACACATTAGCTCGACGTGCACGATGATTTTCATGAAACAGCCTCGTACCCCGCGCGATACTCCGAGAGATGGTCTTCCTTTGCGTTTTTTTTTTTTTTTTTTGCAAGAGCGTAGCAGCAACTCCTTTCAACAAAACCCACCATACACGCATGAAACGTTCTTGGCATCTTTATGTTCTCACAAGAGCCTCGAAGCGTATGCACCCTAAAGGCCACAGGCCAGTATTCTGCTTATCCAGAGTACAGGGCTTCAGCTTTGGCCAGAATCCAAGCTAGTTTCCGATTTCTTCCGCGTTCTTCGCAAGTGTCTGGCATATCTTGATCACATTTTGCAGCAGTTGCTCGCAGCTCGTGCGCTGCAACAACGCGCTTAGTGATGCTTAGTGATGCTCCCTTGAGGACTGGTCTGCCTGCGGAGAGGCCATCATTTATTTCCCCTTCTCTCACGCATTCATAAGCTTATAGAAGCAGCTAGAACAAAAAAAAGTCGAGTCGCACATCGTCGTTCTTTATTTCTCTTTGCCCGAAAGTTCCTGTTGTGCTGCTCTAAATGCAGTGACCGCGAGACATTCAATTATGTTGCGTAGCCCAAATTATAACTTGGGACAGCGGTCCTAATAATTATAATTTTCTTCTTATAAAAGAAGAAAATTATAATTAAGAAAGTGTACACGACACGACAGGACATGACCAAGGTTTCCTTTTTCTTTTTGTTATAAAACACTTATAAAAGGCAACTAATACAAGCTATTTAAGAGGAAAGAATTAGATGGTTAAAAAGGCCTAACAAAGTTTTCTTGAAACTCTGCAAAGCGTACAACAAACGAACTTGAGCAAAACATGCCAGCATTATCCATTGTAACGACGGTATAGCTTATCGCAAAACCAAAAATAAGAAAAACAAGGCGGACAATCAGGAGCACATTCTTTTCCGTTGTCTCTTAATGTCGCTTATTAGTTTCGACGAACCTACCATATATTTGCAGTGCATTTTTAACGAGCCCACTCAGTTCTCCTGAATTATCCTACTGTACAACGACGGTCAAATGAGGCTGTAAGGTACGATGTAAGTCTGTTAGCAAAATATTTCTTTCTTCATTATGGTATTAGTGAATGCTTCGTAATAAGTCTCTCCATGTGGTTAAGTTTTAAAAAGAAGCCCGTTAGCTACGCCCATTCATTGACTATGACGAGCTTAGGGTCTTACGTGAACTGGTAAAGACAGACATATAGTTAAGCTCTTTCCGCAATATTTCTCGCATTGACAGAAGGGAGCCTTCCTTGTTGCCATTTCTAATTTATTAAAGCGGATTTTGTGCGTATTTGTTCTTTTCATTGAATGAACCATGTGTAGGTATCGAATGAATGAAGTGGAGTCGCTGGTTCTAATAATGCGAGCATAGCCACAGCTAAACGTATTAAAGAAATCAAGGCGCATTAGAATATACGTGCTGTAGGAGGCAGCGTAGAAGCTTTATAAGGAAGACATTTACCGGCGCCCCAAAAACACCTAAAACGCTTAAGCTGAGTCTCGCTTAAGTATGATTGAGCCTGCATAACCTTATACCAGTTCTTGACCTGAATCGCAATATCACTGACTTTAGGTGCAATGATGCATTGGGAGTTTGAAGTTCTTTAAGTCATTCTTCTATCTCATGATACGCGTGATCTTGTTGTGCCCCGGTCGTTTTGCAGCCGCCTCTTTAGTTTATCAAAAATGCCTACTCATGTAAAGTAGAACACCGTGCTCGCTGCACCACTGAATGCCCCTGTATAGTGAGCACAACGTGTAGGCGGCGATAGTCAAGAAGATTGAGCCTTGTTTACGTCGCCAGGCTTACAGACATTGGAGCGACGTTCGCGGGTTGTCTGTCTTTCTACTTAGCACGTTTTGTGGGCAGAGGAGCTTAACCTTTAGGCGAACGGGAACTGTGAAGGCGAACGCCTTGAAAAGAGCTAACCTTGTTACCAGCCCTTTTTTGCTGTTTGCTCGCTCTACCGTTTTATCGAATTACCACGTTCCTCTCTGGTTGTGCTCTCTCTCTACCTCGCTTGTGCCCATAGACCCAAGGTGCGCTGAACGCAACAGGAAAAAAAAGTTATTTGTTGTTTAGACAGGAGGTCAGGCTAACGCATAAAATAGCATTTTACTTTTAATCGTACCTCATGTTGTTTGCATAAACGCAGGTTTCTTATATGAGCGTCATAGGCTGCTCTGGTGCACGTTGGGCCAAGAGTAAAGGAAGTACGAGTGTCACTTGGCTGCCAAGAAAAAGAGAGGGTGCATTTTTCTGTTCTTTGGAGCACGTCGGGAAATTTTCGTGTGCTTGACGTGTGCCATACAGCTGCGAGTTCTCATACTGAGTGCTTGAGGTTGTCTGTCAAGCGCTTCTTCTTTCTATATTACGGCAAGTCCCAGACAAGATCTGTGATGTAACTGCTGCCACAAAATTCGCGACCGCGGCTTATACCCGCGAGATCCGCTGCTTCTGGTTATTCTCGGTAGAGGTTCCAGTTCCGGCGAATGTCTTAGTCTGTGCCGTCTGGTGTGCCTTATCTAGGCGGTATTCAACTTAGCTAATGAAAGATAGTGTACAGGAATGGTAAGCTGTCTCGCAGTGTCTGCCCTTAAAAATGGAATAAGGGTGTAGAGGTCTTTTCTTGTGTGAAATCCAGGCAGCCTTAGCTGAGTTAACGTTTTCAGCGATGCCGTAATGGTTCGGTAACCGTTGAAAATAAATCTTGTGTCCTTTTTCTTTCGAGTAGTGTTTCTCACGTGAAATTCTTTAAACAACGATACTTTACAATGTTACAAACATGCCCTCAAGAACGTTCACATTATGTTTAAAATAATTTTTTTTATTTTCTCCATATAAAAAGAAAACTTATATTTTAACTCCCGCACCCCATTAGCCCGGTAACTATCCTTGTTGCATATTTGTAATTTTGTACGCTGTAATAAAGCTTCTCCTAAGGATACATAAACAACGCATTTACTGATTCGGTCACATTTATAATAATTTTGTTTTAGCTGCAGTAATATTTCACTGACTGTTTTCAATACAAATATACTTATGGACCACAAAAAATGGGGCAACATATTGTACGATTTTCCCCTAGGCAGGGCTACCGGAGGGCATCACAAAGTTAAACAATGCACATGGTGCCGCTAGAGCTTCAAATGTTTCTTGGTTTCACAATGGTACCGTCAATATACCTACAGGACGTTGAGAAAAATACTGTAGTTCAACTGCACCCAACGCAAGTATAAAGAATTTGAATGAGTGAAGAACAAATTTGTCCTAAGCTGTCTTTGGGACGCACATTAAAATTAGCTTTTTGTTGGACATTTTAGCGAATCATGACGTGACAGTTTCACAAGATATTGTAGCAATATGGGCTCCTCTTCTTATTAGAAGAAAAAAGAAAACTATCTTGTCGACAAAAGAACTTTATTTTGGTAGAACCTCAGAACCCTAGTTGAGACTACAGCCTTTTTTCCTTTTTTTTTTGTAGTAGTAGTGTCTGGGAAATTATTCTCTGGTGGGGTTTTATAAGGCACATCTACCCTGCGACGCTGCCCCTTTTTAATGCCATAAAACCAATTATAAAGAGGTTTATTAGCGGCGACGATACTCGACGATACAGCGACAGTCAAGGCGGGGCCGACTGTCAGCGCGAGCTGTGTTCTCTTCGAAAAGAGCCGAAGAGGGCGACCCTCTAGAAGGTGCTCGAGAGGATGACCCATTACCAAGTTCGAACACTTCGCTACAATTACCCCGGGTGGGAAAAGGGAGCCACCTGGCGACCTAGCAACTAGTCACTATGATGGGGTCGTGGTAGGGCTTCAGGCGCTCCATGTTGACAATGTCGGGCCCTCGACGGCGCATGTCCGAAGATGGTTCTATGGGTTCGATCAGGTAGTTGACTGGGGATGTGCGTTCGACGACACGGTAGGGGCCTTCGTATTTGGGCAGTAGTTTTGAAGAGAGGCCAGGTGCAGTGGTAGGGGCCGAGAGCCATACATGCGCTCCAGGGAGGAACGTGGGCGCAGAAGTGGTGTTGTCACCGCGAATGCTCTTCTGCCGCTCTTGGTTATGCGTAGTGAAGGTCTTGGAGAGCTCACGACACTCCTCAGCAAGTCTGGCTATGGCAGAAATAGGCGCACACTCAGGCGGATCCGGCTTGTATGGAAGTATCGTGTCGATGGTGTGCGACGGGTGCCTTCCGTACAGTAAGAAGAAGGGTGAAAAACCAGTAGTGCTATGAGGGGTGGTGTTATAGGCGTAGGTGACGAAGGGCAGAATGGCATCCCAATTGGTGTGATCGGCGGCGACGTACATCGAGAGCATGTCGCCGAGCGTGCGGTTAAAGCGTTCGGTGAGGCCATTCGTCTGCGGATGGTAAGCAGTAGTTTTGCGGTGAACAACGTTGCACTCTTTGAGAATGGCTTCGACGACTTCCGACAAGAAGACACGGCCTCGATCACTGAGCAGCTCCTGGGGTGGACCGTGACGCAGCATGAATCGGTGGAGCAGGAAGGAGGCCACATCGCGCACTGTAGCCGCAGGGAGGGCGGCAGTTTCAGCGTATCGCGTGAGGTAGTCTACAGCGACGATGGCCCAGCGGTTACCAGCGGACGTCAGAGGAAGTGGCCCGTACAAATCGATGCCAACGCGCCCAAACGGCCGGTCAGGGCAAGGTAGAGGTTGCAGACCCTCCGGCGACAGGTGCGTTGAAGTTTTGCGGCGCTGACAATCGATGCAGGGGCGAACAAACTTCTGCACGTAGCGGTACATTCCTCGCCGAAAGTACCGTTGGCGAATGCGGTGGTAGGTTTTCGATACCCCAGAGTGTGCACACTGCAGATCAGAGTGGAATGACTCGCATATGTGAGAACGCAGACTGCGAGGTATTGCTAGTAGCCACTGGCGACCGTCGCCGTCGTAATTGCGTCGGTGGAGGAGGTCGTCGCGAACGGCGAAATGGTGGGCTTGACGACGCAACGCGCGAGTGGATGGTGTTGCGGACGGATCATAGAGCAAGTCGATCAGCGAGGTGATCCACCTATCCTTGCGCTGTTCGGTAGCGATGGTGTGAACGTCGATCGAAGCAACAGCTATGTGAGATACTGAGCAAGGGGCATTGGCGTCAGGCAAGGGAGAGTGCGAGAGGGCGTCGGCATCAGCATGCTGGCGTCCGTTGCGGTACAGCACGCGGATGTCGTAGTCTTGCAGGCGAAGTGCCCAGCGGGCGAGACGGCCTGAGGGATCCTTCAGTGACGACAGCCAGCATAGTGCATGATGGTCGGTGACGACATCAAATGGGCGACCATACAAATAAGGTCGAAACTTTGTAAGGGCCCAGATGATCCCCAGGCACTGTTTTTTCGTGACCGTGTAATTGGTCTCGGCTCTGGTAAGCGTACGGCTTGCGTATGCCACGACATATTCGGGGAACCCTGGTTTGCGCTGCTCAAGGCAAGCGCCGAGGCCTACACCGCTGGCATCCGCGTGTACCTCCGTTTGGGCCGTAGGATCGTAGTGGCGTAGTATAGGAGGAGACGTCAACAAACGACGGAGCTTTGCGAACGCGTCGTCACACTCGGAAGACCACGAATTTAGGGGTCCGTTATCTTCGTCAGCGGCGATATGATGGTGGCAAAGCTTCGTATGAAGCGTCGAAAGTACGAACACTGTCCTACGAAACTGCGCAGTTCTTTGACGGACCTAGGTTTGGGAAATTCGGCCACGGCCCGAAGCTTGGTCGGATCGCGAATGATTGCGTCCTTGGACGCGACGTAGCCGAGGATTGTCAGCTGCCGTGCTGCAAATCGGCACTTCTTCTGATTCAGTTGGAGGCCGGCGTTGCGCAAACGCGTCAAAACATGCCGCAGACGTTGGAGATGCGTAGAGAAGTCCGGAGCGAAAACCACGACGTCGTCCAGGTAACACAAGCACGTGTGCCATTTCAAGTTGCGCAGAACGGTGTCCATCATGCGCTCGAAGGTCGCGGGCGCATTACACAGACCAGATGGCATGACGTTGAACTCGTACAAGCCGTCGGGCGTGACAAAAGCTGTCTTCGATAGAGCGTCATCCGCCATGGGCACTTGCCAGTACCCCGAGTGCAAATCAAGAGATGAAAAGAATTCGGCTCCTTGCAGGCTGTCAATCGCGTCGTCGATTCGCGGCAGCGGATAAACATCCTTGCGAGTCATCTTGTTGAGCCGTCGGTAGTCCACACAGAACCGCATGGAACCGTTCTTCTTCGCAACGAGAACAACGGGTGACGCCCCCCTATTGCAAAAACCAGCGTCGTTCCAGTACCCCCAGCGCGATACCAGTACGTTTTTTGGCACTGGGTCGCACTGGAAACACTGGTATACGCTCGGATTCACTGGGACTCCAGTGAACGCACTGGGAAAGAGCTGGGTGGCACTGGTATCGGCACTGGCTTTGCCGCTGTGACGCTGGCGCTCACTGGGTAGCACTGGAGACGCTGGAATTCTCACTGGCGTGTGCTGGCACATACTGGAGCCTGTACTGTTTCTGCCAGTGCCGCGCGCTGCTTTCAGTATTGTGCGCGGCGGAATGCTTTGGCATGATTCAATATCGAATGTTTGATTCGATGGTACCGCCAGATGCTATCCTAACGGGTCCCAAACATGTGTCACAAATTCTAGCGGCAGAGAAAGACGATGAGATGCGCACTATTTTCATGATATACGTGATAAGTGAAATCACGGTCAATTTTAATGTTTCCCTGTCGAATGTGGAGAAAAATACGTTAATAACCAAGAGCATCTAACGCTGATCATTTTTCTTTCTAGCATGCTTTTTTTATTCATGCAGTGCCAATAGCGTCGTTAATTTTTGCGGAGCACATAGCAGCATTGAATACACATTTCGTGCATGCCGCGCATATATATCAGTTTTGCATCCGTGATGTGTCGCGGTAATGACTTCATATTGTAACGTTTGTAAGTCTCGAGGCGTCGGTCTGAACATACAGAGCAAATCGTTACATCGCCGTGCAGTTGGCAAGAAGTAAATGAGCTCTGGCTTCGCGACCTCTCCCAACGGAGGCCAGAAAAACAGCCGTCGTTCGATATCGCCACACCGGAAACGCATCTCAGGCAATTCTTGCACTTACACTTACTTCAGCTATACGTTAGGTAACAGTTAAAAAGGTTCCGAGGCCGAAATGCAGAAACTTCAACCATCGCAACTCATCTGCGCCGATATCGGTCCTACCCAGTGCGGCTCCCAGCGAGCGTTAGGCCTAGCGTACCGGCCGAGTCCGTGTACATGCCACCGGCGCTTCTTGGTTTAAGCACACGCACTTCCAACGTGTAAGAATTACTGTAAAGTATAGTCTGGACATCCGTTAATTTAAAATAACCGTTTTTTCTTGTGTACGGTGTCCGCACAAGGAGCGATGACCATCGATGCGACTCGCTTTCAGCAACGAACGCAGGCTCACCGAAAGCAGCCGGCCGCACTCGCCGGTACTTCTCTGACTCATACGTCAAAACATATACGTGTCAACTGGTACGCGTTAGTGAACTAACACACCGGCATCTTTTTTCAACAAATTGCATTTGTTTTTGCTGAGCGGTTTTATAGTTGTAGTGATCGACAGAACTGCAAATCAGAATACAGGCACGCCCGCTCCGCAATAATATTGTCGCTCGCGCGAGAAAACTACCCCGTATGAATTCATGCAGGCGCGTGTTTATCCAACGAGTCATCGCTTCTGTACATGTTGATCAGTAGCAAGGGCGAGAAACGGCTATTAAAAATCGACAGTAACAGCCGTCAAACTGTACCCTGTTCCTCGGCCCATTTGATATTTTTCGGAGTTAAGACGGAAATTCTTAAAGACACTAAGCACTCTTTCCATTTTGGGCATTTCATTCGTTGCCACCAACCCTTTGTGTGTATCTAATAAAGAAGCAAGCTTGATTTTGAAAGGAAGATCGCATCTTCCGTGAATACGCGACATCAAAATATGAAAGGAAACGCTGTCTTACTGCATTGACTAGCCCTTTTACGGAAGTGCCGACAGGTTTCAGCGTGGCGCAGTGACAGAGTACTCGCTTGGAGATGAGAGGTGGCGAGTTCGAATCCTCGTGGTGGAGGTTTTTTTTTTTTTTTTTTCAAAACGACTTTTTTTGTTTTTTTTTATTTCACTAATGCTTTCTATATTACTTTCTTTACTAATATATTTATGTAGGGCACGTAGGCATCACCGTTTTAACGCTGTAGAGCCGTTCTGCGCTTGAGTACCCAGCGCCTCCCAGTAAAACACCGCTCCAGCGGCCCAGTATCCAGCGCGACGCTGGGCCCATAATCAGGCATGGCACTGGACGCTGGTACCCAGTGGCGCTGGGTTTTGCAATAGGGCCATGGGCTGCCCGAGGGCCGAATAACGTCGCGTCGAAGCATATCGTCGACTTGCTCATTAATGACCCGACGTTCTGCGGGAGACACGCGATGTGGACGTTGCCGCAGTGGTGGTTGAGCGCCAGTGTCGATGCGATGCGTAACAATGGAAGTGCGGCCGAGAGAAGTTTGCCGGACACCGAAAGAAGAACGAAATTCTTCCAGCAGGCACAGAAGTTGGGAACGCTGGACCGATGTGAGGTTGTCAGCAATGGAGGACCTAAAGACATCAGCAGGTGACAGTGCGTGTCATCGGGTGCCTCCATAACTTGTGCGTCTTCGAGGGGTTCCACTCTGCCGAGACATTCCCCTCGCACCAACGTAACAATGAACGGGGATGGGTTGGTCACAAAAATATCCGTGTCGCCCTGAGTGATTTCCACGGTCGCATATGGCACCGGCAAGCCTTTCCTAGTGAAAACGCGGTCACCTGGAGAAAGGAGTGCAACGGCGTCGCAGAGACTGGTGCAATAGACTGACACAGCCGTTGACGAATTTGCAGGAACTGTGATGTCGTCTTTGACGAATACTTTGGTCGCAGCCGATGAACTGTCTGCCGGCGTCAAATCTGAGAATGGTGAGAGCTCTATTTCGGCTGGTGCGCAATGAATGACGGCGTCGTGGCGGGCGAGAAAATCCCATCCCAGGACGACGTCGTGAGAGCATGAAGAAATTATAATGAATTCGACGGCGTACAGAGCGTCCTGAATGATGACACGGGCTGTGCATACCGCCGTCGGGTGAATACTTTGGGCGCTGGCTGTACGGAGGGAGGGCCCGGAAGTGGGGTCGTCACTTTTCGTAGCAGGCGGCTTAGTTTAGCGTCCATAACGGATACGGCGGCTCTAGTATCGATAAGGGCAGATGCGCGAACACCGTCCACAAAAACGTCTATTACGTTCGATGGGCTTCGCTGTGGACCTTCGCAGTTCGATAGCGTCACAGCCCTTGCCTCGTGGACTGCTACGACTAGTTTTCATGGTCGTGTGGGACCGGACGTGGCCGCATCGGTGACAGCGAGCGGCGTCGTGGTGACGGGGAACGGCGGGTAGATGCAGCTGGACGAGACGTCGGCGACGGAGGCGTAAGTGGGTCGTAATATGGGCGGTTCGACTGGCTCGTGGCAGGCGACACGTCTCTAGGCGGCTGCACGCGATTGCAATAGCGCGCCACGTGGCCGGCGTAATCGCATGCGAAGCATATGGGGCGGTTGTCAGGTGTGCGCCATCGGTTCGCTGGGGCAGGGCCAGCCCATGGTGCAGGACAGGATTGACGGGGCGGCAACTGATAGGACTGCATGGTGGACTGCAGCCGTGGCCTGTGCGTGACGTCGGCGTAGGTTACCGGTACATCCGCTTCGAAAGAGTGACGTCGAGCGGAGGCTTCGGCGTAAATGTGTGGGGCAGCCGTAGCGATTGGTGGGGGCGTTCTTGCGACAACTTGGGCGTAACTCAAAGGTGCAGGAGCCGGATGGTGCTGGTGGCACTCGGGCATGACTTCCGCGATTGCCTGCTCAGTTGCTCGACGGAGGGGCGGCAGAAGGGTGGTCGACGGCTGTTAAGCGTACCGAGGGCGAGCAAAGTCCAGCAGAGAGAACTGGCGCGCGATTTCCTCGCGCACGAAGGTCTTGATCTCTGCGAGCAACGCGGAGTGGTCGGGTATTGTCGACAAGCCAGCGAGCTCGGCGTCGCGTGATGGAGAGCGACGGGTCATCGATCGCTGCAGGTGCAGCTCCTCATAGCTTTGGCAGAGCGTTATCACCTCTGCCACTGTGCTGGGGTTCCTGGCGAGCAGCATGGTGAAGGCGTCGTCGTCGATGCCTTTCATGATGTGCCTGATCTTGTCACACTCGGACATGGTGGCCTTGGCTTTCTTACAGAAATCGAGGACGCCTTCAATGTAACTGGTGAAGGATTCGCCAGCCTGCTGAGCGCGTTCACGTAAGCGCTGTTCGGCCTGCAGCTTACGAACGGCAGGGCGGCCAAACACGTTGATAATGGCGGTCTTGAAGTCGGACCACGTCGTAAAATCGGATGCGTGGTTGTTATACCACAGGCCCGCCACACCCGCGACGTAGAAAACCAGGTTAGTCAATTCTGCCGCCTCGTCCCATTTATTGGGGACACTCACGCGCTCGTAAATCGCGAGCCAGTCCTCCACGGTACCATCGGCGCCAGTGAAGACGGGAGGGTCGCGAATACGAGGGACACCAGGACATGAGGTCGGTGCGGGCGAAGGCGTTTGCTGGGAGGCGTCTTGAGGCATGGTAGGCGGCAGGGTACGGGATCGAAGAGCCAGGGGCATCGAATGAGGGCCGAAGTTGTTGTGAAGGCCCAGCACACTCCACCAAATTATAAAGAGGTTTATTAGCGGCGACGATAGTCGACGATACAGCGACAGTCAAGGTGGGGCCGACTCTCAGCGCGAGCTGCGTTCTCTTGGAAAAGAGCCGAAGAGGGCGACCCACTAGAAGGTGCTCGAGAGGACGACCCATTACCAAGTTTGAACGCTTCGCTACACAATCTTCTTCGTGAGGCGCAGGTGGGTCCAGCTACAGCAACCGAAAGTTGATTTTCTCGAATATGGGAAGATTGTTGCAGTGTCGTGCGCTTTATTTATTTATTTATTTATTTAGAACATGCTGCAGTCACTCAGGGCCAGGCAGGTGGTGAACAGAACAATAAGCAATTATGTAAACACAAAAAGATCAAGAGAATAATCAAAATTTACAAGAATACACAATAGATGATGCAGCAAGGAAAATGTAACAAAAATACAACACAAAATATATAAGAATACACAGTGATATAAATCATTTGCTGACCGAGGAAATAAGAATTAAAGTTGCAGAAGGCAACATTTTTGAAAGATATACCTTTGTTTTTCATAGTTACAGCGCCAGCAACTTCGTGGCGAAATCGAATAGTTTATTGAGCGCTACTTATTCTCCAAGTTTGCTGTTTTTGCCTGTGCGGGAGACCTTGAAAGGCTTTCAAGAACAACACAGAGCCCTCTCAGACGTTGGGTTTCGTCTCGGATTTTTCTTTTCTAATTGAGAATTGCAGCAGACACTCTCTGAAATGAGATGCTCTACCACTCTTGAATTTGAATACATGGACAGGTTTTTTTTAGATTGTGTCTAACTTTTTTTTTAACCTGGTTTCTTCTCCAGACAACTATCGACACCTCAAAGCGAGCCCTCATACACTGAGCTTCAGTGTAATATAGGGGTCTGTACCAATTTTGCGAAGAGTCTTTTCATTTACTTGCGCGATGATTTTCGCAATTGCAGCATATCTACAAAAAAAGCAATATGAGCAAGAAACAAATATATAGCACGCGGCATCCTTTATGTCACCCGTTATATACTTTTTTTTATTTTTAAAACGCGCCAGCATGATTTACCAATTGTAATCTTGCTGCACATTCTTCTGGAAGTTCTTTCACTCTCTCTTTTTTCGTGTCTATTTTCTTACTTCTTACTTTCATTGTAGGAAGAAAAAACATGGAGGAGTTTAAGGGATGGCACTACAACGAGCACTCATCTATACGACATCAGGGCATTCCCTTTTACAGTTTTATTTTTCTTTACTTCTGTTCTGTACACAATAGCGTTGTTCAAATCATAGGCTGTCTGTGATTTCTCCCTGCTTTGCTGACGTTTCGGTCGGCTGTTTCTTTTTATTACGGAGATAATATGGAATAACTGAAACACACACACAAAAAAGAAATTTTGTAACTTGCCCAAGGCAACTTTAAATCAGCTGCAAATCATTTTAGCGCTCCACATTAAATACCTCGATGACAAAAAACGGCGGGAGATACATCTGTTATAATGAAACTTGTATTGATTTTCACGGGCAGTGAAGAACGTCAAGCAGCACCATAGAAGCCCGACGTCCTACTCCACATATTTGCAATCCTCTCTCCCGCCTCGCTCTATTAATATAAGTTGCCGAAGGGCCTTTCTTCCGCTATAGCTCTGGCTTCTCTTAACGGCGAAAGCGATAAAGAATGTTACCTTTGTTAATTAAAACGTTTTACTTTAGCCGTCTGTTCATAAAAATGAAACAATACCATCACTGCTTTAATCATTTTTCAAAAAAAATTTTGACAGTTAAATCTTGGGTTGATAAAACGTCGCTTGCGTAGTTTATTTAGATGTACTTTAACTTAGAACGACTATATTAGTTTTTTGTTATGTCGTATGCAGTGTTTTCTGTCCCAAGCGCTGCTTTTTTTTAACTATCAAAGCGTGGCACTTGTCTATCGTACCTTGCACATCTTAGAAATGAAGGTGAAATTGAGCGGTATATTAAGCTTGCCTAAAGATATATTTCTTGCCATATGCTTTATTATTAGAGTGTAAATATTTTAAAGCTTTCTCGTCTAACAAAGATTCAGGAATAATATCTTCTCCCGATATTTATATGTGCGAATGTAAATAATTGTTATTCTGGTAATTTCTTTATAAGCTGTTTTATTATGTTGGATAAATTGTATATCTACGTTTGTCTTCTTGGAAATTGCGTAGTGGTTACGGCACTGCATGCAAGAAAGTTTGTTATTGTGTATTGTTTAACGGTCGCAAATATACGTGCTGCTTGTAATTTTCTCTTTCTTCTTCGCTTCTGATTCATCTTTAAAACCCATCATCCGCAATGCCACTTAAGCGGCTACTTATTAACGGAATAATAACTAGAACTAACAGACAGTAATGCCAAGGAAAGTATAGGGGATGTTATTTGTAATAATTGGGATAGAAATGTGAAGAAAGTAAAGTGGACGAAAAGATAACTTGCCGCCGGCAGGGACCGAAGTCCGAGTGAGCCCTAAGCACAAAATGTACTTCTAGAGTGAGTGTGCGTGAGCTCCACAAGAGTTGCGAAGTGACCTTGTTGGTAAGTCATGACGAATTTTGGTTGCAACACGAACTTGGCACAAGGACACGAGAAGGAAAACGACACACGCAGCGCTTTGCGTGTGTCGTCTTCCTTCTCGTGTCCTTGTGCCAAGTTCTCGCTGCAACCAAAATTCGTCATGAGCTCCACAGTTTTGTGCCGATCTATGGTGATAACTACTCAACTTCAGCATTGCTATTAACCTGATGTCGGCCCGCTTTATACTCCATTCTAGTCACACATACTTCAAGGCTCTAGCAAGAATACACCAGCTCAATATTTACTGATGAGAGGCGTTAACTTAGGGGCGTGGAATGCCGAGGTGCCCCCCCCCCCCCGCGATCTCTTTCACGGGAAGTTCTTGATAAACATATCTTGTGAGTCATCTCACTCAATAAAAATGACCTTACTAGATTGCAACCGTTGAAAGCTCGTATTTAAATGTACGAGATTAAAAGGCGCCTAGTAGAGCGCCAATTGCGCGAGATATTGGTGTTAAAGAGCATTGACACAAGGGTAGAAAACGCTAATTTCACTCTAGCGGACTCACGAGTCGACTCATTCAGGCTTACTTAGACTCAGATCGAGCCGTCAGTCCGAGTCTGAGTGAGTCCGCGTGAGTAATATTATGGTGAGCTTGAGTACGAGTGAGTCCAGTTGAGAAAAATTTTAGTGAGCCTGACTCCCAGTGTGTCCACTTAAGGAAAATGTTGCTCAGTCTTAGTCCGAGTGAGCACTAAGGGCAAAATATATTTCAGCCCCGCCACGGTGGCATTTTCGATGGAGGCGACAACGTCTGAGGCCCGTGTACTTAGATTTAGGCGCACGTTAAAGAACCCCAGGTGGTCGAAATTTCCGGAGCCCTCTACTACGGCGTCTCTCATAATCATATGGTGGTTTTGGGACGTTAAACCCCAGATATTATTATATTAAAATATATTTCGCGACCGAGTCTGAGTGAGCTCCAATTTTTTTGCCGTCGTAAGGGTATGACTGGTAGATGATAAGCACATGCTGTACGCTAGCGCCAGCCGGATCAAGATTCTAGCGCTGCGGTGACGCCTAATAGCTAGGCATAGTTGCTTTTCAAGAGTGGCAGCTTTGAAAAGCGCCGTTGATTAACCGAGCCTGCACATGGTTTCAGGGTGCTTGAAGCATCTAGATGTCAAAAAAAAAAATGTCGCGTTTGGTTTGATAACACGCGCGCGACTGTTTCAAAAAAAAAAAAAAAAAGAAGAAGATGCGCGGTTTCTGAATATACAGAGATACACGGTCGCATGAATATATAACCAAAGGTAATGTCTGAGGACAACCTGAGGGTGACTGCCTGAGTGGAAATTTTTAGAGTTTCAGTCGGAGTAAGCCCGACTGAGTAGCATTTTGATGAGTCCGAGCGTGAATGAGCCTGGGTGAGTGGACCGTGACAAAAAATTCCAGCGAACCCTAACCATTAAGCTATTTTTGGGCGGGCTCCATTTATTCTGCCCACCTATGCTGCTCAGCGATATTTTCTTCCCTTTCTAAGCGAAGCCTTCATAACTCCTATTTCGGCGCCGTTCGAAAGAAACCTGGCGGCGGCAAACCTACAGTGGGGGCCCCGAAGGTGCACAGGTCATATGCGAATTTATATGCGCCGTTTTCCATATGCAATGTGGCAGTGTGATATGACAATGTGATATTTTATCGGGGTGATTTGTCACTTCACGTCACCACGTTACGTTCTTGCCTAAATGTGAACTCGTGGCCGACGCTGCTGCCTGCCGACTGAAGTGTTGTGCTGCAAAGCACGTGGATGAAGGTCCAATTTCTTGCACGGAGAAAGGAAAAAGTCAGGAGGGAGCATCGCGAAATGCGATAGAAAACTCGGAGGACGCTTGGGCGTCGCCTTCAAGAGTAGAACGTGATAGCTTAATAAGGCTCCTTGCGCATCGCTTTCTCAACTGCTAGCCTAGCTTCGGTTCTCGGTGCACTGAGAGTACAGTTGCGCAGTGTCCACTATGCCATAGCTTTTTTTAAATGCGAAGCATTTCTTAGCGAACCTCTGGCACTTTGAGCGTTTCTATCTACGTATCTATCTATCTATCTATCTATCTATCTATCTATCTATCTATCTATCTAGCCGCCTACGTCTGGGTGCTCTCATGATCGTCTCCTTAACTTGGTGTAGACCAAAATTTGCATGGGGGGGGGGGGGGGGGGGGTAAGAGGATTTGACAAATATGACTGCCGGGTCATGACATGCATTACGTTAAAATCTTGTCGCGTACGTCGTCAAACCCTTTCCACTAGACACGTGTGGCAAATACCCGTTTACTACGGGCCGCGGTGTACGGGTATGCGGCACAAGTGATTGACAGTTTATATCTATCCAGGAACGGCGAGAACAGGCATTGTTAACTTAAATGCTGGAGCGTTAAGGAAAACCAACATCGACAGCGTTGACTCAACGAATGGAAAGAATAAAAATTAGGATCCCAGCAGGAATCGAACCCAAGCATTCTGCGTGGCAATCAGGTACTCTACCACTGAGCCACGCCAGGTCTATCAATTGGTTTGGAAAAACAGCCTACGCAGGCGTAATATCGGTGCAACGTCAATTGTGGTTGTGGTGCTGGCTATCTAATTTTACAAGAAAGCAATAAACACTACATGATACTCCTACGATGTCTACTCCTACGATACAGGCGTCATATCAGATTAACGTCTGTAGTTTCAAGGTTGGCTCCGCTTTTATAGCAGTCTAATAAACATTACGTTTGTATTCCTATCATTCAGCAAGCTATATTGAAGCATTGCTCGACCCCGGAGGAATACATTAACGAAAGTTACATATGATATCCACATCACCGCACCGTAATGTGCACTTGTCCGCCAGAACGACGCAGTGTCCTCTTCATTTCTTACGAGGCTGGGCGATGGCCTCATGCTGACAGAGGATGATGCCAGATTGATTGACAGCCGCTTTGTACACTCGGCTACGTAGGCCACGTACGCCCAGGTAGTCTACAAATACGACAAACACCATCCACTGATGTTGGTCTACGTAGCACTATCAAGGCCTACCAGCCTCGACGGCCTATACCTCAATAACGCGAAGGGTGGCTTCAGGTTTCGACATGTCGCCGGCTCTGTCGACAGACAATTTGTCGACGAAATGACCGAGGCATCCACGAATGCCAACAGCTCTAGTTTACCACATACTTCACTACACATGGACCCCTCGTCACCACGATCACGACCGGATCCTATAACAAGTCATTACCAGCTGCTGGTGCTCACTGATCACGGTGATGATGCGCTTGTTCAAGAACTGTCAAGAACTTGCACACATGCACACGAGTTCGTGGAACGTGCGTGCGTTCTCGGGACACGTATAAGCACTACATATCAGCTTACCGCTTCTGGTGTTGGTAATACCCACGTTGCCATTGGCAGCGTTACCCAACCGTAAACAACTGGTTATATAACACACATGCGGCTCTTCCACATATATAAGTGTACGTATAAAATTTATACAAATCTTTAGCGTCATTTTGTAACGTGTCGCTCAGTAAAAAAAGTTATGCCACAGTCACCTAGCCGCCGCATGCTTCGCATAGCATCGACTGCCACGGTACGTGGGATCTGCCGATTTTTATTTTCCGAATCCACATGGTGTGGGCATGTACAAAAAATCCCCACCCGCCCCCTTCTTCTACGCCTTTCCGAGAGGCATATAGAGACTGCCTTCATCAGCTTCGCTGGAATTTCTACGGACTTTGGTGAGACGGGCGCGAAATTGGGCGTCTTCATGCGGTGTCCCGGACTAGGGACGCCGACCATGTAGCGGGGTCATGATATGGCCCCAAAGCTCTTTTTTTTCTAGAATAAATGTTTTCATTTCTCTCTCAGCGAAGGGCCCCCTATGCGTCCGTAAGGCAACAGGCGAACCTACGCAGCTGCTCACTTTGTTGATGCTTTTGCTAATGATGATGATTGCATATGCTTGAAGGCTTTGTAATGGGTGGGCCTTTAAAACACCCACTCATTGCGCAATTCACGTGTTTCGACGCCTGGCGTGATTCTACGCTTTTGCCACGCAATATTACATGCGTTAAGGAGACTCCTGCCACTACATGACATTCATACGGTGTTCCTTATTTTTCCGAGGCAGTCTCAAGCAATGGCATCGCTTTGTGGTAGAACACCTGCTTGCCACGCGAATTGTAGATTTTCATTATTTATTTTATTTGCATCTTTCTCGATCTTTCGGTCACTGACAACGCTGGTTTTTCGCTCACAGCCAACGACACTGACGCCGACACCGGAATGTCTGCGAAACAAGCTCTCTAACGCTATCTCGTTAAAAGAAAAGCATTATGTCAGGAAAGTATTACGGCACACGCAAAGCTTCGTTTGCCCCAATTTTCCTGATAGCGCAAAGCAGCCGAATTTCGGTTAACGTCTTGATGCATGTAAGTAAGGGAGAGTGGCGAACTTAACGCTACCAAAGCAGCAGTCGACAACTTATCGCCTACGGAGCCAAACGTAACCTACGCACTACGAATCTTTGTTATCCGGTAAAGCCTGCCGGATCGATCAAGCTATTTCTTTAGATTAAGTCTCCCTTTCTAATTAGCGTTACTTTCAGTAACGAAACAAGGAAGAAATCTACGAAAACGTTAAGTTGCAATGACATCCTTAAAGTGAACATCTCCGAAAAGAACGTGCGAGAAACGGTGTTGTTCAAAATCTCTGCTAAGAATTACTGGCGAAGGGGCAGGCTCAACCCCAGGGAATCATTGGAATGAAGTTACTCATAAATAAGGAGAAGGTGGCGCTTTATTTTGCAGGCTCTGCGTGCGCCCGGCATCCGCCTTGTTCATTTTCTTGTGCTGCCCTCTGTAATTTCAGTCGGGTTTTGGTAGGGGCTGGGAGAACTGGTATCGCCGAAATAAAGGCCTCCGTGATGAAGAGACGTTTCAGAATTTTCCGCTAGGGGAAGGGCGCATGTGCCGCGGCATTGTGAAAGAGGCTGATACAAGTAGCCGTGTGGTTGCTCTTGAACAATGCTTATGGCGTTCTAGCAACAAACATGGACAGACACGTTGGCGCCTATAGTAACATGCAAATCAAACGCGACTCTGTAAGAGCGAAAAATTCCAGCCATCTCTACGCCATCAAAACCGTCGGACAGGGAAGCTGTCGGCCATTTCGCCGGGCATTACATTTTCCTCATAAGTTTCGCCAGAGTTTTCACCAAGTGTTTTATAGACCCCTTAACTGGCTTGTAATAAGCGTCTCTCCTTGTAAACTCGTGTTGGCACCGGCGAAACGACCGGCAGCGCCGTCGCCGTTGTCTCGTCGCAAGCGCTCGGCGTGTCCGGCGCACCACGGCTGCTCAACGAAAATGACAACGTCGGGGCGAGAATGACCCCCGCAGACGCGCGCGTGATTCGCTGCGAGAGCGGAGTGGCGAGTGGCCCACGTAGCACCTCCCCTTTCGCACTTATATGCTTCCCATAAATTCATGTCGTGCAATATGGTGCACAGCCCAGTGGTTATGACACTTTGGACCGAGAGGGCCCGGGTTAAAACGCAGCCTCGCTGAGGAAACTTATGAAGAGAAGCTCCTATGGGTTACTGATTTCAGTTGTTGGTGGAAGCGACAGTAGCATAGTTGGCGAAATACCCGGCGCCGGCGAGTGTACAGAAGTGCCGCTGTGCAGAAATGAGACCCTCGAATGTTCGCCAGCCACATGCATGCTTTGTACGCACTGGTGCTCTCGCGATCGCGTGCTAGTCGGTGATGAGCCGTTTCTGCTATGAGAATGTTTTTTTTTTATCGAGGTGAGTTGTCGTTTCACGTTCTTGCATTTCATTGCTTCACGCATGACCGTCGTTGTTGCCAGTAGCAACAGAAGTGTTCCGCTGCTAAGCACGAGGGTGAAGATCCGGTAGCCGGCATCGAAGAAGGAAAACGTCTGGAGGGAGCATTGTGCAGTGCGGCAGAAATAACTAAAATAGTAACGTCAGGCGAGCACACGCCAAGGTTCACTTAGCCCCAGTTTCCCGGTCTTGGAAGGGCTTATAATTGTTGTATCTAGATTTTCTGTTCACTTTATTTCGTTGCTGAATTCACAATGTGCAAGTAAGTTCCCCCTTTTAAAAAAATGGCAAAAAAACTGAAGTTGTCTTTCTCTTTCTTTCTAGGTAAGCATTTCCCCTTCTTTTGGAGTTGTTACCTGACGTCACGAGAAGGGTGAGTTGCGTCAACTACGGCGTACCTAACTGGTAAAGCTTTTAGTACATTTGGCATTGTTTAATCGAGTGGTATAAACCACACTGACGGTATTAGCGGTAATTAGAGCATCATTTTAAACTACATACGAAGTGATCTTGTACCTCAAGTGTTTTGTATTATATGGGAGTCAGGGCACAAGACATTTCGTGCTGATTTCAATATTCTAATAACTCTACGTTGTCCTATTTTTTGCACTTATTATTACCAAATATTATCCTCAAACGTGACGGTAGTAATTTGTCGCTGTGGCATCGTTCTTTAATTCTGGACACCCACAAGTTACGTCAACAGTAATATGTTTCACATACTGACTAAGCTCATTTCAAGCTTGCGGGAGCACTATACGCATTTACCATGGCCTCTTAGCAAGATGCGTTTAATTATTCCGTCAGCTTGGCTTTCAGTGAAGTAGAAGTGAACAACAAAGGTGTTAAAGCAAGTAGATTGTCTGTGTTGTATCGTGCTCTTCAAAGTTTCTCTCTACCAGATGGTCGGGGTCATGTGGGCAAGAATTGTGCGTTTGAGATTATACCCTGCGACAGTGAGCACGTAGCCGCAACTGGTGATGACGTCCTTTTATTCGTGTGGCGTAAAACAGGTAAAAATTTCTTCAAGAGAAGTTAGTTATGACTTTCATCAATATCAATGACAAGTCGGTGCCCTCCTAAACGTGTTAACCTTAAAGGATTGCGCCGCAAATCGTACATTACCAGCCCGAGGCGACGGGGATGCCAAAAATAACCCACGGCCTAGGGCGTTCCTTGATGATGGCGCTGGAAAGATATGAGATGTCCCAACTCCTTCTTTGCCGAAGACTTCTCAGACGCATAAAAACGGGATGGAGCACCTCTGCTCGAGAGAGAAGCTTCAACGTGAAACATTGCTAAGGCGTCCTTCCTTTTTATATCTTCTATAGGTTATATCGCAAATCTACACATTGCACAATAAAAAAATGTTCTCCTTTGCGAACGCTCTATTTCCTGTCACCAGCGTCGTTATTGTGTCCCAATAGACTCGCTTTCGTTGCACAAAGGAAAAAAGAAGACAACAACGGGCGTTAGCCAGAAATAAGAATGGTTTCAGTGGTTTCGGCACAAGTGCTGAAAATCACGTGTGACAAGGTTATACGAGACGACAGGACGCTGTTTCAAAAATGATCTAACCCTGCCAGGGTTTGTCTCTTCATTTTATTGCATTAGGAACTATATGGACACTTTCGGCGGGTTTTGGCCGTCGTCGTCATGTTCCGTACAAAGTACAAAGCGATAACATCGCCCCACGCATCGTATGTTCTACCCGCGAGTAACAGTGCGCGAGCGGGGGCGACGAACGCGGCTTAACGAGCCGACCATCTCCGTCGCAGGGAGGGCGCATACGATATCATCATCCCGCCTGTGAAGACTGCCTTCAATAGCTCCTCAAAGATCAAGAAGACCGCCCCCCTTTGCTCGGGCGAAGGAGCATGCAAGTTGGAGGAGGGGGGCTGCGTTGATCGAGCAGCAAGTGTGAACTTTGACCCGAGCGCTGGCATGTACAGTATAGTATAGCAAGGAGTTGGGAGAGCGAAGTGAGGTTGATGAGGATGGGAGAGGGTAAAGCACAGCATAGCCATGTATACTATACTAGTACAATAAGGTGTGGGAAAGGGACGTTAGTGAGGAGGAGGGGAAAGAAGAAGAAAAGGAGGAGGGTGGATATAACATAGTATAGCGGAGGTGAATGAAGGAAGGAGGAGAGTTGGTGGCTGGATACGTGCAGGTGGTCAAACGCAGAGGAGGAAATTGTGAGCGGAGAGGAATAGCAGCGGCGCAGGTAGCAGGGTGGAGTCAGGTGTGGGAAGCTGCTAGTAAATGCGTGGAGGAAGCGGTGGGAAAGGATAGTGAAGGTAAGCGGTAATGACCTTACAGTGGCGAGAATGGAAAGAACGAGGGGGCGGGGTTAAGCATGGCATAGCCATGGTTAGTATACGTGGCGCGCAGCACCTATAGGAGCGCCACCGAAAGCCGCGTAGCGGCGGCGTTGGAACCGCAGGCGGGCTTCGTGCCGGAGACGCCTGCTTTCACTGCGAGCATGGACCAAGTGCGTGCATGCGAGTTGCCGCTTGTGCGCGTCCCAAATAATTACTTCTGTAGTGAGAGTGAGCGCAATGGAGCCGCACTTCATAAGTGTGAACATGTGTCCAATATCACAGCTGTACGGGAAGACATTGTCACCATACACGCCATGTGTTTGCAGCAGATGAGCATCAACAAGCTTCCCTAAGAAGTGGCGCTCATCGTAAATACGCCGGTTTTTTTATAATGCCCCGACCGCTAATGGCTTGATTTGTTGACGCGTGAACCAGTGTTTTTTTTTTTTATGGACACACTAGCTTCGTTTACATGCCGTGTGCTTTTATAGTAGATTTTGAGGGAGCGCTGTCGCGCCGACGAATGGTTTATATAGGTGCGGCCACTTGATATGCGAGCGTTGGTAAAACTTCCAAATCAGCACTATAAACTTAAAAAAAAATAGCACGTATAAGAGTCCGGAAATAATTACTTCAGTTGAGTTTACTGGATCATTTGATCTTTCGCAATTCAGAATATGCTGACTGCAGATCTCGGTGTTCTTCGTAGGCTCTCAGGAGCTTCCATCCTCTCTAAAAGGTATGCATAAGGTTACAGAAAAGTGGAAGAAGCAAGCAATTAGATAAAAGAGTACATATTTGCAATATTCACAGTTTGAAAACAAATATGAAGAGTGGTCATAAATATTGCTTGTAAACCACGTGTTTGCAATCATTTTCAAATAGATACAATACCACAGTGAAGCAACATGAACATATTTTCACCACCAGAAAAAGAACAAAACAAGAAGAACAGGCAGTAGTGTCACCACTAGCAATAATAAACAAAAAAAACTGGAAGGTTTCTGAATCGAGCCCATACATTACACAGCTTATGTGAAGTGAATGTGCGTTCATGGCCGACATCAGAGCTTAAAATTCGGGCGTTTTCCGATACCATGAAGTAATGTTCAGAGGCATTCAAAACTGTATTGAATGTCCTGTCCAAAGCCTTCAATGCTCACAGGTGCCACGTTGTACAATATTCAAATAGCGAAGGCGAGTGCACAGCGACGGTTCTGCACCGAAGATCACATGCCAGTGCCATCAAAAAATTGGGGGCCGCTTAAGCTTCGCCTTTAAGAGTTGAACGCGATAGCGATACTCTGCCCCTAGTGCGCACTTCGAACACTACGAGTGTTTAACAGAATGCGCGCATTAAGGTGTGTGCCTTATGTAATGGGTAGCATGCTTAAAACCAGAAACTTATTCGAAGTTGCGATGCACCCACTACGTGCCCTTAAGGGAATACGCGCAGTAATGTGTGTGCCTTTTGTAATGGGTGGCTGTGTTTAAACCACCAAGTCGTTAGGATATTTACATGGTATGACGCCTGATGGCAATGTACGCTTGTACCACGCAATATTACTGCAATATTATATCTCGTACTGTGACTCCTCTATACAGGACGCGTATTTTTGGGAAGCATCTTGCTCGACTATCCTGCTCTTTGGCAGGGAGAAGAATCTTAGCCATTCTGGGCCTCAATCCAGTGCTGGCAGAGGAGAGAAGCCATCCAATCATCGAGGAGCAAAGAGAAAATATTCTTGTCGCACCGATCCTTCGCAATATGCATCCGCAGCACAATGAGGGAAGGCGTAGAGCAAGAGCGATTGCGATCCTGAAGAAGATCAAGGATGATCCTCAATCAGTCTGCTTCGTAGATGCGGCACAATATGGTCGCTCATCTCACTATGCCGTGGTCGCAATAGCTAACAGAGGTGAAATAATCTCGTCGGCCTCCCTGACTGGGACCACTTCTTCTAAAGCAGAGCAGGTTGCTATTGCTTTGGCACTCTTGGATGATAACAGGACGCAAATCTACTCGGATTCTAGATCGGCAGTCAGGGCGTTTGCCTCGGGATCCATAGCGAAAGAGGCACATGACGTTCTTAAGAACCGGACCATAACTATGCACACAATCATTTGGTTCCCGGCACACCTAGGTCAAACTTTGGACTCGCTCACCAACCTCAACGACATCGCCCACTCCCAAGCGCGCGTACTAACTCTCCGCGCGGGAGGAGAAGCCTTGTCACAGAGCAGGGTTCAAGAGTTCCGAGACACTTTATTCACATTTAATGAATTCACGAAGCATTTTTATCTGGAAAGAAGAGTATTTCCTCCACCACACAAAAAGCTCACGAGACCACAGGCGATGACCCTTAGGATGCTTCAAACTAATTCTTATCCGAATCTTGCTTTCATGCACTGTCTATTCCCAAGTGACTTCAGCTCGCAATGCCCTGGCTGCGGGGGAACGTGCGATTTAGAGCACATGCTTTGGCGGTGCCCCTCGTTACGTGGGGATAAGGACCTCACAGAGCAGAAATGGAGCTCGGCCCTCAAGAGCTCGGAATATCAGCAACAACTTTGGGCTGTCCAGAGAGCCTGCGATGCGGCGGTTAGGCTAGGTCTAACTGTCCCCACGTGGGAGCGGCCCGCGGTGTCACCCTAAGGGGTGGCACTTCTCCGGATCTTTAAATAAAGTTCTTCGTACCGTACCGTATAAAAGTTACTTTCAGTGCAGCTCCAAGCAGAGGCGTGGCTGTGTGGCAGAACACCTGGTTGCCACGCAGACGGTCTGGGTTCGATTCTCACTCGGACCCAACATTTTTATTATTTATTTTATTTGCAGGTTTTTCGATTTTTCGGTCACGGACAAGATGATGATTTTTCGCTCTCAACCAACGGCACCGACGCCGACGGCGGAATTTCTGCGATACGAGCTCTTTAACGCTATCACGTTAATAGGTTGAGCATGCAGTCGATTCCATACTGCACATGTGGGATTCAATCGGCGCTTTCCTGAAGGCGCTGTTACTTGCTTTTTAACTCGGAGTTCTTCCTTTAAAGCGTCTAAGCGGAATGACTTGTTCATATAGTTACTCCGCATTGTCTGGCTTTGCGCTTCGCATCATTCATCACTCGGTTTGTTTGTTTTTTATGTTTTTTTTTTTTCAAAGAGAGGCATCGCGCTTCATCAGTCACAACGTGCTCATGTGCATTGTAGCTTCCGGAACCTAGACGAGCTGACCTACTATAAGTCAAGTAGGGTTCTCTGAAGGCGTAGCAACATAAATGGAGAAATAAAACACGGTGATCGTTATAACACTGTCATAAAAAAAGCGAGATTGCTTGCTTCTGCGTCGAACAGCGGCAATCCACCCCCACCGTCGCTCTTGCTCGTGAAGAATCATCGAAAACTTGTAGGCGTGTGTTGCTGGCGAGTTTTTGTACGTGGTCGAACAGCCAAATACGCAGAAGTTGTTTCTGGGCATCGCTGAAGGCTGAAAGAAGCGTTAAATTGCGATGGAAAACGCAACTATTGACGCTATCACCGGCGCTCAGATACATGCTCATGGGAGCACTTCTCGCCCGAGCCCGCCTACGCTTCCGAGCCTTGATGACAGGCGGCGTTGTTGGCGCTTTGCGCATCACCTATAGTATATACAAGTAAACAGGAAAGGGAAGTGAAAGTGAGAAAGAGGCTGAGGAAGGGAGTATAGCAAGGGTGTGGGAAAGAAAAGTGAGAGTGAGGAGTGATGCGAGGGTTAGGAGGAGAGCCTGTGAGTAAAGTCATAGAGAAGTGATGGTGAGGGTGATGGAAAGGAGGAGAGGAGAGGGTACAGCATACCATGGCCATGTATTGTATAGTATATCAATGGGGCGGGGAAAAGATGTGCGCTGAGGAGTGATGTGAGGGTGAGGAGAAGGACGAGGGAAAAGCACAGCATAGCCACGTGTAATATAGGAAGGGGTGGGAAACAGAATTGAGGGTGACAAGGAGTAATGCGAGGATTAGGATAATGGAAAAGAGATGTCCAAATAAGTAGTTGAGGTAGAACTCGTTTACATGCTTGTGTGAGTATCACCAGCTAAAGTGCGTGACTGTGATTTCCCTATTATCATATGCTGCGAAATACACTGCAGAAATGGGCATCATGTTTCCCCATTTGTTCTTTATGATTATGGATAAATGAAAAAGTAGTGATGGCTGGAGGCATTAGACTTTCGACTTGCAATGTTGTCGCTCCTTTTCAGAGTAAGCAGTCATGAAAATTGATACCTAATAAAGAGCACGTAAAGACGTAAACAAAACGGAATAGTAATGGTTTGCAAAACGCTACGCAATGAGGGATCTCATAATGAAGGCTCACAACAAAACAACAAATGCAAACAAACATGTGAAGGAGCATTGTATTTGCGGTCATGGTGTAAAACACAACTTTCAAATAGTGGCTTTTGTAACATGCCACTTGGCAACAAACTTGCAGCACAAGACGATGGGAGCCTCTTTTAAACAACCAACTAAATTGCTTTCGGCTCCTTTGTGCGGGTGACACTCACCTCTTTTCGTCCGTCCTCTTGTCCAACGAAAGATAGTGTAGGACCGAGTGCACGTTGACAGGGCGGACGGTGATTACTTTCCCATCACGATGGCGAGGCGACAGACCATAGCGACACTTTCATTTCTCCGAGTGTGGCTGTCAACTGGATGGAGTAAAGAGGCCCGATAAGCGATCCGTGATTCGGGGAATAACCATCACACGCAAACTGATTATATTTATTTAAAACTACCCTTGGTGCAACACACCGTTACTGTACACACATCTGACACGAGTGTTTCGCTTTAAATAATTTCTTAACGAAAACAAATTTTCTCCTAAAAGAAGGCTGGAACCTCGTTTTACAAAAGCTACAGGCTATGTACGAATGAAGGCACTTCTTTTCCGAGAAAGCATTAAAATTTGCTCTGGGAACAAGCCCGGCTTTGTGCCGGCATATCCCGACACCCAAGCGCATCCTCCGGCAGTCAGGAGCACGCCGTGGGTGGTTATTGACCGCGTGTTTTGCAGACGTAGCCCATCCTTAAAGACCCAAAGAAACACATGTGAGTGAGACGACGCCTGAACGACACCCAACGCCCGCGGACGCCATCTACGTTCAGATGAGACATGTCACATACTAGGATCACCGTACATAGCTCGCACAGTCACGTACACTCACTCGATTCTGTTATAACGTCGAACGTCATCGCAGATGTAGGCAAACCACGAAAACAGCAAACATAAACAAGGAGAAAAACGTGCACGGCGGCGGCCTCTACAACGCGCGCCGTCGTTATTTTAGTCTCGATCTTTACACCTTCCCGGCGAAGCGTGTCCAATTTAACTGACTGCCGCGTAGGTGCTGGAGGTATATCGTACAAAATCTGATCTTTACTACAGTATTTAAATCCCAGAAAATAATTATATTTAGCGCGTCTAAGTGTTCTGCACGCTGACATTTTAGGAGCGTGTTAGGAGCTTGCTCCTCATGCTCGGGGCTTGTCCATCGCCGTAGTAGCCACTAGTTCTCATTGCTCCCGCTAGCTTGGCGTAACACAGGTAAAGTATAACTATAGTGTACTAGAATAATTTCCTAGTGACGCGTCTGAGAAGGAGCGCGCGTGCCCGTTTGTGTAGACGCCACCAGGCGCCGCCACTGCACCTTTTTCTAGTGGACCGGTCGCTCTCTCCCCCGCTGCGTTTAACGCTCTCCTTCTCCGCGTTTGTAGGCGTTCCTTAAGCACCGGACTCTTTGACTGCTGCGCAAAAAGACTGCATTTGTATAGTGTAAAGAAATTTTGTGAAAACCACAGCAACATACTAGTATCGACAACGTCGTCTGCTATCGTAAATGCCGCAGACCGGCGGATTCATTGCAGTTCGGGAGATCACCTGCAGCAGTATCTATTCGCATTTTTTTATCATCCATTTGCACAAACCCATCATATGAGTAACTCTGCATGTTTTGCTTCTATTGCGCAATATCTAGCACAACATTTAAATCGCATGCTCATCGCAAACTACACAAAAGTGCTCAGCAACGTCTACGCTGCGTTGCTATGCCAGAAGGCGTACGATGAAATAACGGCCTCGACGGACGCATATTGATGGTGGTAAACTTTTCGTGATTTATTCTCGGTTACAGAAACGCAGCTAAACAAGATTATTCCGGCGTTTCCTTACCTCATTTTACGGCGTGCAATGAGACGCACTACATGGAAGCATCCTACATGTAAGCGTCCGGAGAAAAGAAAGTCATCCACCATTTTTTTTTTCACAAGAATTACGACGTTGAACGTTGCGTCGCAGGGGACGCGCACGAGGCAAGCAGCTGCAAAGCGCGTCTGAACCGGCCCAAACCGGCGCGAACTGGCTCCGCGACTAGAAAAATGTGCAGCAACGCCACCAGTGGCGTCTACTGGCGTTTGCTTCAACCGGCCTATTGTCCCTGCCTCCTGGACGCGTCACTAGGAAATTATTCTAGTACACTATAAGTATAACCATTTCAGCGCACGCTCGTGCGAAAGAGAAGTCTTCTTCCTCTTGTTCTTCGAGCGTCTTAATGATGGTATTAACGCATGTAAAACCACATATAGCATGTAGCCGCTACTTCCGGTGCGTGCTCTAGTTTGATAGAAGACCACTGCGCGCTTCCCATCTCTTTCGACAGTCGTCTATGAACGAAGAAGACAAGGCGGCGGAGCAGAGGGCTTGCAAGGCAGCAGAAGCATGAGGTCGCCGCCAAGACCCTGCGGTGAGAACTCGCGAGGCAGCAACAGCGCTTGCTCGTCAGCAAGACCCTGCGGTGAGAGGTCGCGAGGCAGAAGACAGACGTCAGCGTCGCTGCCAAGCCCGCGAAACGGAAGCAGCGCGGAAGCGGCGGCAAGAGAACCTCGAAGAGGTACGGGCGTGGGATGCAGCGGCCAAGCGCCGAAAGTGGTCGCTACCTGAAGTCGGTGGCGCCGACGCACGCTGCAAGCGTGATTTACTCGACCACACGTTCGGTCACAGCTGCAAGGTCTGCGACCGCTTGTGGTTCGACAACAACCTGACCACAGTCGATATTATAACAACGTGTCATGTCTTTATATGACAGTCGAGGAATTGTGCGGAGCATTCACGCTTTACCCGATTATCTCCGAGCAAGCTCCCCTAACAACATTCACTTCGTGGATATGGTGGGGATATATTTAGGGGCGAAGCTCCTTATGCCGTGGGTCTGTCCATCCTCTGTTTGTCTGTAGCGTTGTAGTAGCCACCTCTAGCTCGTGAGAAGTACGCGTTCCTGTATACAGTAGAAGAAGAAGACGACGTTGACGAGTGAGACTCTCGTGCGTGTTCGCCTGTGTGGCATTCTTTACTGCGCGCGTTCTGGTATGCAGTAGAAGAAGAAGACGATGTTGACGAGTGACACTCTCGTGCGTGTTTGCATGTGTGGCCTTCTTTCTTCTTTACTACGTCTCGTGTTTTCAACGATACCCGAAGACAACATTTCAGAAGTAACGCGTCATGAGGCTTCCTCTTGGCACGCTTTCTCTTTAGCTCGGAGTCGCCAGATGGAAGACAAGGCCGCGGAACGGAGGGCACGGAAGGCGGCGGCAGCGCGCGCTCGCAGACAGAATCCTGAGGTGAGAGCCCGCGAGGCCGAAGCTGCATGTCGACGCCGCGAAGCAGATTCCGCCGTTCGAGCCCTCGAAGCCGAAGCTGCTCGACAAGCTGCACGGCTGCGGCGAGAAGACACCGCCGTTCGAGCCCGCGAGGCCGAAGCTACTTGACAAGCTGCACGGCTGCGGCGTGATGACCCCGCCGTTCGAGCCCGCGAGTCCGAAGCTGCTCGACAAGCTGCACGGCTGTGGCACGAAGACCCCGCCATTCCAACCCGCGAGGCCGACGCTGCACGGCTGCGGCGCGAATCGGATCTTCAAAATGTGAAGGACCGTGAAGCGGCGAGAAACCGCGCGTACCGGCAGCTGCCTGCCGGTACGCGCGGTTTCTCCCGAGACTTTGCGAGCACGTGAAGTGGCTGCAAAACGCATCAGGCGGGCTCTGCCCGAAGGCACCGACACGCGCTTCCAGCGGGACTTCCTTGATAACAGTTTCGGCTTTAGTTGCGGTGTGTGCAACAGATTGTGGTTCTCAAACAATCTAGTCACAATATCTTCCATCAAGAAGGACCACGCTCGCGCCAATGCCATCGCCGTGCTGCAGCGCGAGTTCGCTTCGCCCCACTCATCATCATTCACCACGTGGATATGGTGGGGATATTTTTAAATGTGAATGCATTTCTTAGTCGGGGGTTGTCCTGCGTCCCTCGCCGGCGTGCGCACAGATCTCTCCGCGCACGCTCCTCCTCGCTCCTAGCAACAGCTGCGCCGCGCCTAGCAACCGGAGCAGGTGGTGAGCGGTGGAGGGTAAGAGAGAGGAGGAGCGCGCGGGCGTGTGATGGCGCTCGCATCGCGGAGCAGCAGAGGGTAAGAGAGAGGAGGAGTGTACCCGGTGAGGGCGCTCGCATCGCGGAGCTCGCTCGGCGGAGAGAGAGCTCGGGCGCTCCTCCTCTCCGCGCTCGGACCTATATATCATGCAGGGAGCGCGCGCTTTGGTGTCTTGATAGCGATGGAAGTCGGTAAAGTCGAATCTCTCGCGGCAACGATACCACTAGGACGAAGTGTAACACAATGCAACTCGAGCATTACGCCTCTACGTGCACACTCTCGTCTCTCTTCATTAATTAATCGCACACTCATCGGGTGCACCAAAATGCATTCGCATTTCCTCACGATCCTCTTCGGGGAGGTGCGGGGGATTTTTTTGTTCACGGCACGTGCGGACGCACGCTGCATAGTCAATATCGATGCAAATGTTAGTAGGACTTCCACGAAAGCGCATTTCAAAACGACATCGTGTACCTTCAGCAGTGAAGACATAACCTGCTATCAGCAAACAATCGCCCATGATAATTGTGTTTCGCTCATATTACGGGACCTTGTAAAAGAACGCGCATAATGATGTCAACTTGTTACTAGAAAGTCTTAGTTAGTCCTCCGCAGCAGCCCCTGCAGACTCAGGCTGCCATTGGAAATGGCTGCCAGCCTAATTCCGCAGAGCCGCTGCAGACGCCTTGCCAAATGTGTAAAACGCCTACGAAACCAGTACACGCAGCTTTAACAGGTGCGCGTTGTCCGTGTCCACAGCACCATGACTATGGCGCATCCAAGCATCACTTCGAGCACGGAGCCTCTGCGTACAATATGGCGTGACCGCAACCGAAGATGCGCATGCTTTCTCGAACACAAAACCACAAGACACGCAACGCACTCCAGGAGAGAGAGTCAGCACCGTGTTGTTTGTTTTCCTTCCTTTTGTCCGTGTGTAAGTGCTGCGCTATAACGAAGTTCAAGATGAATCCTAACTTGCCCAACTTGCCGTATTGCTGCAGCATAAGACAGGGGAGACTGAGAGGAGGCGATGCGCTGCCGTCGCGCCGACGGCGGCCGCGGCACCGCGGCGCACAGCATATACAAACGGCGCCGAACGCCAGCCACGTGATATGTATGATGTATACGGCGGCGTCTTTAACACGGGAGTCAATCGAAACGCACTTCATGAGGGTCACGTGACTCTTGCAGAAACGTTAACTCTTTTTTCCTGATTGTACCTTCCAAAAGAGGTCAAAAGGGTAGCCTAAGAGAGTCAGGATGCCCTGACCCTCTTTCGACTCTTTTTTTTCTTAGAGTGTAAATACCCCCCTGTCTCTGCCATCACTCCATAGCTAACTAACAACCCCTTAATGTACGCCTCACTATTGTGCGTCGGCGACCTTGTTGTTGCGAGATGTTTTCGTTGTCATATATACTGTAGTCTGAGCAATGAACATACATAAAAATACCAGCTAGTAGCATGCATCGTGGTGGTTGGAGATGTATGGAGTTGTAAGCGCCTCACGCAATGTCAATCCTAGGAATCTTCGCGTTCTGTCATGGTCCTTTTGACGGTGAGCTTGCAGGCTGAGCTTGCATTCTACCATTCAACAACATCATGCACGGTAGCCTCTGCTGCCACCAGGAAACGGCAGGAAAAAGATACACGAGAATGGCATTAGGTGAATGAATTAAGCGGAGCCTCCTTACGAAAACAGAGCCCCATTCAGAAGGGGAAATGGTAACCTGCGTAGTAAGTACGCCATGAGTGCCGTAAATAATGAGTCGCTCTGGAGAAGCCAATGAGTTCAACTTTTATCAAGCATAACTTTGCCATTGTGTCATGAAATGATGGGAGTGTAGATTTTAATGAATTAGGTCTATCAGGATCATACCTGAATTTCACACGTATTTTTGGCTATATTGGTAACTTGGATTCTGGTATCGTTGGAACCTCACTAAATGAACTCTCTACAGCATTTTTATTGTTTTATGGGGAATCAGTCCAAGCGATATCCTCCTTTAATTGGAATGCTTCGAATAAGTAGCATTTATAGTTTGCACAACTGTTGTCTACCCTCCTGAGAATTTTCTCATTTTTTGTTCTCATTACGTCATTGCTAAATCTTCTATTCTCGTGTACAAAGTAAACCACGAATAGATCGCTTCAATGGTTTGCTTTCTTTTCTTCGCTCTATTGACAGTTGCAGTCAACTACCATTCACTTCAGCAGAGCTCGCAAGCCTACAGAATGTGATTAGCACTTGCCAGTCCATCGCAGCAACATCCAACGAAGAATCACCGAAGTGTTAACTTAAATACCCTGACGCACAGAGATAATAGCATTTCAAGATACCGCATAAATGCGTTCTTTGCCGAGAGTGCAAGAGAAGAATCTTTTGTATGGCAGGGAGTGCGCCAAAGAATGGATCCCGAGGTAGGTACGTCGATCGATGCTGGCTATCCTGGGCGCTCTTCTGTTGATCGTCCTTTGCCTTGGACGAGGGAGTACTTCAGCCTTTCCCACCTCTTCAGCCTTTCCGGTAGCGTTGTACCTTTTGTTCTCCGAGGCATAGCTCGCCTCTCTTTGTCAGCTCATAAATAGCGGGTCTTATAGAGCTGGAAATCACCACCACCAGCAGCTATAGCACAGCTGTGTAGCGTCATCCATATTGGTTTAGGAACTCTGGCCACCTTTGTGAGGCGGGGACCTCTATTTCATTGTCTTGAGCTTCGAGATTCTAATCGATGCACACATAGTGCTGACTCTCTGAACGTGCACTGCTGCAGGAACCCATGCTCCATGTTCTGTTTGCACTCCAAGAAATAGAAGAAATAAAAATAGCTCTGGTCTGCTCAGCATTCCTTTGCGCGACCATCTTGACGTAGAGCTAACACAACGCTGAGTAATGGAGTAGTGTTGCTTAGGCTTTGATTCTGTTTATTGCTTCTTAGCGACTGAGCAAATCAGTCAACGCTATCTTCTTTACGGCTAGCGATCTGTAATGAAAAAAAAGCAAGCCAAAGATAGCAGAGGAAAACAAGAAAACGCGTAACGAGTTTAAAGTAGTGAACGACTTATTACTCTTATCAAGAAACAGCGCGGACACATAGGATGAGAAGGACAGACAGAACAGCGCCAAGTCTTGTTGGTCTTTCTCGTCTTGTGTGTCCACGCTGTTTCTTAATACGAAGCCTTACCGGCAATGTGAAGGTAAAGCTCTTTTGAAGGACTTGAGCTTGCAGAAGACGTGCGAACAAACCCGGCTCGCCACCAATTTGATATTCTGTGCAGTTTTTTTATCTAACGTCTGTGTTTTTTCGGTACACTTTATTTTATCGAACATATCTCACTCGGGCTATATCGTTTGGTAAAAAGACTTCTTCGCCACAACGGCGAATCAATGTATGCTATAGCAACGAATTGGAATGTCCCACGAAGAAGGGAAAGTAGCTCGAAACTTGCTGCGCGCTCTTCAAGCACAAAAGACGCATCAAAACAACACACGCAGGGTGAGCGCGAACTAACAACTGTCACAGCTCGACTCTTCGAGCGCGCTACTCAAACGCAAAACAATGCGCATGAAAAGAACGCGAGAGTGCGAACTAACTGTCACAGTTGGTAATTTGAATTAGCACCTGCTTTGTCTCTTCTAGCTAGCAGCTCACTCTTTTCGTAAACGCGGCTGCTACAGCGAGCGAAGTCACCTTCGGGTGGTCTATAGCTTCAACGCAAACTTTGGGGTGAAAGCACAAGACGTACAAACATGCCCCCTCAAGAGATAAACGCGCGAGCACGGGTGATCACGCCCTGCATATCAAAGTACAAGTTGGAGACGTACATCCCAACTTCAGCGAAACACTAAAGAGTTTTAGAATTGGGGACACAATGAGCTATGGCACATATGAAATCTCCGAGCTGCCAGGGTGCATGCGCAGAATCCAAGCCTCTCTTGGGCTCTTGCGATCGCGTTGTCCGAAGACACAAAATTAGTTGCTGCTTAGCTCGGCTAGGCCCGGTTATGCAAAGGAAAGGTTGTTACACTTGGTTATGCTTGTTTACCCTCGTAGCTCGAACACAGTTTTCCAACCGAACGACATCGCTAGTCGAACTTGCTGTACTGCGAACACTCAGTACCGTCGTTTCGTCAATTTCTGAAGCCGTCGCCGAAGTCGAACGTGAGGCGACCATTGCCACCCCCCTCCCTCTAAAGCTCTTCGCTGTCGTCTTTCTGCATCCTTCTCCCGACGTTTAGCTCGCCGAAGTTGCCGTTCATCCCGCCCTAGAGTCTTCTACACGGACTCGTCTGGCCCTCACCATAGGGGGTGGTACACGGCAGACGTAGTCCATCAAAACGTGCCTGTTCAAGGGCTCACGTTTCAAGCCCCGGGCATTACTCACGCTGAGGAAGTCGTCATAGCTCTCGTCGCAGTGGACCCCGAATCTGGGGTCATTATTACCAATTCGCGGACTGCTTGTAAAAATCTTTCTAAAGGTTGCATCACCATGCAGTCACACTGCTCGAATCCTCAAGCGCTGTGACTATCTGTACTGGCCAAATACATGCGCCGTCATCTGCACTCCAGTCCACGCAGGGCTAGATGGTAACAAGGCTGCCGATGCGTCGGCCCGCGCGCTTGATTCTTGGAAGCCGCCTCGCCCTCCTCGCCTGACGATCGAGAACCGAACCTAATCCGGTAACCTCCTTTCGAAGCATCACTACTATGTACAAATCGAACAGGCTCCGATTTCCGCCCCCAGCACCGGGCCTCACTAAGGCTGACGAGCGCTGGCTCTTACGGCTATGCACTAATTGAGTATTGTGCCCGGCGATACTCGGTCATTTCAGTCCGGCTTTCTCCGGGGAATGTCCGCACTGTGATCATCCACTTGCGGATCATTTTCACATGGTGTGGGGATGTCCATCTAACCCGGCGGTCATCCCAACCACTCCCCCTCCTCCCCCCCCCCCCCCCCGCCTCCGAGAGTGCTGGGATGCTGCCCTGCTCGGCTGCTCGGCCAAATAGCCTCGTGGCCAGGGCGCGTGCCACCGCGGAAGCCACAGGAGTCCCGGACTAGGGACCCCCTCCTACAGTTTGTAAAGGGTCGGCCCTTCAGGCCGCCCCTATCCTTCTCTTGTAAATAGCGCATAGATGTTTTTTACCACCACCGCCACCTTATATAAGCAGGCATAGAGACAAAGGAAATACATAAATAACGTCTTCAATCTGCAATACTGCGGTGGACTTATTGTGTTGTTTATTAGTAACTCACTAATGTAATTTGCAAAGAAGAAATAATGTATACATAACAGGGGCCTAGCCAGAAATTTTTTTCGGAGGGGGGGTTCAATTATACTTTATGTATGTTCGTGCGTGCGTTTGTATGGGTGCGTGTATATATACAAAGAGTTAACCTCCTTGATATATACGCAAGTAAAATTGAAAATTTTTGGAGGAGGTTTCAACCCCCCCCCCAACCCCCCCCTTGTCTACGCCCCTGATACATAACTAATAAGCTATAAAAGCGTACGAGGAGCTTCGCTCCGCCGGCAATGGCTGCTTTGATAATTAAGTCTTCTCCAGAACGCGCTTACACTTTACAAGCCGGCACCTGACCTATATGAGCTCGCAAATAGACTCCGTAATACTGCGAAGTCTTTCATCCTGTGGACCTTTTTTTGTTGATATCATCAACTACATTTCACGTAGCGTCAAACCTGGAGTATAGAGCTATATAGAGTACAGAGCGAAGAAATGTCAGTAATGCCATCGGGCTCCAATATGCAAGCATTTGGGAACTCGAGCATTTGTTTACGTAAAAGGCTCCTACCTCGGTGCATTCCATTAGCAAATAAGCCTCCATTAGTTCCCGAAGGAACGAACCAGTAAAAACTCGCTCTCTTTATTGCAGTCATCTTTCATTTACGGAACTCACTCGCAAATAAGGTTAACGCTTTTCGCCGTAACTGTGGGGCAGGAAACGTGAGACAGGTGCTATTCCTCACAATATTATTGCAAGCCTCAGCTGTATTAATATATTCAATAATGTGAATGACAACAGTATGAAAGTTGTTCACCTGCAACTAATCCTCTTTGCATATTAGCTCAGCAATGTAGTTTCGCGCGAATAATATGAAAATGGACGTTTTCACTAGTTAATTTTCGCACTATTCGTCATTCATTTGTTGACTATGAGATGTCGGTTTTTTCATAGACGTTTTCCTTAGCATAATGCAGAAAGATATTGGTGTTAAAGTTTACCATGACGTACCGTTTGAAATATTTTTCCTGCCTTTACCGCGCCAAAAATAACGCCCTTCAGTAATATTGCGCCGGCAATTTTGAACGCTGGTTTAGACGGTATGTTGTATATCCCCTGCTGGATCGTAAACTAGCGCACAGATAAAAGAGTATGGTAAATCATGCCAGTAAAGCAACAAGCGAAGCTATCACTGAAAAAAAAGATGAAAAAGAAATACATTCTCTGCTTTCCAACAGCGAGAGAGCGCTGCCCTACAAAGTACGACCGACTCAAACAAGCAGAAGCAGTGGCAAACGTCTTTTAACAGCGAAGTTGTTTAAGCTCGTAGTAACTTATCTGTCGGAAACAGAAACTATCATCATTATGAACCGGCACGCGCTCTCTTCGTCCTTTTCATTTTCATCCTCTTCTGCTTCGCTCCCAAAGCACGTGCGGCGATTTTTCTGGCGTAACCCTGATGGGTGAGAGAACGAGTACAGAGAGAGAGAGAAAGGGAGAAATTCTTGAAGAATTCGTCCTTCACTTGCTCGCGCAAAACACACAGAGACTATAAGAGACTTACGAGGAAGAATTCTTCACGAGGCGGGATTTGAACCCGCGTACCCTCGACCCGTAGGCGAGCGTCTTAACCACTCGGTTATCCAGGCCCGCTATCAGAGCATCGCATAGCCTTGTATCAACGCACTCTAGACTTCAAGGCCTGAAGACTACCGCCGTGACGTCACGAAGTGGCAGCCACCGCTGCTGCCGCCTCCACTTAGTGACGTCAGCTCTTCGAATGCAGAGAGCGCTCCGGCCTTAGAGTCTAGAGAGAGAGAAACAAGGAAAAACAGGGAGGTTAACCAGACGGACGTCCGGTTTGATACCCTGAACTGGGAAGAGGGATAAGGGGGCGAAAAGAGACAGAGGAAGAGAAGGGAAGAGGGATGGACACAATCACGAGCACACTTGGGGAGCACGTCAAGTCTACAGGTGGTTGGTCAGATTTGTTGCTTTCGCGTACTTCAGTAGCGCTTTACTTGCCCTCAGCGCTTTCGAAGCACATGTCCAAGGTCCTAGACTCTTGTCTACTGAAAATGGTCTGGAGTACAGTTCAATCAATTAGCTGGCGATGCAGCCTGCTCAGCACATGACGGAACCAGAGTGGCTCCGATACCTCTCTCTCAAGGACTGATGCGGCAAGACAACATTATGTACTAGCTCGAAATCTTACACGCACGTTTCGGCAGTCTACCAGCATCCAAAGGTGTCAGCTATATAAACTTGATCCTTCGCTCAAGCTACAGATATCATCGCGAATTTCCCGCTCCGATGCGATGCCGTTATGCCGCCTTTCGTTGGGCGCTGCATTCAGAAAGGCGTACTCGTTTCGCATCGGTATGGCAGACGCCTCTACATGCCACTCCTGCGGAACCGAAGAGATAATCGAACACGTCCTGTGCAGCTGCGCTCGCTATGACGCCCAGCGATGCCCAATCCTGCTGCTTTTAGACCAACCAGAGTGTAGAAGGGGTTGCTTGTATAGTACAGCGGAGCAACGGGGCGCAAAATAGAATTGAGCGTGAGGAGAAGAGATCTGATGGTGAGCAGGAGGGAGAGGAGGGGAAAGAGTAAAGTATAGCATAGAATGAATGAGAAAGAGTGAAAAACAGAGAAAGAAATGCAGGTAGACAAAAAAAGATAGAAAGAGAGATAATTAAAAAAGAGAGAGAAAAAAGTAGAGTGAGACATAGAGAGAGGAAAGGATAGAAAGGAGGAGGAAGAAAGGGAGAAATAGAGGGAGAGAAAAGGATGAAAGGGGAAGAAAGAAATAGAGCGCATGGAAGAGAAAGAAATGGAGATAGAGAGAAATATAGTGATAGAAATAAACTGAGAAAAAATACAAGGAAACACAGAGAAGACAAAGAAGAAGAAAGAAACAGGAAGAAAGACAGAAAAACATTTGCAAGACTTCGCGAAACAGCAACAACCTGCACTACATAGGTGCCCATCAACTCCGCTGTCACTTTAGCATTGCGCCTCCAGTGGAAGCTAAATGGTTGCCGCTTATGGTTGCCGTTGACCAGCATAACACGAAGCAGTGTAATGTCTGTAATGCGCATAATATTGTCCCAGTTATTGCGTCACTTCTTCATGTTCTGGACAAAAATTTGGCGTTCGTTGTCACGTATTAGCGCCGTTCATTTTTCTACACGCCGTCGTTTGGTTTGAACAATTCATTGAAGCGATCATCAGGCTTTGACAATGTGCTGGCCGTCCTAACCACGCAACTCGAGTGACAAAATCCTGTATGCAGTTTGGCTTCTTGAAACTCATGACGATCGAGCAACGCGAAACTCTGACTACAAAGAAGTGTTTTGGCGTATATAGAGGAAAGAGAAGAAACCTGGGGAAACCGATTAAATATGTCCGTGTGGGAAGTTTGTCATTGGAAACTTCCAGAAAGGCATATTATGGGGATGTTTCTGAAAACTGCTTCCATGCCTCTCTTGATTTGGTTGGTCCATTTATTACACAAAAGTTTGCTTTGCGCAGCGTTCGGTTATAATACTTCGCTAGTTTGGTACTTGCGGAAGTTACGCCTAATTCCACAATAGGAACAAGTGTAATTTCTCTTACTGTTTAATGATTAAAAAAAAAGAGAAACACAAGGTAGCTTCACGCAAGGGCATTTGATAGTGTTAGTTTTATTTTCGTTGTTTTGGCGGCAGGGCGATTAGAAAAACGCCTCTACAGTGGTAAATAAATTATTGCCTCACTCAGTGTCCGTGAATACGGAACAAGTACAATATTTTGGGACATAGCTGTGAATATTGCCCATGTATTGTGAACCCAAAGCGCGCTACGGTTGCATGTATGAATGCAGCCGCTCTGACCGCAAATCAGAGTCGTTTCTTCATGCTCGCCAGTAGAGCGCCATTGATGTGGCATCCGCAATGGGTATATTTTCTTCAAAAGATGCCTCGTTACTAATACGTTACAAATAGAAAAAAATTACACTATCTCCCGCTAAAGGGGACCATGAGGCGATGCGAAGCCGGAGCACTTGCACGATCGCGTTCCGTTGACGTTCGTTGGGCATGCTACCGACCTCGCGTCGTGGAACGCGAAGAGGGACGCTACGCGCGTCGTATCTTCCATCTAGCCTGGCCGTTAATTCTCACAGGGCGAGCGGGGAACGAGGTCGACAGGCGGGCGAGAGGGGGCAGCGTAGGAGAGGAGAGAGAAGGGGAGGGGACGCGCATGCGCTCGAGCTCATCGCGGCGTTGTGCAGGAGAGAATTTCGGCATGTCTAGCCCGCGTTTCAGAGGAAGAGTGGAAAGGGGGAGGGGAGAGGGGTATGGGAATGTACAGAGGGAAAGTGGAGGGAAAGGGGACAGGGAAAGTGGAGAGGGAAAGTGGAGGGAAAGGGGAGAGGGGAAGGGGAGAGGGGAAGTGGAGAGGGAAAGTGGGGAGGGGAAGGGGAGATGAAAAGTGGAGAGGGGAAGGGGGAGGTTGAGTGGAGAGGAGGTGTGTGGAGAGGGTATGCGCATGCGCAGTAAGGGTGGTCACGCCGCACACCACCACCACCACCACCGCCGGATTGAGCACGACCTTAAGATACTTCGCATCTAAAAAATGCATCACTGCTACAATAACGTGTGCCCAACTGCAACATTATGTTAATCAAAGAAGTAAACAAAAGATAATGCATTCATGCTCTACTGGTATAACCCTTAAAATTCACATAAGAATCAATAAAACGTCATAACTTTTTAATTATATTCATCAACTACGAAAAACAGGATCCTCCCTTCATTATCTTCACTTTTGCTCACTAGACTTACGCTCTGTTTCCTTCTTTTTACCCCGACTTCCTCTCGATTGATTTCCGATCCTTCGTAGTGGATTAAGACGCACTGTCAGGACCCAAATAAAAACCAAAGCTTACCTTTTCAATAGGTCGGTGGCCAACCCGTATTCCAAAGGAGCGCGACCACACCAACCTACTTTGCTGGGCCCAAAAGGAGGCAGCTTCCTATTCAACAAACGCGCACCGCGCCACGTAGGCGATCAAAGAAAAGTACGAGCACAGAATGAAGCCTGAACTTTTGAGCCGGATTTCTTCCAGGTGGCACGAATGTTTTCTGCATACTTTCGTCGGCGCGGCTTTTCTTCGTGTGAACGACCTGAATTCTCTTTTTGTGAGCGTTGCCATATTTTAAGTTTAACGTTTCTTTCGTTTACTCACTTTCTACCGGAAATTTCTATCTTCTGTCGAATCCAGCTGAACGGGAACACATTTATTTCTTCTATGCTAGGAGCTCTATGCTAGGAGCTCTATTTGGGATTCCGGGATCGCGTAGAAAGTTCGCTATTTGTGCGCAATCGACTCTCCAACATATTTCTCTTGCGCGATGGCATTTGGCTCTTTTTTTTTTTCATTTGCGTGGAAGAATAAAACGTTGGATCGAGGGCACTTTGAGAAAGGCACCTTTCTAAGAAGAATCCTGCCAGCGCGACGCATACCTTCTTAGAAGCAGGAACCAGAAACGCGCTACATTCAAGAGCAGCTTCGGGGTTAGTCATCTGTTTCTGCTGAAATAAATTGAATGTCTTTTTGTATCATTTCGTGCACATTTTTCTTGGTCTGTCGTTTCCAGCTTCTGATGTGGTAATTTTGGGTTAAAGCGCTCAATGGTAAAATGTTGCGGTGGCACGAAGGAGAATCCTATCAGAAAAAAATGGGAGCTTTTTTTCTGAACATCTTTTGTAGAGCATTGAAAAGGTAGAAACTTTTGCGATACGTCTTCAGCCACGTTGAAGTGTGGGGATGCCTTAGTTAGAAGTATATCGTCGCTAATAATGACTAAGGAGTGAAAGGAAGACGAGGAATTGCAAAGCCCACAGCGTGCTCACTTAAATATAGATTCTACAACTAGACTCTTGGAATGGATTGAAACGATCCCGACGAGAATGTGGGAATCAACAAGTTAGAGCTTACAAAGTTAGAGTTTACAAATTTATCATAGTCTATCCAAGATCACAAGACAGACGTTGAGTGGTTATGATAAATTGTCGAGCAGGAAATCTCGCAATTCACTGTTCAATGATTACTCGTCGCTTCAAGACTTCATCTTCCGTTGAATTTCAAACTTATTTGGACTTGAGATTTGAAATGTGATCAACAGACTTTTAAATTATTTTGCCTATTAATGTTGTTGAGACATTAGAACGACCTGAGGAGCCAGTGTACAAAATAGACAGCATGCATAAAGCCGGAGATCAGCGAAACAATGGAGGCTTGTAGAAGATAGGTTGGTGTATCGTTATGATAGCGACGTACTGGTGAATATCAGCTGAAGGCGCGAAACTGGTTGAGCTTTTCGCCAAACATGTGCTGGAAATAGTACGCCATGTTTGAATGGTATCGCGGTAACTGCTAGTCAAGGCTGCAGAAGGACCTTTCCCACAATATGGCTGCCAAAGAACGGCGAGAAATAAATAAACGAGCAACACACATCAAGAAGGCTGCGACTGGGCTGATCTGCCGTCCTTTTTTATCTAGGCAATCTATGGAGTGGCAGTATGCGAATAGTTGTGGGGATCACCGCGTTGCAGGTGACGATCTCTCTACTGTGTGCTTACTGCTGATTACGTAAAGCTTCATAGGGAGACTTTGGGAAAACCAGCTTCTTTTCCGCCCACGCCTTGCGCGGTATTTAGGTGTTTTATGTAACTTTAATACGCAAAATAAATGTGGGGCAACTCTCGGGCATACCCAACGAACAGTCATGTATCGAGGGGTTTTCCTCGTGTCCTCTATATCGCATGTTGCTAATGTTAATCATGTTGTGTATGCTTTCTTGGTGAGGTTTCATTTCATTTTACCGTGCTCCATCCTCAACGGACAGATTTCCGTCCAACGCTTGATTAGTATAATAACTGCTTGTCACATAACTCAGCTCAGGGGGCCTTTGTAATCACCAGGTGCTTTCCCGTGAAGCCTTGTTTCAAAAATGAACTTTATTGGCCATAAAAGTTGTGACACTACCTTTGGTGGCACTCAAAGAACTGTGCTGTTTAGAGGAGTTATTAAAGTGCGTTCCTAGCTGTGGGACAGGTTTATTATGAGGAGTTATCTAATATAAATAAAAGTCTTCGTTTTCTTTACATACACGAAGAAAAGGATAGCCAGTAAGAATTCACATGCTTTCGTATCTTTAATTAGCTTTTCTGTCTTTCCTTACACGCATACATTTGTTTAGCAGCGAAGCCTTAAGGGGTTAAAACCTTGTACTTGGTCAAAATAAGGAAACCATTATTTACATAACACTAAAACTCATAAAAGGACATAGCTACGGAATAATAAATAACTTAAAGAAACACCTTAACAAATATAATGAACAACGTGTCTTGTTCAAAAGAAATACATTTCCTCATCTGAAACACAGTTAAGCAGTTTTATTACGGTGACTTGAGGGAGGCGAGGCGTCTGCAAAAGAAGATTCAGCGTCGAATCAACGCACTCCAGTAGCTAAGATAGAAATTATTATGCGAGTCGCTTGATCCCCACAAAACCCTATCGCAATTATGGAGAATCGTCCGCCGGCTTACGAACATTGCCACAACAGCATCGCCCTTTCAAATGCCTCGCTCTCCACCAAAGTCGACGCGAACTTGACGTGGCAGAAGACTTGTGCGCCAGAGTTGCCAGTAAGGGGTCCGGGTTCACCCTGAGTAACCTAGGAAACGCGCCGATGTCCAGAGATTCCCGGATGGACAACCTGTTCTCTGCAGAGGAGCTTCAGGCAGCTTTGGCAGCATGCAAGCGTTCGTCATCACCAGGACCTGATGGCGTCACCTACATGGCCCTTTGTAACTTCGGTCAAGCCGCTCGGCGTGCGCTCCTAGCTGTATACAACGACTCGTGCTGCAACGGATTGGTTCCTGCTTCGTGGAAGTCCGACCGCCTTGTCCCCCTGCTCAAACCAAGTAAATCTCCTCTGGACTTGGCCTCCTATCGCCAAATCGCGCTTGCCAGCTGTTTTGGAAAGGTGATGGAGAGGATGATACTGACTCGCATAGAGTGGTACCTGGAGCATAACGAGATATATCCTGATGCTATGACCGACTTTCGGCATGGAAGGTCTTCTATAGATAATGTTATTGACCTTGTCACGTCTGTACAGCAACAAAAAAGCCTGAAGAGATTATCTGCGGCAATGTTCTTGGATGTGAAAGGCGCATATGACAATGTATTGTATGAAGCCATCCTGGACGCCTTGGGTAACATTGGAATGGGGCCGCCGCGTCTATCACTGGATTTACAGCTATTTGAAGGACAGAACCTTCTTTGTTCAGGCAGAAGATGGTACAACAACGCAACATTGTACTTGTCGCGGCGTACCTCAAGGTGGAGTCCTGAGCCCCATCTTTAACCTTGCGCTCATCGGTCTTGTTGACGTTCTTCCGCGGTCTGTGCATCTGTGAATATACGCAGACGACATCTGCATCTGGGCGTCGGGGGTCACGCGTCTACACGTACGAGCCAGGCTTCAGCGAGCGGCTACACTGACGGCAAACTACCTCCAAAGACGGGGAAGAAACTGTCGTCTGAGAAATGCTCACTGGTTGCATTTACGCGCAAGCTAATGACCCCATACGTCATCAAAATCAATGGGCGCACTATCAGCTATGTGAAGACCCATGGTTTCCTGGGTGTAATTATAGATCGCGACTTCTCCTGGAGCCCCCAGATCGCCTACATGAAAAAGAAACTCGCCATGATCACACACGTCCTAAGGTTTCTTGCGGGAAAATCGCGGGGTGCATCTGTACGAGCGATGCTTCAACTGTATACTGCACTTTTCCTCGGCTTCATGCGCTACAGTTTACCTGTACTGGGCAGGACCCGAAGAACAAACGTACGCGTACTCCAGTCGATTCAAGCACAAGCACTGAAGATATGCCTTGGGCTTCCGAGATGCGCGTCCTCAGCAGCGACTGTCGTCATCGCTCGTGATCACCCCATCACAACATACATTCGCATCGATGCTTTAAGAATGCACATAAGACATGCCGCCCGGATTCCATCACACCATATCGCCTCACTTCCAGCTGCTAGGCCGCACTGCGTTCAGCGGTAATACTGCTTCGCAACGCGCAGTGATTCCCACGAACTTCACGCACGCAGCAAGACCGCCGTTGCTGTTATGGTGTCTACGTCCACTGGAAGCCCTGACAACCATTGCCGGTATACAAAAGAAAAACCAGTCGTCATATCTGGCACTATAACAAGCCACTCTATTGTTCCTGCATGAAAAACACAGTGGACGCCTTCACATTTACACTGACGGTTCAGTTTCTTCTACAAGCTCAGCAGGGGCAGTGATCATACCCGAGAAATTCGTCACCATAAAGTTCAAGACGTCGCGTTTGACATCATCGACGGCTGCAGAACTCACCGCCATCCGTGCTGCTCTAGAGTTCGTAGTTGAAGAACCGCCACAGGCGACGTCAGTCTTATCCGACTCCAAAGCAGCCCTCCAGTGCATTATGTCACCATATCGTCATGGACCAAATGAACGTCGCGGAGATAAGACTGCTTCATCACCGCGCCATTGAGAAGCAGCTCTGTATAACCTATCACTGCATACCGGGCCATTGCGGTATCTACGGAAATGACCGTGCTGATGAAGCCGCCCGATCTGCCCATGATGCTCTCCATTGTGCAGCTATACCGCTGTCAAGAACGGACGCAGCAACAAGGCCTCGTTCACTTGCACGCGAACTGATACTGGCACAGTGGAACTCGACGGAATTTACCAATGCCCGTCTTCACAACTTGGACCCGAATCTACAGCTCCGTCTTCCATCGGTAATAACTAGAGCTGAGGAGACGCTCCTGTGCCGCCTGTGGCTCGGGGTGGCTTTCGCGAAGGCCTACTCATATCGAATTGCAATGACCAGCAGCCCCACATGTGATAACTGTAGCTGCGAGGAGACAATCGCCCATCTTCTCTGTGAGTGTCCTCGCTTCAGTGCACCAAGAGAAGAACTGTCCAAAGTGTTTGATAGACTTGCAATCGTCCACTGTCGGAGGAAAAGATCTTAGGACACTGGCCGAAACCGTCCTCGGCACGGAAAGCTGTGAAAGCGTTGTTGCGCTTTTTGCGCACAACTAGTCCCATAGACAGACTTTAAGCAGTGTCGTTTATCGTATTTTTGTTTTTTTTTCTTTTTTCTTTTTGTAACATCTTTTTTCTATTACCATTCACTCCCCCTTCCCCTTTCCCAGCACAGGGTAGCCAGCCGGTCTTTGAACTGGCTAACCTCCCTGTCTTTCCGTTTTTCTTCTCCTCCTTCTCCTTTATTACAGAGAGAGAAAGGTTAAATGAAAGGCAGGGAGATTAACCAGAAGTTTTGCGGTTTGCTACCCTACACTGGGGAAGGGGTAAGGGGGATAGAAAGGTAAGGAAGGAAAAAGGAGAAAAAAACGCACACGCACTAAGCACGGGAGCATCATAGTCGTTTAGCGAGGTCGGTTGAGCGGAGAAACTTCAGCAGCGCCTTCGTCGATTTCTGGTTGGAAGCTAGAACGTTCCGGCACTCCAAGATTGATTGTTCAGAAAGCGGCTGGTCATCGAGGCATGCTAGCGTTGCTGAGAGCTGTTGTCTTTGGGAGCTGTAGTGAGGACAATGACACAGGACGTGCGAAATGGTTTCCTCGCTGCCACAGTGAGCACATGCAGCACTTTCTGCCATTCCGATTCGGTAAGCAAAGCTGTTCATGAAAGACACTCCAAGCCACAGGCGGCAGAGGACTGTTGTTTCGGATCGGGATAGTCCGGACGGAATTTGAAGTTGAAGTGACGGATCCAGACGGTGAAGGCGGGTATGCAGAAAACCGGACGTATTCCACATTGAATGCGTTAGATCACGTGCCAGAGAGCGAATTTTGATGCTGCATCGGTTCGTGATAATGGAATGCCTTCCTGCACGCAACCTTCATGAGCATTCTTTGCAGAATTATCGGCATGTTCGTTGCCGTCGATGCCACAGTAGCCTGGAAGCCACTGAAAAGTTATGTCATGCCCTTTGTCTCTTAATTGCTGATAGGTTTGTCTTATTTCCAATACTAGTTGGTCTTGTGCACCCCGACGTAAAGCTGACGACAGACACTGCAGGGCTGACTTCGAGTCTGTAAATATGCCCCATTTCAGTGGCGACTCTAGTTGAATCCTTCGAAGTCCCCTGCGGAGTGCCGCAAGCTCCACAGCAGTTGACGTAGTCCTATGAGACGCTCTAAAATTATAGGTTTCGCCTTTCGCAGGGAAGATAACAGCTCCTGCAGATCCCCTAACATTTGTAGAGCCATCCGTGTAAAGTTTAACGTGGTCTGCGTATTCTTCGTGTAGCATCAGTTGCTTTAAAGCTGGCGACGAGAGCTCCGCCTTCTTCCGAATCCCCGGCACTGTCAAACGAAGTTTAGGCTGTTCCAGGCACCAAGGGGGTGTCATGATTCTTTCAGGAGGTGTGTAGTCTGTTGGAATGCACTCTCGAAAAGTCGAAATCCTCTTGCAAAAGGAGGCACCGGGCCGGTCTTCTGGAAGTGAGGCTAGGTGGTGGGCAGGGGTGCGAGCAAGGTGTCTGATGTGTGCCCTAAGCACCTCCAAGTTTATGCGAAAGCTAGCAGGGTGATCCTTTGCGATGGCAATGGTCTCCGCTGTTGATGCGCAGCGTGGCAGTCCGAGACAAACTCTGTGTGCTTGACCCTGAGCATTTTCGATTGTACGTATGTTGCTTTTACCGGTGTTCGTCAGCACCGGTAGACTGTACCGCATATACCCGAGAAATAGAATCCGATATAATTGCAACATAGTGTGCACTGATGTACCCCGCCGTTTCCCTTCGAGGAACTTGAAGAGATGTGAGATGGCTGTCAGGCGCTTCTTAAGACCAGCCACATGGGGATTCCAGCAAAGGTCTCTATCGATGATGACGCCCAAGAATCTGTGAGTCCTGGCGTAACAAACATTTTGGCCATTGATTGATACGGCATATGCTGTCATTGGCTTCCGCGTAAATGCGACCAACGCAGATTTCTCAGGTGAAATCTTGAGGCCTTGTTCACTAAGGTACGCCGATATTGAAATCGCGGCTTTTTGGAGCCTTGCACGCACCGGAGGCCGTGTTACGCCTGACGTCCAAACAGAGATGTCATCTGCATAAATGGATATATGAACTGAACTCGGTATACGTTCCACGAGTCCGATCAACACAAGGTTGAATAATGTGGGACTTAGGACGCCACCTTGAGGAACACCACGATGTGTGTAGTGCTGAGACGTTGGTCCATCATCAGTTTGCACAAAGAATGATCTCATGTGCAGGTAGCAGCAGATCCAACGGTACGCTCGACTACCAAGACCAACCGATTCGAGGGCGTGAAGTATGGCCTCATGAGAAGCGTTGTCGCATGCTCCTTTTACATCCAAGAAGAGCACGACGGATAACCACCTGCTCATTTTCTGGTGTTGGACGTAGGTTACAAAATCAATGGCATTGTCAATGGAGTAACGAACGCTTCGAAAGCCGGCCATGCCATTTAGGTATACACTATAGCGTTCCAGGAACCACTCTAGTCTGGCAAGGATCATTCGCTCCATCAGCTCCCTACACAACTAGCCAGTGCTATTGGGCGGTAAGATGCCAGCTCTAGTGGGGATTTCCCGGGTTTTAGAAGCGGGACTAGACGGCTCGTTTTCCATTCTTGTGGGACTTGCCCATCTCACGAAGATTCATTGAACATATCTAGCAAAGCTTCTCGTGCCCGCTCAGGGAGGTTGCATAACATGCGGTATGATATGCCATCTGGACCAGGTGACGACGATCAATTGCACGAGGCGATAGCCGCATCCAGCTCCTCAATCGTGAAAAGCATGTCCATGCATGAGTCCAATGAAGGAGGTGTGATATCAGCAGCAAGGGCTCCTGTGGAAGTCGAACGGCCCGCGATCTTCCTGCAAAAATCTTCAGCTACTTCGCTATCCCGTCGATGTTGGAAAAGTGCGAAAGCTTTGAAAGGAAATCACTGTTCAGGAAATGTACGCAGGCCTCGCACACTCCGCCATATCTGTGATAGAGGTTCCATATCTGTAACTATATCCATATCTGTAACTGTAAAGGTTACATGCTTTAAGGGCAGCTTAGTTTGTGTTCATTGTACGCTGGCGTTGAAGGGTGTGTGTCACGAATTTCGGGTAGCCCGGGCGATAGACTCAGTAAAGACTCGGGGCATAGCACTGCAAACTTTTATCCAACAAAAAAACCAAGGAAAACTTGGCACTCAAACATATACAAATGTACAAAATACAGTCGCTACGAACTTCAGCTTCTCAACTCAGTACATAACTACATCGTCCTACCCCTAGCCTGCTCCAGTCTTATACAACTAACACGTCGGACCGCCCTTACTTGTCATCTCTGGTGACTTGGTGCAAAGCCAAAGTCCCGTCTGGTGTCTACGTCGTCCGGTCGTTGCCTGGTCACAAGCGGGCACTCCGCTCTCCTGACGGCTAGGCCCGCTAGGCCTAACGTCGTTGTCGGCTCCTTCGCCAAGCCTGGCGTTCCACCGCTGACGTGGCCCTCCGTTGATTACCTTCGGCGGCTTGCTTCGGGAGGGGTCTTGCGCCGGGAACGTCCGTACTTGCGGGGCGCGGCCACTGCGTCGCCGAGGTGCCTTGCTCGAACGTCGCCGATCTCGCCGGCCTCACCTCGGGACGCCCGCGTCACCGTCCGCAGACCCGAACGCCCGTCGCTGCCGTCGCCAGTGCGTCTGCTGGCGATGCGACCTTCCTCTGCCGAGCCCACGAAGACAATGCCAGCTCATTGCTCTTCGTCCTCCTTCATGGCTCGGTTCGCGTGCCTCGAGCTCTGTCGAATCTTCCGTGCACGCGCTCGTGCCGCTTCGAATGTTTTGAGAACTTCGCCGTCGTCGTCTTTTGGCCGCCTGGCACTCACTCGTGACATACGCCACCATTTCGAAGAGTTTTTCCCAAAAAACTGCTTTTCTATGTCCTGAACTTGGGGTGTAACTTGAGTTGCGTCTGCTTGCTTTGAACTACACTGCGCACACACTTTTCACTGATGGCCGCCACGACTCACAAAACGCTGACCACTACACAGTTTCGGAAACGCTACACAAAATGCTACCAGTAGTCACAGTTCACATTGTTCCAAATAACCTTGTCTAAAACAAACTTGCGTAAGTCCACACCAAACTGTAACTCTCTATGCGAAAATTTTAATAAATCCCCACCTCACTCTTTTCCATTGCATGTCCACGACTGAAACATTTCACACTTCTAAGTCTTCTAACAGTGCGCGTCTTTCGCGACTTTATTTTGCGTCGTCGTACTGCGCGTCTTCGCGAACGCCCACTGCAAACGCTGCCTTCATTTCTGCTTTTAACAATCATCAAACGCCTCATCCATACTACTCTTCTGGGGTGCGTCCTAACTAAACGTTTTCGGCTGAGCATTGGCACAGCTCTTTTAGCACCCATGCATCTGTACCTTGTTTTGGGGACGGTTTTCTTTCTACTTTGCTTTAACTGAGAGGCACCGTGAGCGTCAGCAAAGCCAATGAACGTCACACTCTCCGGTATAAACCTCCCTGGTGCATGCCCCATGTTTGTTTCTTCGAGATAAGTAACTTTGAGTGGTGGACTACTCTCCCGTTCAGCACGTTCTGAAAAGACTGGCTCAAGCGCGATCATTTCCTCTGGTCCCTGATTTACACAATTGACGTGCCATGCACTAACACTTTCAATATTGCTATTACATGATGTATCTGAGATCTCATTTTCCTTGCTAATTATTAGCCCACTTTCCTTAACACAGCTCCCATGGTCGCTAGTAATATGTTCAACATGGTCGCAGCTGTGAACATCAGGACATTTCAATTCCCGAGGTAAATCCTCCCTTGGCATTCCTACGTCCGGTCTAACGTCTGTGGCTTTTGCCAACCTCATTTCGCGCTCGAGCTGTTCCTTAGCATGTGCTTCACGTGCTTCAGCACGTTTTACCTCAAGTTTTTCTTCGAGCTCTTTTCGCGCGCGCTCCCTCGCTTTTCGAACACGCTCTTGCTCCATTCCGAGAAACTCCAATGCCTCTTCTTTTGAATAACCTCGGTCTCTCGCTAAGCTCAGAATCTTGACGAAGTCCATTGCCACAGCTCCGAAATCCGTAACGGGCAGGAAATTGAATCCTGGCAGGCTCGCCAATTGTCACGAATTTCGGGTAGCCCGGGCGATAGACTCAGTAAAGACTCGGGGCATAGCACTGCAAACTTTTATCCAACAAAAAAAACCAAGGAAAACTTGGCACTCAAACATATACAAATGTACAAAATACAGTCGCTACGAACTTCAGCTTCTCAACTCAGTACATAACTACATCGTCCTACCCCTAGCCTGCTCCAGTCTTATACAACTAACACGTCGGACCGCCCTTACTTGTCATCTCTGGTGACTTGGTGCAAAGCCAAAGTCCCGTCTGGTGTCTACGTCGTCCGGTCGTTGCCTGGTCACAAGCGGGCACTCCGCTCTCCTGACGGCTAGGCCCGCTAGGCCTAACGTCGTTGTCGGCTCCTTCGCCAAGCCTGGCGTTCCACCGCTGACGTGGCCCTCCGTTGATTACCTTCGGCGGCTTGCTTCGGGAGGGGTCTTGCGCCGGGAACGTCCGTACTTGCGGGGCGCGGCCACTGCGTCGCCGAGGTGCCTTGCTCGAACGTCGCCGATCTCGCCGGCCTCACCTCGGGACGCCCGCGTCACCGTCCGCAGACCCGAACGCCCGTCGCTGCCGTCGCCAGTGCGTCTGCTGGCGATGCGACCTTCCTCTGCCGAGCCCACGAAGACAATGCCAGCTCATTGCTCTTCGTCCTCCTTCATGGCTCGGTTCGCGTGCCTCGAGCTCTGTCGAATCTTCCGTGCACGCGCTCGTGCCGCTTCGAATGTTTTGAGAACTTCGCCGTCGTCGTCTTTTGGCCGCCTGGCACTCACTCGTGACAGTGTGTTTGTCTCAGACAAAATCAACGTCCCACACAACGAACACCAGCGTGTTCGTCGAACCTTTAATTTTCATGGTGAGCCGGATTACGGCTGTAAATAGATTATATTTAATTGTAGATGTATCGTTTTACATAAGTCAAATTAATCAGTCCTAGGTAATAAACGTGCCATAACGGCTGTATAGAGTACAATAGAGTGCGGCGAGCTGTTAAAGCAAACAGCTGGTGTTTTCTGATGGAAACCTGATGTTTTCTGTTTGGGAACACTTGGATTAGTTAGTTTGGGCTTTATGGCGCAAAAGTCATGATGCAGAGGAAACGCTTGGAGGCGGTAGCGAAGAACATGGATTTCTTAGCAACAGAACTCGCCTACAAGTACGACAGCCGAGCAATAAAGTTAAGGTTGGGAGTTAGGGTGTGGTGTCAAGGCCGCAATTAAACGAACAGAAGGTCACATATTATCAGATGAAGTGGCACGTTCTCTCACTAAACAGGTGCGACTTAGGAATCATTTAGGTAGACTATTTTTGATGCACTTTCCTCGAGTTAATGCGCAGCCCGGGCAATACGTGGAAAAGTTCGAAATGTATTTACGCTTACCATGTCATGTAATGTGTTCCCAAGGAGTTTGTCTTCTCTCACACTTGTTGAACTTCGATTGAAAGCATACATTTTATGGTAGCTTATGATGCGTTGATCTCTTGACATCTCCTCAGAAGCATATCATGCACTATTTAGGCCATCAGCGCTAGTGATGGTTTGAGTTTGGAGTAAACCAACCACATTCGTCAATAGACCCTGTGACAGCACTACCAGATAGCAGCCTATGTGCCACCAAATTGCCTGATTGTATAATTGAAAGACAACCAACTTCATTAAGTTCAGAACTTTCGCTCGCCATGGATGCATGTTCCCCATCCGGATGACAAGCGTCTGTTTCCCATGCTAGTTACCCCAGTGTATCGCACGAAGATAATTCTTAAAAATTTCCGCCGTACTTGTGTTCGAAACTGAATGTCGAGAAGTTAGTATCGGTGGGTCATAAAACAATGCAGCCGCTACAGTGCTTGTTGTACTGAAGCGTACGTATACTAATAGCATAACTTATAAGTATTGCTCCGGGTTTTCGGTGTTTATTTTTCTTCATAATCGGAGCGTGTTTATCGGAGTTTATATTTTTGGCGGAAATTGGGCGTTCGTCAGAGTTTATTTCTCGTAAATCCGCAATTCTCCGAAATTCTGAGTTTTGTACTATTCTCAAAACCCCAAAATCTTTGATCAATTCATATCTGAATACTAAAACATCAAAACTCACGAACCACATTTTTTAGAAGGTTTGAATGCACGAAAACATACGCACAAGCGAAATACATTAACACATAACACCTCTATTTGTGCGTGCAACAACCTTAGGCTTAAAGCTTATTGTAAAACATGCAAGCATACTTTGCGAGGTTGCTGTCAGTGATCGAAGCGCACTCCTTTCGGTTGACGACTCTCAGCTTTGAAAATGCCCTTTCAACGTTAGCGCTAGAAACAGGAAGCGCCAGAAGACGCAGCGCGCCCCGAGAAACTACTGGCCACTGGACATTGTGAAGTCTCCAAAATGACAGGGGTTCAACAATGTTACATAATTCATAGCAGTGATAGTTCGCAAAATCACTCAGGAGCTGGCTGGTGTCGTCAGTTTCAAGAAGCACTAATTGAAAAATAGGCACATAGGTTTCGAACGTGCAGGGCAGCCCAAGCTTCACATTTGGAATCACAAATGGAACCCTGTACCAAAACGATTCTTTGGTGTAATGCCGTTGATCGCAAAGGTTCCTCTCAGATGTCTGTCTCCCCTAGTCGCCGACAGTAGCGTAGTATCCGTGAAAGTATCCGACAGTCGTTAAGCGGTCAGTCTCGTCATGGCGGTCCAACAGTCTTGTGTCATCTGACGCGAAGACCTCGGTTGGATCACGCCATTGACTGATGAGTTTGTGCAAACTTACCCCTAGTATGAGATAAACTTGCTGTACCAGGGTACTCTCTGCCTCAAGTTCGTTAATGATTGAGAGCACGGCACACGAATTGGTCTTCAGAAACCTCATCTTAACGAGCAAGTCACGCACAGCTTCAGGCGATGAAATAAGGCTCTTGAGCTTCTCACACTTTGTTTCCTTGGCTTCGTCGCTTCTCAAGAAAGAGAAGAATGGCGCGCCAGTAGTACAGAATTTCTTCTAGAGCTTCATAAAAAAATGCCAGGCCTGCGCGGATAGCGCAGCACAGTCACACCGAAAGCTGGAAGAGCGGCATTTCTAGAGCCCATTATAAACTCTCTTGTGGCTACTAATACAAGTACACTAGCAACGTACCCGCTACTCCACACATCATAATTTTTGTGGATTTGGGAAGCACCCACCACGAAATTATTCGTCATTTTGCGGAGAAGCGAGGTACCATCTCTAAGGCATCATGTGCACTTCGTTGATGCGATGGTTGATGACGATGAAGAATTATGGCTGAGCCTTTTGTGATGGGTTGGAAGCTTTAAAAGACCCACTAGTTACGAAATTCGCATTGTGTGACGCCCGGTCGTTATTGAACTGTCCCGCCACGCTTCATAACATACGTTAACGTGAGAAAGAGAGAGAGAGCGCGAATTAACTTTATTGAGACTGAGGAAATGGATCATGGGAGCCTTATGAGCTTCCATGGCAAGCAATAAAAGTGCACTGCGAGGAACCCACTACGCGATATATTATCATATTTTTTGTGAAGAAGGGAAGCAGCCACTATGAAATTTTTCGTCATTCTGCGGAGAACCGTGGTACCCGCTAAATATCTGTAAGACATTATGTTCACTTTGTTGATCTCTAGATGGATAATAATACAACCCTTAGTTATCAAACTAGCTGTAATCACTGGCGCAGTATATGCCGTGGCAGGTATCTGCTAACTCCTGGAATCAAAGTACACTCTAAGAGAGAAAAAAAAGATTACCTGTTAGACGTTTTAGCGAGTTCTGACTTGCCACACATATAGCTGCCTTTAAAAATACACGCTAACTCTATTTTGGACATAATTATACTGTCCTTTGAGAGTGTTTGGAAGGCAACTTCTCAGCTTTACCCTCTGATGCGATTTTAGCCAGTTCTTTCTGAATTATAGACGACGCAAGCGGTACAATTTACGAGTCATGAATAAAAGCTTACGCGCTTGATCCGCAGATCTGATTTTCGCCGGTCATTTCCGAACAATGACTGACGCAAACGATGGAAGCCCTTCGTCTCCCGCCGCTGTTAAACAAGCTGACCAAGCAGAGGCTCATCGGTGGCGACGTAAGAATCTAGAATCCTCATCTATGAGAATCAGCCATCGGTACAGCATGTCCAACTTGCATGCACCCATTTCTGTGACCGTAAGGCTTCCAGGATGACCATCAAGGACTTCGAGAGGGGTTTTTCTTTAGTAAAGGGTATGAGCGAAAAATAAAGAGTTGTCTGTAATTTCAAGCACATAAGTGTTTCTCCCAAATTCTTTGCCGGAACATATCTCGCAATGAAAACACTTGCAGTGCTGCACGCTGCTGTTCCTAACGCTCCCACATCACCCCTACGTGTAACTGTCGATGGAGCCAACCGTATAACGACATGTCAACACAGGTAACCTTCAAAAGCCTGCGTAGTTGCTCTGGCTCTGCTTGCTGATCTCGTCAGCAGGTCTGATTTGCATTATGGGCAACCTCGACTAAAATTTTGAAATGCTACATTCGCTGTGATTCGTTTCCAACTTTTAGGTTACCATCTGATGGGCGCCTCCAGTTACACTGAAGCTAGAACTACGCCTATATAAACTACAACCGTTGTGTGACGCAGAACATTGCCAAGATATTGTCACAGTTCTGCAATTAGGAGATTCTACATTGCTTTTATTAATTCTAAGCAAACTGTAGGAAGTATATCAGGTAAAACAATCGCTGTCCAAACATCCATTTCCCGAGGTAAAAAAGGGCGTGCATCCGACGCATAAAACTTGGTTGTAAATCAAACAGTGCTTAACAACAAGCTCCTTGCTGACTCCTTCGCATAACATTCCATTCTCACAGTTCGATGAATCATCCGGGATTTTTAGATGCGAAGCATCTCTTGCTCGCGGGTATGTCCCGCGGCGTCGGCCTGGGCTTCCGCACTCACATTACGCATGCGCAACTCCCCTCCTTCCCTCTCTCCAACAGCTGCGCGTTACTCTCTCCACTTCTCTCCCAGCACCTGCTTGCACTTCTCCAGCGTTCTCGCTTCTGCTCTCGTGGCGCATGCGCTACTCTCCTCCTCTAGTCCCCTCTCCTTCAAGTGGTAGAGTGCTGCGCGCGTGCAGTCCACAGCTTGCTTCGGTTGACTCCTCTGAAATGTGGGCTCGACATGCCGAAATTCTCTCCTGCGCAGCGCCATGAGAGCGCCAGCGCATGCGCGTCCCTCCCCCTCTCTCTCCTCTCCTACGCTGCCGCCCTCTCGCGCGCCTGTCGACCGCGTTCCCCGCTCACCCTGTTGGAATTAACGGCCAGGCAGAGGGAAGGCACGACACGCGTAGTGTTTCTCTTCGCGTTCCACGACGCCAGGTCGGTGAAATGCCCAACGAACGCCAACAGAACGCGATCGTGCTAGTGCTCCGGCTTCGCATCACCTCACTGTGCCGTTTAGCGGGAGATGGTGTAATTTTTTTTCAGAAACTCTTGATATTCCAAGGCTGTTATCACGTGTTATAAGCAGTTTTTGCGGGTCTGAGAAATCGCTGACACGGTGATAATTGATAATATAGTTTTACAGAGCCAGCCGCTGAAAGCGTCCCGGAGTTTATAGAGAGTTTGACAACTGGGGCTTCAAGGAGCTTCGAGACCCAAGAAATCCAAAAGCCGCCAGGGCTCATGCGCAGAAGCCAAGTCACTGTTCGACTCTTGCGCTCGCGTTGACCAAAGACCCAAAAATCGAAAATTCTCGCGTGGCCCACGGCGTCTTGGGTCGCAAGAGCGACGACGCAGACGCAGCGAGGGCCACGACGAAGTATGGCCCGCGTCTCGCATAATTTTAATTTTGCCTCCTATGGCGCCCTGTGCATTTGACCCAACGCCGTTTGACCCAATTCTCAAACTCTGCTGCTCCACCGAACGTAAGAGTAGCCCACCCAACGCAGGTTGGAGACCTAATGCCTTGGATCCCCGATTCTCAAACTCTCTAATGCGTTTTTATGAAGGGTTGACCTTGCGTGACCGATATATCGTTAGAGGATAATCTGATTACCAGGTTAGAGTACAGAGCACAAGGGAAGTTGCCTTGTGATTAGTTAATCAAGACTAATGATTTCACAGACGACGCCTAGAAATCGCTGGAATATCCATGGAACGCACTATTTGCACATCTCTATAATTTCCCCCTAAACATTCCACACCCAATCAGACGATCAGGTTTTTCAAAATTCTTGAACTGATGTATCCTGCCAAGCCATACGCAGTGCCCAGAATCTGCAAAAATTCAAATTTGCCATTAAGACCTATGGCTTCATCGTTGATATAAAAATGTTCTGCAATAAACCCTACGTACAAATCTCCGTGTCACAACGTAATGACACGGAAGTATACGTAAAAATTAGTTTTCACTGTATAATTAAATATTGAATAGACTGAAATAAGGGTTTGTTCAAAAAAATTATATGAAATTGAAAAGATTTAAAAATCACATCTCAAGGGCCTTATATACAGGCCTCTGATAACGTTGTCTTTCTGTTTAGTACCCTCTGAATAAACCGTTTTATTGGCTCATTTACTCCATTTTTAGCGAACGCGCTTTTTCACAAATCATCATTTGCGAACTCTAAATCGGGGCTCAGAAGGATACGTACAAGATGAGCTTAGATGAATCTCGGACGCTTCAACAGTGAATCTCGGCTGAGAAAAGCAAGACAGGCACAAACTCAAATCGTGCACGCAATCCGAAAAAAATATTAGGACAAACTTTAGGACTTCTGAACTTCGAAGCAGCGACGTGCCTTGCCAAAGACTTGCCGAAGCGACTTGTCCGTGCCGTTACATTAAAATGAGCCCTGTTTTTCTTACTGTATTTCTATAAACTCGTGTATGTTACATCCAGATACGAGGATAAGAATAAATGAAGGCATGTTCCGCAGAGATTGCATGAGGTGGGTTGAAAAATGTGATATATGAACGTATGAAGATGCCGCGTAACTTTACTGGGTAGACTTCGGGATAGATTCCCCATCATGGAAATACGAGGTTGTTCCAAATGCGTTCTGCGTAAGTTTTTGTTTTCATTGATTTCCTATGAGGAAAAATTAACTGGCTGTCAATATCAGAACAACATTACTGTAGATAAAATTTTCGCTACATGGCCTTAAGTAAAATTCTATCGTTAGCGCAGAATTTTAAGAATCAAGAATATATAAATATTACCTAATCTGACCACCGTAACTGCGATGACAACATCCTTTTTGCGGAAAATCATATTATGCAAAATGTGCGAATGTTTTCTTTATTATTTTTTGTGGTGCGTCTGCGTGGCACACAAAATATGAATATCATTTATCCTTCAACCTGTTTAAATTTTTGTGAACTAGGTGGGAACATTTTTTTCGAGCTCTGTTTTTGTGACCTTTTCAAATGTGGTTACCACAGCCTTTTCTAAAACCTATATTTGAAACATTTTTAGCACATATGCCAATCATCAGAAAAAGCCAGGTACATCTAACAGGCACCGACATCTTCCTGAAAACATTTATATAATTCTAGCGGCACGAATTTGCTTCTCTTGTGAAATATCAGATTTATAAAAGTGTTCGCAAGCGCTCAAAGCGATATATTTTTTTTCTTGATGCCAGCCTTCCTGTTTGGCTTGGGAAATGCAATATGTCTCATGAATGCGCCTATTGTCTTCTAGTTTTAACAGCCAACAGCGAAGCGCTAGAAGAAGCGCTTCGCTTCTTCTAGCGCTTCGCACATTCCACAGCAAAGGCGAGAACTCGCAAATATTTGAAAATATGCGAGTGAACAAACAACTACTACTTTTTTTTTGCTGCAGGATCCACGACAACGTGACAAACATGTTGTATGCAGCAAGTGGGCTGGCGGATAAAATTATCGTGATAACGGTGATAATCTAACAAAAAACGGTCACAGACAAAAAGATGAACATGTACGCGAGGTAGCACTGTACAATAACCCGTCATTAACAAGCGGTTTACTCTTCATTCCTTTTGTTATAACATCACTTTTGTTCATGTTGCAGCGGCGGCCGCATTTTCGATAGAGGCGGAAATGCTTGAGGCCCGTGCACTTAGGTCATTAGATTTAGGTGCATGTTAAAGAACCCTAGGTGGCCTAAATAACCGGAGCCCTCAACTACGGCGTCTCTCATAATCATATCGTGGTTTCGGGACATTAAAGGGGTCGTGAATCACTTTTCCAAGTAATGATCTAATGACCTCCGTATCGGAGTTCACTGCCTCCCGAATCGATTGCCGCAAAAATTTCTCGAATCCGTCAAGAATGAGCCGAGTTAGGGGGTTTGGGCGTACGCTCTCAGCGCTTTCTCTCTTTTCTCGTGCCGACGAGCGCACTGGAAGCTACACGGGGAGGGATGGCACGGGGGAAAGAAGTTACGTCAGCGCGCGTCATGAAACGCGGTCGCTCTCCCGCTGTGATTCGCGTGCGCGAGCGCGGCTACCGTGTACTGAGGAGTGCGGCGCCGGCAAGTGGCGGCACGCCGTGGCAAGAAGCGCATCTGATCCGAACGCCGCTCTCGATTTACGTCGGCTATCGGCCAATGCGGATGCTATGTCTTTTGCGACGCGGCGATGCAGATCGCGACGTCAATCGGCAGACGCCCCGCCCACCGACGAGAGTGAGAACCGGCCTCTGTTTGAAAAGAGGGCGCCTGAGAAAACAGCAACTTCGCGTTCCGCTTGTAGCCTTTACGCGGCGCGCGCGACTGCAATATTTGGCTGAGCAGTTCATAGCCGTGTCAGCTTTCCGCAGGATGTGTTTTTTCAACAAGCCCAAGGGGTGCTTCATGGCCCCTTTAAACCCCAACAGTTGTTGTTATTATTATTATTATTATTATTATTATTATTATTATTATTATTATTATTATTATTATTATTATTATTATTATTATTATTATTATTATTATTATTATTATTATTACGTGTCATCGTTTAGTCATCTTCCCCAGCACAGGGTAGTAAGCAGTTCAGAGAATCTGCTAGCCTCCCTGTCATTCCTTCTATTTCTTCCTCTTCCTTCTTGTTTGCAGTCAACTGCCAGGATTTGTTCGTGGCTTTGTGGTTAATCACCGGCAACAAATATGGAACGTACATTGCTTAGAACGCTAGTATATTTAAGAATTCTGTCGAAATAAGCAGCATACATTGACAGTAAAATTATACACTAAATGGTAGGAGGTGCAGTTCAATTAACCTAGTTATACAATTTATGTCAAATCAGAAGTGGTTGTTGCAAGAAGAACTGAAGATATCGCCAGTCTATTCGCAGAGAATGCAGTGAGCTCGTTTCGTGTCAGTTGTAGACAAAAAAGTAAGAGCGCAGTGTCAAATTTAGAAACTCTGTGAGACAGCATAGTTTCACCAGTGCACGACGCAGAAGTTGCAATGCTAGAACGAACTAGCGCATGACAGCAAGTTGCATTAAATGGTTCTTTACAATGTGGCAGTTACATACATTCGTGAAAACATAGACATATGAATTTCCAGATCAATGTATATCGAACAGAATCCTGCTGCAGTATAAATTCCGGCATGGTTACTTTGGTAAAGTTTGTACCTTTATAGACTTTTATAGTCTTTTTCTAGACATTTACGTCAGGACCATAACAAGAGGTACGGCCATGCAAGTGTCTACAGGATCTTATTCACTCTTATCGGCATAGATGAGGCCATGTTTAACTTAATTTGTCATTGATGCTTCAGTTATCGACATAATTATCGATTTCGACTTAATTGGTGTTACCTGAACGCAATGAAACACAGTGCAATTTAAGCAAACGCTGGTGCAAATGAAATGGGACGTTCCGACGACTTTCCCCAAATAAATTAGCAAAGTGTTTTTCCTTGCACAGGGCACGAACGTTTCTATAATAGAATTTGCATCTTATTCAACTGTTAAGAAGTAAAACATGATTAAATGCACACTTTCTAATGACTGATACAGAAACAAACATTTTAAGGGAAGAACAAATATTCGCGAAATGTTGATATCTGCAGCTCAAGCGGATGCGCGCAGGGCGATGCCGTAAAACATAAAGGTTAAACCGATGATGTCCTCTCCAGCTTCTAGAACGAGAAATGCTCCTAATCACAATTAGAATAAATATCCTTTTACGTGAAGCATGCCGTTAAGAGAAAGACTCAGACCATCCAGGAGGCTTACGTTATAACGCGTTTTGAGCAGATTCCTGCGCTCATTTTGCCGCACTTTGGTCGAAAATCACGAGGTAATTCCTAAATGTAGTCGAAAACTGCTTACAAGTAAATTTATTTGCATTGCAGCTAAATACTTTCCATATGAGTGATTAAGTTTGTTTCCGTACGATTCGAGGTATTTCCTTGGGCGGATATATTAACGTCAGAAATTGTAAAGTGCATCATATGGTGGAGACCTACAATTTCAGTTTTCGAAGTGCGTTTCCAGCGCTGGGCAGGTGGGGAATATCTGAAAAAGGAGATATTGATCGCGAGTCGGCGCTATACGTAGATATCACAGAATGTTTCAATTCACAACGCCGCCGTCTCGTTTCATATAAACGATTATATTTTGCGACTGTGTATGACCCGACTGTTCCCACATTTAGAATTTCGGCAAGCTGCACATGGTTACATGCTTCGGCACCTCTCAACTACACACTTATGCGCTCGTTTTGCAGGAAAATTGCTTTTACAACTCCATCTTGTGGCAATTTGAAATGCAGCGAGATTGTATTTTGAAACGATTAAGGCTCCTTAAGTTTCTTCTTTCAAGATAAGCGTCAGAGTGGGAAGGACATGTACGCTTGAATTGAGAGAAGGTGTTTGCCATTTCACTTGTATTTAAGCTTTGAATATGCGATCTAAGCAACATACCTTTATCGAAAGCCGGAATATTCGTGAAAAGAAGGAGCAATTCAGTTTATGCTACTCGTTTGAGTATGCCTAAAAGTAGTGTATTGCATCGAACTTGTCACGAGTAACAACCACAGGTCAAGCAAGCAAGACACGTTATGTGCATTTGGGATTGGACCAGTTTATACGACGTCATCTTCAGTAAACGTTTCCCCCCCCAACGCCCTTTTTCATTGCTTTGTGCCACTACCTTCGCGTTAACGTTCTTTCGTGACTATGTCATGGTACCTTAATGAAGGCCATGTGGTCGTGATTGTAGAAAAATTCGATATATTATTTTTCAGTAGCGCGTATGTTTGAATGTTAGCTGAAAATGAACAGAAAGTGCATAAATGCTTCATCACGATTTTTCTTGCCTTTTTTCCTCGCCGATCTACCTGCAAGATTTTATATGTCTCACAGGGATATTCAAAAGAACGTGACTGCGGTTGGCTCTCTGCCGACAGCCGCATGGTTAACCATATGAGCGAGAGGGAAATAAAAGCGTTCCGCTACCTGAGAAACATATAACCGAAAATCGTTTTCCTGTTGCGTAGTATTGTCTTGCTTGCTTCTCGAATATGGCCAAGTTTTAGCGTTTAGTTTTGTTTGGTTTGTCGACCAGAATGCCAAGAAATTTTCTGAAAGACTCAAATTACGAGACTGTCGATAGCTCTGAGCTTGGAAGTATGGCTCATTTGGCAACTTTTATCACATCTCGGCTTTCGGGCTGAGCAACCAATTTCGGTGTATGCCGAATTGAGAGTGGTTGCACCTACGCGTGCGTATCAGAAGCGAGGGCAGGGCTGCACTTGAGCGTACAAAGACAAAGTTGCGTTCATAGGAACAATGCTTTCTTTACAGTGATGGCGTTGTCTACTCGAAGAATCGTATTCATGTCCCAATATCAAAGCGGGAAAGATATCTGAACTCTTGCATAATTATCTTTTTTTTCATCGTCTTGTTATGTTCTCGTTTGCTTTGCAGCGATCAGTAGCGGTGATACCTGAAGGTACGAAAGTCTTCTATAAGTTTACGTGAAAAGAAAAAACAAAAACAAAAATTACTGCAGACATAAGGCACGTTGCAATCAGAAGAGACGAGGTGCTAGAGGAACTATAATGTGGGTAAATGTATCTATTGAAATAGGGGTGTTGTACGTCAAGAAAAGGTCAGACGTTGCTTTGCGAAAGGCTCTTTATCAGGCAGGTCTGGCTACTGGCGAGCGCGTGCGCGAGCGACAACCACGGCCACCGATCGTCGTCGTCGTCTTCCGTAACAGCGGAGCGTCTGTCATTCATATTCAGTACAATTATTCCCCGCGAAATAAGGAGCCATCCTGGCGACCTAGGGACTAGTAAACACGGGAGGGTCGTAGCACTGCTTGATTCTAGACACGTGGACAATTTCCTGGCCACGGCGACGATGGTCAGGAGATGGTTCCATGGGCTCGATGAGGTAGTTCACCGGTGATGTTTTTTGGAGTATACGATATGGGCCGTGGTACTTGGGGACCAACTTGGTGGAAAGGCCAGGAGTAGCAGAAGGGACACGCAGCCAGACGAGCGAGCCTGGATCGTAGGATGGAGCGTCAGTGGATGCGTCGTGGTGGTACTTCTGGCGCCCTTGGTCTTGTGTTGTGAATGACCGTGCCAGTTGGCGGCATTCTTCAGCGTATGTAGCGGCTTGGGATAGAGTCGTGGACTCGGAGGCGTCAGGTCTGTACAAAAGAATGGTGTCCATAGTGCAGGAAGGTTCGCGTCCGTAAAGGAGAAAAAAAGGGGAGAACCCAGTAGTGCTTTGAATGGCGGTGTTATAGGCGAACGTAATAAACGGTAGTACTCGGTCCCAATTTGAGTGGTCTGACGAGATGTACATAGACAGCATGTCACCAAGGGTGCGGTTGAAGCGTTCTGTCATTCCATTGGTTTGGGGGTGATAGGCGCTTGTGGTACGGTGGACGACGCGGCACTCACGCAGCAATGCTGTGATGACCTCGGAGAGGAACACGCGGCCACGATCACTTAGCAACTCTCGAGGTGTTCCATGACGAAGGACGAGATTGTGCAGAATGAAACTGGCAACGTCTTTTGCTGTAGATGAAGGAAGAGGTGAAGTTTCGGCGTACCGCGTGAGGTGGTCGACGGCAACGATGATCCAACGGTTACCGTCTGCAGTGCTCGGAAGGGGACCGTAGATGTCGATGCCGACGCGGTCGAACGGCCGGGAGGGGCATGGCAAAGGTAATAAGGGCCCGCCGGCGTGTTGAGGAGGAGTCTTACGTCTCTGGCATGTGGAACAAGCCCGAACGTACCGTTGAATAAAACGGTACATACCACGCCAGTAATATCGGAGCCTGATCCGAGAATACGTCTTGAGAAAACCTGCGTGGCCACATTGGGGGTCATCATGGAATGTGGAACAAATTTCGGACCGCAGGTGACGTGGAATGACGAGTAGCCACTGACGGCCACCGGGTGTGTAGTTTCGTCGGTAAAGCACGTCATCGCGAGTGGTGAAGTGCTCGACTTGACGACGCAACGTGCGAGTAGAGGGAGGAGCGGTCCGACCAGCAAGTATGTCCAGAATGGATGCAAGCCACGGGTCCTTGCGCTGCTCAGATGGCATGTCGGCGATGGTGAGGGCAGTGGTATCACAGAGAGTACTTGTGCAGCAGGCAGGGTCAGAAGAAAGGGGCGAACGGGAGAGGGCGTCGGCGTCCGAATGTTTGCGGCCGGAGCGATACACCACGCGGATATCGTACTCTTGTAGGCGTAACGCCCATCGGGCGAGGCGACCACTTGGATCCTTTAGTGACGACAACCAGCAAAGGGCGTGGTGGTCAGTCACGATGTCAAAAGGGCGTCCATACACGTAAGGCCGAAATTTCTCTATCGCCCAAATAATAGCCAGGCACTCCTTTTCGGTGACAGAATAGTTGCTTTCGGCTTTACTAAGAGTTCGGCTTGCGTAGGCAACGACGTACTCTTGAAAGCCGTCTTTCCGCTGCGCAAGAACAGCGCCCAGCCCGACACCGCTAGCGTCTGTGTGGATTTCTGTGGGTGCAGATGGGTCATAGTGTCGCAAAATAGGCGGCGACGTAAGGAGGCGGCGCAGTTCGTTGAAAGCATCGTCACAAGGGGGAGACCACGCCGAAAGATCACTAGAGCCGGCGAGGAGCTTGGTCAAAGGAGCGATGATGGTCGCGAAATTGCGAACGAAGCGCCGGAAATAAGAACAAAGACCAATGAAGCTTCGGAGCTGTTTGATGGTAGTCGGTTTGGGAAACGCTGAAACGGCTGTAAGTTTGGCTGGGTCAGGGAGAATGCCGTCCTTCGAAACCACGTGGCCTAGAATCGTAAGCTTTCGAGCGGCGAAGTGGCACTTTTTCAAGTTCAGTTGCAGTCCCGCGGCGGAGAGGCAAGCGAGAACTAGCTCAAGGCGGGCTAAATGGGTCGAAAAATCGGTGGAAAAGACGACAATGTCGTCTAAGTAACAGAGGCAAATATTCCACTTGAGGCCTCGAAGGATCGTGTCCATCATTCGCTCGAATGTAGCTGGCGCGTTGCACAGGCCGAAGGGCATGACTGTGAATTCGTAGAGCCCGTCAGGCGTGACGAAAGCTGTTTTTTCGCGATCGGCCTCCGCCATGGGTACCTGCCAGTATCCAGAGCGCAGATCTAACGAAGAGAAGAATTCTGCTCCCTGTAGGCAGTCTAAGGCGTCGTCGATGCGCGGCAGAGGATAGACATCCTTGCGGGTGATTCGGTTGAGACGCCGGTAATCCACGCAGAATCTGATGGATCCGTCCTTCTTCTTCACCAGCACAACTGGAGAGGCCCAGGGACTGCTGGATGGTTGGACTATGCCACGTTTGAGCATGTCATCGACCTGGTCACTGATGACACGGCGTTCGGCAGTTGACACGCGGTATGGACGCTGCCGCAATGGTGCCTGTTGACCGGTATCAATACGGTGAACAACAGCTGACGCTCGACCTAAGGAACGCTGGTCGTGGTCGAAGGAGGCTCGAAAACGCTGGAGGAGCTTGACCAGCTGTTCCTGCTGCCCAGGCGTGAGGTGGGAGTCGATAGATTTGCGAAACACGTCCATAGGAACTTCGGTGTCAGTTGCAGGTGTAATGGCACAAGTCGGTAGCGATGGCTTGTCTGGAAGCATTGGGTCTTCGAAAATGCAATCCAAGGTCTCGAGGGTCCCCAGACACTCGCCACGTAGTAGGATATACGGGCAAGCAGAGACGTTGCACGCGTAAAGGGCCGCGGAACCATTGGAAAAGTCGATGACGGCAAATGGGAGGAGGAAGGTTCGACGGCGCGCAATAGCTATAGATGGTTGAAACAATAGGGTCGAATTAGTGGCAGCCGGCGAAAACACAGGCACTAGAACGGCGGACAAAGGCGCGATGTGGACGTCGGCTGCGGCAAATACTTTAGGCGCACTGCGGTCGTCGAGGTCGGGGCACGGAGTCGTCAATGTCAGTTCAGCACGAGCGCAGTCGACGAGGGCCTGATGGGCAGAAAGGAAATCCCATCCTAGTATGACGTCGTAGGATGAGCGAGGAAGAACGACAAACTTGACGGCATACCAAACATCTTGAATAACAACGCGAGCTGTGCACTGAGCCGTCGGTGATATGTAATGCGAGGTCGCCGTACGCAGGGCAAGATTGGTAAGAGGCGTTGTGACTTTTCTCAAATTGCGGCACAGTTTTTCACTAATTACAGAAACGACAGCGCCTGTGTCGACAAGTGCACGTACGGCGACACCTTCTACTTCTATATCGATTTCGTTGGGCGGATAAAGAGGAGGTCTTGAAAAGTTCGACGACAACGCAGTTCTTGCCTCCGGAACTGCGGCTGTCAGTTTTCCTCTCGTGCGGGGCTAGGGCGGCGATGCATCGGGGAAACGGATCGGCGACGGGGCGATGATGTCCGGCGGGGGTCGAAAGGGCGTCGTGGGGGAAAACGAGTCGGCGAGAGGAGAAGAAGGTCGTGGGGGAAACTGAGCAGCTTGATTTGTGGAATTCCCACCGTCCTGAGGCTGCAGGTTGCGACGGCGACAGTAGCGTGCTATATGCCCCACAAAACCGCACGCAAAACATATCGGCCGATTGTCGAAGGTACGCCATGGGCTAACGGCAGAAGGTCCGGTGGTCGAGGTAGGATGGGGTGCCATGCGTGTGGGCGGCGTCGTAGTGCAGAAGTACCCGGTGTCCCGGTAGGTGCCAGAAACAGGTGGGGCTGGTGGTCTGGAAACGACGGCAGCGTACGTCAGCGGTGTAGTGGTAGGCGGCGATGGCGGTAGTGCCTGCGCTACTTGTGTCTCAATGACCTGGCGTAGACGTGGGTCTAATGATGTTACTGGCTCAGGTGTTCGGGTGACAAGGGAAAGTTGACGCGCAACTTCCTCGCGGATGAACTGCTTTATATGCGGCAGTAAAACGGCATGGTCAGCGGCGACGTCGTTGACAAGGGCGGAAATCTCAGCTATATCTTCGGCTGCACGGCGCGTCGAGACGCGCTGCTTTCGCAACTCGTCATATGACTGACAGAGCTGGACCACGTCGGCGACAGTCTGAGGATTCCGAGCGACGAGCATCTGGAACGTATCGTCGTCCACTCCTTTCATGATGTGTTTGATTTTGTCGATTTCGGCGAGAGATGGGTCGACGCGCTTGCAAAGAGACAAGACATCCTCGATGTAGCTTGTAAAGGTCTCGTCCCTGCGCTGGACTCGACTACGCAGACGCTGTTCCGCGCGAAGCCGGCGCACGGCGGGACGACCGAAGACCGCCGCGATGGTTGTCTTAAACGTCGACCAGTTGGTGATTTCACCCTCATGGTTTTTAAACCAGAGGCTGGCCACATCAGCGAGGTAAAAGCGCACGTTCGTGAGCTTGTCGCAGTCGTCCCATTTGTTGGAAGCGCTTACTATTTCATACTCGACGATCCAATCCTCCACGTCGTGCTCGTCGTTTCCGCGAAAGACGGGTGGGTCGCGTTGCCGAGGCACACCCGTACAGAAGACTGTCGTGGTTGCGGCAGCTTGCGAAGGGCCAGGAGCAGTCATGGTGAAAGGCGATGGTAGCGTCCGATTGCGAAGTTCCAGGTTGACGGGAACCCCGGCTCCTCCACCACTTGAAATAGGGGTGTTGTACGTCAAGAAAAGGTCAGACGTTGCTTTGCGAAAGGCTCTTTATCAGGCAGGTCTGGCTACTGGCGAGCGCGTGCGCGAGCGACAACCACGGCCACCGATCGTCGTCGTCGTCTTCCGTAACAGCGGAGCGTCTGTCATTCATATTCAGTACACTATATTTATATGCGCCGTGGTACTAACTGGCCACGCAAAGCAATAGTAATACTAGTAATAATATTATCTGGGATTTAACATCCCAAAACCATGATATGATCATGCGGGACACCGTAGTGGAGGGCTCCGGAAATTTCGACCACCTGGGGTTCTTTAAGCTGCTCCTAAATCTAAGTACACGCGCCTCAAACTTTTTCGTCTCCACGGAAAATGCAGCCGCCATGGTCGGGATTCGATCCCACGACATCCGGCTCAGCAGTCGAGAGCCATAACCACTAGACCACCGTGGAGGGGCTAGTAATACTTGTAATAGGCTCGCAGAACAACGCAAGAACAACGCACCCGTCTATTCTCTCCATGTTCAGAAAACTGACTACTGGGTCATTCCACGCCAAACGTCCCAACCCTGCTGAAGACTATCTCAAATGTATTCGAACAAAAACAAATCGTGCTGACATAATTGCATTGAAAACACTGAATTGGTAGAATATTACGGAGCGAAAAAATTTAGGAGTGGAATGACCTACTGTTTTTTTCATTCTGAAGAACGGTTTGCTTACATTCTAGAGTTCATTTACACGCAGTCTTTGCTGCAAAGACATCGCCCGTGCCAATCGTAATGCAATCTACAAGCCTCCGTTAAATCAAACAGCAAAGGCACGAAGTCATCTACTTTCGTCCACCATACGCCATAAAACGGTTCGCAAGTGGCACAACTCATGTATCAATAATTGTCACAGAAGTGCTACGATCATTCATTCCCATAACGATGAGCTAGACATCAGACAGCAATGCAAACCTACAAGCTCAGTCGTTCGGAGTTTATTCGTATAGGAATGATGTTATTTCAAACGGAAACATATTGGAGCTGTAATTTCACTGTATGCTTACACCTGCAAAATATCAGTGCTCGAATATACTATTTAAGATTACCGAATTTGTTAGCAAACCAACCTCATAGGGTGCTTGATCCCTTACGCAAGGCGTCTGTGCACACGTTGAAAACAGAGAGTGTGTCGATCGTTAGCATCTGAAGTTTTTGTGCCAGCCTTCTACGGATTCTAATTAATTAAAGGGAATATTTAGGGAAAACAAAGTCAGTATTTGTGCTTCATTATGTGAGGACAGTTCACACATGTCTCGCTGCCTTGTTCCAGTTAACTACGTTCACAATGTCACTTCTAAGTATCCACAGTCATATGCGTGCGCGGGGTTCTCGATTTGGGGGGAGGGGGGCGGATGCCCCTCTTGACCCCCCCCCCTCCCCCTTGTGCGCACGCTTATGTCCACACCCTTCGTTGACCATTTTATTCGAAAGAAGAGGCAGAAGGAGTGAGCAAGCCGTTTGCTGCTGTTGCACTTCTAGCCCTAATTACTTTCGATAGCGGCAGCTTGGCGTCTGTAGTTTGCGTTGTATTGAACACCTTTGCAGTTCTTGCCTTTTCGCGCGTAGCATTTTCTATGCTGCAATCTATGCTGCAAGCACGAGGTGGCCAGACAAGAGCAGCTTTCGAGGCTAACACGTCGAAGCCCAGCTAACCTTGTTCCCGCGCTAGTCAGCTTCGGTTGCACAGCGGTCTTTATCACATTACCACGCGGCCCTCTCCCACTACCTTTTTAACGTACCTCCCTTTCGCAATGTTCGCATATGGCTGTAAAAAGTGGCCCTCATACGCCTAAGCAAGGGAATGTTAAAGCATCAATAGCTTTAGTAGTTTGGATTTACTTTGCCATTACACTACATCATAGAGTTTAACACCTTGCAAGTTTTAATAGGATGCCCCCATTGTAGCGTGGCATGGGGAATTTGTTTTCGCCAAAAAGCAAACGCTGCGAGCCTCAAGTTTCGAATACAAAATAATGCGGTTCCGTTAAAATGAGTGCAAATATATTCATTACATTGCACTGACCTTAGGAAGACGATGATGCGGCTTTCTTGATTCTTAATTTTACTCTCATTTAGGCCAGAATACTTTGATGTATATTGTTGCTAACCAAACTGAACATCGTAACGAGGGTCATTTGTATTCTAGCCGAGGGCCATTTTTCCGCTTAGATTAACGCCGCCGTGCTTTCTAATGGACGCTATGCAAGGGACTCCATTCGTTTCCGCTGACCCATGTCCTACTCATCTCTCCATGAGTAAAGGGTCAGAGAACACTCTATATGCAAATGACTCCCTCTTTATTCAGAGCAAGATCATCTCTCATGTCATAACCTTGTTTGGTTATTTTTGCTATGCAGCGTGATTCAAAGAGTAAAGAAATTCTTCTTAGCGGTCTCTCATTTCGCGTTGCCTGGAAATCACGGTGCTGGAAATGCAAGGTGAACAGGCATCATCGGATGTATTAAAATAGATTTTTGAATTTTGTTAGTTAAAGAATCTATGAAAATGCTTACAAAAATTATTTGCTCCGCACAGAGCAATCATTTTTGGTCTGCCCGACAGACAAGCGAACTCAATCTGATCTACCATGGCCCTGTTTGTCGTTATCCACGACTGTCTTGGTTGGCCTACTCTTGACAGCTGTGGCTATCATACCATCACATGAGTTAAGGAAAAAAGTTGTGTTATTAGTAAATTACGCTTTCAGAACGCCAAAAGTGCCGTTTTTGCAGCAAAAAGACAGTTTTCAAGTGAGAAAACGCAAAAACGATAATTAATGGTGGCGAGACCGCTTGAACTGCAAGCAGCAACCCACCGTTACCCCACAGATTTTCACGGCGTCTACTCGCGCCTATCTAAATCGTTGTCAGTAAAAAGGAATCGCATATTGTGTACTAAGTGAGCTGAATACCTGGCAGATTTCGGAATATAATATTGAGCCTATATAGTGGTAATGCAAAAAGCCTGAAATCTGGGAAGTCAAATCGACGTTGACTTGCTGAAGTTTCTCCTGGAATTCGATAAGAAACGTTTATCTTCATTTTCTCTCCTAGTAACGAACCTATGACGGGGAACTTACGATGGTGATAGAGATCTGAAAGAACAATTTATCAGTCACAACTCATGTTGCGTTTCACTTGAGTGTCCCTTTGATATGAAGTAAAATACGTATTCGTAAGCTAGAAATATTATTCTGTATTTTCGCAAAAACCAATAGTGTAGTATGTCATATAATAATTATTTATGTTATCACGTTATATGTCTCTTGAATTAGTATTTCTGAATGCATATTTCGAGAAAAATGCGTTTCCTTAAGTCGGTGTACCAGCGACCATGCTTGTACACCATAGTGCTGCTACAGTGATTATATTTTATCTACATACGCTTAGTGCGCTGTGATAGGCCTGCTGATTTCTTTCTTTCAAAGTACCGGTGATAAATGTTTGAGTGCTGATGCTAATGTGTGGGTGAATCATTTAATCTCTCCTCAGTAGGAAAGAGGGCTGTGCAGAATGAGTTATGTAAATGAGTTGGTCTGACACAAAGGGGCGATTGGTGCTGCGAACTTTTAGGAATTATTCATTACACCAAACCAAAGCATAAGTCCGGGTATAATGAACGCGCGCCCGTTGCTACCAAAATCATATTCCAACGCTTTTTCTTCCACTTCAGCGCTGGATGGTTATTCTACAAAGTTCCAAAACGAAATGTGTGGTGCGCGCATCGATGGAGGTTGACAGACACTGCTCTTTTTAAGCTGACTGATTTAGACATGTGGCGCTGCTCAGGAAATTGAGAACGGACCCTTTAACTGTGCTCTACAGTCACGTACGCTGGCTCTTAAATGCACATTTACGTTACGTGTGGCCATAGAATGGCCATTGATACCCTCAGCCCGATTTTTTGTACGTCTGCCTCATGGTTTCAGGAATTTAGGCGTTCTGAATAAGTTAGTTAATTCGTTTTTTTTATGGCACAACAGCAGCTGAGTCTATGCTGCGCGTACGTTCTGAAGGACGGACGCGCATTCACAATATACAAAGGGAGCGAGAAAGAGAGAGAAAGGTTAATTGAAGAAAAAATACAAATACTGGGCTATCAACTATCCAGGAAGCCCGTTGAATGGTCACTCACTAGAAGAAAAGAGCATATTGAGTTGTACTGACCAATCACGCTTCTGGGACACCACATTGTCCTGAATAACAGTGAAAGAAAACTCGGCCAATTAGGAAAAAAGCCAATATAAAAGTTTGACGTCAACGCCGCTGTGGTGTTTGATAGACGATGCTCACTGATGTTAGATGTAACTACCTCGTTTATTTTTCACTTTGCTCCCGACAGCTATACGAACAAGCAGAGTTTCGTTTGTGCGGAAGGATGAGCTTGGAAATCAACTTTGTGAAGGTCACGGTTTGGAGTACCTATAATTTTGACGTAGCTCATCGTGAGAAAACCTGTTACGAGCATCAAATAAGGCTCGTAGAATTATTTTATTGCTTTGGGGAACCAAATTAAAGCATCTCATACATAAATACCTTCCGCTTCGTGCCGACCGCAAGCAAGAACAGATCGTAGGGTGTAGAACAACGGCGTCTCATAAACTATGTTACTCTTTGATTGTGTGCATGGTCGTCTTCACACATTACAAAAAAAACATTTATGTCTTTCGCATTTGCAGCGCCACCGCCATCGTGCAAGCTTGTGTAACACTTGGAGAGATAGTGAGAGGCGTGAAGCACGCGCAGTACGTGTGTCTGCACGTGTGCTCCGTCAAACAATACTCACCTTCACGCTACGCTCAGCTGGTTCTGCAACAGAGTCAGCAATTTAGGCGTTGACTGAGAACTTGTCTGTGTTGGGTAGGCTAACATCTGGTCATTTCGCCGTGTCTTCTTCGTCCATTCAGTTAACCCGTTCTTTTAATTCATCTAATTATAGATTGACTTACCGTCGCTGAATAGTTTGTAAGCGAATTCCGGCTGCCACCTATGATTGCCATTAAATCATAGAGGAAATGAAACGGCCCTATCGTGTATTGTTAGAATATAGTATGCATTGTGTTTTCTTTTCCTGTTGCGGTTGTTCTCGAGCAAAATGCCAATTATACAATGGCTGATCTGGCGTCTAAATATTCGCAACTGTGCAACACTAAGAAACACGCAGTCTCACAAGAATGCTGGGTGCCTTGGTTATTTGGAAACCGCATAACAAATACGGCATGTTTAAATTTCAGATGGCTGTGCGTGGTGTACTTTTTATTCCATGTTTTGTTTCAGAGAAATAGCATATATACAAGGTCCAAGAATCCAGAACTGAAGGTAGCACACCTAATGCGGTGCCTTATATTATATCCTTGTAATAAGTGTTGTCTTCAATATGACGCTATAATCTGAAACACCCAGTGCTTTACTTAAGTGCATGGCCTAAAGGTTTCGTCACGGTAAAAATATCGGCGAAAACAATGCGGTTGTTATTTTCTGCATATTCAAGCGAGTGTTCATGCGTTGCATGTTTTCAGCTTACATATTGTGTGTATAATGAATCGCTTGCTTTTTTATTTTTTGCAGGTAAGCTCTTTTCTCCACATAGGCAACTTTGGATAGTGACCTTGGTCGGTGAGTGTAACCCGGCATTCATTCCGAAGTTGTTTACCGCGATTCAAAGTATCATGTTGTTTGGAATCAAGAGCAAGAATTAGTAACAAAAACGTTAACAACAGTCAGTTGATGTCGTCTGCGCTGTACGAGGGGAAGGGGCCAGGTGAAAGAAGAAAAAAATAAAGACGAATATAAATGAAAGAAACCACCTATGCTGTCCAGTTTACCACACAGTGCTCTCAATACCTTTTATGTAGACGAGTAGACCTCACAAACTTGGATGACACATGCACGAACTTCAGCACAGGGTTACCTTTCGAGCAGTTCCTTAGACCATCCCACTAAGGTAGTCTATGTCTTACCACCGTAGCCACAACATGTAAGAGAAACACTGTGCACGTAGTGGAAGCAAAAGACCAGCTTACGATCACAAAAAAACACGAAAAATACAGCACTCTACAAAGTATTTGACCTAAGTAACCATTCGCACGCAACAACGTACAGCGCACGACTACAGCATCCATTCTTACTCTTTAACCAGAACAAAATCACCTTCAGTACGATAAATACTTGATAAAACAGTTTTATATTCTTGCGGCTTCACATTTTTCGCATGCTTTGTTAGCAAACGTGTCTTATTACTCAAGGAAAGAAATGAAGGAAACCAAGAAGAAATCCAACTTGCGCCATTCCAGCGTCTGCCTAAGCTTGATCATAAGAATTACTTAAGCCCGCATTTACCGAGTATGTTAAGATAGCATCAGACATCAAAATGTCTGTTTCGTGCAAGTCGCGTCGCTCCGGGGCTATATTAAACCAACAAAATTATAGTAAGCCTAATAGCACGGCCTTATCTCGCCAAATGATTTTATTGGTTCGTACTTGCGTTGCAACAACCATGACAAATTTCAAGCGCATACGAAAGCGCCTACAAATTCTACCATACCGTAAAAGTAGATTCTCAGTCCACCGGTCATAACTTCTTGCTGATCGTTTACGAGATATTCTCAAGTATGCCCACCGTAAAAAGTTCAGGCATACAGAACGATCGCCCTTATATTTAGGAGAAATTCAGTGCGTTGCTGTTCTTTTTTTCATGTGTGTATTGTAATGGTTTTGTTTTTTACAGATACAAGAATAACATAAAAATATGCTTTTGCAGTTTATGTAGGCAATACTGCATGCTTTAGGACCTTGCTTGAGTTATTTTTGTTGGTTTATTGCTCAATATATACCTGCTTATCGCACGCGTAAATTGTGCATCGGACAAAAAATCTGTCGAAATAACGTTAAACGCGAGGTCTTCTTTAGACGTGCCTAAAATATTGGAATAAACATCGATTACTAACTCCGAAGCGGTAAAATGACTAATTCTTCGTTAATGCATTTTTACACTGATCTCCTTCCCAACGTGGCTTTCTACTGACATTAAAATAAGTTTATACACAGCTGAAGAACGCCGTAACAACCAGAAAATGGGTAGTCATTTTCTTAGCTTCTATTCTACCGTCGAATATTTATATTGTGAAATGGCCAACTATACCGCAATCCGTGAAACCCATAAAAACCTTGAAGGTATGGCTCTCGATACGATGTGCACTTTAATCCAACGTCTAAGAATTCCTGATCATGTATCTTTTTTTTATCTCAGAGTTTCTTTTTAAGTTGTTCGTTACGTCTCGTACTTCTCCGTCTTTAAGTTGCCCTTATCTTGAAGTTTGGCGCGCCACATTGCGTGAAAAGATTTTAAGGCGAAAGGCTTAGATCAAACGCCACAAGTGACAATCGGCGTCGGCGTCAACACGAATGATACGAAACGTAATTTGATCAGAAATGACACACGAAGAGGCCACGCTGTGATGTCATCATGACTACACATGGTGGATCATTATAATAGGCTGAGGAAATAAGAACAAAAAATGGTTTTCGCCTTCGTGTCGTCTTAGGCGACTGCATAAGGGACCATGTGACTTTTCAAAACGAACCAAAAATGAAGTCCACCCATCGTGGACAATCTGCGTTACAGACGCCATAGGCGCTGGCAAATCAATGGCTGCACGAACGCTGCCAAAGAGCGGTGATTCGACAACGGAGCTTCGAACTGCAGTCTGTGGAAACACGACCGCCTAGCGATACAGGCAAAATGACCTTTGCTTCGCCACAAAATGCTTCGCACTTAAATAAGGTCACAGTTTCTCCGCAAGAGCGAAGCGATGAATGCGACAGCCATGATCTCGAATATTATACAAAGTAAGGCTAGCAGCTAATTCCATTGCGTCCGATCTGGCATCACTCAACCACCGCCGCTAAATAAAAAAGAGGTCTTTTTCATTTAGCGGCCGTGACTCAACAAAGCACTCGCGTAAGGGAACACGGCCGCTGCGTCGGAAGAAGTGACCATCGTGCTGCCTATCGTTTGAACGCAATCTAAGCGACCAGAAAACTCACGCACAAAGCGATGAGTCGTTTTCTGACACCTGTTAAGATACGGCGTGCCTGACCGCGGGCGACCGCGCTCGTTGATCAATGTACCGAGAGTCTGCCGGAGCGACGCAAACTCCGCTCCAGAACCCCCGTTCTTCCATGGACCTTTCGTGCGTCGAAAGACGGCCGGCGCGTTTCCTCTCCACTTTAGCCGCGATAATTGGCTGCCCTGACAGGCTTTCACTCGCCCATAGAGCATATGACGTGTGGGGTGATGTCCATTTCGACTCTATACGGCACCTTACGCCGACGGCGAAGTGCGCCTGGAGTGTCCATACATTTGCTATTATAATAAACAACGATAAACATTTAAATGTGTCGATCGCGCTGAGAGCAAACGTCGTCGTCCTCGGTGGCCCGACGTCTCGCACGCCTTTACTTACCGACCATAACAACAAACCGCGCGTCATGGATAGTAAGAAACTACTCACGAGGTCCCTTATGCGTTCGTGTAAGACGACTCGAAGGAGAGAAACAACCTATTATTTTTTCTTCTGAGTACATATAGCTCTGTTTTTATTCTCAATCGATTTAGCTTGTCATAGTTTAAACCTCTACGCATGCTATCTCAGGAGACGCAGTGACATCGGTCCTGCATGACGCTCATTGGATGTGCTTCAGCGAAGGTTAAACCAGGTTTTCTGACTTTTAGACTTTTCGCCTTAGTTTTGCAAGGGCTCCTACTTGATGCGGTGGTTGTGTTCAGTATATTTCTGGCACTCTATTGCTCGGCTTCATACACATTGCTATTGGGGGCGCGGAGTTGCGGAGTCGCCCTCTATCGGACGCACCTCGATTGCGTGCTAGGCAGGATAACGCCGGCGCGCTCCTCATAGATTTTGCTGTCGGCGCTCTACAAAAACACCTCGCGGAAGCCCTCCGGCACATTTCAATAACTACTTTCGAAACGAAATATGTTCTTTACTGTCAAAATAATAATTTTCGGTGAACAGAAAGCACAAGATATTATACAGTCGCTGTCTCTGAGCAGAAAGCGGAGCGTCCACTTCCCGTCCCCACGATGAAGACTGCGGTCCGGCTTCTTGCGTGAAAGGTAGTTGGTCGCTGAGTGCAAATTGTGTGAAATATCTTCTTGTAGTAGACTGCCTGTATAACAAATCGAGCATAACAGAAAGAAGCCTCAAGCCAGCGATCGCGCGGGTTCGCGGCGACCGACGTTGCTTTTGCAGGTATGAGCGTCTGCATGTATGTCTGTACTCATGAGTTCGATTTCGCTACGAGCGCGTTTTGGCACCGTGCTGTGAACTTCAGGCCGCAAAATGTGAGAATTTGTAAGTACACAAACAACTGTTGTTGCACAGACGCTTTTAGAACAGTTATAAAACAATTTCGTTGTGCAGTCCCGACGATTGAAATGTTTTTTTTTTTGGTCTAAATTCTTGTACGTGTCAGTGTCATTTGACAAGTTGCCTCGCACTGCATATCGATCGGTCTCCTCAGCGTGCAATCATCGCGGCTTGTGTTCTTATTTCAGTGCATTCGTTTAGTTTGGTGCTCACACAAAGCGTGAGCATATGCGACGCCTTTTTTAAATATTCTCCTTTATTACCGTGCTCTTTGCATTCCACTGAACTTACCGTTCTGTGCCATCAACAGATTCATACACCAAAGCTTCTCCACTTCGAGATTGCTCGTGGAAGGAGAAGCGGCTTACGAGGCCAAGAATGTAGTTGCGTGCAACGCCAAGTAAAAGAAAGAAAATACAGTAACGTTCGCCGGACTTGTTCTGCAAATGTCGGCAAAGAACAAGGACCCACATGAACTTGAAATAGTGGTGAAGAAACAGCAGTTATTGCAGCAACATGCAGCTGAAAAGCAGAGTATCAACAATGCGTAAGAGTAAAACGCAAAATTTTAATGCGCAGCATTATTTGGCGAGTTGCCCAGCAATTTTGGCAGCAGTGTCATGCCTAACGCAAACATCGTGACATCTTTCCCACATAAATAAATCATGCTCCAAGAAAATACATGGGGTCGGAGAGGCCCAACTTGAGTATAGAGTGGCATAAATAAATTTGGGCTCTTTAGCACGTAGTGTTTGCGTCAGGAGAACGCAAGCTTGAATGAAAGAACGTCATTGCCAACATAAATGCAGCACATATCAGCCGCAGCATTTGACTCGCTCGCTATGCACACCCACCAGCAAACGTCGTGTAACTTATCAAGGAGAGCCTTAGATACCTCATCACACGGGAACATTGACCGTCGGCTTCCCGCGTCACCGGTGTCAACACAAGTGGTGCAAAAAATGATCATCACGTGATGAAATCCCCATATGACGTCATAGACCACCAAAGTTTTTGACGTCATTATGACACCAAGATGTCACATAACGTGACCTCACATGATGACGTACTCACGACATGGTCACTTTGCACTACCTCCGTGATCGGCCCACCAATCACGGAGGCAGTGAAAAACCGCGTTAGGTGCAGAAAGCTTTTGGAGGGCGGCGAGAGAGAATCAACACATCGACTGACAAGCAGAAGAAGAAGATGGCTTTCGCATTCCAGTCATCTTAGGGGAATGCATAAGGGACCCTGTGAGTTTTTTTTTTTAACACGAAAGTGTTTTATGCCGGGGTCCACCAAGTACTTCCGTTACCGGATGTGACGTTCATAAAATGGACGCCAGCGGGTGAGACAGAAAAAAAACGAAGGAAAAGATCCGCCTCTGGGAATCGAACCCACGACGCTGCGGCCGCGACGGTAAGCGCCCGATGCTATACTAACTAAGCTAGCTTGGCAGATGCTGGACACCTTACGAACGCGCCTTATATCTTTCACACATTCTCTCTCGCAAGGTGCTCTCTGTTGGCGGTGTAGATAGGCGGGTTGAGCGGGGGTGATGCCGCCGTCTGTGAGAGGTGAAACGAAACAATGCGACGATCGACACTTACTGGCGCTTACTCCAAGATTGCGTGCGATATCGGAGGTCATGGTTAAAGCGTCTCGATACCAGCGAGGGACACTGACCGCGCTGGCGTCGCCGATTTCTCCACCGCCGACTACTTCGATTGCGAGAGCACCGACTAGCAAAACTGCTGCAATACGCCTTGCAAAAAGGACACGATTTCGACGGGCGAATGTCGTGCCTTGGTGGAGCGAGACAGAGGCCAGCCGGACGCACGCGTTTGAGGCTCAAGCTAAGAGCCTTTACGAACTAGGTGTTAACATGGGTGCATCCACGCCAATCGGTTCTATAGCTGCCAAACACGAACAGACATTGTAAAAACTTTCATATATCATTACAGAATAAGCACTACTTCTGTGTAGATACGTTTCACTTTCGTGTTAGTCCGATTCCCATGACGGTGGGATCAGCCATGTTTTTTTTAATCCAGCGTATCTGAGCAATGGCTTAAGTATATGCAGCCGATTTTGTGGACGCTGAGCACGGGGCCGACGATCAAGAGGTCGCGCGGGAAAGTTCAGAGACGGTATCGCACCTGGTAAAGGTAGTGCCCTTTCTATCCTTCGGGAGATAAGCACCATTAGCCGGCGGGAAGCGCGCGAACGATCGTCTCAGTGCACGTTTTCTGCTACTCACCGAACATCGCAGCCCCGACACAGTAGCGAGTCCTCGTCGAAGAAGTGCTTCCTGCATACACGACTCATAGCCAATGGCTCGTAGCAGGCTCTTAGCTTCACAACCCACGCTTCACGCAGTTTCCTATCCCGCGGATACCATTGCAGGCTGACACCGGGCTCCGTTGCGTAAGTGCGACACTGCGGCAACGAGCATTAGAGCAGCATGCATTCGTCGCCTTCGCAGGCAACCACACCTATTACAATAGGTTCAGTTGTGTTCAAAATTCGAGAAAACCTCCGCATTTGAACAGGCCGCAGCGCAGGTGGTACTTGAGTCGTTTTCAAAGCACGCGGCAGCGCTCCACAAGCAACCGACGCGGCCCTGAGACCATGTTATCCTGCCAAGCACGTCACGCCGACGGTGGCGTTGGCGTTTCCAATGGTGGGCCTCACGCCCAATGCTCTGGACCCTACACTTCAATAATGGCAAACATTTGCAAAAGCGCATTAAAGGGTGAAGGGAAAACTGGCAACTGAAACTTATTGGTGTACTTATCACATTTGGCGACATTTGTAGCACAGGTATGTAATTCTTCGTGCTTATTTCAATACGTGTTACGAAGTTTTGTGGTGTCCTAATATTTCGAATAGTAAACGTGCGTTCCGAATCCGATAAAATATCGCAATATTCTAGTCGAATATTCGCAGTTTTGAATATTCGCACATTCCTGATTATTAGTACTCTATAGCATTACTCCACCCCGCCAGAATATGCCAAGGAACGCTGCTTATGATATGCACATCAGCGCACCGCACAGCGTGCATTTGTCTTCGAAAAAACTTACGGCTGCCCTGGAACGTGAGTGCCGGCACTACGCCGGACCCACCCACCCTGATGTCAGAGTTTAGTCGACCTGAATAGCAAGCCCACATTATGCACACAACTGCTTCATGTACACAAAGACTTCAATCGCATCGTAACGCTTTTCTCAATACGACATGAGCAGCTCCCCGCTGAGTGTTTCTCATAACACCCATTCCCACAATGCGTGGGATCTACAAGAATTTTTCTTATATTCTACTATAAGTGAACAGACGTTCTTGCAGTATCCGATATTGAGATTGCGCATAAGGACGATATTTTACTATAACTGTGTTATACCACAGAAGGTTAACATCAATAATTAACAGTTCAACGTAACATTTGCTTGCTAGATATAAGTTTACGAGAATGACAAAACAAACTTCAGTTACATGGAAACAAAGCACGAAATGACGGAGGCAACACGTATAATCGACGTTACACAACACACCACACACACACACACACACACACACCCACACAACACACACACACACACACACACACACACACACACACCACACACACACACACACACACACACACAAATTTGTCACAAAGATGGATATACATATGTACATTACATGGCAAACAAGAAGCACAGATAAAACATGAGTATGTACGTACATTTTGCGTATTTACATGGTGTTTCTGCCGACACCAAACGAGACATCAGCCTACCAAAACCAGGCAGGTCGAAAGACAAGCTTCACGCGTCTGTCACAGACCAACACAAAGGGCAAGGCCACTGCCGGAGGAATTCCTCCCTCACCGAGAAAGAAGAGGTCCTCCGGCAGAACAGACAGAAGCTCCGAGAAGCTCTACGATCGGGAAGAGAGTGCGACGGCGACGGCCTGCTGCATCCGCCTCGCAGCGGTTGCGCCAAAGACAGAAAGTACCGGCAACGACGAGAAGGCAGGTCAAGCGGCCTCGAGAACAAAGCCCAGAAAAGAAGCGATTTACTCCGAGCCCGCGAAATCCAGCATGCACGGCCCTCCAGAAAATACGAGCAATAACACATTGCTTCAGAACATGCTGATTTGTTTCCTGAAGGGAGCAGTTCGGGCATGTTGCTGACTGGACCATTCTCTACCGCTCGAGGCTGTCGAGAGTGGGGAGCACACCCCACCCCAGGCGCCACATGAAGTTCCGAAGATGACCAGGCACAAAAGATCCCGTTACCGCGCTCCAAGACACAGGACTAGAGCGAGCACGGCGAGCCGGTGGAACTGACGGGAGCAACAAAGCAGCTGTTGTGTTAACAATAGGATTGTTTTGCACATCTACTCCAGGACAGGTCAACTGGACATGGCGAAAAACTGCAACAGCTGTTGCATAAAACGTAGGGAGTGTTATTGACTAAGGGCCCTTGTTAAGATGCGTATTAGGCATCAAATGTCGGAGGTGAGGGCCCAGAAAGTAATACGCAAGAGTACGCGCGGGGCGATTCTTCCCCTTGTACAAGGCGCGACAGGAAGCGCAGTGCCAGTAGCCGGCAGCGTATAGAGACCGAAGGGAAAGCAAAGCCTCTCTGGGCACGCTGCTGTCCTTCTTACCCCGTATTCAAAAAACGCTCCTTGACTTGAACTTGACTTGCCACCGCCTCAAGGGAGCGCGTTTGAAACGCGTTTGTGCTGCCTTGGCACCAAGGGGGTTAAACTTCCTTGCTTGGCACCGCCTAAAAGCAGCGCGTTCGAAACGCGTTGAAGGCGGTGGCAAGTCAAGTTCAAGTCAATGAGCGTTTCTGAATACGGAAGTAAGTGCCACCTGACCAAAAAAAAAGGAACAAAACGCTAACTGCAGGGCACACAGTCCATGGAGCCACCCGTATTACATCTAGCCCAGAATCCTAAACTTGAAAGCCTCCAGGGCTGTTCTGGTTCTGCTTGCTGATCCGCGTCATATACCTGATTGACATTAGGTACAACCTCAGCGTAAATGTAGGAGCATGACATTCCTGTAAAAGCGTTTCCATCTTTTAAATTGTCATCTGTTGAGCCCCACAAGTTACGCTGAAGCTGGACCTACACTTATGAAGAATTGCTCCGCCTGAGCATCTTGTAAATTGTAGGGCTCAGTCACCACGTGTTAAACTGCCCAGTGTCTAGCAGAGAGGCAATGAAAATTCGTTGCGCGCTCCTCCTTGTCGCCGCAGGCCCTTCAGGAAAACATTCACCGACGATTACGATACTGCCTAATGCGAATTCTGCGCGCAGCTGTTTGGATGTTTCGATTTTCCGATAAGTTGAGGCGCGACTGCCTCACTAACGGGGAGACCGCGGAAGGCAGCGCGTGGGCGCGTTCCACATTAGCCGCCGCAGACAGGCCTTCCTTCATGCAGCGCTTTATTTCCATATATGGTATCGGTGGATGCCCTCGCCGCATACCTTAGTGATGACGTCATCGGCGACCGTACGACGGCGCGCACTACTGGGGCGCCGTAAATTCCCTAAAAATAACTACAGTAGCGCCAGTCCTATCAGTGTAGAGGCAGCTCCTCTCCCGTGCGCTTTGTAGATGGCAAATGGAGTTAGTTGAGCTGCGAAGCTCGCGGAACATGGCTATTGGCCGGGAAGAGATGCTCGTTCAATTCTTCCGCTAGAACGCCCGAGAGCCCTGCGGTTCTAAGCAGGGGCGTAGCCAGATGTTTTTCTCGGGTGGGGGGGGGGGGGGGGGGTTTCAACCATACTTCGTGTATGTTCGTGCGTGCGTTGGTATGTGTGCGTGTAATATACGCAAGCAAAACTGAAAAAATTTCGGGAGGGCTTTGAACCCCGCAGCTCCCCCTCCCTCCCCCTGGCTACGCCCCTTGTTTTAAATGACGCAGTGTGAAAAGTCCGCGAAATACAGAGTATGAAAAATAGCGATAAGTACGACAATATAATGTATAAGAAACAATGGCGTATTTTCATTTTCACGCAATGAGCACATTGAAAGTCTCTTTGCGTAGTTTCCTTTCTGCGCTATAGACCAGAACACAGCGAATTCCATGCGCATCGCCATATTTGCATCGCGCGTCGCGCCATCTATCGCACACGCGACGAAACGCATCCGCGGGCTGCCACGCCAGCAGACGCTACACAGAGCAAACGTGAAACTTCCTAAACTCAGCCCGTTGGAGAGCGTGTTTCGAGTCTTTTCTAGCCTGGACATTTTCGCTGATTTTATTGGAACATCAAGAACACTTTCCTCATGCAAGTCCGCAATGTATACAGTACGTGCTGAGTGGGCTGCGGAAGCAACCTCGTCAGATACGTACGCTGTTACATTATAAAAAAACGTTCTCGTTGTAGTACGCGTGAATCGTAATTGCAGTGCAGCTCGCGAAAGAGTGAAACGATGTTTTGTTGCCCTATATTCAAGTTGTGCACAAAGTTTTGTGAAAGCTGATCATTTCATCATGCATCGCGTAATAATTAGAGTACGCTTTACGGGTAGTTTCGCGGAACGTAATTTTTGTTTCACGGGCGCTCTTACAATAATGCGTCTTGCTCACAAAAGCGTGCTATCAGAGAGTATAACCTGAAGTATCGTTCAGCAATCGCTTTTGGAAGCTACCTGCGCTATTTTATTCTTGTAACGATGGTGCTTTACAAGCGAAACAGTGCTACTCTTAGTTAGCCGGTTAGCGACGCCTGCGACGTAAGGACACTGGCGCGAGTACTGTTTACTTACGTGCCAATACATGTATTATGTGCAGCTGGATGCCTCGTGTCCAAATAAATTTGGGGACATCAAACACTGAAATGAAAGCACGAAATTCTGGCCAGCTGTTGAGGAGCACCGTGCCATTTACTACCTTTTGAAGACGAAATCTCGAAGGCGTGGTTGCCATCAAAGCACTAAAGCTTAAGACTACGTTTGAAAGTGGCAAAGCATGCTGATTGCTTGTGCTTGAAAGCACTACCTTGCACTAGATTTTCGTCAAAGGAAACGCTCAAAGGTATGAAGTGCACCCCCACACAAAGCTCGCGCCTGCCTTCAACCCAGCTGCGTGTCACGCAAATTAGGTTCGCAAAATGAAATAGGTGGGCATCACACTGCAGAATACACGCTATTAGTGTACTTACTCGCGCATTTTCACTCGGCTCCTAGTTTTTTTTTTCCTTGAATCACAGTTATCCACTCGCGGCGAAGCTGAAAACACCGCACCGGCACTATTCCGTGGCGCGTCGTAATCGTCGCAGACAACGCTAATATCCTCTTGTTGCGCAGCTTGTTTTGGCATCCAAAGACGACGCAGTAGTGCCCAGACGAGCTCTTATACGCTGAAACGGCGGTGAACGGGTACTTTCTCGCACTTTAAAGCCTCAGAACTGCAGCTTGCCCTGTTTACTTGGTGCAGCCCGCGCGCGCCTCGGCAGCCCGGTCAGCCCGGCGTCTGGGTGCGAGAGTATCCGCTCGGCTCGCCAGCAGCCTGGGTGCGAGACAGGCGTGCTCTGGTGTATACACTTCATTATGGTTTTTTTGAAGAAATAGTGAAATAATTTCCATAAGTAAAGTGGTACAACAGCACACTTCACTTTCGATATAGAGTCATGCTCTTAAAAGCTAAGAATAGAAGCGTCATGGTGCCTTCCCTGACTAGACAAAGTGTGAAGCCACGAAGAGGCGAGCACACCGTGGAGCTTTTCCTTCTTACATGAGCTATGGCGTCCCTAGGGGCACAATAGTGCGCTGGTACTCTAACTCACCTAGTTACGACAGGATAGGAAGGCTTTATTCAATAACGTGTCCCCAGCGATGCTCAAGAAAAGATAACAAAACGCAGGAACGCGACTCCTATAGTAGTAGTGGTAATTTCATTCTCCTTTTTCTGTTTCCTTCCTTCCTTCCTTCCTTCTTTCTTTCCAAGATGATGGGAACATTCTCCCTGCTCACCTTCCATAAACTGTTGCTGTGGGGGCTGTAACATTGTTTTCTTAAGCTGTCTGGTACTCTCCCTTTTGTACGGAACATGGTCTCCGTAGATGTTCCCGGGACATCTTTTAGGTTTGGCTCTTTTATTTTGTTATCTACTTCGGACCATTTACATTTTTGTTCTCGGTGCATGCCTCTTCTCTAAAGTTTCATTGTATTCTCTCTATGCGCCATTCAGCGGAAGCTCTTCTATTTTCCGCCCCATGTTGCCCTTGTTCCTGCAAGCAGCTTTCTTGGAACGTACTGCTTGTACTGAAGCGCAGACCCATCTGTTCCACAAATAGCGACTCCTACAGTGTGGCCATTTTTAATATTTTTTGTGAAGGTGAATTCATTATGTGTCCATTTAAAGGGGCCCTGCAACGCTTTAACTCCTTCTTGCCAATTATTTATTAATAAAACTTGAGGACAATGTCAAAACTAAGGGTTTGAGCCTATCAGGAGTTCGTGTTTTTCGGCTACACGCTGTTATCTCCTCTTGCACAGTCGCAAAACGTCTGAAACAAAGTGAAATCAGTTGATCGCGCATCATAGTCACGAAAGATAAGGCAGAACAGGTCTGTGACGGCGTGGCAAAGCAGGGTGGAAGACCATTCGCGACTGAAAGTCCTCGTAGTACGTGCCAATCGAGAGCTTCTTGCCTCATGACGTCACGAATTGTGCCGCAAAGACGGAAACACCAGAACAAAATAACGTGCTCGTCTGTGTATTTTCAGAGGTTGTTTAATACTAATACGTAGGGTTTAACGTGCGAAAACCACGATATCATTATGAGGGACGCCGAGTGAAGGGTTCCGGAAATTTTTTCCCATCTGCTCTATTGGAAAACCTAGTGGCGTTAACCCAGTGCCATGCATGGTTATTGGACGAGTGTGGCGCCGGGTACTGGGACGCTGGCACGCTGCACACTGAGACACCTGTTGCGGGCCGAAATTAGGATTTTAAATCGCTTTAAAATTGTGGGGATGCCCAGATCGTAATTGGGGCTTAAACGCGCACCGCGGCAAAAAACGATATTCGAGAAAAAAAAACAGATCCGAACGCACCACCTCGACGCACCACACATTCTGAATCTGCAACGTTACCGCTACACCACACTTGGAAGACGAAAGCTGATTTCTTTTTTCTCCATGTTATAACTAATTCTGGTAGCCGGTAATTTTATTTTGTCGTTTAGAAACGCATTTTTCAGTCCCTTCGTGCTCGCGACAGCCTAACAGAAGATAGTTAATTTGTTTGTTATGTGTTGCCTAGGATCAGAACGTCTATCTGGCACGTTTTGACGGAACACATAGCGTAAGCGCAGATGTGTGGCGGCAATCGCGCTGACTCGCTAAGCGATTAGTCATACTTGTGTAGAAAACATCGTACATTTGAACTGCACACTGAACACTTTAGTTTCGTCACCCGTTTGGACATATTTTCTCTCCTTGTTTGTGTACCGCGTACTATACAGTCGTAGTAGTTCACTCTAGCCGAACCGACCATTAGGCTATAGACTTGTACTCTGTGCGCCACGATCGCTGTGATGGTCGTGGGTATTCACTTACGAAGAATCTAATAACCGTTGAAATGTACTTTCGATCGTAACTGACTCAAGCGAGGTCATATTTGCATCTTCGTCTATACAAATCAGAAGCTAAAAACGCCGAGATTGAGCGTTAAAGCGGCAAACTGCTGCCGATGACGTGCGGCTTTCAGCGCTACGAGCCCATCTAGAAGGACTGACTGCTAGAGTCGGTTGATGTTGATTATCAGGCTAATACTGTTGTCGTATTGACTTGCGAATGATAAGTTCTTTCGATGCAGTTATATGAACTACATTCACGACATTCGATCACACACCTCAGAGAAAGCGCACGCGCGCGCACTCGACAGATGAACGTATTTAGCGTATAATTACGTGCGTCGCCTGACTAAATTTAAAGCTAGATATGTGGAGGACACAGAATAGAATGCTATGAAAATATTCGATAATTTTTAACACGAAAGTGTTTTATGCCGGGGTCCACCAAGTACATCCGTCACGGATATGACGTTGATAAAATGGGACGCCAACAGGTGAGAAAGAAAAAAAACCAAGAAAAAGATACCGCGCTGGGAATCGAACCCACGACGTGGCGGCCGCGACGGCAAGCGCCCGACGTGCTACCGACTAAGCTAACTCGGGAGGTGCTAGACACGGCGCGAAACGCGCCTTATATCTTTCACACATTCTCTTTCGCGACGGGCGGAGCGGGCGGTGCCGCCGTCTGTGAGATGTGAAAAGAAGTAATGCTTCACGATCGACACTTACTAGCGCTTACTCCGAGATTGCACGCGATATCAGAGGTCATGGTTAAAGCGTCTCGATACCAGAGAGGTAGACTGGCCGCGATGGCGTCGCCGAGGCACCCTTGACGCAGTTACGTTCTTTGCCTTTGGCTTCGTGTTAGCGTGCGTCGGCTCATCGGGGTAATGCAGCTTCCACGTGCACCAACGGGATTTCCTCCGCCGCCTACTGCTTCAATTGCGAGAACACCGACTAACAAAACTGCTGCAATACGCGTTGCAGAAAGGACGGGATTTCGACGGGCGAATGTCGTGCCTTGGTGGAGCGAGAGCAGCGCCTGCGAGACAGAAACCAGCGGGACGCACGCGTTTGCGGCTCAGGCTACGAACCTCTACTTTCGTGTTGCTGAAGCGCAGTGTGTGTTAGTGTATGCATGAGCACAGGCGTGGCTACCCATTACTAGAAAGCGCACACCGTCCCGTTTCTCTCCTTAATTGACGACGCTTTGAAGAAGCGCATATACCGGGTACCAGTGTTGATTACGAGCTTGTGATATAATCCTTACGCGGGATTCACGATTCGCTGTGTCTAAATATATGTTCACACCGTCAGCTACCACAACGGTTTAATCATGATCATGGGCGTTAGTCGTCGCGATAGAGACATACTGTCAACATGGGTGCATCCACGGCCAAACAGTGCTAAGCTGCCAAACACGAATAGACATTGTACAAGCTCTCATATATCGCTACACAATGAGCACTACTTCTGTGAAGACAAGTTTCACTTTCGTGTTATACCGATTCCTATGACGGAGGGATCAGCCATGTTTTTCTTTCGACATCCCCGCGAACAATTATCAAATCTTATACGAAGTCCACCCAGCGCATCTCGTTTTTTCTAATGAGCTGCCATTGTTCCAGTGCGCGGCAGGCACTGTACAGCCTGACCAGTGCCGTCCCAGTGCATTGTAAGACACTGGGCCACACTATACAGTATTCCCAGTTTCTTTCAGTGCACCGGGCGGCACTGACCACGCTGTGCAATCTGCCCCAGTGCCTCCCAGCGCGCTGTAGTACACCACGACACACTGTACAGCGTTTCTTGTGCCGCCCAGTGCGCTGAAAGGCACTGGAGGCACTGGAAACGCTTTTTCCTGTTAGGGTGTTTTCTGTTAACGTGCGCTGACATCGCACACTACACGGGCTTCTAGTATTTCGCCTTTCTTTAGATGCGACCGCCGCAGCCAGCATCGAACCCGCAACCTCAGAGGTTGTTTAGGAGCCCCGTCTCGGTGGTCTAGTGGTTATGGCGCTCGACTGCTGGCCCGAAGGTCGCGGAATCGAATCCCGGCCGCTAGCGGCTGCATTTTCGATGTAGGCCAAAATGCTATATATATAGAGGCCCGTGTACATAGATTTTACTATGCACGTTAAAGAACCCCAGGTGGTCGAAGTTTCAGGAGCCCTCCACCACGTGTTAGAAGTATTATAGGTGGACCGACGGCGCATCCGGAAGCGGCGAACTTCTGTCCGCGGTTTGTGGCGTTTTGTGCACAGGGCCCTAGATGGCGCTGCACTACTGGTGGCTCACCATTATATATACGGCTAGCAGTGCGGGCGATATGGGCAACAAGGAGCATTAAGCGGAAGGTCAGAGAGGCGGAGAGGACTTATTGGATGGCAGCGATGGAAAAGAAGCCGGCTCTGAGTAACTACCGAAAGGGAAAAAAAGAAATAAGGAGGGAAAGGTTTTATGATAATTCAAGGGGAAGCGCTTTACTGTTTGAAGCAAGGTCGGGCTGCCTTAGAACGCGTAGTTATAAAGCGAGATTCAGTAACGAAGAAGAACATGTACATGCTGCGGGGGAACTAAGGAAACGATGGAACATATACTGATTGAATGTGGCGATATTCACCCAGGTATACGTGTGGGCACGAGTCTACATGAAGCCTTGGGTTTTAGGACAACAATGTGAAAGCTGAACACGTCCGCGATAGAATAAGTAAGAGACGGTTAGAGTATTGGTGGCAGAAAAGTAGAGATAAAGAACAAAAATAAATAATGGGGGAAAAATAAGGTCATTCTGCCTTAAGAGGCAGAGAGATGGACCGTGAATTTATATTGTTTTGGTATAATAACATAGATTTAATCAATGTAGATAAGGATTAGGCCAACATGAAACAAGGAAGGCTTTTTTTTTTCTTCGAGCCTGGTGGCAGACATGTCACCGCCCGTTTTAAAGGGGACGCCGATAGCATCCATCCATCCATCCTCAAGAGAGGTATCAGGCATGGTCGCTTCGGAGGCGCGAACGCTCCGCGAAATGAATAAAAAACTGTGCGTTCGCGCTATAACGAGCGCAAAAATAAATAAATAAATAAATAAAAGCTGCGAATAAATCGAAATTTTGATGATACAGCCGTTATCTGTTGAATAACGATTGAATTTGACACCTCGAAGGTTCGCAATAGGAGGATGCTTTTCATTCAGACATGTGAAATCGTGCATTTATACATATGACAGTGACGTCACGCTGAAATATGAAATAAAGTAGTTCTATTTATAGAAGTATAGTTTATATAGTTAGAAAAAATTACGTATTAGCCGTAGTATTGCAACAGAAAATGCATACTGTCTTTGTTGTCGCGAACATTCCAAGTAATATGCGGTCGTTGATCGCGGATAAAAAAATGTGTGACGAATACGACTTTTTAGCTGGTGGCGCATAAAATACTGAATTTTAGCGAATGCCAGCAGCTAAGTTGGAGGCACCGAAGAAGGACATGAAAAAGCATCCTGGTTTGGCACTGCGAGAAGGGGAGACCTTAAGTAAGAGTGGTGGATATGTGTTTCCGATTGTTCTCTCTTGCCAACTGAGAGATATTTTTCACTGTTTATGTATCGCGTAGTCACCCGAAGACAGTATCACTACTTCGTCTTTCAAGGAACACGTCGATCGCGGTGTGCGGAGTGTTTACGAGCGTAGCCAGTCAACCGCGGTGGCCACACCGGTTACGGTACTCGGCTGCTGACCGAATTTCCTCTAGTTCGCGAACCCCGCTGCGGCGGTCGCATTTTGATGGAGGCGACATGCTAGAGACCCGTGTACTCCACGATGTCCAGTGCATGTTAAAGACAGCACATTGCCGAAACTTGTGGGCTCTGCTACGGCGTTGCCTCATAATCATAACGTGGTTTCAGCACGTAAAACCCCAGATATTCTCATTGTTAACAAGCGTAGCTTTCGCAACGGAGAGGAAAAAGACTGAACAGCATGTAGGTCTGGTTGAAACAGCGGGCCAACTCACGGCGTCAGTAAAGTTGCTAAAGCGTGGATGAACTCAACACGACACCTTTATTACAGTGATATAAATATACACTCATTCATAAACATATGCTTTATTCAGTGCTTCGCCACCGACAGAATAAGACGGCATTTCAACTCAGAATCAAATCAGCATAGAAAACTGGTGAAAACTAAAACTACGCACTTCGACTTTCAGGCAGCAACTTACTGAACTAGTTTCGAGAGCTTGCGCAAGTTTTGAGATTTGTTGCTTTCATTTTTTTCAGTTGTTTGCAACATTGCCGCATCCGCACTCCTACATTAGTAGTGAAGCACTTGTGCCATCATGTCTACTTTGTGTCTTGACAGGGAAATGAGAGGTTGTAGTTGTCTAACACAAAGTCAATTGTCAAGTCATACGCTTGCTTCTCGCCAGCGTGCTTTTGAAATATTAGTTCAGTCTCTTTCAGAAGATTAAATATGGCAGCATTTGGGTGCATTAGTCCTCCTCTTGATTTCAAAACAACGAGAGCTGATTCAGCGTTGGGCGGATCACCTGTCGCAGTCAATCCTCCCTTGCAAATTGAACAATTCGTATTTTTTTAAGAGTTTCCTGCACAGGCACCCACATACATAGTAAATTATGCAGTCCGTAATGCTGTCTGATGCAGGCACTGACTTAAATACATCTTCACACTCAATCCCATCTTGCACCAATCCGTCCAGCCTACTCCTCAGCTCATCCAGCCGTGATTGGCCGGGAACATCCTCCTTAAAAGCTGATGTCAAATCAGACAAGCTAAGGAGTCGCGGCTCTTCACTAGGCAACAACTGGCAATTACCATACTTGGGTGGCTTTACCAGACTGTAGATCGATAACATGCTGTATAATTGCAAAAATGTCGGCAAGCAGGGATGCATTTTGGCACCCGGCTTGGCGTATGACACCAAAAAACTTTTCCAAAACGTCTTGGTTAAACTTTGCAGTTAACACATATTTGAAGTCACATTCCTTTAACAAGTAGTTTGACAGCTGAATTGTCGACAGAATAGTCACTCGCAAGCCCTCAGCTGTGGTTTGTAACAAAAAGTTTTCAGGGTCAATTCGTCTGCCTTGACTTCTTCCTCCAATCATTAAGCCACTGTAAAGAGGACTCGAGCACTTCAAAATCCTTCCCGCCTAATCTTAGACCTTCCTTAGGGTGTCTGCGATTCATGGCATCAAAAATGTCGTTAATTCGCACCGTGAAGTCGACTGTGCCTTTGACATTTTCAAGGCCTGGAGTACCTTTGTTAAAATAGGACTCTAAACCTTTCGCAACACTTACACTGAACAGTTGTGCTGCAAGTTTCACTGGCATTTTTTCCGTATTTGTTGGGTTAAAAGAAAAGCTTCGGACAAACTCTGAGGCTGCCCTCATTCTTAGTGTCTACCACATAAAGCTTGTCATAATGCGACCAAAACACGCGGGTGCCATTCACAGAAAAAACTTTTTCCTTCAAGAGACGGTTACGCACACACTTGATAAGGTGTGGTGCATCAGAGAAAACAAAAACTCGTCGATCCTCGCATGCAGGACTCGTGAAGCTATTCTGTGTACCATGAAGCGCTCCGGTCACACTAAACTGCTTCCACATTGACCGGTTTGTTGCAGCACCATCACAAACGATTGCATCTACATATGCACCAGCATCCTCAAGCAGAAGAATAGCTTCCACGATGAGCTGAGCCAACACGGTGCCTTTTGTAGGACCATGACTTGCGAAGACCGCAACAGGCTGGGAATAATTTTCTCCAAAGGCGCGAAATGTAAAAACAAGTCCATGATCTGCCACTTGCTGTGACGCTTCCACTTCACTCTCAAAGTCTGAATGGCCTGTGTAAGACATATTTGTCGCATTCACTCTCATCTCCTTGCGGACATGGATCTCGTCGAAGATAAGAATACCATGCTTCTGGAAAGTGTCCTTGGTTGCTAACTTTTTCTTGAAGGTGGCGAAAAACCGGGAGTCGAATCCGCACTTCACACGAACCATCAAGAGATACTTTCTTATGTTGAGACACACGGCAGCGGCAGGATGTTGTTGTTCCTCAAAAAAGAGTATCCGGACGGGCTGCGGATGTGCAGTAGGAGGCAGAGTAGGAGCCATTGCTCAGTATAGCGCCTGTTCCTCTTATCGGTGCACTTAGCAGCTGCTATGCACTCTTAATAGCTGTTGCTTGTGCTTCGGGAATGTCCAACTCACGCAGCTTATCACACAGTGCTTCATCAGATATAACTGATAACTTTTTCCCGTGCAGTTTTCAATTGGGAGCTCAGCGACTGAACTGTTTTCGTCAGACGAACAACTGATCTCTTCAGAGCGTACTGGGCCTTTCTAAAGCAACAACATTGCTCCTTCGAGCAGTCGCCATGCGGAAGTACCGAGGGACCTTTTTCTCTGCGACCTTACGCTGCATGCGTTTTTGAAGCACGCGAAGTGTCGTTGGAAGGCGCTTGCAATAAGCACATGCACTTTCTGCTTCATGAGAATTATTGTGCACTGTTTATGACGCCATCGGCCTGTGACATCAATAAAACCACTTGTTGGCTGCACATTTTGGTATGCGTCTGCACTTGGCCCGCCGACACACAAGCGAATTTCGCTCACTCGCCTGACAAGCACTTCAATACCTTGGCTGCTACTGACATTGCAAGGGAGTTGGACGTATTCGAGGGGTGTACGCTTGCGCAACAGAGCTACAGTTACGTTCAGTTGTTCGTCAAGACTCACAATCTTTTCATGATGACGCGGCTGGGAGCAGCACCATAGTAGCTGTAGTTCGCGCAAGTTGCGGGGCCATCTGGTTGGGTAGCTGCTTCACTAATCATGGAAAACTTCACAAAACGTGATGGTTTCTCAATCGTCAACGTCAACCTTGTGGCAAGCCCACGCCGTCGTCGGGGAGGGTCACACTACGGCAATCTCAAAACTTCCTCGATGAGACTGTGGGTGACACCGTGACTGACGTTGTGTCGAATACTGTGGCATCAGATCCCACGCAGCTTCTTTGATTCAACTCGCTCATCACGTCGCACGCCTGCGAGGCCTCCGTTGGCGGAAGTTCTTCGAAGTCGTTGCATTTTCTAGTCTCACACTGCGCCGTTTGGTGGCGGAGAGAATGCGAACGGTCCGCAGGCGCCTTTTTTTTTCTCTGTCTTTGTCAAGTGAGCAGGGCAGTCGGGAAACTTGGTCGGCACGGCGTCATTAGCCAGAGCTGCCCTTCGTGGTGTGCTCACAAAACGTGCCCTTTGTACATGCTCCCACGTCTTCGTTATGTACCTCGGCTCGAAGTGCTTCTCGCACACGTAATCAGTCGACTGCAGCACGCGGTCCTTGCGCGGAATCGCATGGCGCCAAACCTTCAGGCGTTCCGCATCTCGGGGTGCAGCGAAAATCGACACTTTTTCAGTGCATGTCTTGTATCCAGAGTTGCAACGCGGCACAAAACACTTTTTGCCCATTTCGCGGCTTTCTCACTCGAATAGCATGACCTGCCATCGCATAAAAAGAATTAAACAAGAAAGCAACGTGGCGACCGGTGGCGACAACTGCTTTGTCACCGTGGCGAAAATTGTTTTGTCACCATGGCAAAACTGCTTTTTCACTGTGGCGAAAACTGCTTTGTCACCGTGGCTTTGCCTAAGGCGGCACACAGGCCGGCGCGCGTCGCTGTGAGCCCCGTGACTGCTCCTGCCATCTAGCGGCGTGACGGCGCGGAGGAACCGAAGTTCGACATAGCGAGTGCATGGCGGCGGTGCTGCGTCGTTCCACCTGTACTTCTAACACCGTGCCCTCCACTACGGCGTCTTCCTATAATCATATCGTGGTTTTGGGACGTTAAACCCCAGGTATTATTATATCATTTTAACATTTCCAACCAAGGTTTCGGCGAAATTTACATTGTGGTGAGACCAGTAACGAAACCTTCTGAGCCTTTTCCGCGTCTTGAGCATTAGTGTCGCCATTCGGCAGTCTATGTCGCACTGCCCACGGGACGTTGCGTGCAAGCAGAGCATTAGTCAGTGCGCGGCGAACATACAGCTAAGCCGAGTGTGTCGAAGGTCACGAACACGCGCCGAAAAGCGTGAAGCTCCTTAGCGGAATGACCAACGGTGTAATTTATTCAAGTGACCTTTGACCACTATATGCTAAGAAGGGCTCTCAGAGGCACCTTGAGAGCCCAGTATACTAAATCGGTCGTATATTGCTCGGCTAATGTTGATCGATCAGAAACGTGAAAGGCCAAGGTCTCCAGGATCAGGCCCAACTGCAACGATTGCTGGTGGGATTTCGCGTAATTTTGTTTAATTTTGTTTAAGCAACTAGCAAATAATGTTTCTTATATGCTGCCTAAAAACGTGAAAAATTGGAAGGTGCGCTAATTGACCTTCAACAGTTTCTAGTGTGGAGACTGTAACTGGCACGTTATTACGTTGTGTAGCTCATCAATGTTATTTCAACTGACACAAGTAATCAGCCCTACAACCAAGTTTTTCAATTTTCTCGCATTCTCCCTATCGCTATATTTTATTTGATGTATAAAAGAATACAAAAGAGAAAACGAACAATTCCTTTAGAGAGGCTGCAATTCCTAAGCCTTTTAGATCTCCCTCCCGGAAGACACGCATATTGCGGTCGCTGCGGAGACGACAGCAGATGGAGACGCGATCCACGCGAAGCCGGGATTTGTAGCTGCCGTCTCCCTCCGCCTCGCTTTCGCTTTCTCCGTAGCGTCTTGGAGATATCGGAGAAAGCTGTAGTGAGATTCTTCGTCGCGGCTTCCCCAACCGCCCTTTCCCTTGTATTCCGGTTGCGTGACTAGGCTTCTGAGAACTACCTGACGGAAAAGAAAAGGTTGGTCTCCGTTCTTCGGTAGTAACGCCAGCAACCAGGAAAAGGAGATGCCTTGAGATGTGAAATGCCGCACTTCCTATTTCGTGCAGCCGATACGCCACAAAATAAACGGCAAATAAAAGTGCTAAAATGAAGCCATGAATTTCGACCGTGGCAAACGCGGGGTGTCGTACAGTGGCGTGCTATCAAGCAAGTGAAATGTTGTACGAAATACCGTATCGTTACACGACAACTCTCAACACGACAGTCATAAAGATATAGAAGAAAGAGTGAGCAAGGAAAGGCAAGAAGGTTAAGCAGACCTATTTCTCGTTTGCTACCCTACACTGGGAAAGAGATAAAGAAGTGAAAAGAGATTATATCAAAGGACATGCGTAAAATACCTTGCACCTAAAGATATACCTTCCGATAGCAGCGTCTGTACTTTCCTACATTCAGCAGTAAGTGTAAGACCAGTATTATCTTGACATATAAGTTGCAGCAAATCACATTCCGGAAATAGTAAAGGATCTTTGAGGTTTTGGAATTTATGAGTTTAGAGTTTAGGAAGACAAGCAGTCAAACGACTTTTCCATGGCATTTCTTTATCCGGTTGAATCACAAATGCATATTGAATGCTTTTGCGCCGCTGCCATAGGTCGCTAAGGATCAGGGAGTTTTCGCAATACCTTGAGTACATTGACAGTATATACGCAATGTTTGTGAGAGTACATGCAACTATGAAAGTGCTATCGCTGGCAAAAAAAATTAGCGCAGCTTCCATTGAGTCACGCAAGGCTGGGTCATGGCGTAGGTGGTGGGCCCCTAGCTGGCCCTGGCTTGGCTAGGATTTTACGCTCTTACCTCTCTTTTTCACACACCTAGCTATACTGTCATATACATGGCTACGCTTGCTCTCTTTTATTCTGTCGTTTTTGTGTGTCGATTTCTTTCAATCTCTTTCTCTCTCTATGTATTCCGTTCTCTATCTTTATATCTTTTTCTCTATTTGTTTTCCTGTCTTTCTCTCTATTTTGCTAGCCTGGTGGGTATGTGCCACAGAAATTGGGCAAGCCCCACTACTTACCTCCGGTCCACCCTTTGCTATGCTATACCATACACGCCTATGCTTTCTCTCTGTGCCTATTGACTTCTCAGTATTTCTATCTTTTTCTCTCTTTCTTTCCTTTCCTTCTTTCTATTTTTCTCTTTCTCTTTCTTTCTATGTTTACGTTTCATAATGATGATAATTTTCTGTGTACGGCACACGACCAACCTCAAGCATAACAGCTCTACTGTAACGTACCGACACAGCAACAGATTGTTAGGATTTGGGTCGTTAGGTCTCTACGGAAGTCGTGGAAATCAGAGCAAGAGTCGGGTTAACATTTATGCACGTGAAAAGGTCGTGTCATTCTTAATAACCCCAAATATCAATTCATCCATAACTTTTGCACACATGCAGTTAGAAAATTGGCTATGCAGTCCATGCTCGCGTTTCGCAAGGCATACTCGCCACTGGTACATCCGAGGCCACGTACAAATAATGCTTTTGAACTTATGTGCCACGCTCTTTCAAACACATCGACCAAGTTTCAATTCATATATGAGAATTTAAATTGCTTTTAAACTATGGTATAATCCAAATGATGTGTTCCATGTCGCATAAGTTTTCTTCACTGAGCTTTATTTGTTGTTCCTTTTATGTATTGCACTATCACGTTGTGCATGTTTTGCATGTGCCATGTAAGTAGTGCTGAGCGAATTAAAACTTGTGCTACATGAATATTATTGTATCGTTGGCTTACGCAGTCTTTGTTATATGTGGAGTAGCGGTGCGTGGTAAACTCCATAAGTGCAGCTTTTACCTCATTGTCCTTTGCCACCTATGTAGTATACACGCTGTAAGAAAAACAATAATTTTTCTTATACCATGGTAGTAAACTACGGTTTGTACCAATGTGGTTAAACAGGTACACTATACTCAACTGAACCAAAAAAATTGCGAGTTGCCTCAGACGCCCCTCTCCTTGAAGAACATGTTGAGGATGAAAAATCTCTTTGTCGGCCATTGATGGACGACTCGCGTGTTGGTGTCCTGATGATGCGAAATCGTAAGTATCCGGCTTGTGTAGTTACACCAAGGTCCTCGAGAAAACTTCGTTTTCTTCAACTGCCTAACATTCTAACTGCTCATGTTGTGCTTAAAAACAATCATAGGTGAATTTACATATTCATACATTAAATACAAAAAGCAAGACGAATGAGAGAGAGAAAGCGATGGCAACAAAGTTACTTTTAAAAGGTGTTTGTCGAATAAAAAGGAAGAGCATTCTGGGCAAAATAAACTGCTTTCGCTACATGTTGCGTTCTTGCTGCCCTATCAAATGCGGTAAGGCGCCATATAACGTGAAGTGACAATCGGAAACTCGAGCTGTTTTGAATTTTAAATATCGAGAAGACAGATTCTTCCTTATAGAGTCTTTAAATCAAGCGTATAGCTCGAAGCACAGACTCGCTGCATTTCAACAGCTCTTCCTCTAGGGTTAAGCATCTTCGCTACTCACGCTGTTTCGTTCTTCTGCATTTCGTCTCGCAGCCATGACGCCGCCGTTACTAACAAAGGATTACGACCGTAACTTCTTACTGCAACAGAGCCACCATCGATGCGCTCGAAAGTTGAACAAGCGTATTATCTGAGAAGTCTTTCCAGCCGGCTGTTCGCTTATGTTGCAACACGGAGGTTTTCTGTCGCGATGGGGATTCCGACCTAATTGGATTTCCTTCGCATTAGTGTGCGCCTGGGGTAGTGCCGATGGTCTCAAGTAAACGTTTGCTGTTTTGTTTACCGCTTCGCACGGTCTCCCGGGAGAAGTATGCGTAAATGCGTACGTCGCACTTATTTTGTTGATTCGTTGTTTTGAACATCGCTGCGCCTTCGTGTGAATGGCTTCCTGCACGTGAAAGAGAATGCAAAATGTCTTGATGCCGCTTCAGCAAAAAGACAATGGTAACTAATAAATGTCCCTTCATTGTAACATTTCATAATAATTAATAATAATTGTTAGGGTTTAACGTCAAAAAACCACGATATGATTATGAGACACGCCGCAGTGGAGAGCTCCGGAAATTTTGACCACCCTGGGGTTCTTAAATGTGCACTATATTCATTGTAACTTTTCATTGAACTCATAGACATACGCAATAGCACGTCACTTGGTGAACGCATTCCATATTATTTACAGCATTTTATTCTGAAGAAAATTATTTTATTCTGAAGACAGTAAAACTGAGTAGTTGGAATTAAGCCTGCTATATACTTTCAGCTTCTCGAGTTGTTCCTCCCGTACAATGCTTCCGCTCTCCAATTGTTCGAAAGGTCGGCTTCTTCAACGGGCGTTATTGTCTTACAGGCAAAGCACGCTTTACAGACCCCAAACATGGTAGTCGCAATGGGTCAGTGGTTCGTGGCGGGTAAACACGTCGTGGTAGCTCAGCAGGCTGCAGTGTTGTGCTGCTAAGCCAGGGCTCGCGGATTCGATTTGAGGCCACGGCGACAGAATTTCGATAGAGGCGCAATGTAACAACACCCGTGTGCTTAGATTTAACTCCACGTTAAAGAACTCACAGGAGTAAATATTAATCTGGAGTCCTTCATTACGGCACGTCCCATTAACATATCGTGGTTCTGGCACACAAAACTCTAGAAGTTATTGTTAGTGGCGGGAATCACGGATGGCATGTCGGCTCGCGATCTGAGGGCTCGTGTCCAGTTCCTTATCACCGAACTCGCTGCTCTTGCGTCCAGTTCACCAGCGAGTATGATTCTGCGCGGGCACAAACCTTCCTAAATGGAGGTGCTTGGGCGGACCAACCGCCGGCCTGTCTTGTATGGCTTGATCAGCCTGGAAATATAATATCCTCCCCTCTCATAGGCAGTGATGCCAGTGAAGGCTTGGGGGAGATCTGTAGTTTTTAACTGTAGCGTAGTAATTATGACAAAATGCAAAGGAATTACAGTGGACAGAAAATTACTTGCTCTCGGGAGGGATCAAACTTACAACCTTTGAATAACGCGTCTGATGCTATACCAAGTTAGCTACGACAGCGCTCATTTTCCTGTCCGCTTGATCGGGTACTGCTGTGTGTATAAACCTGGGAACGTTAGACGTTGCCTCTCGTAGCCACGACGGCGAGTGTTAAAGAGACATTTTTGCCAGTTGGTGTCAACCAGCACGCGATCGTTTTTTTTTTTACGATAGTGCTCAAAAAGGATAAAGCTACGCTCAATGGTTATACAAGAGGCATCCTTATTATGAGCTTCCATAATTTTAGGAGTGTACAGTATCCGCATTAACTGTACCTAATCACAATCTCATTGGGATTTATGTTGTCGGGCAACCAGGCGAACATGCCTCGAGCTGTGCATAAACCTTGCTTTGGGCAGTAGCGTAATCATGGTGGACTTTTTACATTATATATTGAGTTAGTTTGCAGCAATCAATTCGGACCTTATAAAAGCGATAATTGGTTTATTCATGGGGGAGGGAGTGGCCAAGCACTACACCAGGGTGGCCAATCCTGCTCTGGAGAGGGAGCGCATTGCTGGCTGTGGTCGCCAGTGAGGCTGTACCCCAGGCCTTTTTACCCGTGTTTACGTGTTTACAGGAGGTTCTCAGGGTCCTAGATTAGGAAAAATTATGGATAAGAGTTAATGGAGAGTATCTCAGTAACCTACGATTCGCTGATGACATTGCATTGATGAGTAATGCGGGAGACGAATTACAGCTCATGATTACTGAACTGGATACGGAAAGTAGAAGAGTAGGTCTGAAAATTAATATGCGTAAAACTAAAGTAATGTGGAACAATCTTGGCAGAGAACAGCGCTTGCGATAGGTGGCGAGACACTGGAAGTTGTAAAGAGTACGTCTACTTAAAACCGGTACTAACCGAGAAGCCGAACCATGAGGTGAAATAACTAGAAGAATAAGGATAGGATGGGGCTCATTTGGCAAGCATTATCAAATCATCAATTGTAGTCTACCACTATCCCTCAAGAGGATGGTATATAACAACTGCATCTTACCGGTACTTACCTACGGAGCAGAAACCTGGAGACTTACAAGGAGGGTTCAACTTAAATTGAGGACGACGCAGCGAGCGATGACAAGGAAATGATAGGTGTAACCTTAGAGACAGGAAGAGAGCAGAGTGGTCAGGGAACAAACGGGGGTTAAGGACATCATAGTTGAAATCAAGAAGAAGAAATGGATATGGGCCGGGCACGTAGCACGTCGGCAGGATAACCGGTGGTCATTAAGGGTAACTGACAGGATTCCAAGAGATGGCAAACGCGTGAGGGGGAGACAGAAAATTATGTGGGTAGATGAGATTAAGAAGTTTGTAGGTATAACGTGGCAGCAGAAGGCACAGGACCGGGTTCATAGGCGGAAGATGGGAGAGGCCTTTGCCCTGCAGTGGGCGTAGACAGGCTGATGATGATGAAAAGCGATATGCGTATAGCTTCCTGATTTGACCCCCTTATTGTTGCTGTTGTCCTTACGTCCGGTCTTTCAGTGAATGCATTAGTCTACAAAGCCAATGTAATATAGAACGTAGACTGCCGTTCTCTTGTGTGTTTAGTATTAAAGGTTGTTGATATTTTCTCCTTCATCTAGGATTCGACTGCCTCCTATTCTAATTATTTAAGCATATTTCTGCTCACACAAGGCTATTCGATTGCTTCTCCGAGTAAACACGCGTCGAAAATTTGCAGCACAAGAAAAATATGAACGAGAGCGGACAGTATAGAGTATAAAGTACAAAAGAAAACAAAGTTCAAAAACATACAACGTGACGACGCTTGACGGAGTTATGTAAGTTTAATTTCACGATAAAGCCGCGATCAATTCCTAACAAGACAAATGAAAAAATATTATGTAAGGTCTTTTTGCCATGTTATATGCTCTTTTTTATCAGCGCCTAGAGAAGGTTTCTGTAACTACGTCAGTACGGCGAACTGCAGAGCGCGCTATTTTCGCTATTGACCTTTAGAAACCCATTTCGCCGAAATTGGAGCGAAGCCTCGCTGCGGAGTTTGAGTTTCTTTTTTATACCAGAATGAATGAGCCCAAAGTTTGCCGTTATTTATGCTTCTTTCTTCTTTTACACCACGAAATCCATCTTCGTGGAGAGGTACATGAAGCCTAGGAAATCATGCTGGCAAAATAAACGGATTTTCGTGGGCCTCGAAGTGACGCTTTTTCGGGACTGAGGTTATTTGGTGACCGCAAGCAGTTTTCTAAATTATAAAAAAAAGATTCTTGAAAGCTGAGGTTATGAAAAAAATGTAATTACCATTTTGTTACTATGGCGTACTTGAAAAGTAATAACCAGGAGAAATCCTCCTTCTGCAATAACAAAGAGCAGAGTGAGAATAATGGTCCCTTACTCGTTTGTTATATGCCGATGTCCACAGTAACAATCTGTGCAGAATGCTGACGCTGTGATCACAACTGTATTGCTTTCAGAGGCAATAGCCGACCGGCTTAAAAAAACATATTGCGGTAGATTTGTGGCTCAACAAACACGTCCGCTCTGTTTCAGTCAAGATTTCAAGTGCCAAAATTCACCAATAGGTGAAGTCCACGCAAGTGGTTCACGCTGCTGACATATACTCCAGACGTCTCTGTGTCAATAATTCGCAGAGGCAGAACAAGTGCTACAAAAAATTCAAGTATTCCTTTTACTCAGGCGTACATTCATGACATATCATGCCCAGCGAAGTTCGCAACTGTCAAATGTGCACAACACGTATTCCCTGTAACCAGAGACATCTCCGGTCATTGTATATGTCATGATTAGAGCTGTTATATATACCCTACGAAAGGGCTATACATTCTGAGGAACTACTTTACCGTGAGCGCACGCACTTTCTCTTCTTGTGCTCCACATTTTAGGTTTTGTGAGAGTGAGCCAAGCGTACACCGGTGAGCAAATATATACGGACCACTGCCGTCCGTACAATTTGCCGTCTCCGCCATCTAGTGGCGGGCCATCTGCTGTCGAGAGCGTTTCCCTAAGAAATTCAGCCAGAGTAATGGTCTCGATAGCTATTCCGTCAAAGCAATACTCTCGACAGCAGACGGCTAGCAACTACACGGCGTAGACAGCGATTTCGACTAGCGCTTCCGTGATCCGTATACTTTTGCTCACTGGTGTATATAAACACGCTGCTAATGAAGGCAGATGCGGTCTTCACTCAGACTTGTCCACTTACAGAAACGCTGGCTCGAGCGGCATTGTTTTTCAACAATATTTCATCACTTCAAGCTTGTACTTTTCCCTGAACGTTTGTCATGTTTATACGAAGTCTGCCATGTTAATTTTTACAACTCTTTTGAACGTGCAGCTCGAACTCAGCGGCGCGCATAACTCTCACTAGCGTTAGGGAAGAGCTGCTGAATGCCCGTAAATGCTTGAAAAGAAAAATCTTATGATTTACCAATTCGCGATAAACCGATATTCGCATATTCCAGTATTCGCATATTCCACTAACAAAGTGTCGCTCTTCTCCATCTAACTTTTTTTTTCTGTAATGCACAAAATCCCGGATTTCTGCAGCCAACCAAAAAAATGTTCAATTTACAAAACACCACGTTTCACAATTTGTACCGTGGATGGGATTTAAGCACACCACCCTTCAAAGTTGTCCTCTGTGCCAAGACGTCACAGAGCTAAGAGACAAGTGGGGGGTGGGGGAGGGGGGAGTGGGGGGCTGCATGTACTCTTTATGTATGTTTGCATGTACTCTTTATGTATAGAAAATTTTAAGTTTTCAGGGGTATTTGAGCATTCCTACCCTTTACCTCCTCGGCTACGTCAGTGTGTAGCCAAGAATCAGATACTTTTATTTGTTATCTGTCTTGTAAATCACAGTTGCATAGAACAGGACCGCAGAGCAACAGAGAGCAATGGCAAAGAGCCCGGGAGCAATCCTTAAGTGCACCCAGGTCTTGCATGATAAGCAGTGCAAGGATATTTTGTGGCCGCGTATTTCTGTAATTAGTACACCGGAATACCAACAAAGCTGACCACGTGATTTCTTAGTAATTTATGTGGTCTCTGACTACAATGAAAGGCATGTAGCTACATACCCGTTGATTAGCCCGTTCTACGCAATTCGTAAATGTTTAATATAATTACATTCAAATCATTGTCGCAGGCAAGAGGTACGTATTTTTGTGCAGTGATAGAAAATTGTTCTTCTGTTCACTGTTAATATAAGGTTACGCTTCTTTAGTGTTGAAGCGTAATCTTTGTAAGGCCTATAAATGACTTAGCAAGTGGAATTAGCGTCTCCAGTCAACTAGCACACAGTAGAATGACTAAATCTTCATTGTAAATGCGCACAAGCTTGACAGTTCCGTTGTATGATAAAAAATCCTGTGAGCATAAAGATAACTTTGTTTTTCCCTTGTACAGTCCCGGAAAAGGTATAAATGTGTGTGCTATTACAGTTGCTAACTATAAATGGGACCTTCGTGTTTATGCAGATAACTTCACGGTACAATAACAACAAGATCGTACTACTGATTTTCGCTTCTAAACGTTCGATGAGCCTCAACAAGGTTTTTGATGTTCTGCTCAAACAAAGGAAAGTTTTCTTTTTGAACAAAATGGGGAACAACGTATCTGCTCATGCAAGTGGAACATATCAGCGAGAATGCTGCTTCAAAAAACGACCTGACAGCAACAATGACAAATTCTATCGAAGTGTGGTCACGTGCTGTCTCGCTCGCAAGAAAGAAGGAAGTACTGATATAAAACAAAAACGACACACGTAATTCAAAACGCGGACCTGTCAGCATGGAGAGTTCAAAACAATCCAAATACATGTCATTCCATCATAAAACGCTATACGATTTAAGAGAGAGAACATACGCCTCACAAACAATATTGAGAGAGGCCGCAAGATTGTGATGCAAGATGTTTCTTTTTTTTCTCTATTGAACAGGGTAGACGTGTACTACGGATAAAATTGCTTTTCCGGTTTCAGCCGAGCGAGTTTATGTTCAAGAGCCTTCTAATGCACAATAGTACCGTGCATCTTGTGGAACCCCACTGCGAATCCTCAAAAACGCTCGTCGCTTGGATTCTTGTTTCATTGACGAGCACATAGATTTATTGAGCGCTTGCTCCTCCCTTTAAAAATTGAAAGCCCGAACCCGAAGGTTGCATGAATGCCGGTTATTATGCCTAATTTTCTGCCGCGGCTGCCGGCGCCGCTATCTTTCTTTTCTTTCTTTGCCGGTTGAGTGAATGCAGGGAGCGTGAAGATCGAGCAAGAGTACATGAATATTGACGTCAAAGGCAAATGCCCATTTCGAAAGAAAAGCTGGAGCATGATGACCGAGGTAATTTTTTACTCTCACTTATTTCAGCATGCGATTATTCTAGTTTTTGCATCGCGGTGGCTATAACTTCGATCCAATCGACTCTTCAGGGCATTGTGTAGGCTACGCGGTTGTGCGATTTAGTGTAAGGTATCGCAGACCAATAGGGTGCTTTTAGCACTGACGGTATTGCCGTAAGGTAAGTACGAAAATAGCGTACCGTAGTGATCAGCACGCAGCTTTTTCTTTTTTTTTTTGACGCCCGAGTTGCTCGCCTCTTACGGTAAATTGACGGGATGATCAAGGTGGCCAATAAATGTCTTGCAGTAAAAAAATTAGCGCAGCTTGCAGTAAGTCGCGCAATGCTGGGTCACCGCAGAGCTGGTGGGCACCTAGCTGGTTCTGGCTTGGCCAGGCTTTTACTCTCTCACCTCTCTCTTTCCCATCCCTGACTATTCCATATTATACATGACTGTGCGTGCCCTCATTTTTTTCTATCTTTTTTGTACCTGTCTCAGTCTCTGTCTCCCTGTATTTCTTTCTCTCTTTCTTTTCTTTCGTTCTTCCCTTTCTTTGTATTTTTTTCTTTCTCTTTCTTTCTATGTCTCTCTCTCTCTCTGTAGTCGTTATATGGCCTACTATCTTTTTCTCTCGTTCTTGTCTCTCTTTCTATCAATTTTAGCTCCCCCTTTCTTCCTTTGCTTTTCAATCTTTTCCTCTCTTTATTGCCTTTCTTTCTCTACATTTTTCTCCTTCTATGGCTTCCTTTCTCCCCTCTCTCTCTCTCTCTCTCTCTACTCGTTCTTCCCTCCTCCTCAACCTCAGATATGTCCTGCTCCTGACCCTCACTTTCCTTTCCCAGCCACTTGCTATGCTGTACTATACAAATCTATAATATGCCCTGCTAGAGTGCCTGGATAGCCGCGTGGTTAAGACGCTCGCCTTCCGATCGTACGTACGCCGGTTCGAATCTCGCCTCGCCAAGAAAACTTCTTCCCCAAAAGTTTCTCTCTTTCTCTATGTATATTTCTCTTTCTTTTTCGCTTTCTTCCTTTTTTTCTCTCTCTCTCAGTAGTTGTTCTCTCGCCCATCAGAGTTGTAGAAATTCCACGCCGGAAAAATTGTCGCACGTGTTCTGGGAGTGAAGTGGAAGATGAAGAATACGATAAATATAAGGAGAGGACGAAGAGAGCCCGTGCTGCTTCATGATGATGATAATTTCTGTTCGCTCTGCCCGGACTAACGGTCGGCCTATAATAGGGTCTTTTTCCTAACCAGTTTAGGCAGTGGCGTCATTCTATGGTAGAATACTTGACTAGCATGCAGAATGCTTGGTTCGATTGCAGCACGAGCCGTGATTTTAACGCAATAGCGTCGAAGAGCTCGCTTGGTAGAAATTCCGGCGTCGGTGTCGTGTCGTTGGTTGTGAGCGAAATCATGTTGTCCGTGACCGAAATTCGAGAAAGATTAAAATAAAACGAATAATAAAAACTTCTGTTCGAGCAATAATTAAACCCAGGCCGTCCTGCGTAGCAAGTAGGTTTTTTACCCCAAAGCCACGCTATTGCTTGAATCTGCTACGGAAAAAAGCACTAAAATGAATGTTATCTAGTGAAAGGAGTCTCCTTAACGCATGTGATATTGCATGAACAGAAAGCGTAGAATCGCGTCAAGCCTCAAAAGATGTGGATTGCGCAACGTGTAGGTGCTTTAAAGGCTCACCCGTTACAGAGCGCTCAGACACATTTAATTATGGTCAGCTGCAAAAGCATCAACAAAGTGAACAGCTGCGTAGCTTCGCATTTGCCTTACGGACGCGTTGTGGGCCCTTCGCTGATTCGCAAAAGGAAGACTTATGGTGTGGTGGGCACCTAACAACACTACTTGCAGTAGGCATTCTAGGGTTCCTTGAAAAGGCCAATGTTACGCGCACAGTCGTTCGTTTCCTTACGGCACGATTGAGGCATGCACCGCGAACCGAAGCAAGGCTACCAATTCAGCAGGCGATTGCGCACTGGACCCGATTACGCTATTGAGGTGAAGCTGAATTGTCCCTCTAGGTTTTATTCTTTGCTTCCATCCTGAATTTTCACCCATGGACAATGTCGCCGACGCCAGCACCGCGTTTTTCGCGACACGGGCTTTTTCGGCCTATCGCGCAAATATTTCCAAAGTCTACGTAGATATGAATTGCGAAACACCTGCTGCGCATGCCGTATGCGGTTATCGGCCGCACGTGACTTGTGGAAAGGACTGCATGGCGTACGCAACAGGGAAGACAGCTTATTCATGTTGAGGCGACCGGAATCACCGCCTTCCGTTGAGCGCGCGCAACTTGCTGGACACTCCATTCACCATCGGCATCCCCGTGAATGGACAAGACCCCTGCTGTTTTTCCTTCTCTCTTCTGCTATCCTCTTTATTTCTCACTTACCCTTTCCCTGACGCTGTGCCGTGCTCCTTATTGGGCTGCAGAATCAAGCGTCATTTCCACAATAAACACTCTTACTACTATGATGTTATGACCTGCGAATCGGTTTCGCCATGCACTCATGACCTCCTATGCCAATTTTAGTATCTATCAAGTAAACTAGAGGACCACGAGAGCGCCCAGATGTAGATAGATAGATAGATAGATAGATAGATAGATAGATAGATAGATAGATAGATAGATAGATAGATAGATAGATAGATAGATAGATAGATAGATAGATAGATAGATAGATAGATAGATAGATAGATAGATAGATAGATAGATAGATAGATAGATAGATAGATAGATAGATAGATAGATAGATAGATAGATAGATAGATAGATAGATAGATAGATAGATAGATAGATAGATAGATAGATAGATAGATAGATAGATAGATAGATAGATAGATAGATAGATAGATAGATAGATAGATAGATAGATAGAAGACGTGCTAAGCTAATATCTCCGCGCTGGACACCAGCGCCGGATGCTTCCTTGACGGCCCATTGAAACTTCAAGATTCGTCAACTCGCCCGATGCAGTGACCGCGCACTGCTGCGCACGCGTTTTGGGCGAAACGCGTACCGCTGGTGATTGCGTTTCCACGGTGTCAAACGTTGCCACGTGATCCTGCAAGCTCGCTACACACCATTATTATGTCGCATAGTACCAGAGGATCCTTGACAACATGATAATAACTGAAATGGGCCTGTGAAACTAAATATTCGAGAAACATTCGCTGACGAAGCGAGTGCCAAGCTGTACGCAGCACCAATCATCTGACAAAAAGCTTCCATTTTTTGGAAATGAAATAACGGCGTTGACAAAATTGACGCACAGATATATGAGGCGATGCAAGAGGCCGCTACATGTAAAGCACCGCTTGTGCTTTTTACGGTATTGTTTAGTGGGAGTAATGCTTCGTACCTGTCAAGTATGATCTCCGATCGCAAGCAGAACTTTCGTGAATCTCCGCTATGCGCAGGAACTGGGATGCATGGACGCATCAGTGAACATTGACGCAAGTGCTGAAGCGAAAGGGAGGCACGCAGTCTTCTACACTTACGACCTTGCCAAATGATCTGTGCCGTTTTGACTCTAGAACCTCTCAGGTCCTCTAAGAGTTTAATGCTGTCTATTATGTTAACTGCCTTTGCTTGCGATTTTCAATAGCTTGTCAAGAAGACAAGCTTCTCTCTTGAAGAAGACAATACCACATGTCGAAACGTTGGCGTCATCGACGCCCCCTCTTCATGGATTTTGAATCACTTCAAGCTTCCGCCTTACATATAGAATGCGTGTTCATCTTAGTTACTTTCACGCAAACGGGAAACTTTGCAATCTCTTTGACATCAAGTAAAGAATATACAAGAACACCTGTAAAATGAGTCGCCGATAAGTTACGCAGGGTGTGCGATAGTTTCTACGCGGTGTATTGCAGCTGACATATGTATATGCAGAGAAGCCGCCATCAAATGTGTAAGTTACTCGACTGAAGCATAGGTAGCGCAGGAGTGATTGCGAGCGTTTCCTTCAAAGTTTGGACTTAATATCACTTGTTTTTTTTTTTTCGGAAAATACTAAAGCAAATGAAGAAGGATAAGCACAGAAATAACTACGAACACTCCTTCCGGGTTAAGTGTTAGGGGCTTGTACGTCTTAAATATATAGAAAAATCCCTAAAAACGTAAGCACTCTTATCGAACTTCGAATACCAGTTTGAGAGGATTGCAGTATACCGTTCACCTTTTTATCCTTTTTTGTATTAATTTTCGCTTTCTGGACACTCGAAAGGAACAAAGCCCATTCCTCGCGCACGCAACGCATGAACGCGTCGTTGCTGCTTCCCGAATTTCCCGTGGGTTCTGCGCAAAACAGCATCGATCAGAGCTACCTGCATTGTACGCATGTACAAGCCCGTCCCCGCGTGTGAGGTTGCTCGGAAGGGACCCACGCGGTGCTGGAGTTGCATACCATTTTGGCGTGACCAAAGTGAAACCGATTTCGGGGTAACCAGAACACGAGCTTGCCATTTCAAATTCGAAACGGAAAATAAAGCCTACTTGTGTATTCCGTCGAACCGCTGCCAGTGCTTTTGTCCTGATGCGAGCGTTTTGTTATTATCGTAGTCACCGTACTCATACCCCATTTTTAGCGGCGGAGCTGTTTAAACTTTTTGTACCGCCGTTTCGCGTGACCACAATACTGAGCTGCGCCTAGCACGTGCAACGAAACAACTCTCCGCTGCGCGCTCTCGTCACACTCTTCTTCCATCTTAGGATTCACTATAAATAAAAACAGTTTGCTCTTGGCAAACTTCGAGGAAGGAGGATACCTATAATACTTTTTTTGTATCGCCTAGTAATTTCGCGGATAATAAGGTCTGTGGCCAGCGCACCCATTGAGGCTGATACGACGGATGTGTAATTCAGCCGTTTCCTCACTACATGTGCCTTCCGAAGAAACTAAAAAAAGCACCGGCTGATAAGCGGAAGACAAAGAAGAGAAAGGAATAGACAGAGAAAGAAAGAAACAGGAATAGATAGAGAGGACATTGCTAATTAATATCATGCCAATTAGAATCATGGTAATTAAAATGTACCAAATAAGTTTGTCGTAATAATTATCATGCTAATTAACACCGCATTGATCAGGACCGTGTTACTTAACACCTTGCTAATAATCTATGTTGGCCACAAGCTACACTGTTAGTCTGGCCTTGCACTAATGTTGAAGCACACTTCCTAACTGAGTGAGTTATGCGGAAAGTCAGGACAGTTGCTCCAAAGAGCGATCCTTGTGTGTGTGTGTGTGTGTGTGTGTGTGTGTGTGTGTGTGTGTGTGTGTGTGTGTGTGTGTGTGTGTGTGTGTGTGTGTGTGTGTGTGTGTGTGTGTGTGTGTGTGTGTGTGTGTGTGTGTGTGTGTGTGTGTGTGTGTGTGTGTGTGTGTGTGTGTGTGCTCCTTTCACAAACATCATGTAGTGGAGGTGTAGCAGCAGCATCTGGCATGTCATGATATAGAGTGTGAACATTAACAGTAGAGACTTCGAGATTGCTTCAAAAATGATTGTAAAGAAAGATGCATGCTTTAATTTTCATTACCCGTGAACTTACGTCTCAAGTGCTAATTGCCGGTTCAAGAAAAAAAAAGATCCCTGTAAACGTTATATTCATTAAAAAATAAGTTTAACGTACTTTGTAATACCTAAGTGTGTGTGTGTGTGTGTGTGTGTTGTGTGTGGTGTGTGTGTGTGTGTGTGTGTGTGTGTGTGTGTGTGTGTGTGTGTGTGTGTGTGTGTGTGTGTGTGTGTGTGTGTGTGTGTGTGTGTGTGTGTGTGTGCTCCTTTCACAAACATCATGTAGTGGAGGTGTAGCAGCAGCATCTGGCATGTCATGATATAGAGTGTGAACATTAACAGTAGAGACTTCGAGATTGCTTCAAAAATGATTGTAAAGAAAGATGCATGCTTTAATTTTCATTACCCGTCAACTTACGTCTCAAGTGCTAATTGCCGGTTCAAGAAAAAAAAAGATCCCTGTAAACGTTATATTCATTAAAAAATAAGTTTAACGTACTTTGTAATACCTAAGTAGACACTAAAACGATGCGTCTGTCAACTATTAGGCGACGATTAGCTTGTTGCTCGCATTATAATTAAGTTAGCATTTCTCGGTTCTTGACGAGAGTCGTATAAAAAGTTCGCGTTTCGAAGACGCATGTCTACTTTTAGATTCCGGAATAATGCCATCAACTTCCCTAATTCGTTACTTTTTCTTCGTCTCCTCATGAATAGTGCTATAGTTATTTTTATCATTGTATTTTTACGTACATTCGCGGTTCTTTTTTTTTCTTGCGTATGACACAGTATTTGTTTCGTTGGACATACAAAAGTTTCTCGGTAACGTTTCCTGTGGCTTCTCCGGCGGCGCCGCATAGCCGTTTGCGGCCTATTTCCGGAAGATAAGGCGAGCGGAGGGATCGACAGTACATGCCGTGCTCTGGAAGCGAGAAAAAAAGAGGCCAACATGCTTTGCCTCCGGTTTCATTTCCTTTTCAACATCGAACGCTAAACAACGCATTGGCCGCAATACTTTTCGCCGATCCTGACGTCAAAAGTCCCATCGCTGATGCTTTCATCTATACTGTGGTAATGACGGAGCGAAACATTTCATTTCGCCTTCATAAGCAAAAAATAATAATCATGTTAACCTTTTCTTCTCTTTTTCTCAAGTCAGAAGCGCAAGGATGTAAACCTGCAATAATTTGCCGGACTAGTTCCAGAGTGCCGACATGTTGCATGTATATGGAAATAAACGTAAATTTTTTTTCTATTCTAATAATAATATCTGGTGTTTTGCGCCCCAAAACCACGATATTGCCACACGCTCCTTTCTTTCTCTGCTTTCTGCTACCGGCCCATTGCAGGTGTAGCTGCTGCCTTGCGCAAAGCGCGCCAGAATGTCTGAGAAGATTCCAGGTTGTAATATATCATTTTGTTAAGATGGCGAACATGACGCGAATAGTCAAAATTGTTCCAGAGCTCGCGCGACCACCAGTGAAAACGCTGGAAAGTTCGATGCAGGATGTATAAAAGACGCCGCATCCCAGTGATGTTCAGTTTGTCGACGGTCGACGCTCTGTTCGCCGCTATCAGTGTAGTTCAGTGTGTATTGCTGTAGTTTGTCTTAACATCGCCCGGCCACAAGTTAGGCCAAATAAAGAGTTCCATCTTGCCCCTGTGATAATATGATTATGAGGGACGCCGTAGTGGAGGGCTCGGGAAATTTCGACCATCTGGTGTATTTTAACGTGCACTGACGTCGCACAGTACAGGGTCTCCACCATTTCACCTCCACCGATATGCGACCGCCGCGGTCGGGATCGAACCCGTGACATTTGGGTCAGCAGCCGAGGACCGTAACCACTGATCCAACGTGACGACTATGTCCTATTCTCCTCTAAGATTTGTGGGCCATGAGAAGTTGACAGGAACTTTGCAAATATTTTTAGCTTTGAGAAGTTCACAGGCCATGAGAAGGCCATGAGAAGTTCACCGGAACTTTGCAAATATCTTTAGCTTTGAGAAGTTCACAGGCCATGAGAAGGCCATGAGAAGTTCACAGGAACTTTGCAAATATCTTTAGCTTTACAAACTTTTTTTTGCTATACCGACAAAAGTTTCACTCATTAACGCAGCTGTCCTGAGCGCTTTGACTGTTTGGAGCAATATACGTTTCTACAGGCGTCGCTACGGAGTAAGTGACGCAAAAGTTGCCTTCTAGGCGGTGACTCGACACTAATATTTGTTATAGAGCGAACACAGAAACTATAAAACGCTGTTTTAAACAATTTGTAGAATGGTCTCTTGTGGCACTTTACGCAAGTCACAACTATTTTTTAGGAATGCTAAAGTGGCAACTATTGCAGTAGTGCTGAGAAAACTTCAGGGAATTACATACAGGCATGATCTTAAGAGCGTAAGAACAAAAGAATGAAAAGGGATTATGGGGACATACCGGGCCAATTCGCGACATAATTACGAAGCACGCCACGTTAGGGAAGTACCTAGCAGTTTTAACGGTTTGCAGTTTCCTTAGAAGGACCAACACATGAGAATACCAGCGCTTTGCATTTCACTCTCACCGAAAAGCGGCTGCCGTTAACGGATCGAACTCGCAAATTCAAATTTGGTAGCTGGACGCAGAATGCCCTATTTCAACAGGTATAGGCGTGTCCAATATATTGTGTTACGTATGACACCGACTAAATGCATGAAGCAGTCATTCGGAGAAAGCATGGGGTAGGATTTTGATTTCGTGTTAGATTGGCTGTACGGCACCACTATATAATAAGATCCAATTGAACGGATCGCAGAGTACAGCTACATGTTTAATTGTTAGGTAATTCGTTTTAATTTTTCATTGTATGCGCTCATTCGCAAAGACCACAGCAGACCCCTCGCGCGCGCTACGCATGGACTCGTTGCTGCCGCTTTTCGAATTTCCCTTGGGTTCTATGCAAAACTTTATTGATCGGAGCTGACGCCTGCTTTGTTCGATTGTGCAAGCCTTTGCCGGTGCATGAGCGTGCTCGCAAATGGACACGTTCTAGAGTTCTGTGTCATTCCAGCGAGGCCAAAGTGAAAGCACTTTCGGGGAAACCCGAACGCGGGCTTGTCATTCGAAATCCAAGCGAGAAATAAAACGTGCTTCTATATTCCATCAGACAGCTGCGAGGGTTTTCCTTTGCTATTATTTTTTCCTGCAGGAGATCGTACATTGTTGTCTTACCGTCATCATTGCTGAGATTTTTTTTTCCTTTCTCGCATAGAATACTAGAGAAGCAGAACCCTTAAAAAATAGGGTTGTTTACGCTATACTTAATGCTCGCTCGTTTGTTTAACGTTTTTTACATTATTAACATAGTGATAACGTTGCAAAGAGCTCGCTCGCCACCGATCAACTAATTCACATTAAGTAAAAAAAAAAGCAACTGGGACCTGCCTCGCTTCCTCAAGCCCTCGCCTTCGTTCATCTATTTCCACATCATGCCTTAGCGTCTGGCAGGCTGTGACGAAGAAAGCGCAACAGTATTCTGGAAAATGCGTTTTGCGACTTGATTAAGGTTAACTGTTCGTTCTGACTGCTATTAACATGTTTGTTAGCAAAGAAGCGTACATGTTCTCTCTGTTTTCGACACGCGTAAATGCTTTTGCTAATGACAGTAAGAAGAACAAATTGAAAACGCATTGGCGGTGTATCTTTGCAGCGCCTTTGACGAACTATAGTAGGCTCATATCTGATTTTAGTAGAACGGCACAACAACATCAGTGTTCGGTCATCTGGATTAATTTCTTCATCATTTGAAGAACGTTCCGATAGTTCATTAGAAGAATGAGTGGTTCTTTACGTTGTAGCGAAGACGAACGCTATTGCGTCATCATCCCCAGCGCTTCGGTATTTCTATCGAACCTTGCTTCTCTGGACGCACCAAACTTTCTCGGTAATAGTCACTGCTGCTTCTCCAGCGTCACGTAAGAAAAGGGGGCGGGGCGGAAGCGGAAGCCTTAGCGAGCTAGCAGAAAGGAAAAAAAACAGTTTGCTCTGTTTATAGCTTCTTTTCCTTGCGAACATTGAAGATCGTATATTGCTTTCGCCTATAATACGTTTTGCTGAGCCTGATCATGAGATTCCCAACGCTGAATCTTTCATGACTGTTTTTGCAGTGGCAAAGCGAAAGATTTCATTGAGCTGTGCGCCTTTTACTGCGTGGGGAAAACATGACCGTGTTAACATTTTTGCTTTTCTCACTGCTGGGGCGAAGAAGCCTAGATACGCTCAATTCGGATCTCTAGGTGTCTCATGCACTGTGGGTATACTTATGGATATCATTCAGTCATTTTTAGGTTTCGTAACTTTTTTGGCGTAAGTTCAGAGTCGTAACATTTGTCTATGTACTGCATGACATTACAGCTATAGAAAGTTCACGAACACTTGGTATACATTTTTATTTCCCAAACTCTCGTGCAACAATGATAAATAGGTAACTCATCAATCATGTTGTAACCGCTTTCATTATTACGAACAATCTACATCCTGTAGGCCTATTTTACATGTATAGATATACAAATTTCACACTTCACCTCTATGTCAGTGATGTTTTAGGTCTCAAAGCGACATTGAAACAGCGTGGTGTTTAAAGTCTATAATAAGAAGCACCCAAGAGTCTTTAACGTTTGCCTAATTACACAGGCAGTGGCAGTTTTTCATTTCACCTTGCTTCATCAAATGAAAACTTTAGCTCTCACAGTTACTACAGCGAGGCTGTATATAGAGAGGCGAAACCAAGTCATCGGTTTATGTACGCGAAAACGCCTAGCGCGTATGTGCCGAAAAAATTGGGCAAGACCTGCTACTCACCGTTGGTCTACTACAATTGAAGGGTACACACCGGCGGCAAACATCAATGAAGATTTCTGAACAGACGTAGCCAGTAATTGAGAAAGCCTTTAAAGAACCATCGGGATTAACCCGGTGATCAACACTTGGGCTACACGTTTTAGCTTTTCTGATTAACATCTTTTGTAAGAAAAGATGAATTTTCGTATTTGATTTACATACGAGTACTCACACTGGCAACCTCGTCAATAATACATCTCAATAATACATCTCAAAAGATTGCTTACAATCAGATCATCTAGTCCAATCAGAGGGAAAAAAATAAAAAAGAAGAAACTCACACCTCTGGTTTTAATAAACTACACCCATATTGAAGGATTTCGGAAAAGAAAGGAAAGGCAAGCAGTATGGCGTCTTCAGCATCGCACACTGTTCTATATTTAAAGCAGCGAACTGCAGAGGATATTGTGACGGTATCCATAACAACGACCCCTTTAACTAGGACTTGAAAAACAAATGACAGATGTGATCCTGGTTAAGAAAGAAAGAAAGAAAAAAAGAAGGAAAGAAAGAAGAAACGACGTGAATTTTCCGCAAGAACGCCGCATAACAGGCGCTGGCGCAAGCACATCACAAGACGCTGTATGCAAGACTCCGCGGAGATAAGACCACTAAATCGAATAAAACCATTCCCAATTTTATTCACTTGACGTCTTGTCTTAAAAGACGAAAGCTCGAAAAAACGGTTGCTATGGGGAACGACGCACTCCGAATAAAGGACTGGCTACGCTCTCAGGCTTTTAGAGTGGACGTCGTGTTGCGGGGAACCGATCGAAAGTTAAGCGAAGGAAGAAAAAAAGAAACACCTGAACCCACTCTAAGAAAATGCCCATGGCGACCGCGAGAGCCAACGTCTGCTCACTTCTAAAACTGGCTTGTCTATTTTCGATCTGCCCTACCGACGACATCAGCTCTTGTAACGCATCGCCCTCTACACTCTTAATCAGGTCCTGGCTAAACGCTGGCTATACCAAGAAAACGAAACGAAAAATCTCCGGTTTCCTGGCTATATCTAGCACTGTAAGCAGGACCTGATTAAGAGGGAACGCTGGTCCCCGGCAAGCAGGAGTTCGCTGTATTTATAGGATGGAGACAAGCAATTGCTGTCTACCGTTTATTTTGTTCGGATTGTCCATGGTTTCTTTGAACTTTCTCGGTATTCTTTTGTTAATTTCCAACTGCAAAAGTGCGGCCACTTATGTTTGTATCTTAAGGTACAGAGCCTTATTTTTCTAGTCCAATAGAACGAGTGAAACGTCTAGCACCGCCAAGATGACGCTTTCATTTATGACGCCAGCATTGACGACTCCGGTCACCATGGGGAAGCGAGCGTAATCAGATGACAGTCCACATGCCTCATCACTCGTCTAAATCATTGCACGGAAGGCATTGCTCAACTCAATTTTTTCGATATTCGCGCTTCTTATTTAGTCATAAACCCGTCCGTGTCATGCGGAGCATGCACACGCTCAAAGATTCAGGAAACGGACCTCCTTCCTTGTAATAAGCGCTACGAGGTGTCGTGATAGGTGTGCATTATGTCCTTCCAATTTTTCGGCATACGTATACATCTATCCACATTCCATATACATCTATACTCGATCCATAACGTAATCTGCCTAATTTTCCTTGTGACACTGCACGCAATTCACCTGCTGGTGTTATCACACCCCGCGCTGGCACTGGTGCATTCGTTTGCCAGTTATGTGCAGAATGTGTATAATATTCCAAGGAATTAACATATCCTGCAGCAACGTGGCATCACGCGGAGCGATGGCACGAAAGATAGCGATGCAGAGGCGGTCAACGACCGACGGCAGCGTGGCCGGAAATAATCAAGCACACAACGCGGGGCGTCGATTCTATCGATTCACCGGGCCACGGCAGACCGACGCTGCTGGGGATTCTTCGATTCGCGAGAGAAAAGAAGGAGGCGGTGGGAAGCATTTGATCCACGCCTGCCGCTCTATTGGCGCCCCTTGTTACGTGGTTGTTCCTTACCCGCAAGTACCTCCTCAGAAGGTCTTGCTTCACTCTTTATGCGATATACTCTAGGCAAGGTCAGACAGTGGATCGCTATTATTCCCAGAGCCACAGCAATTTCCCTTTTGTGGTACTGAGATTTGTCGGCACATGCAGTCATTATACGTTTGCCTGGCAATACTGCACGTCGATCACTCGCTTCTTCAAGAAATAAAGCGTAAGAAGTCCGGCATATCCCACGCATTGTCAGTGTCAATACCATACGACGCAGTCAGCGAGGGCCTGTGCCGAATTTCGTTTGCTTTGGGCCAAGCGGTGCAAGGTGGATCGACGTATTTGTGCGCTTTGAGTAGTTGTGCGCGTGTCGTGGGCTTCCTAGGCACATCGACTACTCTGGCGCCTAAAAGGTGGCTTATTGGCCGACGTTACGTCGCCTGTCATTTCAAAGCAGAAACGTCCGTTTCATCGAAACGAAGTGCACGCTACGGTCGATTCGATGTGCACGTTATGAGAGGCGACTGTCAGTATATTACTCCGGACATGAGCAACCGCTCAGTCATAGGAGTACATATGTAATCTTTGTAGAATTGTCATGAAAGCGGATAGCCAACACTTCTACTACAACTGACGTCGCCCCGATATGACACCTGTACAGGGTATCTTTCCGGTGCAGTTTCAAGCACTGGCCTGGTTCTGTGGTACAATATACTCCATTGAAATGCAGAATGTCCGAATTTGATTCCGGCTCAAACTAATTCTTATTCTTTGTGTCTATCTGATTTTTCACTCACTGACATCGGCACCAGATGTTCTGCGACCAGGGGTCCTTAACTCTATGGCGCTAAGATTTCCGAAGTCTGTTCTCGCCGTTCCTGAGTTGATATAGGCTGTGAATCACTTTGGCGCATACCCGCACCACAATGTCCGCAAAAAGCGGGAATACGCCACACACGAAACAGAGAAAGGGTTTCATGACGTGCATGACAGCCATGTCATGTTATTAAAAGCGAAGCATTTCTTAGCGAACCCAAGGCACTTTGAGCGCTTCTATATCTATCTATCTATCTATCTATCTATCTATCTATCTATCTATCTATCTATCTATCTATCTATCTATCTATCTATCTATCTATCTATCTATCTATCTATCTATCTATCTATCTATCTATCTATCTATCTATCTATCTATCTATCTATCTATCTATCTATCTATCTATCTATCTATCTATCTATCTATCTATCTATCTATCTATCTATCTATCTATCTATCTATCTATCTATCTATCTATTGAAGAATATGACTGCCTGGTTGTGACATGAAGAGGTGAAAATTCCGTCACGCACGTTGTCAAACTCTTTCCTTCAGACACGTGTGGCACATACCCGTTCACCACGGTCCGTGGTGTACAGGTACAAGCCACAGGTGATTGAGAGTTTATATCTACCCAGGAACAGCGAGAACAGACATTGGTAGTTTAAATTATAGAGCGTTAAGAAAACCCGACATCGGCAGCATTGACCCGAAGAATGCAAAGAATGATAATAAGGATCCCAGCAGGAATCGGACCCAAGCATTCTGCGTGTCAGTCAGGTTTTCTACATCATAGCCACGCCAGGTCTAGAAGCTGCGTTGGAAAAACACCTTATGAAGGCGTAATGTCGGTGCTGAGCGTCGATTGTAGTTGTAGCGCTGGCTATCTAATTTTATAACAAAGTAACAGACACTACATACGTACTCCTAAGATAAGGTCGTCATGTCAGGTTAACGTCAATTGTGGTTCCAGTGTTTACTCCGCTTTCATTGCAGTCTAATAAACATTACGTTTGTATTCCTATGATTCAGAACGCTATATTCAAGCGTCGCCGAGGAACACGACCACCGAGGAATACGCTAACGAAAGTTACGTATGATATTCACGTCATCGCACTGTAAAGTGCATTTCGTTTCTATAATACTGACGTATATGCTCTAACGTAAGTGCTGACGTTAAGTCAGACCATAAGTTACCCTTTAAACACCAATGTTGTCGACGTGCCTGGTAAGCCCACCATGCGCACACAGCTACCTACAAAAACACGCCGATGCACCTCGTAAGGCTTGGCTGAAAGTCACAAAAATGCAGCATTGAACTTCTGGCTCACCGCTTCGCATGAAACCGATTCCCACAAGGCGTGAGATGTGCGGAATTTTTCATGTGTGACTTGTTAATGATGTTCTTCATCCACTCATGTCCTATGGAAATGTTGGTATGTGTCAAGTTAAAGGGACACTAAAGAGAAACAACGATTCGGTTTAGATCGATAAATTGTGCTCTGAGAACTTTAATGTCGTTAATTCCGCCATCATAGGTTTATTAATAGAAGTGAAAATCAAGTTCAACGTTTCATTTTTAAATTTAGAGCCAAAGTCTCCCCTGTGATGTCATGGATTTCAAAGTCTATTTATCGTATTTTGGCGCCAATGGCTCAACAAAATTACACCAAACTTGGTATGTTAGGTCTATGACCCCTTCAGAGGACAATGTGCTTCATTTTTACCGATTAGAAACTACGTAGTCCCCAGTAGGCGTCGTCAAAACATGTGACGTCACGGCGAATGGTGCGCAAACTTCAAGGTGGCGTCGCCACCCACAATTTGTTTCTGCGCGTTTTCTCGTCGCTTACTAAGCGTCTTCTCGCAGCAAGCGTGATGTTTTTGGTATCGTGAAACAGTACTTTACTACTATGAGAAAAATAGATAGATAGATAGATAGATAGATAGATAGATAGATAGATAGATAGATAGATAGATAGATAGATAGATAGATAGATAGATAGATAGATAGATAGATAGATAGATAGATAGATAGATAGATAGATAGATAGATAGATAGATAGATAGATAGATAGATAGATAGATAGATAGATAGATAGATAGATAGATAGATAGATAGATAGATAGATAGATAGATAGATAGATAGATAGATAGATAGATAGATAGATAGATAGATAGATAGATAGATAGATACGACCAAAGTGTTTTTGGTTCGAGAAGCAATGATTCACACTAGAAAAAAAAGCGTTCACGTATACGGCGCTCAGCAAATGAAAGACGATATTGAACCGTGTGGTAGTCAAGTGCATTTTATTTTTGCCGTGCGAATGAACGCAAACTGACAGCGTAATGTACAAATGCTGTAACATTGTAGAACAAAGGCTCTCGCGCTAACTGTATAACATTGTGCCAGCACGTTGTGTCCGGAGTTCAGCGCCGGCGCAGAAAAGCCTGGCTTGCTATGCTGGCCGACTATCGCGTTTAAAATATTGAGCTCTGTACACGTGACAGTGCTGAAAATGAAGGTTTCGCCCAGCAGAATCTGAGTAGGGCGCAACATGTAGGTTGAAGCCCTGGTCAGTGTCCTTAGCAAGCGTGCTTCATTGTTTGATCTCACCAGGACGCTACCAATGTTGGTGTTGCAAATGCGCTGGCTGGCCACAGGATCGACACGGGGTCCGCCTAGCGTTACTGTATATGCTACCTTTAGGTAGCAGTGTGGCGCATAGGTTTGGCTAGCAACCACTGCTATGCGGTGAAGTCGGATTCCGTTTTTGCAGGCGACATGCCTACCGTGTCGCCGATTATCATGTCTGGCGTGTCGAAGACCGGCGATAAACATTGACTATCGATGACTACTGTTAATTCAGTTAGCTGCAGTGGCAGCGTCGAAAAGTACAAAAATTGGCCCGAGCCTCAGCTTCCTCGCAATGAATGGTTGCAAGCGGCGTTTCGAAGACAGATGCGCAACTCTGCTACCTAAAGATAACATGTACAGTAAGTCTAGTGCGACCTAGAGTCACTGTATACGCTACCTTTCGGTAGCAGAGTAGCGCATAGGTCCGGCTAGCAACCAAAGCTATGCGGTGAAGTCGCACTTTGTTTTTGCAGGCGACATGCCTACCGTGTCGCCGATTAACCTGTCTGGCGTGTCGAAGACCGGCGATAAACATTGGCTCTCGATGGCTAGTGTTAATTCTGTTCGCTGCAGCGGCGGCGTCGAGAAATAAAAACATTGGCCCAAGCGGCAGCTTCTCCGCAATGCATGGTTGCTAGCGGCGTTGGAAGACAGATGTGCAACTATGCTACCTAAAGGTAGCATATACAGTAACTCTAGTGCGACCCACCTTGTGGCGCCACAGCGGCAATAAGTTCAACTAGGCGGCTCCCGCTGTTTTCTGGGCACGCAACGGGCCACACATTTTTTTCTCTTATTTTTTTATCGAGCGGCCGTGCCATAACAAATCGCAGTCGGTTACAAACTAAGAATCAATAAGAGCTCGAACAAAAGAAACGTGACGCCTCTGTAAAAGAGTCATGCCAGCTGGTATTCGTCCGAAGCGTAAGCAATTTTTTTTGTGATGATTTGCATACTAGGCATAGTAGAAAATGATATTGCGTCGTTTCCCACTTAAGAAACATAACCTTCATCACTTTTAAGAGCGAGACGCGATAGTGTGATCCTACGCTCCACCTCTGTAGCGAAGCACCAGCTAGGTGTCCTTAAGGCAATACGCGCCTATACGTAAGCGTATATGTATGCTGTGGATAAAGAAGATGATAATGAATTATGGCTGAGCCCTTGGTAATATGTAGGCAGCTTTGATCCACGTACTCGTAACGCTACTCCCATGGTGTGACACCTGGTGGTATTCTACGCGTCTGCCTCGCAATATGACATGTGAAGACGTGTCCCGTCAACCGACATGCCGCCGGTATTTCGGAACCTTGATATCTTCTTCGATCTTTCTATGAAGCACTTTGAAGCTCCGGCGAAGCTATGTGGTGGAATGTGGTACTTGGCTGCCACGCAGAACACCCTGACCTTTATTCCCTGCACCCGTCGGGGTTTATCACTCACGGACAACGCCCTCCGATGCAGACACCGCATTTTTAACGCTATCGTGCTGATAAGCATTCCACAGAGGGGAAGCCAGCGTTTACTGAGTAAGCTCCATGAAATATATTACGCAAGAAGTCGTATGGATTTTAGACAGCTTTGAACATACAAAAGCTGGACTCATTTATCGCTGGATACGTGTGGTAATAACCGCGAACTGAAGCATTTTGCGGAGATGTGCGAACAATAACTTAAGAGGAAATACCTATTATGGTCACCTGAACGCTCCAAATATTAAAAATATAGTCGACGGCCAAAATGGTGGCACATCGTTGCAGCAAAATAGCAAACAATCGTCACCTTTGTTAGCGCGAGGAGATGTTGACTACATGATGGAAAGATATTTGTGTGAAATTAGGACGTTACTCTAGCAAGATCCACTAAAATTCCCTGATTCTGTTGTTGGTACCCACGTACTGCTGTTTTCTTGCGTAAGCATGCAGGACCTGATTTTTTTACTTTGTAGTTTTTTTTCTACCCGACATCTGTTACTATACAAGCTGGTGTCGTGTAATTCCCATATGACCTTGCGTCGCGGGGCACTAAGTATTCGCCGAAGAACTGTAACGCTACTTGGTCTGCAGAGTGACATTCTTCTACAGTTTTATCCGAAGAAAAAAAAAAAATCTAAGGCTAATAATAATCACACACTGCTGTCGCGTATCTGTACTCAAGAACCGCGTGCAGAAAAACGCATACGCCGAGCAACTCGCGCATTCCATTAGCACTGAAGCGGAAAATAGCGCAAGGCTCCCTCACTTGAAAAACTAAAATGCATAAATAAAGAAAAGTAAAAAAAATCTTATATACACTTTCGGTTTGTTGCCGCAAACGTTCATTATGGTTACCCCCCCAGGACGGGGGCTCACTTCATTTCATTCGTGATGTACGCGACAGGCGCATCTCTTTTCACAAACTGCCACTAGTGAAGTGGGTGTACTGGTTTTTAAACAACTGTGCTTGGTACGAAAAGGGACCACCAAAGAAGCTCATTTTCGCACAGGACCAGTTCATTTTGCAATTCAGGATAGTATTCTATACTTTAATAGTTTGGAGGATAAGGTAATCTTTCTCGCTAACTCTCTTAGAGTGAACCCAATCCCTCATTCTGCACTCGACGCTATTGTTCAAGTTCTACCAAAATGCGATTTGATGAATTGCATAGACTAACTTTTATCTTTGTGTAGGAATTAAGCTTGTTCGTTAATGATAGGTTTACGCTATTGTAAGCTTGAGGATTCTGTGTACTCCTCTGTCTTTTTTTTCGCTTTCCAAAGATGAATGCAGTATTAGAATACATGGTAGAAAATTAACGCTTTCACGTGGCTCCAAAGCTGGTTAGTTAGTTAAAGTATTGTAAACAAGAACTTCCTGCTATTTCTCGTTATTAATAAAGAAAACGAAGCATTTAGAGCAAATCACTGGGCGGAAATTGCGCCAGTTAAGAGTTGTTTTTGTTTGTTTTGTTTGTTTGTTTGTTTGTTTGTTTGTTGTTTGTTTGTTTGTTTGTTGTTTGTTTGTTTGTTTGTTTGTTTGTTTGTTTGTTTGTTGTTTGTTTGTTGGTTGGTTGGTTGGTTGGTTGGTTGGTTGGTTGGTTGTTGTTGGTTGTTTGTTGTTTGTTGGTTGGTTGGTTGGTTGGTTCGGTCGGTCGGTCGGTCGGTCAAGTTTCTTGTTTCCTGCGAATGTTTCACACACGTGCTTGCGTATAAGACCTCTTCTTTGCAAGTCGTCAAACAATGTAATCTTTCGGGGAGGCAAGGCCTACGCTCCATGGAGGCATATTTAAATTTTCTATTGTTGCCAGGTGAATGGATGAGCTAGTCTACGCCATCCTTTTACCAAATGAGGGGTCCCCTGTATTCATGTGAGCCCGATGAATTATGCAACTCACGCAATGTACACGACGATTCTGAATGTTTGATTCGAACTTTAGTTCTGCATGCTAATGAATCCAGTCGATTCCGTACGGACTTGCACGGGTTCTTTATGCGCCGGAGGAAGCCAAACGCGCATCAATTAGTTGGTTACGGAATTTTCTTCCCTGCGTTCTTTAAATCTTCAATGCGCAAGCTGTTTTGCTGTGCTCGGAGCTATGTTTTTTTTTTTTTTGTAAGGTCCTTTTCTGTAAAAAGCTTAATTCTTCCTTCATCAACGCGACGTAAGGTGCTTTCCCAAAGGAAAACGATGCTGCCACCATCTAGCTGGCGCCTTAAAAAAGAGGAACCATCGGTACCTCAGAGGCTTACGCTTGTATGTCGAGAAGAAAGGTTTTATCCGGAATAAACGAGTGCATTGAGCGCACTCGCAATGAGAGCTTGCAGAGAACGTGTTTTAGCCACAATGCAAAGCGTGAAGACGCATGTTTAATCTTTCGAATGGAGTTGCTGACTCATGTAAATATCAGGACGGCCGAGGAACCACAGTACCTACGATATCACGAAGTAACGTCATGAAACGAGAGACCCTGCAAATTGAGTCTGACAGCGTCGCCAAAAGACATGTATTATGCATGCACCGCGTTGCCTATATTGCGTTTGCTGGTTTATGAGTGGCCTCTTCGCTGACACAGTTTAGGGATAGGTCGAAATAAGAACTCTCGACGGAAGATCACATTCACTCGATAAGGATGGACACGACGACACGTCTTTCGAAACATTGTTGCAACAGGAGAGTACGCCGCACCATTTTTTACTGAATATGTGGCACGTCCCCAATGTATATCGTGGGAAACCGAAAAAAAACAATTCAAGGATACAGTACAGTAGAACACCCTCGGAAACACAGCCGTGATTTATTCGGAGAAGAATTGTCCCCGCGCGAGAACCTCTTGCCTTGTGCAACTTAGTCAAGAAAGCTTTATTATCCTGCATTATACAGGAAGCGGGAGAACATTAGACTACAAGGCAGCGCACCACAGCCCGAGCCGCTGAAAAATTCTCCCTTATGACTTGTATTATAGGCATAAAATAACAGAAGCCCAAGACTGAAGCAACTTTCCGTGGACTGAATAGCGGTTCAGTGTCACAAGAAGAGGTTAAGGCTAACACATGGCACATAAAGAGGTTTAACATATAGTCTTAGATATTTGTAAATGTACTGAGCTGTTGTACGTGTGCAAAAAAGAGAGAGAAGGAAGAAAGAGCAATCTCAACTGGCGCATGAAGCACAGTTCTTATGGGGACCGCACCCAAGTTGGAAGCAATCAAGAAAAGCGCCATTATATTTAAAATCACTCTAGGGTTCATAATTTAGAAGGTATTTCACCCATGACCGCACTTCATGCTGCATGGCAATCCTGTGCGCATCTCCGTTTAAAAAAAAACTCATTAAGTGAACGAGAAACAACGCGAGTGCCATAGAATACGGTACGTGAACATCAGCTAAAACGTATCCTTCCCTCACAGCGGTTAGTCTCAGAGCGTCGTTATAAGGATGCCTTACCCCCTTTCCTGCGGCTTTCTCATATTCCGCGCCGGTCTCCCTGCATCTCTCTGTGATCACGCAGACACGTGACACCTATCTACAGAATGAGAGCCATTTCTTTAGACAGAGGCACTCAGTGTGTGTGATGTCAGCTACAATGAACCACAACTACGGAAATATAAATCTGGATTGTGAGTGAAGAAAGAGGAGTCAAGGAACTTGCATCCATCGTTCGAGTGTGGTGTGTCGTTAAGAAAAGCCTTGCCTTTGCTAGTCTGCGCCACTGCTTACGTGTAGCTTGCAATAAAAAATTCGAAGGATTATTTCTCATTACTAATCGTAAGCATAACACAGGGAGGCAGAAAGCCAGCGTAGTAGTCGTCTATGAAGGCACACACACACCCGCACTGAAGCGGACAGACAAAATAAAGAAAATAATAAGGCACACCAAGAGATGTCACATCAGGTGCACAGTAAGAATATTAGCGGCAGAAATCTTGTTTCAGCTTTTGTTACAAATTATGAAAGACTTTGTGAGCCTGACACATAGCTCCTTAATTGAAGAAAAGGGCCTTATCAAATCAGAAGTGTTTGACAAAAGGGATGACAAGCGCTAAGTTTCTAGAAGTCGAGACTTTCAGCGATGTCTTAGATGTGTGTGTTCAAAAGTGGTGTGTTCCAATATTATTTCGCCGCTAAATCCCGTGGCACAAAGACGTGCACGTAGGACTACTACTCTGCCTACTACTCCTTTTCTTGACATAGTTGGCATTTTCGTGGAACAGAACGAATTTTCGTAGTACGCATGAAAAACACACGAAAACAAAAATAAAAGCCACGCGACGTTTTAGCATGTTGATAGGTTTAAGTTACCATCAATGTCGTCGTCCCTTTATTGCGGTTGTTGTCACCCGTCATGTCAACAACCATCTCCTTTTTTTTGCAGCGCGCCGTACTGCTTTTTATTTTTTTTTATTAAGATGCAGCCCTGTCTTTTGATGGCGCTACACTCTTTTAGTTGCTCAGCGGCAGCGGCAACCGCTTGCTAAGCAACGAGAACGACGGCGTCGTGTTGGGCACTGAGGGTAAATAATGCACAAAGAAAGTTCACTGAACTGAAGCGACGCTAGACAGAGCATTGTCCTGACTCACAGTGACAGAGCAGCTGCTACGATCGTTCCAGAAATCAAAGAAACAAAGTTTTGAAGCTTTTGCTGCTCATTGCTCTTGGTTGCTGAGGAAACACAGAAGGCTTACGAGAAGCTTCGTGGAGTGTTTTCAGTGTTTGCAAGTGACGGCTACAGTGAAATTAAATTAAGCGATCTCGTTGAAAGACTCTGACACTCCTGCGTTCCTCAGTGTCTGTGCGTGTTTGAGTTGTTGCGTTTCTTTATCTTCCTTTGTCTTTACTTCCAAACAGCTTATGCGACCAAGACGCTGCTACCGAGTGCTAGAGAGGCTATGGGCGTTTGTAGTATTGACGGCATAATGTCCTTACTTAAAGTACATGCAATTTAGTATACAGACACATCAGAGTGAGCTAGATAGATAGGCAATAAATGCACTAGTAAAGTATAAACGAGTTATATGAATTAAAAAGCGCGGAAAAATCAAATGCAGTGCTACCATGCACAGCACAGTTTAAATATCTAAGAGCAATAAGGAAAGATGCAATTCTATGAAACAATATATTTACTTTGAATGACATTCCGCTATTATTGGTGAAAGTGAATCTTGAGTTGCTCTTTACTGCGTATACGAGGCTAGTGAGCTAATTTCATTTGAGCAAATGTATTCCTTGAATATAATAGACCGGGAAATATGGTGACTAGTTTTTACTAATTATCGATAACTTTTGGTAGCACTGCATATTTAAAAGCTCATTAGTGTCCTAGAACTTTGTTATATGTTATTACAGCAGCTACTTCGACGTTGATTAACACGTTTATTTGTTCCTGAATGACGAAAATTGTAATATTGTCTACAAGCAGTAATGACTTGGTTATTTATATCCGAGTAATGGTTCACTTGCCACCGCATTACTGCCACTCAAATGTTTGCTAGTGCTATTTAAGCAGCGCATGTAAACCTCTTCAAGAGGATGAGCAGTAAGCAACTTTACATAAAAATACATGTGCTGTTTTTCACGGCATAGGAGGGTTTACGAAGGTTTTCTTAGCAGCGATAACACATAGACGCTAAATTATGTGAATTTTTTTGTCGAAAGCTTAATCGTGCCAGATTAATATTTCACTTCCTATAATTTTGTCGGAACTGTTTCTGTAATGTGTTTCTTAAACTTAGTGTACCCGGGAAAACACAGCATCGTTAGCAGGTCATGTGCAGCAGAAAGAAACGATATACATTTCTGTTATTTATTTCTCTTTTGACTGTCGACCAAGCTTTGCAGCTCTGGGCCTGGTGCCATCTAATCGGAAGGATTTGTGGGAAAATCGCCGTTTATGATATACCCTTCTCACCCACTACGTTTTGGAAAATCTCACATTTTAAGCATATTATAAACAAGTTAATGTATTGCGAAACTTATACGGAGCTGAGGATAGCCCTTTTGTTGCAGAAAAATTGGTAACGATGCATATGCTACTTCCGCGTAAAGGTAAACTTGAGCAAATGGACCTTTACCGATCCCTTTACGATTATTATTCATGCACTCAACTGCTAACAATTGCAACCTCCTTACCCTTCCCTATGCAGAATCGCATCCCAGTCTTCATACGAACGGCGGTAAATATCTCCCCTTCCAGAATAGATCTCTCCTCACTATTTTTCGTAATAAACCAGCTGCCTATCAATCTTTGACTTTCGTAAAACGTAATGTTGACGTAGTCATTAATTACCTAATTATTAATTCAAAGACTCCTGACTTTGTATACGTCCGTGTTATAAGAAGGACTTGTTGGGAGCTGGGTGTCTCTGGGAATGCCGAAAGTTCAAAACATCTTAAGTGAACATGTATTCAGACCACATCGTTATCGTAACCTCCGCAGAATGGCTGTCTGCAATGATATCAGTCATTCGAGAGCTTTTTGGTATGAACCTATGAAGCGATAACTTATAGCTTTGTAGACGCTTGTATGTGAAGAGCAATAAAACGCGCAAGCTTCGATTGAAATGTTATGCACTCAACTGGGGGCTATTCCCACATGCGCTTCCCTTAAACCCTTACAAATAAAACAAAGAGAATAGTGCAGCCAGCTGCCCTAATTCCGGGAGTTCCTAATGACCTTCCGCGGGGAATGGTTCAGCAATTGCGGAGGCACAACAGAAAACCAATCCCGTGCTGTGAGATGCAGTGCAAACTTTCTTTCCGGCGATGGTCCAAGTACAAATGTACAATAGCCTTGCTAACTATGCGCCTCCAGGAAACAAGTGTTTAGCGGATACGTGACGACGGCTGACGTGGCCGTGCCTTCGTTGAGACTTGTTGGGGCGAAATGCCGAAGCGGGGACGCGGTGGCGTCCAGCCTAGCCGACAAAAAGGGCGTTTTAATATTATTAGTAGCAGTAGGCCTTTGAAACCATGGAACCCTACTACCACGCGCTGCATCAACGTGGTACTCCCCCTTTACAGCGAAAGCTGTTATGAGATCATTTCACCGGCCGTTTTTGGCGCCGTAGTTGTCCGCCGCCGCCGCCGCCGCCGCCGCCCCGCTGCCGCCGCCTCCGCCGCCGGTGTCCGAACCAGTATCGCTCGAAATAAGAAAAAAAAACTAAATAAGAAAAAAATTCCAGGATGGAACGAGGTTCGAAGGGGACTCTGCGTGGGAGCCCAGTATTCAACCTCTGAGCCAGGGCCGGTGTTGAAATCTTTGCAAAAAGGTCCATACAGGCTTCATGTCGGGAAGGAACCACATTAGCATATGCAATATAGCGTGGTAGAAGAGAAGATAAGCACCAAGTGTCGTACAATGCGAATTCTGTAAGCAGGCGTCACACAATGCGAATTGCGCAACGAGTAGGTTGTGACTGCTTCCAACCATTACAAAGGACTCTGCCATAATTCTTATCGTCATCAGGCACAGCAGTCAACAAATGCGATAATGACTTACTAGGGTTTAGCCGGGTACCAACGCTTCAGCGTAGAATGACGAAAAATGGCACAGTGCCTGTGCCTACTTCTCAAAAATTACATGATTATAGCGCAGTGGGTTCTCGCAAGTGCACTTGTATTGGTTGCCAAGGAAGCCATAAGCGCATGATCCACTTCTCGGGGTCTCAGTAAAATTACAATGATTTATAGCGGTAGTGGGTTCCTCGCAAGTGACTGTATTGGTTGTCAAGGAAGCCAATAAGCGCGTGATCCATTTCCTGGGGTCTCAGTAAAGTTCTTCGCGCAACCCCCCCCCCCCGTCTCTTTCCCACGTAAACGTGTTACAGCATGACGGGAGAGGGAAATAGCGACCGGGCGTCACTCAATGCAAATTACATAATGGTGGGCCGTTTAAAGATTCCAAACCCATTACAAAGGGTCTGGCCATAATTCTTCATCGTCATCAGTAGTCGCGTCAACAAAGTTCACATAATGCCTTACAGACGTGTAGCTGGTGCCTCGCTTCTCCGCAGAATGACGAATAATGGCATTAGTAGGTGCTTCCCACTTCACAAAAATTGTGATTTATGAGTAGTGGGTACTTTCTAGTGAATTGTTTGTAGCCCAAGAGAGCTTAACGGGCTCTAGAAACGCCGCTCTTCCAGCTTCGCTGTGACTGTGCTGCGGTTTCAGCGCAGGCCTGCGTTTTTTCGTTTGCCGAGGTCGGCGGTACGAAATGTCGCGTTGCCACAGGGAGTTGAAATGCTTTTTTAATGTTTCTTGTTGCCACGAGTTGTTTCGTCTAGAAACGCGTTTTTCTTTTACAAAATTGTTCGTCATCTAAGAAGGTGTAAATCCGAAGCGGTAATATTATTCTGAAACTGCTTAAAATTTCGACAGCATTTATATTAGAATATTACGTAATTATTACGTTAGAGCCGTTTTCCATACGTCAACTTCGCTAACCTTCAGTTTAGCCAAGGCGTCGCTTGTAGTGAAAGAAAGGTAATTAAAGCTCACACACGCCAGCATCTAGAACAATTTATTCGTAGCTTCATGCAGTGCTTCACGTACCGCCTAGCCGGATCACAACAAAACAAATTCTCTATTTGGCTCTTGCTCATATACAAGAAATCTCGCACAAATTGGTGAATCTGTTCGGGACGGCAAATAATTATGACCTTTGTAAGCTGAATGCGAAAGTCCTATATCGGCGGCCTTTATAACGTCCTTATTAACGTTCAATTAAAGACATCGAAATGATTTAATACTTATGGGGCGGAGCTTTGTTTTCTTGAAACACTCATTGCTTTTATGATACACGGGCGGTATGAAAACGGTACCACCATATATTAGATTTAAACGTAATTCTCTCAATTAGGCTAATGATGCGTATGCTGCTCTTGATGCTCAATGGAAGAACGAGATTAAACAGTGCAGACCAGATGTTCCTACCGATCACTCGCCTAATGACTTCGTAGAGAAAGTCTGGGGGTAATTACGAACGAATGGTAGAAACGTAATGCTACCTTGCTAACGTACCCCTTGAATTCTATGTTAAGCGACGGCGCACTGTATGAATGTTTGATAGTGTTGACTCAGTATAGGTCTTTGGATAGGTCTTGAAACACCAAACAAGAAAAAATAGGTTGCCACAATGCTTTTTTGTGCGGAACAACATGCGGATCCTTGTTACTATTCGTATCTTCCATTTGCAACTGAATTATGGAGTGTTCTATCTTGGTTTCGTTTTTTTTAACGCCGACTTACTTTTACGAATGAAGTATGTGTACTTTATTTGTTCATTTAGGCCAAACTCTATCAGTATATAATTAACATGTCTTGACCGTAACATTTAAAAAACGATGCAATGTCCAAGGATATATGTGTGCCATATATAAGACATCTTCAAAGTTCAAAGAAAGTGCCGTTAATTACCACTCGCTGTTGTTTATCTGCATCTGGGCGCGCACTGATGCCGGCAAGGTAATAGCCCAAGTATTACATGTTACATAGTCCATACTACTTCAATGCGCACCCAGGAGGTTCACGCGCAGATAATATTTTGGAAGCCATTATGGGTTATATATAGAACCTGCAGCATATAACCTTTTAATATACTTAGGCCCACAAGTACTCGTATGTCCTGTCAGATAACGTGAGACAGATAACGCATAAGAAAATGTATATGTGACATTAGGACAGAGATTATCCTTCACGCTTAGTACTGCTTGTAAAAATACTCGCGCTTTAAGTTCGAACATACTAATTGTGATCGCCGTGGTGTACGGTTGCTCAATCATCGCTGCGCAATAAATAAACACGGTGGCTTGGAGCGTGCTCGCGCAGGAGCCTGAATGTGCAGTGGGTTGTCTCGTTGGAGCGGCTAAGTGCAGCAGCCACTTTAGGTCGAGATGGCATTGTGGTGCAAAGTAGGGTCGGATGAGCGGCAATACAATCGGTCTCTTCTGTGAGACTTGACCTTCACGACCGGTGTCATTGAGCGGCGAGGATTATTGGCGGAAACTCCGCGGCTGCCTTCAGAGAAAGAAAGTTCGGGAGATAAAAAGAGGGAAAGGAGGGGAGAACAACTGGAATTATAACATCCTGTTTGGTACCCTACTCTAGAAGTATGGGGAAGGGAAATAAAGAGGAACAAATACCCGGGAGAATAGCAGGCGCGCGAAAACAAACAAACAAAAAAACGCCAGGCCTGCGCGGAAAGCGCAGCACAGTCATAGCGAAAGCTGGAAGAGCGGCATATAGAGCCCGTTATAAACTCTCCTGTGGCTACTACAGGTACATTAGCAACGTACCCACTACGCAACAAAGCGTAATTTTTGGGAAGTTGGGAAGCACCCAGCACGACATTATTCGTTGTTCTGCGGAGAAGCGAGGTACCATATGTAAGCGATTATGTGCAGTTTGTTGATGCGGCGGTTGATGACGATGAATAATTATGGTTGCACCCTTTGTAATGGGTTGGAAGCTTTAAACGACCCACTAGTTACGTAATGCATATTGTGTGACGCCCGGTCGTTATTTAACTGTCCCACCATGCTTTATAACATACGTTAACCGGAGAAACGTAGAGCGAGAGAGAGAGATTGAGGAAATGGATCATGGGAGCCTTATCGGCTTCCTTGGCAACCAACAGAAGTGCACTTGCGAGGAACCCACTACGCTATAAATCATTGTAATTTTTGAGAAGTAGGGCAGTAGGCACTGTGCCATTTTTCGTCATTCTACAGACAGCCGTGGTACCTGCTAAACGCATGTAAGGCATTATGCGCACTTTGTTGATGCTGTGCGTGATGACGATGAAGAATTATGGCAGAGCTCTTTGTAATGGGTGGAAGCATTCAACAACCTACTCGTTGCGCAATTCGCATTGTGTGACGCCTGGTTACAGAATCCGCGTTGTGCGACGCTTGGTGCTTATTCTACTCTTTTACCACGCTATATTGCATATGCTAATGTGGTTCCTTCCCGACATGAAGCCTGTATAGGACCTTTTTGCGAAGCAGTTTCAAGCCGGCATGGCTCAGAGGTTGAATACTGGGCTCCCACGCAGAGGGCCCAGGTTCGAACCTCGTTCCATCCTGGAGTTTTTTTTTCTTATTTCGAGCGATACTGGTTACGGACACCGGCGGCGGCGGCGGCGGCGGCGGACAACTACGGCACCAAAAACGGCCGGTGAAATGATCTCATAACAGCTTTCGCTGTAAAAAAGGAAGGTGCGGCGCGGGAGTACTATACCTATCTAACAGGTCACTGGCACCTAAAAAGTTCAAAAAGGCCTAATGGATCTCTGGTGCGACGATAGTTCGGGTCAACATTCTAATATTGTTTGTTATGACAGGCTCCTGTCGTCAAGGCGGGCTGACAAGCCGCGAGCGGCAGTATGCGCGCGCTGTAGCGATGACTGTGACAAATAACGTGTGGTATGGTTTCTTCGCTGCCACCGTGCTTGCAAGCAGCACAGTCTTCCAGCAGATGCGGAAGGCAAATGATTTAGAAGTCTCAACACCGCTTATGGCAAAAGCTTTCATAATAGCAAACCTTAATCCCTCCGAGTTTCATCGTTACCGATCATTATATGCCACAAAGATTTATAGCCTTATAGGCGCGTCTCTACAGATCATAGATATGGACGTTGTTAGGAATTCGTCATTGTTCTTTCAGCACATTTACATTACATTAAGACTGCGGGTAAAAGCAAGAAGACACCCGGAAAAAAAGATCCTCAATGCGTCGTGCCACGCATACCCTGTTGGGTAAGCAGACAGGCTTGCTGTCTCGGGCGAAAGGATGAAGGGACTGTTTGTTTACTCGAGAGTTTCTGCTTATAGCGCGACAGATCTGCAAAGGGCAACACGTTGCCATGGAGACGGCTCGAGTATCCATCGCGATGTGTCTCCGTCAGCAAGCCTTCCTTTGTTTCCTATCGTAATTTTATTTCTAGCACGAAGAAAATCAACATTGTAGCAATTTCGTTGCTATTGTCTCCCAGAAGAACCATCGTCGTGCCAGCTTAATACAGGTTTATTGTTTACCGCGTAAGTTAAACAGCCCCAGGGACCTTTAAGAGCACCGTTTAAAGTACGACAGTGTTCAATGAGACGTAAATCATTACCGATAACTAAAAACAGTCCAAACGGGCGACAGACAATCTTTGTTGATTTTTTTTTACAAAATTACCAGTGCCGGCCACGATATTTTGAGGATATTACAAAGGCTGTAAATCGTCTTACCCGCACAAAGCTTAATTGGTAATCGACATTACAAAACGTGTTATGTATTATTTATTTTCTGGTAGCGCATTCTTTGCGACTTTGCTTATCCGTTTAAGGCACTAATTAGAGTGCTTTTTTGGTGCGTCCGACATATTTTCAGTAAAATTGTGTATTCAGATCCCCTGGGTGCCTTCCCATAACCATACATTTACAGAATACAGACTGGTATTGAATTTCTTAGCTGATGTCGTAGGTTTGGCTACCCCGCTATTCAAATATGTGAATGCGAACGATGTTCTCGCTTAGCAACACGCAAATTTCAGCAACCAAACTCTAGCAGTGCGTGCACCTAATCAATGCATTTCTAAACATAATATACTAGAATCCTCTAAGGTGCTCAGGCGTCAATTCTAAACGCAGACATGTGCGCCTCTTAATATTATAATACAGAATTTTCGAAAACAAAGTTTCTCATGTTTCTCATGCTTGGCCTTTAACATCATTAGGCCATTCTGTATGATACCACTGGTATGTTTCACTGTTTCGAAATGGACATAGCAGCTTGCAATGAACATTTCCGTTGTTCCACAGTACTCAGCGCACGTCTTTTGACAAACATCAAACATAAGTCTTTAACTTCTTGAAACGTCTGCGTCGATGCCAACATTATCGCCAGAGCATGGTGGTGACCATAATGAAGAAAGTTAAGCACATTACTCGCGATACGTCTTGTGGCCGCAATGTTGACATCATGCGGCAAGAAAGTTGCATAACCTCAACGAATTCAAATAAAGAAAACGCTGGTTCGCCGGTTCGTTTCTTGTGCTCGCCGAAAGCTGGTTCGTGCCTCCTTCGCCGCTTGCCTGCCCAACGATAGTTACCAGGCTTCCCATGATCTCGCAGCTGGGGCAGCGAAAGGTGCAACTCTATAACCTGGAAGCTGGTCAGTTGGCTGATGCGTGCTTGGTCTCGATCCACTATAGTAATGGACTATCATAGGGCGGCAGAATACATAGAGAAACGGATAAACTAGACGTTCTGCAAGTAAAAATATTAATGAGATCTAACAGACAATAACGCCAAGGAATGTATAGGGGGTGTTATCTGTAGTATTTAGAATATAAATGTGAAGAAACTAAAGTGGACGAAAAGATGAATTGCCGCCGGCAGGAACCGAACCTGCGACCTTCGAATAACGCGTCCGATGCTCTACCACTGAGCTACGGCGGCGGTCATCCTCCCGTCTACTTTGTGGTGTATATATGTGGATTTAAACCTACGAGTGTTAGTCAGGTTTAATCCACTCCTATGTTTAAATCCACATATATACACCACAAAGTGGACGGGAGGATGACCGCCGCCGTAGCTCAGCTGTAGAGCATCGGACGCGTTATTCAAAGGTCGCAGGTTCGGTCCCTGCCGGCGGCAAGTCATCTTTTCGTCCACTTTACTTTCTTCACATTTATATTCTAAATACTACAGATAACACCCCCTATACATTCCTTGGCGTTATTGTCTGTTAGTTCTCATTATTATTGTGTCTAACAAAGATAAACGAGCCATTAAGAACCATCTCCTTTCCTTCATGCATGTAAAAATAGTAAGATTTGTAATAACCGTATTCCGTTTTGAAGGATCATGTTCATTAGGCTTATGTCGTTGTCACACAGTTGAGTGCGCGATGCTGTCCGATTCTTATGAGATCGGTCCGGATTGAGCGATGCGACGTGGGCACTTTCAATCACAATGTTGCCCGACCAGATCTCAACTATAGCGACCTACGTATCGCGATCGAGCTTCTCGATTGAGATTTGATTGACGTCTACCGCAATGTGCCATAAAAGCCTAGGGACAAAAAGGCAAGCACATGTAGCATGCAGAGGAGGAGTAGGAGGATGAACTTTTTTTAACAAAAGGCTAAAGGATGAAGAATTGCCACTGATAATTTTTGTTTCACGGTTTCTTGAACGTCTGCGACTAATGCCTTGCATCACTGCACCAGAGGTGGCTTCCGTTTATGGAATAGCTCACCGCATACCAGCGCTTGATTTGTAGTAGATTAGGCGCTCTTAGCGCAATCATATTTTCTTGCGTCAGAAGCTGGAAATGCTCAAGTTTATGATCCTCCGGGGAACACGGGACCATTACCTCGCCTGACGTGCGGTCACGCACCCTGCAGCATCCAGATTGGAAAAGATGGCGACCCGGTGTTAACGAGGAAAAAATAAACGAATAAAGAAGGAGGAACGCAGCACTGGCAAAATTATTTTATGTTTATACGTGCGCGCAGTGTGGTAGGTGTTCGTTTTTTTCAAAGACGATAGTCTTTCTTGGGGAACTTAAACGCAGAAATTTTGGTCTGTCTTTCTGTCTGTCTGTCTGTCTGTCTTTCTGTTTGTCGGCACGTCCCTCGATTCAGCCACTCGGCCAAAGTTGAACCACTTGCCCAAGGGCCAGCCGTCTTGAACTGGTACGGCTGTTCATACTTGTGAACGTTGTCGATCAAAAAGTAAATATCATGCATATCTGAGGTGCAACATCACTAGGTAAGTATTAGGTGGCGTGTTCCTTTAATAGAAAATGCATACATACGTAATTTTAAGGACCCTAGTTTCTTAAGCTGTGCTGAAAATGCATAAGAATGGAAGCTTGAGCGAGTTGGTATGCGTTCATCTTTGTTCAAACAGCGCTCACTAGACGACTACAAAGTAAAAGAAGGCACAGGACAGGCGCTGCCTGTCCTGTGCCTTCTTTACTTCGTCGTCGTCTAGTGAGCGCTGTTTCAACAAAGCTGAAAATGCGACTGCGCTGAAATTTGCCTTCCTCCGTGCCCTTCGCACGAGCTCATTGTTGTGTTTCGGTTCTGTATTGCACTGTACGAATGCCATGGGTTGGTGTTGAAAACTTTAGTTTTGAGAAGGCCAAGAAGGTGAAAAAAAATATTTAAAAATGAAAAAGCAGCGTTGTGGGCGGCCTTCAGGCTGCCGGTTGTGGGCGCCGCTCTGGCGTTCCTGTTTTACCCAGGCGACGTGTAAATAAAAGAGTGTGTGGAGAGTACTCGTTGAGTGCGGACGTTTCTCTGCTTCAGCGCTTCGCGCCAAAGCGTTCGTTTTCGGGCTGGCTGGCGTCCCCGCCGGTCGCGTTGGTCACCGCCGGTCTTCGCCTGCTGCTGCGCCGGGACTACCAGCACGCAACACAGCACTCATGTTTCCCGACGTATTGCCAGATGGCGTCCATATCTCACACAGCGCCTCTTCTATCGTCTTTACACGACATTTGCAGCGAAGCACGCAGATACGCGGCCAATTTTTTTCTTTGTTTGCTTTTGTGGTTGTATATTCCTGAGTACCGTATATCCTCGATCAGGAGTCGCACTCATATGAGCTCCAAAATAATGTCATACAGCCCAAAAGTAAACAATGTAAAGCTGAAGAGATCACAACCAACCTGATTCTGAAACACATCTGCTATTATTGGAAAGTGTTTACAACATACAACGTCCTTAAATTATAGTCACGTATGTCGAAAATGCAGAAAGTAACGAACGCGTTACAAGTGCACCTAAAGGGCCTTTCGCGTAGACTTCATGTGCTCGTGCAAGAGTGCGCGAGATTAGCGCTCTGTCCCTTTGTTCTTATTTTTATTTAAAGTCAATCTTAACGCGATGGCATGAAAGAGTTCGTTTCTCATAAAGTACGCCGTCGGCGTCGGCATCGTTGTGCGAAAAATGGAGACAGTTGCAACATAATATTGAAAATGATGGGTGTAGCCTGAATGAACCCAGCTCTTATACGCGGTAAGCAGGGTTAACCACAGGCCAAGCCAGGGATAAAACTGTTTCGGGAATAATGCCGTATACAGACGTGATGCAAAGCGAGTAATCATGTTAACAGACGTACTGTTCCGTGCCAGAAGACTACAATCCCGCCAGGCGTTCCTTTCCTCGGCACGGTTGAGATATTCCCCAGCAGCACAGCTTGGCTGACGAATTAAAAGGCGATGCTGGTGGGGCCGGTCATGCTATCGCAATATTCTTGAAGGGGAAGCTTTTCCTTTCACTGAGAGCACAGTAGAAAACTGGGAGTGGGTCTGCTTAATTTTCATGTATTTTCCTTGCTTTTTTCTCTCTTTCATTAAATATCACGGACATACGGAACACCATGGAAACGGCACAATCGATGACTGCCCTAACCGTGTCTGAAAGATGCCTGGGCTGACAGTAGTGACCTTTCGCCACCGTTCGCCGTTGGTGGCGCCACAGTACAACTGAAAGCAGCAGCGCACGAGGCGGATAGCGACCCCCTTTTTATAACCACAAAGTATCGCGTGACGTGGTTTGACTGCGGTAACGCGCGCGCCATTTGTTGGGCTAACTGTTTTCCTTCTTCATTTTTAGTGGAAACTGCGTGCCTTGAGATTTACCCAATTCATGTGGCACATACGCGTTTATCATGGTGACAGTTTTCTGATAGGGGCATAGATTTTTGTGGCACATACCCGTTTGGTGGACTAACTGTTTCCTTCACTTTTAGTGGACCAGTGGTGAGTAGTGGGGTTTACCCAATGTCTGCGGCGCATACCTGTTTATGATGCCCACAAGCGTTCCACTGATTCCGGACATGAAAGGTTCGACCAAGAACAGCTTCGCCGTTAAAAAAAACAGAGTATGACCTTGAACTCGTCTAGTATATCTTCGTTCCTTTAGGAAGAACGGGGAAGCACTTAGCAGCAGGTGACACAAAACTGCGGTAAATTATAACGGGTATTTTAGATAGGCCTTAGTCAGCGGCACTTGCATAGTCCTCTTCCCCGTAGTCCTTCTCAACACCATGCCTCTTCGGTATACCTGATCGTCAGGGCTGCTTGAAAGTGATTATTAACAGTTCCTCGCAGTTACAATTACCAATCTCTCTAGTTATTTTCTATCCCATTATTTTCAGCAAGAAATGACATGCGCACATTTGGTCAGGTTTACCTCGTGAATCACTCGCCCTGAATGCGGCGGCACGTTCGCTCGCCAGCGCCCACCACCCGTAACATGCGCGCATAAACAGACGGCGTCATCGATTGATGTTTGCTCGGCTTGCAGTGATAACAGCGCTTGACAACGGTCGCTAGGTTTTTAAAAATCGAAAACACAAGGAACTCTTTCGGTGCCACTTCGGCAGGGGTACTCCGTGATAAGATTGATTAGGCGGGAATCGGAAGGTAAAATTTACGGTTTTCATGTCCGCGGTTCAGCTGTGAGATCAGTTTCGCCTGGCACGACGAGACAACGGAAATGATCGAAGAATACCGTGCCAATCATTTTAACCAGCATGACCAAATAATGCACAAAAACTAAGCCAAGGAAGCATAAGGAGACATTATTCTTGTATTTAATTCTAGTGTAGTAGTAATGGTACAACTTAAAAACAATTAAAGTGGAATTAAAGAATTACACTACAGTTAAAAATAAGTATTGTCCCCTATGCTCTCTTGGATTGATTTGGTTGTTTCTAACCATAGAAGAGCTTCTCAAAAATTCCCCTTCTTCGGTCTCAAAAGTATGATTTACGCATTAAAAAAAGGAGCGAATTTAAGACGATTGCTTGGATTTTGCTTTAAGACGGCCCTTCAGGACTCGATGTAACACAGTTCTAATTTAGTCTTTTTACGTGTTTTCTGCGTGATTTGCGGTGCGTCTGCATAAGAATTTCAGAAATTTGTCCAAGTATCAACGTTACCGACATTTGAGGGCCAGGGCTCACGTGCATGCACTTGTTCCTATGAGACAAGGAACAGTGGGCTTTAAAACCAACGACGTTATTCAGCCTAAAGGCATAAAATTTAGTGCATGGTCTGCCGCAGCGGCTTGCATTTCGGTGAAAGCGAAATGCTGCACGTTAAAGAACCCTAAGTTGTTGAAATTTCCGGAGCCCTCCAGTCTGGCATCCCGCGTAATCATATCGTGGTTTGGGGTCGTAAAATTCCTACACTTATTATTACTAAACTGTCATAATGTGCAGCCGCTGCAAATTCTTAGATGCAAAGAACTCGCCGTCTAGCCTTCATTTAGGCTTAATTTAAGAATACCGGCATGTGAGTGCGTTAGTTGGTGGCAAAAAGTAGTTAAGAAATGAATTGATTGAATGACTGAGCTAGCTTCCTTAATACGTTGCGAGGAAACTTGTTGTTGAGCTAGTTGGCACATGCTTACTGAAATGCAAAAAGACGCGTACCATCTAGGAAGAATTTGACACAACTTTATGACGCCCATTTCTGTTCTGTCTTCAATTCTTCCTAGATGGTAAGCGTCTTTTTGTATTTCAGTAAACATTGCGAGGAATAGATGATCACGCGAAATAGACTACTGGATATTAACAGATGGTCCTTTTGTCTTATCGAACTGTTAACCATACATCTGAAGCATTGTTATGACGAAGGCACTCTATAGCCTTGCTGCTTCTAGTCTGTCACGTGCTGTGGAGCGAAAAGGAGGGAAATATACTACGTATTCCGAGGTCACTGATTTTCCTGTTGCGTGGTTTGCACCATACTTGCAGTGTTGTAGCAGTATCCGTAAATTTTTGTTGGTGTGCGTAGCAAAAGCTCAAACCAGAGTACACATTCAGATAGGGAAAAAATGCAATCATACAACGAAACTGAAACGATTTCTTATTTACACTTCGTGATTATCAATGAAATTTCCGTTATCACATGTACACTCACTTAGTGCGTTGATTTCGTATTTTTTATACGAAATAAATAGTTCATTGTGAACGATTGTGAAGCTTTGTGCACTATTTCTATGTCGTTTATTTCTTTATCTTGGCCTTTCGTGGTACACTTGTCAAATTTCTGGAATAGACATTTGCCAGTTCATACAAGTTGTCATTTCGCAATTTTTTTAAAGATCCCCTGGACAACGCGTACCATGCGGTACATTTTTATGTAAAAAAGAGCCGCGGGAACCAATTTTAGTGCTACGATTCACTGATTAATTCACCCATTTAGTGATAAAATAGCGTAACCAATTAGCCATATTTGTTTACGGCGTTTAATCATATTTATTGGCTCTTGGAACAATTTCTGAACGTTGAATGCAGTGTCATGGCGTCAGCATGCTTGAATAAAATCCGTGCAAACACCCATATAGACGAAGCGCAGGTCTGCGCCATCGCTTGGCTGGGCAAATGCGTATGACACAAAATCGGACGCCCATACTGCTACATATTGACCACGTTCTCGTTATAAGCGCCAGGCGGTAAATCTTGAAAGGCGCAATCAAGAAGGGGGCCTCGTGTTCCGGCGGAGGAACAAACTTCCTATTTATCGACCGAGGACATTGAAACCTTCCAGCGAGAGGCCTTGATTTGCGAGCCCTATGAGTGTCGTAGGTCAGGAGACGATGAAGAGCCGGACACTATGTATGCGCTCAAAACAAAGATCCAAGGACTTCCGGGGAAGTGGGGGAGGGGGACGGGAGGGGCAGTCATGGTCAGGACTGGCAGAAAGGGCTGACGGCCGACAGAAGAGCACTGAGGATTGGTACCATCGATCGGTTTTCTTCATGGAAACCTTCCGTCTCTCTCTCTCTCTCTCCCTCCGTTCCTCGCCCTCGCGTTCCATAAGTAGAATTGCTCTCCTGCACGCTGACAGCGCTGAGCCCGCGTTATATCGGTGCACGTTTTTCTTGGGTGGGGGTTTTTTTCGAGTACGAAGGAAGCCAAAAGCATGTGTTACCCTTTTCGGTAACTCCTGACTTGCCACGTATATCCCTTTCCGTCCCGAATTTTTCATAGGGTAGAACAAATTTTTTAAACATTTTTTTTTGCTAAGAGGCTATTGAAAAGCATGGAAAAAATAAAGGAGACTCGATGACTGATGTTTAAAAGACGACGCGTTCCGCCGATGATCAAATTACTCGACGGCTGACGACTGTTCTCGCCGCTATCAGTGCGCAGCGTGTATCGTTTGTATTTTCAGTTTTGATTTTTTGGGCACAAGGTCGCCCAAATAAAGAGCTATGTATTTCCCAGCCTTGCTGTAGCATTCTTCACAGTCACAAACACGTGACAATACTATCGATAGGGTTGTGAATAATTTGGCTGTTGCCGGCCGGCCATATTGTCAAAATATTTTCGATAGCCTACTATCAGCTTCGCTTAATTTATGAACAATTTTTGGCGAGAGAAATAAGGTATTTCCGTATCGAAAATGGCAGAATATTTCCATCAAGAAATTCATACCCAAAAGCTACCAGTTACGCCTTACAATTAACAAAGTTAGTTCTTCATACTTTTTTTATTGAAATCATAAAATGCAATACAAATTTCAAGCCGCGCAGTTCCACCACATGTAACGGCTTCCTTTCTGCTAGAGCTGACGAGTTTGACTTTTGACCATGTGTCAGCAAAGCACTCTGGTGAAGAACACAAGCGACTCTCCGACGACAGTGTAATGATCTCCAAAGAGAGTTCACGTGACTCTTCAAAGGAGTCATATACGTGGCAATTTAGGACTCACAAAACTAAGCACTCTTTAGAATGCGAAGCTCTTTAATCTATCGGTAATTTGCGCTCCGTCGTGCAAAACTCCACAGGTGGGTATGCGCCACAGGATTTGGGAAAGCGCCACAATTGAGTGCAGTAGATGCGAGCGTTAAACAAAACTCTGCTCGGCGAAGTGAAGCACCCGAGATGCGTGAAAGAGAGAAAGGGAAGGAACGTTGGAATATATCAGCCCCTTAAAGAGTCCCTAAATGGCACTTAAGGCTCGGAATTACTTACACAAAGCACTTCTTATTTCGGATTCATCGTGCATCATCGTCAACATGTTCGTGCGGCCACGACGACGAGGATGTGCATCATCTGTTGCTCGATTGTCCCAAGTACGACACGCATAGACAGCGACTCCAACAGGAACTCCACACGCTGGACTCGGAGCGAACGTTTTCGTTCACGAAAATACTAGGCCCATAGCCGCCTAGAATAAACCGCAAAGTATGAAAATCCCAACGTTTTTGAAGACATCAATATTGTTATGAATTGAGCGGACTATATTGAAGCGTGTACCGCGACTGCATGTGTGCTCTGCTTATATAGAGTTTTTTTAACTTACCAAATGTAGGATAGTATATATTTATATATATTACTTTTTGTTCTTATGTTTTCATTATAACAACCAAGTGGAAAAGGGTAGCCGTCACGCAGCAATGGTGACAACTTCTTCATTTGTTTTTATTTCAACAATAATAAAAAAAAGCACGAACCGCTTCTTCCGCACTGCTGACTTTCGACTCCTATTTTTTCTTAAATAGTGTTTTTCTGGTTCAAACGACTGTCCTATTGCGCCCGCGGCTGTGCCTATTGGGCCGCTGCGGAATGTTTCCGCCACCTGACACTCTCGAACGTCCAACGTGAACGCAACCGCCCAAGAGCGACGCCGGCTATTTTTAAATACGGAGTCTTCCTCCTCTGACGCCTCCGCCACAGGCATCGCCAGCTGGGCTATTGATCTCCGTTTATCGCTTGCGGCACGGCACGTTTCACCCCGCAGAGTGGTGGCACAAAATACCGCACTGACGCTGCTGGTGGAAGCCTGTGTTCGCCCCTGGAGCGAGCCTCCGACGAAAGGGGTGCTCCACTAATGGACGTGTTAGACAGCGCCGACCGAGAGAGATTTGTAACGACCGCGATAACGAGCGCTGCGGATACGTTGTTGCAAACGTTTGGGAATTGCTAGCGGATGGTTTCAAAATGCTGCACCTAACAAGACGGTGGGAAAACCACCGGAACCAGGTAAAACGAGGGAATGCGGTGTGGTGCTTTTCCGGCTGGGGGTTTTCTGCAGACACGATAAAACACTGCGTTGCAGGAACAAACTCATAATGCTCTCATCTCACTACGCGTCCACCTTACTCCGTGCTTGCATAACGGTAAAGTTGGTCAAGCTCGTGAATGACCTGGTGTATAGGTACGCACTGCAAACCCAATTACACCCATATCTCTATTTAATGGTCTTATGGCTTACACCCATAGAACAAAAAACGGGTGTAACACTCACAGTTTCACTCTTTCTGGGGAATTTACCGCCAGGTTTGAATACCTTAGTAAGCGGTTCCATTTTCAACGTTGTTGTAGAGTCAATACACTTTCCGACTTTTTTTGTAATTGCAGTAACCTGTTTCAATGACACCGTTGCTAACTAACTAACTAACTAACTAACTAACTAACTACTAACTAACTAACAACTACTAACTAACTAACTAACTAACTAACTAACTAACTAACTAACTAACTAACTAACTAACTAACTGACTGACTGACTGACTGACTGACTGACTGACTGACTGACCAAGTAAATAAATAAATAAATAAATAAATAAATAAATAAATAAATAATTGCCACCTTTACAACTAAAAGATAGGTGTCACCGGTTGTCCGTCCCTAATAGTTCAGGTGCCCGAGGTGATGTATATGCAACGCTCATTGGCGTAAAACATCGCCTCTGGTAATGCGGAACTGTGATGGTGGATAATCGAAGATGCCCACCGATATGGTGCATAAGCATGGCTTATGTTGCCAGAAAACCACTTTATTTACAAACAAACAAAGAAATATTGCCATGAGTGTTTCGTTTCGATGTGTTCGGATTGCGCCCGCAAAGACTGTTAGCAACGCAATGTTTGAGAGGCTTCGAGATTGTTTGAGATCATTCTGTTAAGATTTTGCGCAGGACGCGAATACTATAGTTATTCGAGAGCTTACGCGACCACCAGTGATACCGCTAGAATCTTCGATAGCACATGTGGAAAAGCCGACGCGCTTTACCGCTGGGCGGGCTATCGATGGCCGACGCTCTGTTCACCGCTATCAGTGTACCGCTATCAGTGTGTGTGTGTGTGTGTGGGTGTGTGTATATATATATATATATATATCTATATATATATATATATATATATATATATATAATATATATATATATATATATCCGGACGTTCATAAATACTAATTCTATGCATAGAATTAAATCAGTCTATATTCAACAAATACGCATTTGGTTTTGCGGCGTGTGATGTCGCCATCCATTTCAACAACACTATTTCAGAGCTAGTTCAGGTAGTCAGATGGACAATATGCGATTCTAGCTGTTTGTCCTCCGAGAATGGAACAACTAGACAGTCTTTAATAAATGAATTCATTCAAGATGTTCCACCTGTACCCTTAATACTGAATATACACTAAAAATAGAATCACTGATGTAGAGATTGCGAAAATAGGTCACTCAGATTGACTTCATAGTTTCTTTGCATCTGATGGCATGAAGTGCATCTGAAGCAAAGTTGTGAAATAAGACAGATTACATGTCAACAAGATGATGCCATTGTAACAGAATCCCTCTTCGGAAGACTTAGAACCAGGCACAGCTCTCACTTCTATGCCGCGCTACATACCTTAGAGATCCTGCATGATAGCTCTGCAAAGAATGCGCATATCCCGAAAGAAATCTGTTTATGTAAATGTTTGGTTAAATGCGGCAAATGCAGGTCGGACAGTTTGAAAGATTAGTGGTGAATACAGGGGGCGTTATCAGGAACAATGTTTCTTCTGTTGCACTGGTTTCTGCACATCATGCGACTTGCATGTTTTCCTGTAAGTAAATCCTCAGCTGAAGTGTAGCGCTGCGTCTTGTCTGTTTCTTTTGCCTTGTCTTTTGTCCTTTTCGCTCTAATTAGGTATGCCTCAAGTTATCAAATCGTACAACTAGCCCAACTCTAATCTCTAACATCTCCACGTGTTTCGGGCATCACTCGGAGTTGGGCAATGACAATGCAAGTGTGCGTTTATATGTGTGTGGTTGGATGGGGCTAACAAAAGAAGTACACTGCGCAACGAAAACGTTGTTCCGGATATGTTGTTTCTCTTAAGGAGTCGCGTTTGACTCGCATGCCGCTACGTGCGAACTTGTCGCCCCTATGATGGCTTCTGACGGCTAGAACGCCATTAGAAGCGTACAAGAGCAACAATTATATACTTGCAATTGCCGGGCTCACGCAAAGGCTGTAAAAGGCTGTAGAAGATGGCGCCACCTTCGAATCGTAGCCTCCGCAATTAGCTCGGCGGCACCGTAGCTAACGGCGGAGATCCCGTTCCAATGATTCAAGGGTTGAAACCGCTTCTTATGTCGCCAGTGATTCTTAGCAGACATTGCGAACAACATTGTTTCAAGCACTTCTTGTTCGGAGATGCTTGTTTAAAGGATGTCATTGCAACTTAACGTTTTCATGGATTAGACTTTTATGTTATTGCTGCAAGTAATATTAATTAGAAATGATTCCCTAAATAAACAAATATCTTGATAGAGCTGGAAGGCTTTGCCGGATAAGGTAAGTTATCGGCGCGAAGTGTATATTGGCTCCATAAAGATAAGCGAAAACGTTCTCGAGTCGCTGTACTTGTTTACGCGGCGTCACTACCCGAAAATGGGCAAAGAAAGCCTTCGTAACGCGTTATTGCAAAAGGTGAAGCCGGAGTTTGCCCCTACTTTATCTCTTACTTGTGGGCAAGCGCCCTCTTATAGATCAAATGGTTGCCCCTCTAGTGAAACCGTTACGTTAATTTTGAAACAAGAGCTCGTTGGCCCTGACAAAAGTGTCATATTGAAATAAGTGTTGGTGATGTGATCACCAGTGAAATTTGTCATAATTGAAAACTCTTATTGTAACTAATAACACAAAAACACACGTTGAGCAGTGTCTGCCCGGAAAAATTTCTCAGATTGATTCTTAGTGAGTGTGAGGAATAAATTAAGGAGCCCTTCCTTCATCGGGGATATCGTGGCACGCGAAGCTTGACGTGGCCGTGCCTTCCTTACCGCTTTTCTTTCTTTCTTTCTTTCTTTTTCTTTCTTCTTTCTTTCTTTCTTTCGCATTGCGCAATGCTCCCTTCTAACGTAAGCGTCTAGTTTAATTATAGATAGCTGTTTTCCGCCGAACGCTGTTTTCGGGCTGAACCGGCACGACGTCTTTCATGTTCTTACCAGCGTTCGCAGCTTCTAGAAGGGCCCAACGAAAGGACCATCACGAGATAATGAAAACGCGGGCTCTGAATTCGATTTTCTCGAAGTCGGAATTTTCCTGAATTGTGCAATTCCTGATATCGACCTTACGCCTTGTCCCGCAGATGGCTTCGAGTCCGCCAGTTCGCAATATTGCACTGAAGCGCCCGCAGCAACTGTACTGCTTCCAAATTGCTTTTTATTGCGATAGACAATAATGTTGCGATAATCGATAGCAATTGCCGATAGGCGATAAGCGATGACATTATTCGATAGCAGTTATTGCGGTAGCGACGCTGACGCTGTCGCCGTCAGTGTTTCGTGTAAAGTCCACAATGATAACATCGCCTGCGATAACCTGATATTTATTTCTCCAACCAAAGTTACGAAAACACGTAAAAACCCGACGTTTCGAACCGCTCGGTTCCTTCCTCAGGGGGGACTGCGGCGGCTTGGCAGCGGCCTCTTTAAGGCACTCTCGCGGCGGTTAACGACCCCACGCATTACCGAGGAGCGTAGCCCATGCGCATACACCGGGGGGAGAGTTCCGAGTGAACGGTTGATATTTTGAGTGGTCCTCTGTATATGCCCGACTCCAGTAGTAACCTCCTCCTCCACTTGGTTTCACTTTCGAGGATGGCGTTCCGTTGAAGTCTATTCTGTTGGTCAAACGTCTCTGCGTGCTCGCGGACGGGCGCTGCGTTCTTTGTTGAGTTTACGGACGTGTTGCCTCAACACGTCAACGACGTCCGTCATATCAGAATAAATATCAGAATAAATATCAGAATAAATATCAGAATAATATCATTATCTCAGTTTACTTACCCAACCAGACAGACTTCTGTCTAATGTTTCCTTCAATAACATCGCCTGCGAATCGTATGTTCTACCCCGAGTAAAGGCGCGAGCACTGGCGACTACCTCAGCTGAAGCATACACAAAAGGAGCCAGCCATCTCCGTCGTCGCACGGAGGGCACATGCGATTACATCAGCCCGCGTGCGAGACCTGCCGTCGATTGCTGCTCAAGTGGAGACCAAACGCTCCGCCCGTCTTTTGTACGGAGCATGGACGCACGCCAGTGGAAGGGGGAGTGGGGGGCTGTGTCTCGATATGTACTCCGAACTTTTGTCATAAGGGCGCGGTCTCCAGTGCAGGAAGGCGCGCTATCTCGGCAGACATGAGCACAATGGCTCGTACAGCCTTCTACGTGCTGTGCTATCACCGCTTCACGCTGACGACAGACCGCGCGAGAACCGCGTCTCTCCATGGCAATAGACAGATTTAGTTGGGCGTCCAGCAACGTACGGACGCAGCCTGCAGCCATTTCCTATGGCTGGCTGCGTCCGTACGTTGTTGCGGACGCTCAACTAAATCTGTCCAATATTTCAGGGAGTTTCTTTAGCCTTCTTTTCTAAAATACCAGCTTAAGGAATACGGAGGATTCCCGTTGCTAGCTTTTCTTATCAAGATACTTGAAATACAAGAGTGTAACTTAAACAGGAACTTAGGAAGACAATTACAAGCGCTTATCCTTGTCTCCCTAGGTCCTCGTTTAAGTTGCGCGCTTGTATTTCATGTATCATGGATCACCAACTCGCCCAATCAGCCATTGTGACAACTACATATCAATTTGATTTTTTTCTTCATAGCGCATACTAGATTCGTGCATTAAATCTACAGACTAACTATATAAGACCGGCACGCTTGTCATGGTTGCATTTGTAATGGCGCTTTCACAGATCCGGTCCATGGCGATGGATGGACGCTGAATGAGATGGTGCCATTTTCTTGCGTACAGCTCACCCATAGCAGGTGCGAATTATAAAAAAAATCACAGCGTATCCACGGAGTGAATGATGATGAGTGGGCGAAGCTGCGGAAGTTCATCGGTAAACCGTGAATCTTCCGTGAATTCTGCCCAGTACATCATCACCGACGTGAGATCGGGCGCGTTTATACTAAAGGTTCTATGATTTATGACGACTTGCAGCTCACTTTAATTTTACATGTACGCTGTGAATTTTCATTGTTTAGAAAACCATTGCTTTAGAAAACATCTGGCGTCTTTCGTTAAGCAGCTGGCGTCTTTTCGTTTTGCTTTAGAAACATCTGGCGTTCTTTCGTTTTGCTTTTAGAAAACATCTGGCGTCTTTCGTTGGTTTATTTCATCAATCAACGGCGCTTTGAACAAAATTTTTTTGTTTAATCACGCACAGGAGAAATCTCACCAGGCACTACCTTGGAGGTAAACAATGGCTGCTAATGGAATGAGAGACAGAAGAAGTCGGCTTTTAGCTAACACTTACACTTCTACTTCTACTAACGTTTCCTACTGGAACATGCCAATGGCTGCTAATGGGGAATGAGAGACAGAAGAATTCGGCTTTTAGTTAATGCGCACGCTGCGAATTTTTTATTGTTCAACAACGCACAGGAAAAATCTCCCACCGGCACCACCTTGGAGGTCAAGATCTGGTACTAGCGTTACGACTGGTTACGCACTACGACTACGACAACTACAAGGGACGAACGGGTGCCGCTTTAAGGAGCTTCGCCCCTAATAGAGAAACGCACTTGCCTAAGGAGAGGCCACACGAGCCGTTTTGCGGGCAAGCAAGTAAGGTCTGACCACCCAAGCTAAGTAGACTAGCGATGTGGGCTTCCACTTCACTTCAAATATAGGCAGCTTATCATGCATCCACAGGTTGGCGTCGACATGGCGTCTTTCATATTTCTTCCAGTGTTCGTCAGCGTCTAGGGCAACTGCCTTGAAAGGAACATTACGCGACAACGCAAACGCGAGTTAGACTAAAGCCCAGCGGGTATATGCCACCGAAATTCGGCAAGCCTCAGCACTCAACTGCGCAACACTAAAAATGAAAATGCTGGCAGTGAAAGTACTCTTGTGTTTTTTGAGAACGACGGACTTGTGCGAACGCCTCTGGCTTGTGGTGCAATCCCGCACGCTTCAGCGAATGCACTGCATCTCTTCTCTCTCTTCCCTCCTCTCTATTTCTCGTCTTTGTATTCCCCTTCCCCGACCACCCAGTGTAGGGTAGCCAACCGGAAGCGTCTCTGGTTAACCTTCCCGCCTTCTCTTTTTTCTGTTGCCTTCCTTCCTTCCTTCCTTCGTGTAACTAGCCTGAACGTCCACCGGATCGCGTACTATGCTATAAGAGCGAAATCGACATTCATTTGCCGACAGGAGGCAAACGTATCTGATCCAGAAGTCCGGTGGTCTTTCTAGAATATTCGGCGATGGCTAAAGTCATGGGCTCGCCGGAAGAAGCTGTCCGTCGAGTTGATGTGCTTTGCAGAAACGGTCCAAAAACGTTGTAAGTCTCGAAAAATAAACTGCTCAACCACTTAAGCTTGTATTTTAAAGCGGTTTCTTAAAAAAACGAAGGTAATGCATAATTTATCATCGCGGCACCATTTTAATAGAGAAAGTTCATCATCATGAGCAAAATGTGGGTGATATTACTCCTACTGCTTTAGCGAATAATGATTTATAACATTCTGTGTACGGCACTGGCACATAGTTCTATTTATAATGGTTCTTTATGGCTTACTGGTGCCGATAAAGCGCGTTTCTTGAACTACCACTCTTTTAACGGTGGAGGAAACTTGACTTATTTCGAAATCTCCGGAGCCCTCCACTACGGCGTCTCTGATAATCATATCCTGTTTTTGGGACGTTAAACCCCAGCAATTATTATTATTGACTTGTATTTCAGAAATAAAGCAAAGAGAATGAGATACTTAAACACGACGCACGTCAGTTTTGTTTCCGTGCTCAGTTCGTGGAATGGATAAAGGAGGAAAGTGATAACAAAACATTCTGGATTTGTACAATAGTGTAACACTCCAATGAAAACAAACTAGTTATTTTTGAGAATCAATGGACTTTAGAAAACAGGGCCCGTGCTCTTGCCAATCAACTGTCTTTGCTTCGGTAATGTTTTCCCAGAGAGGAAGTTGAAATGTGATACGGTTAATTTATTCCCTTTTTCAAATGATACAACAGCGACACGATGTGAACTGGGAACATAAAAAGAAAAATTATTCCTGGAACGAAATTCAAAGAAATGGCAGTGTTGATTAACACCTTCGCCACAATTTAGCTCGTCCACGTGGCAATCGACATAACATATTTTCTTATTTGAGAAAACCGGAATATATCCGCTTATCAAGTGATGTTTTGCCGACTATGCTTTTCAACCGCCTCATTGCGGGAAGATGTTTTCGTAATGGTGCTGAATGTAGAGGTACCCGAAAGCCTGAACACATAGTTCAAGGTTAGAAAATAGATTGTTGGACGAGTTGGTACGCCATAATGAAAAAAGCGCAAAAAAAAAACGAGGACACAGAGGTTTTTGTTAGTGAGATCTCACGTTGTCGCCTTCCTCTCTACCTTCTTTTTTGCGCTCTTTTTCATTTTGTTCGATGGTAGCGAAGCAGTGTTTCACGGGCATCATAGTGATCTCACTGTTGTCACATCAGTAACGGCTCGTGTACAATACGTTTGTGCTGTTCGACATTAAAGAGCGGCTTAGTACGATCAACTCGCTAAATGACTAGTCAACGTTAGTGGCCGTAAAATAGTGGCGGTAAAGAACAGTGACTGGTCTTTTTTAATTATTGATACGCTTAGGAAATGTTGGTGCCTTCACTAGACCAAATACTGTTTTTACTATGATATACTTAACAAGAAGCACCAAAACTTGAAGGACGCTTGAGCTTCGCCTTCAAGCGTAGAACGCGATAGCGTAATCAGGCCCTGTGCGCATCGCCTTCTCAACTGCTAGCCTGGATTCCATTCTCGGTACATGCCTCAACCATGCCGTAAGGAAAAGAACAACTGTGCGCGTAACATTGGCCATTTCAAACTATCCTAGAATGCCTACTGCAATTACAGTTTTAAGTGGGCACTACGGCATAAGTCTTCCTTATGCGAATCTGAAGGGCCCACTACGCGTCCGTACGGCAACACGCAAACCTACGCAGCTGCTCACTTTGTGGATGCTTTTGCAGCTGTATGATTAAATATGTCGGAGCGCTTTGTAATGGGTAGGCCTTTAAAACACCCCTGATTGCGTAATCCACATGCTTTGACGCCTGGCGCGATTCTACGCTTCTGTCATCCAATATTACATGCGTTAAAGAGACTCCTCCCACTGCATGACATTCATATACTGTTTTTTTTCCAAAGCACTACAGTATATGGCGCTCACGAATGGCTGTGTTTTACTGTGACCCGGATAGAAGACCGAGAGAGAGTATTTTAGAGAAAGTATGGCCCGTTTATCGAGGTAACACCACGGAGCGCTTGTGTCGTGTTGTTCTGTCTTTGTCTACGTCGTCAGTGCGCGCTCTCCGGTAACGATGAATACATAACAAATCGCCTAATTTTCTGCTTTGTCATGACCAAAAAAAATGCGTTGCTTCATGGTTGGCTAGGGTAGAACCCCTGCTTACTATGAAGGAAGTTTAAATCGCAATGTTGTTCATGCAGTGGTTGACGGAAGATGTGCGCTTACATGTTGGTTGTGCCTTGTAAAATAATTCTGTTGTCCCCGTTTGTGTGACGTACAATCGGAAACAAAAAGAGAAAACAGCGTGGCTCTGTGGTAGCATACCTGCTTGCCACGCAGACAGCCAGGGTTCGATTCTCACTTGAACTGAAGATTTCCATTATTTTTTTTTTCCACATTTCTCGACTTTTTGGTCACATACGAGATGACGATATTTCGCTCACACCGACTACGCCGAGACTTGAATTTCTGCGAAACGAGCTCTTGAACGCTGTCGCGTTAAAGAAGACTTAGCGATAGAACAATAAAAGAGACGGTGTAAAGCATTTTCAAAGTTCCACAGAGGTGTAAATAAATCACCGAAGGGACTCGTAAGTTCCGTGAACAAGATGAATTACACAAAATAGTCTCCAAACTCGAATGCATGCGCTGTATATCCCTGCGGGACAAAACGCAACGAAACACATGAGCATATAAAAGAAAATCTGTCGATTTATAAGCTAAATACATGAAGTTAGTCACAGGAATTTTAGTATGTAATTCATATTGTGTGTTGAAGAAGAACTTTAAATGCAGTAATTCTTGTTGTTAAGTTGCGTTGTTGGCCATAGTCTTAATGTCTTCCTCAGAATGAGTGGTCGACAGTCGAACAGCATTAAATTAGATTTCAGTTGTCCCTATCCTGTTTCCTCTGGCATTTAAGAAGCATGACTGAAACAACAAGCACATCGCGGAATAGCGAGAAATTGATCTTTACGTCAATATGGCGCGTGTATGCTGTGTCAAGTCATAGACGGTACAACAATGTGACATTTTCTGTTTTCGCTTAATTTTTTGCGGAATGGGCAGTTTCAGGTTAAGACTTATAAAATACATTTCTGAGCACTGTTTCCTGATCAACTGGCCGTCTTCCATGTTGGCGAAAGAATTTACGGCAAAAAAAGCATGCAGTAAATGTTCGCACGTCACCTCTGACAAAATATTTGTAACACATGCGACTTTTGATAGAGTCGCTTTTACATGTAGTCACAAAATGTACCGCTCACATATCAGCGCCCCAAGGGCTCCTTCGCGTGCAGCCAATTTTCATTTGTTGATAAGAAAAACGATTAGTGATAGACATAAGGCTTTCGTTCAGGTTAAGTTGCGTCCCTACCATTTGCAGATAAGTCATAGCATGCCACTGCATCGAAACCACAAAGGAGTGCTTTCGCAAATAAAAAAAAAGGAAACGAAACTTCAGTGAAACTTTCACGAATTCATTCCATCGATAGCAAGAACAGGCCAGACGTCCAAGAGGTATCGATATGGCGTATTTTCCTATTCCGCTTGTGTTGTTTCAGTTGCGAAACCTGCACCGTTATTGACAGTGGGCTCCGTTTCTTTCAGGAAAAAAAAGCTTAGGGATTCTGCGTCGTTAAAATTGCGGAGCTGGGATAGAAACGTCTCTGAATCTTCCACCGATGTGACACACAATATCGCGAAGTTGTTGTCAAATAAACAGATATGTCATCTTTTCTTCGAGGAAAACCGTTCAAGACAGTTCCGTTAGCACTCCCGTGGGTGTTTGCGCCATTTCACCAGAGCTCTCTGGAGTAGGCTATGCATTCTTCCTCTCTTTTTCCGCCGCATTTGATATACGGAGAAGACAGTCCCACAGCAAATAAGAAGCAGGTGGTTCAGAGTGCACTTTTAAGCTGCCTTCGGCACGCTTCGGTGGCCTTGTATTCTCGTTTCTCGTCGTGTCAGCACCGACACGCGGGGATAGCACAATGGTTTTCGGAGACTTGGAGCCGTGCGCACTAAACTTTAAACTTTCAAAAGCGAAACCTCAGGGATTTGTGATACAGACCCAGCTACGGCGATACCCTAAGCACACTCTAAGAAAAAAGGTGTCTTCTTTGCTACACCTGTGACTCTCCCATGTAAAACTCCCTTTAGAGAGCACACTGACTCTCTCTAGGAGAGTCGTGGGATGTATGACTCTCTTTAGAGAGGCACACTGACTCTCTCTAGGAGAGTCGTGGGATGCATGACTCTCTTTAAAAGGCACGCTAACTCTCTTTTGGAGAGTCGTGCGTCCCACAAGTCTACTAAAGAGAGTCAACGTGACTTTCAAAGAGAGTTATACATAGGATATCACATGTGTAGCAAAGAAGAGTCAAATGACTCCTTCTTTTTTCGGAGAGTCTACTTTTTTCCCTACAGCTCTGGATAGGTCTATATTTCGCCCACTCTCTATGTATGTATGTATTATGTATGTATGTATGTATGTATGTATGTATGTATGTATGTATGTATGTATGTTATTATTATGTATTATGTATGGTATGTAGGTATGTATGTATGTATGTATGTATGTATGTTAGTATGTATGTATGTATGTATGTATGGATGTATGTATGTATGTATGTATGTATGTATGTATGTATGATATGTATGTAGGTTGTATGTATGTATGACTACGAAAGAATAATGTGCGCCTGAACTATTCGTGCACTCATCTTGCGAACTATTTGCGTATTTCACTGAACAAGTACAGAATCAGGAATGCGGTCACGTTGATAAAATGCTTCATATAGCTGAGCCCTGGCGCTAAAACCCAGTGCACGTACTACGCTTTTTGTTATTTATTTGAGAATATCGGCTCATGCGATAAATCGTTTCGTCAACGTTTTAAAGAAAAAGGCTGGTGTTTAACTCTCTAGTTAACTGGGAAATGTATAAATTAATAAATACGCATGAATATACCCAGCAACGAATTATCAATAAATATTCTTGGCGATTGACTCGACTTCATTTATTCGCATCACTCGTGCATGTATTTACTGACACAGGGTAAGAAGGCACAGACTCATGTCTCAACATATTTATAATGTCCACAGTACTGTGCAGCTTGATTGCGTAGTAAAGTGTCATGGCTCCTTCTTGACGTCCACCAAGAGATGCCTCAATATACAGGCTATCTTGCACTTGGGGCTAACGGCGTTGTGCCTCCACCACTTGGATGTGGAGTAGACAGAACATCGGACTACTCCATCCTTCTGCATAATATGTTTGTGCCCACTTAAGTTTTGTTGTATACGTGTCCTCTTAAGCGGCCTCTCTGAGAACTATGATTCAAGAATTAGCTTATGATGCTATGGAAGCATAGTTCAGCCATCTTGAACTAAGTGTAGCCTTGAGCACTTTCGAAAGAAAACAGTGCTCACTTATATCGTGATACCGCATTAATATTATATGTCTCGGTATGATGGGCGATGGGTCCGCCTTAGTTTCTTTCCTTTCCCGGTGTTGCCCTACCCGAACTTCTGATAATGAAAATGAGTTTCGATTTTTGTATCTTAACGGAAAATATCCAAGACATTGACATAAAGCCGTTGCAGCTGTCCGTCATCGCGAGGTGATGCAGAAGTTTCCTCGACATCTATTTTTCTCTATAGTTGTTTTGTGTCGCTGTTTGTGTGGTCAACGTCCGTCGACAACTCCGAGGCTGTAATCTTAGTACATTCGTGCACTACGTAATTTTCGATACGTGATGTCACTGCCAGGCTTTGGAAGGCCCGTTAATTTCTGGAGAAACAAAGGAATGGATCCACGGGAAAAGGAGGGCTTATAGGCGATGGATACAGATTAAGCGTGTGCTAAAATGAGTGCGTTTTGCGCTTGGACGTGAACCTTGTGTTTCGTCGCGCGCAGAGGCAGCCCTTAAATATCAACTTGATGAAGAACACGCTATTGCCATTCAGGATACAATTTCACATTCGCTAGACAGGAGCCGCGCCATACTGGTCGCAATGTGGACGGGTTGTTGGAGTTCCAGCGAGGTAACTCGGTTAAAAGCGACGCCATCAGCAGCGGGGACGCAGAAACGCCAACTCATTCTCATTAGGGGCCCCTGCATGGAGAAATGCTGACTGCTTTCTGCGTTTTTGCTTGACGCACACTCCTCGCAGTTTCCTGCGGGAGGGAAGCATTTGCTTGATTGACGCCGGCTTCTACGCATGACAGTTGGCCGCATAAGCGTGGTTTCGGCTCTTTGCATTCAACACCACGTTCATGCACTGGAGTGAGCAGACCTTAAGACCGTTGCCTGGGCGGAAAGTATAAATTTAACTGGGCCGCCACCTTTAATGAATTTCAGCGCTGCACTTTTTTTCAGCGTCGTTCTCGCTGTTGCAGCCTTCTTTATTCTCGCCCAGATTTTAACAGCCTAAGAGATGTGGGCGCGTCAATATATAAAAAAAAACCTTTAGTTCGAATCGGACATACGTTATCACGTAATCATAATGGAACAGTGTGATAATATGCACTCTTAATTGGTATCATTGTGCTCAACTCGCTGTGCAACCGCTAATATAATCATCTAGTATCGGAGCCGTTGTGCCGCGGTGGCTGTCTTGGAAGCTACTAGAAAAATTATATTTAAATATCTTAAAGCCTTTGCTATCTGTCTCCCGTCTATAAAAAAATTCCGCTTTTGCTGGTCGGCTCCTGTATTAACCGAATTCCTGTTCTAATTTCTTCCACTTTAGGGCTAACATCGGAGGCCTCTATGAATGATCGATGTAGTAGCTCTGCAGCCATGATCTATAGAATAGAGTACTATTCAGGCTCTTGTCTCTGTTATATCGGGAATTTGAAGCCCTATAATAGGGGCACATGTGTCTAATCATGTAAAAAGCTTGGTTTTTATTTCTTTTTTTTTTTGACAGCTTGTTTTTAAACAATGTGCCAGGCTTCGAATCACAACTATCGAAGACCAGACAATCTGCTTTCCTTCAGTCACTCAGACCAAATAATATGAGTTATTTGTAGGCCATATGGAGCTATGAGTTATGTTGCCACGGGAACAACCGGCAGTTGAAGGCATTGCTTCCTTATTCAACTTGCATTAACCGACTGCCGTTCACAGCAAAGGAAATAAATGAGGAATGGATGGTCGTTGCCGGCTTTGCGGAATGTTTGCTGGAAGTGTTGCTTCCGCGGCTGGCGCAAAATTTGGTAGCCCGCGTCAAGGAGCGCTTCGTGCTTCGGGATTTAATGACACGTGATAAATTTTGCTGCTCGCTTCGCATTTCGTACGCAACCCAAAGAGACAAATGTTTCGTCGGCGCTGGCGTTATGTTCGCGTTCAGGACATCATTGAATCCATGCCTTCCTTTCTTCGCCTTCACCGCATACTTTGAAAAGTAACAAGCAAGAAAATTTATGTACGGTAATCGTGTCAATTGTATCTGTTATGTTTACTATATTGCCAGCATAGAAAAAATTCGGGCAACACTTCGACACTTTAGAAAAGTTTGTACCAGAATTCAAGTTTACGACAGCGTCGCAAAACTTTTGTCGAACTGAAAGTCAACATACTTGTTTGCCGGTCCAACATAATAACATCGCCTATAATAATAGCTTATGCAGTACGTGACGTCATTAGCGAAGTTGCTGTGGCCGGATTGTGGCATTATTCTAATGTTCTAAGAGATCTCTCGGGGGCGGTTTTTTTTTCGGCTGATATAATACAGTTCGAAAAAAAAAACACTGCAAACCCACACGTTTCCGTAACACGGTTCTGTTTTTTTTTTCTTTGGTTCTTTTTTCGTGACAGTTACGGTGAAACTTACGGCGTTACGATGACTATTGTGTACTATTAAAAAATTTCCCGCTTATAAGATCGTTTTTATGCAATCTTTCAGCCTGAGCATATCATGTTCAACGCACTCTTCAATTAAGAGTGCATAAATGCGGCCAATAATAGGTAACTTGTAACACTCGAACACGCGTACGCACAAATGTGGATTGTTATAGTTTTTAAGCAACACTGCGAACTCGCGGTATAAGAATTCGGTCCGTTTCCCACTGTTTGTGGGCCATATTCCTTTGCTTACACGGAGATTCAACTCCCCTATAAGCGGGCGACTGGATGCTCACGATTATTATTGTTATGATTATTATTATATTAATATAGTATTATTATTATTATTATTATTATTATTATTATTATTATTATTATTATTATTATTATTATTCACACGCTTGCATACAAAAGGGCCCTAAAAAACGTTCAGTATGCTATTCGAATAATTCCTTATGTTTTCGTAAGATTATTACGGAAATATATGGCATATACAGGGTGTCCCAGCTATCACGCAGCATGATTTAAAAAAAGAGGAACGGGTTACGCGAAGCAAACCTACTACATATTGTTCCTAATGCACTGGAGTAGCCACTGCTATTTTTCGATGATGAGGTTTAATTAATTAGTCGTAATTATATTTGTAACTCGACAACTACTCACCTAATTGTCAAAATGTCAATGAGGCGTATGTAGGCATGTTCAAATGGCATCTAACTGCGCTCCTTTCAACAACGTGCTAATTGCGCGCTCATTTTTCCGCTTGATCAAGAAAGCCCGGGAAATATGAAAAGTGACACGTGACTAGACTGTTGCGCGCGTCGGGAACCAGCGCCGTCAAACAGGCTCCTATGAGGCAGACAGAATCAAAGAAAAATGCAGAAAGAAAAAAAAAACGCATCGCCCTATCTGCCACTCCCCGGCCTAAGAAACGCAACCGCTTGGTTTTACAGAGTCAGGCCGTAATCAGAACAACCTCCGCGTTATCAGTGAGAACAGTCGGCGGTGAGATATGGATGATTGTGGCGTACTGTCGAACGGAATGAATCCCAGCGAAATTGCGCGCATATCGTTGGCGCCCGACCTGTACCCTTGCCAAAATGCTGAACGGACAACAGGCAAAGCAGTTGTTTGAAGTCAGCTTATTAGAGGGCACTGGTTTCCTTTGCGGATGGGAGCGTAGTCACGTTTTATTTTCAATATTTCGTGGGCTCTCTTTATCAGCTAGAAAAAATGAACACGTATTGTACGTTGTTACAATTGCGCAGTTAGATGTCCTTTGAACGTGTTTACATAACGCCTCATTGACATTTTGACAATTAGGTGAGTACTTGTCGAGTTACAAATATAGTTATGACTAATTAATTAAACCGCATTAAACGAAAAAATAGGCTGTGTCTACTCCAGTGTACTAGGAGCAATATGCAGTACGTTTGCTTCGCGTAACGCCGTTTCTCTTTAAAGACGATAGTCTTTCTTGGGGAACTTAAACGCAGAAATTTTGGTCTGTCTTTCTGTCTGTCTGTCTTCTGTTGTCGGCACGTCCCCTCGATTCAGCCACTCGGCCAAAGTTGAACCACTTGCCCAAGGGCCAGCCGTCTTGAACTGGTACGGCTGTTCATACTTGTGAACGTTGTCGATCAAAAAGTAAATATCATGCATATCTGAGGTGCAACATCACTAGGTAAGTATTAGGTGGCGTGTTCCTTTAATAGAAAATGCATACATACGTAATTTTAAGGACCCTAGTTTCTTAAGCTGCGCTGAAAATGCATAAGAATGGAAAGCTTGAGCGAGTTGGTATGCGTTCATCTTTGTTGAAACAGCGCTCACTAGACGACGACGAAGTAAAAGAAGGCACAGGACAGGCAGCGCCTGTCCTGGTGCCTTCTTTTACTTTGTCGTCGTCTATTGAGCGCTGTTTCAACAAAGCTGAAAATGCGACTGCGCTGAAATTTGCCTTCCTCCGTGCCCTTCGCACGAGCTCATTGTTGTGTTTCGGTTTCGGTTCTGTATTGCACTGTACGAATGCCATGGTTGGTGTTGCAAAACTTTAGTTTTGAGAAGGCCAAGAAGGTGAAAAAAAATATTTAAAAAAATGAAAGAGCAGCGTTGTGGGCGGCCTTCAGGCTGCCGGTTGTGGCGCCGCTCTGGCGTTCCTGTTTAACCCAGGCGACGTGTAAATAAAAGAGTGTGTGGAGAGTACTCTTGAGTGCGGACGTTTCTCTGCTTCAGCGCTTCGCGCCAAACCGCGTTTTCGGGCTGGCTGGCGTCCCCGCCGGTCGCGTTGGTCACCGCCGGTCTTCGCCTCGCTGCTGCCCGGGACTACCAGCACGCAACACAGCACTCAATGTTTCCCGACTTATGGCCAGATGGCGTCCATATCTCACACAGCGCCTCTTCTAATCGTCCTTTACACGACATTTGCAGCGAAGCTGCAGATACGCGGCCATTTAAAGACGATAGTCTTTCTTTGGGGAACTTAAAACGCAGAAATTTTGGTCTGTCTGTCTGTTTGTCGGCACGTCCCTCGATTCAGCCACTCTGCCAAAGTTGAAACCACTTGCACAAGGGCCAGTCGTCTTGAACTGGTATGGCTGTTCATACTTGTGACGTTGTCGATCAAAAAGTAAATATCAATGCATTCTGAGGTGCAACATCACAAGGTAAGTATTAGGTGCGTGTTCCTTTAATAGAAATGCACACATACGTAATTTTAAGGACCCTAGTTTCTTAAGCTGCGCTGAAAATGCATAAGAATGGAAGCTTGAGCGAGTTGGTAGGCGTTCATCTTTGTTGAAACAGCGCTCACTAGACGACGACGAAGTAAAGAAGGCACAGGACAGGCGCTGCCTGTACCGTGCCTTCTTTTACTTCGTCGTCGTCTAGTGAGCGCTGTTTCAACAAAGCTGAAATGCGACTGCGCTGAAATTTGCCTTCCTCCGTGCCCTTCGCACGAGCTCATTGGTGTGTTTCGTTTCGGTTCTGTATTGCACTGTACGAATGCCAGGGGTTGGTGTTGAAAAACTTTACTTTTGAGAAGGCCAGAAGGTGAAAAACAAAATATTAAAAAATGAAAAAGCAGCATTGTGGGCGGCCTTCAGGCTGCCGGTTGTGGGCGCCGCTCTGGCGTTCCTGTTTTACCCAGGCGACGTGTAAATAAAAGAGTGTGTGGAGAGTACTCGTTGAGTGCGGACGTTTGTCTGCTTCAGCACTTCGCGCCAAACCGCGTTTTCGGGCTGGCTGGCGTCCCCGCCGGTCGCGTTGGTCACCGCCGGTCTTCGCCTGCTGCTGCGCCGGGACTACCAGCACGCAACACAGCACTCATGTTTCCCGACGTATTGCCAGATGGCGTCCATATCTCACACAGCGCCTCTTCTATCGTCTTACACGACATTTGCAGCGAAGCACGCAGATACGCGGCCAATTTTTTTTTTTAAATCGTGCTGCGTGATAGCAGGGACACCCTGTATATGGAAACATATGGCATTAATAGAAGAGCGGGTGGAGAGTTTGAGATACGCAAATATACAGGGCCACAGAAACAATAGAGAGGGGGAGGAATGACCACTGCCACCAAAAGGGGTTGAATGGAGAGCGAAGGCCACCAAAGAAAAACATAAAGCGCGGAAATTGCAGCTCGTGTATCCGCATCTATAAACCACGCGACCACGCGCGCTTTCGTCGAGCTGTAGTATTGCGGCGACGGTTCAGAGAACTTGCCCCCCGTAAAAAAGCGTGCTTGGCAGGGGGTGCCGCTGCGGCAGATGGAGCATTACTGTCAACGAGGCGAGTGGTCACGTGGATGAGAATAGTCGTTACAATTAAAGACCTCGGCGTAGCCAGGCTGTCGGTGGAGCTGTGCACAGCGTACATTCGGAGCAGAACGAAGCGCCTCATTACAACGTACATACTAAAACGGCGTTTCGTAGAGAACGCCCACGCTAAACTGCGAGGAAAGAAATGAACGCGTTGGGGCAAGTCTACCGGGCCTTTCATTGAAAATTTCTAAAAGATGGGGAGGTAACATTATCACCGGTGTTGGAGCAGCTTTTGTTACCCTTATATTTCAGAAACCGGTTCTGCAGAAACCCCGCAAGGTGTGGTACGGTTAATGAAAGCGAAATGGTCCTTCACCAGCTTTGCAGCGCGAATTTTCAAAAAGAAAGAAGCGATCGGGATTTCTCAGAAATAGAGCTTCGCAGTTGGGAAATCGGCTGTAGTTGAGCGTTTGAAACTATCTGGAAGCATCGCCTTTCCTCTTGCGGTTGCCCTACTGTCCGCGCTAAGAAAGCGACTAAAATGGTACTTTGGATGGAGAATTCACCGACATATGATTCAATATATATATATATATAGATATATATATATATATATATATATATATATATATATATATATATATATATACACAGTGGCGTATCCTGGTACAAGGACATAATTGTGTTCTGTAGTGTATCACTTAATACAAGGGTCGAAAACCTTTTTAGGCGGTGTGCCAAAGGTGACATGAAGCCGACACGGCAGGGTCCAGACGGCAAAACCGAAGGGGAGGGGGGTTGCCGCACACGGAAAAATTCGGTAAATTGACGACAGTGTACAAAACTGGCGTACACTTTAAGATTCTTGGATGAAGACCTTTACCTGACGTAGTATTTCCATAACGAATCTTCCTTACCCCTTTTTTTGGACTTGGGCAGAGAAAGGAATTGAAGACATTATCTGGCTAAGTGTAAAGATGCCAACTGGAAGTGACCTTGCTTTTTTCCTGTAGAACCCTATTTCAGGTCTTAACTCTCATATCACCTTTCAGATAGGAAGTGACATGGGGAGGGTGGGGGGCCTGGGGTTCTGACGTCGTGCCGGGGGCCACATATACCGCCCTGCGGGCCGCAGGTTGCCGACTCCATACTCAATAAATTACGCAGGGTAACTCGCAAAAATCAATAAAGCAGGTCAGGCCCTTTGTTATACGAGCACCGAAGAAAACGGGCAATGTGGGTACATATAGGAATGGCGTACAGTCGCAAGTTCTGGAAGCAGAAGGAGGGAAAAAAAAAGTTATTCATTCGAAGAGCCCATCGATCTTCTAGAGCGCTGGCGGCGTCCTCTCTTGAGGCCACTTTCCAAATTAAGGTTCATTTCCTTTATTTGTGATGAAATTAGCAAAAAGCACAAAAGAAGACAGACACTTAACTTCGTGACGCCAAATCGGAGCGATGATTCACGATTGCGATGTTCCAGAGGACCGAGGGACCGCACTTACGGGCGTTGGCTGCAATCAGCGTGGTCATTCAGTGAGAGAATTAATACATAAACTGATAGGCAGAAACAGATGGCTCCCTATGGCTAGGATAGAGGGAGAAACAAGGTTACGTTTCTCCTAGTGGCAAGCTAGACCGCTATGGAAAGTGAGATTGGATTTGACTTTGATTTTATTTCTTTTCACTGCGGCGTTACATATCTTAGTGTTGATAGGTCGCAAACGATGATGTAAATCATCGCTGACACTTTGCGCTACCGCATATAACGAAGGCTGCAGAGGCAACGATACAGTATTGCTCACATAGCCAATTGCATTTTATAAAGTGCTAGATACAATGGAATCCCTGATAGGCACAAGGGAGCCGTTCATAATATAAAAGTGAAGAATAAATGAAGCTCAGTGAAGAAAACTTTAAAAGAATAAGTGCGAGTTAAAGATTTTAGGATTTTATATACAGCCATGGCCGTAATTTTAAAGCTTTTAATTTGATACATATCAGGGTGCGTGTGGCTCGTGTGACAAGCCTCGGGCAGCGCAGAGAGAGATTTAGGTGTAGTACTGATCAGTCAGGTTGACCAAAACAAAACGATAGCCAAAATGAGAAGAAAAAAGTGGCCGCGTATCTGCGTGCTTCGCTGCAAAATGTCGTCGAAAGACGATAGTCTTCTTCTAGCAGTACTACATGAGCCCTGGTCCTCATCCGCGGCCACCCGTGATGCTGTTCTCGTACCATTTTCGTCCTGGATGATAATGCAATGAATGTTGGTTTGAACAGATTTCATTTTACCGCATTATTTCATCAAGCTGGCCATTTATGTGTTTGCCTTGCCTCAGGCAGCACCTCCTCTATGTTGAATCGGCCGCATCTGGCTGGCATTGAGTAAAATAGAGGAGGCGCTGCGTGAGATATGGGCGCCATCTGGCAGCGGCGCCGGGAAACACCAGCTTGTGCAGAAACCAGGGCCACCGCCAAGTGGCAGCACCATATCGCCGGCAGAGGGCTGTTTCCGTGCATAGCGTCGCCTTTTCCGCTCAGCCTAAGAAACACTAGGGTCTTTGGCCGGTTGGCTGAATCATGTGACAGACAGACAGACAGACAGACAGACAGACAGACAGACAGACAGACAGAAGACAGACAGACAGACAGACAGACAGACAGACAGACAGACAGACAGACAGACAGACAGACAGACCAAAATTTCTGCCTTCAAGTATCCCAAGAAAGAATCGTCTTTAAAAAGTGCGATGTAGCAAGACTTTTCGCGAGACTGGTGACTCATTGTGACGCTTACGTAGCATGCTCAAGGGTTCATAAAAGCCACTCACTCACTCACTCACTCACTCACTCACTCACTCATCACTCACTCACTCACTCACTCACTCACTCACAAATCCACACACACACATACACGCGCGCGCGCGCGTGCGCGCACGCGCACGCACGCACACACGCAAACAAACAAACAAACACACACGTGCGAAATGCCGGAGCGCAACAGTTATTCTCATGATGTGAATGAGGGTTTTACCCAGTTAAGTCCATTCGATCCATAAAAATTCATACAACTCATCTCGAAAACTACAATACATACTCATGCAAGCGAAAGAATGCAAGAAAAAGAAGTTGATTGTCAAGCAAGTTAATAAACAAAACGGCAAATGGCAGAGAGGCTTCTAGCAATATTATGAAGCAAAGACGACAAATCCGGTGTTGCCGACGTGCTCGTCCAGGCGAAGAAAATGCAAACGAGGCACGAGGAGATGAGACGGGAAAATCGCTGCGCGACCTGCTTCATTCGGCTGGTCCTGGTCGCAATCATCATTTCATTAATTTAGCAAAATGGCAAAATGAAAAGATACGCTTAAATAAACATGGATCCAACCTCTCATATAAAAGGTGATGGCGTAAGTTGAGTGCTTAAAACGGAAAGATGAGTGCTATGCGAAGGAGTATAGGCACAGTTATGTGAAAGTACAGGTATGAGAGTATTGGAGTATATGTTCAAATATGCACCAGAAGATCCTTCAATCTGGCGTTCGTGTTCTTTTGTTTTCTTATGCGTAGATACTACTCTGCCGCTAATTATGTGCGATTCAGGAGAAAAAATGAACCACGATCTTTTAATTAACCTTGCTACTCACAGTGCTCTCTCTTTAATTGTACACAGAATTTTACACAAAAGACTTGGATGTGCTGCAAAACAGCGTACTTGCAGATGACCTTCTATGCATGGCGTAATTGCTTTACCGCTAACGTGCTACAGAGGCGACGAAAAAAAGTTATTAGGATTTTATTGCAGCCTTGAACTCTTGATTATAGGCGAATTACGTGCTACTTTTTTGATGAACGCAGTCAAAATTGCAACAATTTTGAGATATTTGCCCTTGATTATTGCGAATTCTATTAAAGCCAGAGTCATAGCCACATAAATGACAAAGCTTTGTCGCCTTTTCTTCTTCTTCTACACCAGCTCAGGTTCAAAAGTTCTGGGAAGGGCTGTATTTGTTTCTACAATCGGGTTCGTTGTGACGGTTCTACAAAACGTAGGCTGTATAATTCTGCTGCGCAAATGCAGGAAACCACTCGTATAAAGGTAAAAATGACTAGCAGTGGACTAGAAGCTGGTCTTCGCTACAGTGACACAAACAGGTATGACCGATGGATACATGACAACGCATTCCACAAGACACTTCTTCACTTCATACACAACACCGGCCTAACGGCGCACATTTAACACAAATATACCCAACAAATATTATGCCTTCAGGGCAAGTCTATGTCGTAAATTAAAAAAGAAACAAAAAATAACATACGCGTACCACAGGGATTACCTCATCAAATTTCAAGCGAAGAATAAGACAGCGCTGAGGACGGGACAAGAAGAAGACACAGAAACGGCGCTGACTGCCTTCTTCTCGTCCCGTCGTAAGAGCCGTTTTTTTCTTCGTCTACTATGCACCAACCAGCCCAATGAAGCGCACTTCTCAAGTTTCAAGCGCCACTTGAGAGGTTGTGTAATTGCATAACGGTTCTTACTTCTCCGTAGAGGTTTTTTTTTCTATATTGCTTATTCTTTTAGTGATCATTGTTGTGATACTTTTCTCTGTCGGAGCCTCATGAAGGAATAATTTTGATCCGTTCTGGTTACGGGTCTGTTGTAGACGGAGACCCAACAGCGGCCAAGAGTCGTCCTTTTATTTCAATGAAGGTCACATTCATTCGCTCTGTCGGAGCTTTTTTATTTTTTTGACCGACATTTGTGCTAACACAAATATTCCTCATGTTACAAAGAGAAATGAATTCCTAGCTCTGCTCCTCAAAAAAGAGAAAGAGAGATAGCACGGACGCCGAGTTAAGAAGTAATCACGACGTAACGCTTTAACCTCGAGATTTCGGCTCATAAGAATGCCGAGCATGAATACGTCTGTCACAAAAATAAAAGTAACAACTGCAGCATGCACACAGTTTGCACAATATCCCCGTGTCCCTTTTCTATTTGCGCTGCCCAGTCAGCTAAGGTTAAGGTTTGTTATAACCACAGGCTGAAAATGGAGTGTATGCAGGCGCGCCTTGCATTACAATGTATTGCTGGCAACGTAGCACGGCACTACAACAAAAGACGCCGAAGCACAGTTGCGAGCTCATATTAGGTCGACGTGCAGAATGATTTTATGAAACAGCCTCTTACCCGGCGCGATACTCCGCGAGTTAGTTTTCCATTGCTTCTTTCTTTTTTTTAAGTGAGCGTTGCAGCAGTTCCTTTTAACAAGTCGCACAATATGGGCATAAAAAAGTTCTTGGCATCTTTGTGCTCTCACAACCGCCACAAAGCGCGTGCATCCTAAAGGGCGCAGGCCAGCATTGCTTATCCATGGTACAAAGTTTCGCCTTTGGCAAGAAGCCAGGCGAGTTTTCAGTTTCTTCCGCGTTCTTCGCAATTGTCTGGCATGTCTTGATTACTTTTTGCAGCAGTCTCTCGCAGCTCGTACGCCGCAACAACCCGCTCTGCTTAGTGATGCTCCCTTAAGGATCCATCTGGCAACGAAGAGTCCTTTCTTTCCACTTCTTCAGCCCATTCATGAGTTCATAGAAGCAGCAATTGCACCGCAATAAAAAAGCCGAGTAACATATCGTCGTGCTGTATTTCTCTATGCCAGCAAGTTGCTTTTTGTGAATATCCAAATTCAGTGACCTCGATACATTCAAATGAGTTCCTTAGGACTGGAGTCCTAAATTCAGCGTTGAAAGGAAAAAGAATGTAATTAGGAAAATGTACACGACACGAGAGAATATGAGCAAGGTTTCATTTTCTTTTCATTGTGAAACACTTACAAAAAGAAAGCTAATAGAAGTACTTTAAGATGAAAGAATTAGACGGTTAAAAAGGCCTGGCAAGGTTTGTTAAAACTCAGTAAATCATAAAGCAAATGAACTTGAGCAAAACCTGCAAGCATTTTTTATTCTACCAACGGTATAGCGTAAAATAAAAAAGAAAGAAAAACAAGGTAGACAAGTAAGAACACTTTCTATTCTGTTGTCTTTTGGTGTGTGTCCTTATTTTCGAACAACCAACCATTTATATTTGCGATGCAATCTTTAGTGGCCCACTCAGTCCTCCTGAATTATCCTTCAGTAAAATGATGCTCAAGTTAGTTTATAAGGTGCGACGTAATTCTGGTGGCAAAATATTTTTTTTGTTTTCTTTATGGTATTAGGGAATGCTTCGTAATATTTCTCTCCATGCTGTTCAAGTCTGAAAGAAATGCATATGAGCCACGCCCATTCGATGGCTATGACGACAGTAAATTCCTAAGCTAACTGTTAAATACAGACCTACAGTGACTCTCATTTGGCACTATTTCGTTACTCTTTTCCGGCAGTATTTTTCACATCGGCAGAGCGTAGCCTTCACTGGTATCATTCGTAAATAAACGCGCGGATCTTGCTTGCTTTTGTTATTTTCTTCAAGTGTCAGACTGCAGGTATTGGACGAAGATTGTGGGGTCGCTGGTTCTCATAAGGCGGGTATAGCCACAAGTAAATTTATTGGCGAAATTCAAGCCGCATTAACATACACGTGCTTACAGGAGCCAGCGTAGAGGCTTTTGAAATCAGACTTTTGTCGGCACGTAGAGGACGCGTAACGTGCTTAAGGTTTGTCCGACTTAAGCGTGACAGAGACTGTATATTATTAGACCTGTTGATCTTAACATGTCACTGACTCCTAGTAGAATTAAGTACTTGTTTGAAGTTTTAACTCACTCTTGGAGCTTCTGAAACAAATAATTTCATTGAGCACTGATCGCTGTGCGGCCGCTGTGTCCAGTTACGAAGCCTGTGAACTGATGCAAAGCGGAACACTGTGCTCACTGCGCCACTTTACGCGCCTGTATAGTGAGCACAACGTGTAGGCCGCCATAGTTGATAATATTGAGCATTGTTCAGGCCACCAGGCTTACGGACGTTGGAACAACGTTCGTGGTTTGTTCGTATTTCTACTTAGCCCGTTTTGTGTGCAGAGTAGCTGTACCACGCGACAAACGGCAACTGTGAAGGTGAACACCTCGAAAAAAAAAAAGCTAATCTTGTTACCGGAACTATTGTGCTGTTTGCTCGCTCTACCGTTTTATCAAATTACCACCTTCCTCTCTCAACAGGAAAAATAGTTCTTTATCTTGTAGGCGGGAGGTCAGACTGATGCATAAAATAACATTTTACTTTTAATCGCACGTCAAGTATGTATATTCATAGGATTCATGTACGGGTCTCATAGCTTCCTCTAGTCTACACTGTGCGAAAAGTAAAGGATGTGCAAGTGTCACTCAGCTGTGAAGAAAAGAAGATAATGCAGTTTGCTGCTGCTTGGAGGAAGTTAGGCTATTGTTCTATGCTTCGCGTGTGGCATACAGGGACGTGTTCTCGCACAGTGTGCTTGAGTTTGTGTGTTCAGCGTTTCTTCTATTTATATTAGGGCAGCTTTGGGCATTCCCTTGTACTCAGAGAACTGTATATAAAAAAAATGAATGAATGGATTCAACTATCCGGGCCGAAATATGTGACGTAAGTGCGGCCATGAAACTCGCGACCATCACTTACACCGAAGAGATGGTTCTCATCCGTGAATTCGCCATAGAGGTGCTATTCTCGGCGAAGAACATAGTCTGTACAGTCTGGTGTGGCTTATTTGTGGGGTATTCTACCCAGCCAACAAGATGCTGTGTACAGAAATTCTAAGCTGCCTTGGAGTCTGCCCTTAAAGTGACATTAAGATTCAGCGGTCTTTTTGCTGTCAGACGCCCTGGCAGCCTTACCTGCGTCGTCGCTTCCAGCGATTCGGTAATGGGCAGGCAGCCATTGCAAAGAGATCTTGTGGTATTTTTCTTTGAGAGGTTGTTTCTCACGGAATCTCTTTTAGAACAATAAATAAAATCTGACAAGTATGCCCTCGACGAAATGCAGACGTTTAAACTAGTTTTTTTTTTTTCGTTTTCCTGATATTAAAAGGAAGTTGCCGTGTTTCCCTATTGCAGTTCTGTGTTTTCTGCATTGTAGTGAATTTTCACACAGAGATGCATAACGCATTTACTAATTCAGTCATTTTTCTAATATTTTTTTTTAAATAACATTTACTGACTGTTCAGATATTCTGGACGAGAAAAGAAAAAGGGGAACATTTACAATTTTTCTCGACGCAGGACTGCCGGTGGGCGTTAACCAGTTAAATAATAACATTGTACCGATGTAGATTCAAATATTTCCTGATTTCAAAGCGACAGCTCAAGCGCGTACCCATAGGACGTTGAGAAAATGCTGTAACTCAACTGCACCCTACGCAAGTGTCCCGATGTGAATTATTGAAGAACAAATTTGTCATAAGCTGTTTCAGCACGCACTTTAAAATGAGCTTTTTGTGCAATTTCAGAAATAGTTACGTAACAGTTTCGCTGGAGATTGTAGCAATATGTGGTCCTATTTATACAGCTAAAAAAAAGCATTGACAAAAGAACTTCATTTCGTAGGACCAGAGAAACCCGGTGCAAACTGCCTGTTTCGTTTTTTAGGTAGTGTCCGGGAAATAAATCACCGGTGGGTTTTTATAAGGTGCATCTACACTGCGGCGCTGCCACTTTTCAACGTCATAAAACCAATCTTCTTCGTGGGGCGCAGGTGGGCTCAGCTGTACCAAGCGAAAATTGATTTTCTCGTATGCCAAAATATAGTTGCTTTGCCGTACGCTTTAAGTATTTGGTGACCGAGAAAATACGAATTAATGTTACAAAAGGTAACATTGATAAAAGATACGCCTTCGTTTTTCAGTGTTTAAGCGCCAGCAACTCTGGCAAAATAGAACAATACACTGAGACATCTTCTCTTCTCCATCTCAGCTATTTTCGCCTTTGCGGAAGACCTTAAAAAAGCTTATAAAACCAGAAATTATTTGTGCACTTTAGATGTTGGAATTTGTCTAGGTTTTGTTCCCTCTTCTAATCAAGAACTGCGGTAGACACGCTAAAAAATGAGGCACATTTACATTCTTGTATTTTTTTTTAAATGATGTCTTCGCAAGAACACATCTCGAAACATCAAAGGCAATCTTAGTACACTGAGCTTTTAGCTGCGGTCTTGTGGCTCTGTACCATTCTACGAAAAGTTTCATCTTTACTGTGCCGTCATTCTGACAATGGCTACATAAAAAATGCACAGTAAAGTGTGAGCAAAGAAAAAACAATGAATTACGCCATCTTTTTGTCTTTTGCTTATTTACATTTTCTTGATATTAAAGCTATTGCAGTTTCTTGAAACGTGCCAGCCTGATTGACTCTTTGTAGTCCTGATGCACATTCGTCTGGAATGTCATTCTGTTCTTGTTTCTGCTCTTTTTTTTTTCGCGTCTATTTTTTTTCTGCTTCCTTTCAATGTCAACAGAAAAATGTTGGAGGAGGAGTATGGAGTGACAATATAATCAGGTTTAGTGTATACTCTCCTCTCTACGACATCAGCACTATTGCTCTTCTAGTCTTGGTGTTGTATATTTCTCTTCTGTAGGCAGTAGATTTGTCCAAATCACACGCTATCTCAGATTCTCCCTACTTTTTGAAGTTTCTTCTTCTGTTTCTTTTGCTCAAGAAGAATTGTAAACTAAGTGGAAACTCACAAAAAACGTCATGTTGCTTCTGCGGCGTGGGCGCACTTTCGGAATGCTCAGTGCCACTACCGCCTTCGAGAACGCCGAGATGAGCGTAAGCCGAAGTTTTTCCAGCGTTGTCGCGAATCATAGTTCGACTGAAAGCTTCAAACGGATACTTTTGGTGTCGTGGGAAGGGGGGGGGGGAATCCAGAAGAGAGCATGATACCTTGCAGCTACATTCTATCTATCTATCTATCTATCTATCTATCTATCTACTATCTATCTATCTATCTATCTATTATCTATCTATCTATCTATCTATCATCTACTATCTATCTATCTATCTATCTATCTATCTATCTATCTATCATCTATCTATCTATCTGTCTGTCTGTCTGTCTGTCTGTCTGTCTGTCTGTCTGTCTGTCTGTCTGTCTGTCTGTCTGTCTGTCTATCTATCTATCTATCTATCTATCTATCTATCTATCTATCTATCTATCTATCTATCTATCTATCTATCTATCTATCTATCTATCTATCTATCTATCTATCTATCTATCTATCGACTATCTATCTATTTGTATGCGCCATTTTCCGATAACTCGGGCTCTCTCGATTGCGGCCTTGTCGGCGATCAGCCGTTTCTGATATGGCAATGTGATCTTCTACCGGGTGACTTGTCATTCCACGTTGCCACGTTACATTCTTTCCTTGGTGTGAGCTCTTGGCCGTCAGTGTTGCCTGTAGCAACTGAAATGTTCGGCTGCTTAGCACGTGGATGAAAATGAAATTTCCAGCATAGATGAAAAACAGTTATGAGGGAGCATCGGGAAATGAGATATAAAGCATTATGTCAGAAAAGTATTACGGCACATCAAAGCCTTCCTTGTCCCCATTTTACGAGAGCGCAAGGGCAGCCGAATTTGTTTCACCCTCTTTGCGTTGATAACGTCTAGATGTTACGTAACTAAGGGAGAGTGGTGAACCTAACGCTACGTGAACAGAAAAGCCACCAAGCGCACAGATACTGTCCATGAAGCCAAATATGTGTTAGGCACAACTAATCTTCATTGTCCGGGAAAGCCTTCCGGCTAGATCTAGGCTATTTTTTATATTAGGTGTTCCTTTCTAATTAACATCACTTGCAGCTAAAAAAAAGATTGCAACTAAAAAAAAGATTTAAAAATCCATGAAAACGTTCAGTTGCAATGATATCCTTTAAACGAGCATCTCCAAAAAAAATGCTTAAAACGACGTTGTTCGCAAACTCTGCTGAGAATCACTGGCCACATAAAAAGCAGTTTGAACCCTACTATCATTGGAACGGGACATCCTCAGTTAGCTACGACAACACCGAGCTATTCGCGGAGGCTACGATTCGAATAAAGTAATTGGTATAAGGGCGCACATCTACTACACTATAGACACAAAATATTATGCCTTCAGGGCAAGTCAATCTCGCTTTAAAAATAAGTTTGCGCGAGAACGCTACTGATGGCGTTCTAGCAATAAACATGGGCACCACGCTGGCGCCTAGTAGCATGCGAATCAAACGCGCTATACGACAAAAATCCTAGCCACTTCTGCGTCATGAAAACTGTCGGACGCCCTATCGCCCCTTTCGGCAGGCATATATCTTCCTCCTTAGTTTCGGCAAAGTTCTAATTAAGTATTTTATATGCCCCCTAGCTGGCTCGTTATAAGCACCGCTCCTCTTAAGCTCGTGTTGCCACCGGCTAAACTATCGGCAGCGTCGTCGCCATCGTCTTGTTGCTATCACTCGGCCCCTCGGGCGTACTACGGCCGCTCAACGACCATGACAACGTTGGGGCGAGAATGATCCCCGCAGACGCGCGCATGATTCGCTGTAGAGCTCTATTTATATGCTTCCCCTAAATTCATGTCGTGCAATCGTGGTGTGTAGCCCAGTTATCATGACACATGTCTTCGGACCGAGAGAGACCGGGTCCAAACCCAGCCTCGCCAAAGATATTATGAAGAGAAGCTCCTATTTGTTACTGATTTCCGTGGTGGCGACGACGGTGATATGTTTCGCTAAAGTCCCGATGCCGGCAGGTGTACAGAAGCGCCGGTGTACAGAAATGAGGCCCTCGAAGGTACGGTCGCATGCGTATTTGTATGCACCGTTTATCAATAATTTGTGCTCTCTCGATCGTGGACTTGCCGGCTATCAGCCGTTTCTGACATGGCAATGTTATCTTTTATCGAGGTCACCTGTCATTTCACGTTGTCATATCTCAATTTTGCATTATATTGTTTCACATATGACCGTCGTTGTTGTCTGTACCGGCATAAGTGTTGCGTTGCTATAGGCACGTGGATGAAGTTCGAATTCCCGGCATGGAGAAAGAACGAAGTGAGGAGAGAGTATTGTGCAATGCGATAAACAAAAAAGTAGGTCAGGCCCCTTTTTCCCGATAGCGGAAGGGTTTCATTTCTTTGCATATAGCGTTTCTTGACTAAATTTCGTTGTTCAATTCACAAGTGCAAGTAGGTTTCCTCTTTTTAAAAATCGCAAAAAAAAAACTGAGGTTGTGATTTCTTCTTTTGCAGGTAAGAATTTCACCTTCTTTTGGAGTTGTTGCCTGACGGTGAATGGTGAGTTGCATCAACTACTGCGTGCCTCACTGGTAAAGCATTTATTGTTTCGTTCCTTTGTTGTTGTTGTTGTTGTCTTTTTGGCATCTTTAAATCGAGCGGTATCAACCGCACTAGTGGTATCAGCGGTGCTTAGTGTGTCATTTGAAACTACATTCGAAGAGGTTTTATGCCTAAAAGCGTTTAATATTATATCGGTGACTGAATAAAAATACAAAACATTTGGTAAGGATTTCTAAATTTTAATTACTTTTCGGCAGCCCATTCTTGCGCACATATTACAAGGAGACACTGATAGTCTCTTCAAAGGTGACGCTAGTAATTTGCGCTGTAGCATCGTTTTTAACTTCTGGAGACCCACAAGTGTCGAGAGTAATGGATTGTACATATTCACTATTCTCATTTCACGCTCGCGGAAAAACTATGCGCATTTAGCGTTGTCGTTTAGCAAGGTGCCTTAAATATTCTGATAAAAACGCTTCCAGTGAAGTAGAAGTTCACAATAAGTATGTTAACACAGGTGGCTAAGTCGGTGTTGTATTGCTTGTTTTGATGTTTGCGTCTATTAGCTCTTTGGGGCCATGCGGGGGGGGGGGGGGATTGTGCGTTTCAGCTTATACCGCACGGCAGTAAGCACGTAGCCGCAACTGGCGACAAGGTCCTTTTATTTGTGCGGTACAATAAATATAAGGAATTCATTCAAGATGTGTTCCTTATGAATTTCATGATTATCACTAACAAGTCGTAACTCACCTAAACGTGTTAACCTTAAAGGATTGCCGAAAACTCGTACATTATCCAGCCTGAGGCGACGGAATGCCAAAAATAATCCACGACCTAGGAAGTTTCTGGAAGACGGCGATGGAGAAGATATGAGATGCCCAAATTCCTTCATTGCCGAAATCTTCTCAGACACATAAATAACTTAGAGGACGCTGGAGCTTCACCTTCAAGAGTAGAACGCGATATCGTATCGGGCCCCGTGCGCATCGCCTTTTTCAATTGCTAGCCCCAGCTTCGGTTCTCGGTGCATGCCTCAACCGTGCCGTAAGGAAACGAAATACTGTGCGCGTAACGTTGGCTGTTTCAAACTATCCTCGAATCCCTACTGCAAGTAAAGTTGTGAAGTGGCTAAGCCCTAATTATTCCTTTTGCGAATCAGCGAAGGGCCCACTACGCGTCCGTAAGGCAACACGCCAACCTACGCAGCTGCTCACTTTGTGGATGCTTTTGCACCTGTTGATGATTAAATATGTCTGAGCGCTTTGTAATGGGTAGGCCTTTAAAACACCCACTAATAGCGCAATTCACATGCTTCGACGCCTTGCACGATTCTACGCTTCTGCCACGCATATATCATGCGTTAAGAAGACTCCTTCGACAACATGACATCCATATAGTATTTTTTTTTCCGAAACAGCTTCAAGCAATAGCGTGACTCTGTGGTAGAACACCTGCTTGCCGCGCAGACTGCCTGTGTTCGATTCTCAATGGGACCGAACGTTTTCATTAGTTATTTGATTTGCATCTTTCTAAATGTTTCGGTCACGGACAAGACCATGATTGTTCGCTCACAGTCAGCGACGCCGACACCGACACCGACGCCGAGACCGGAATTTCTGCGAAACGAGCTCTTTAACGCTATTCGGTCATTCCAGCATCCCAGGCGGCGCAACGCGGCACTCCTCCGAAGCTTGTACCCGGTGATGTGAGAGGCGTTGAACGTCGCTTCGCATTCATTCAAACATCTTTGCTTTTCTTTAGCGACAGAAATATCGCCTGTAGCGAAACTAGAGGCCTGACAAGCTTTGCTGCTCGACAGGCGCACGCTTGCGAGATCGCCTCATGACCATCTCGTCCGGCATTTTGACCTACCGTGGCGCCGCCTATAGTCGCTGGAATGATCGAATCGCGTTAAAACGAGATGGATCACCTCTGCGCTAGAGAGAAGCTCCACCGTGAAACGTTGCTAAGGCCTTCTTCTTTTATATTTTCTATCGCCTATGTAGCGGACCTACGCATTGCACGCACAAAAAAAATTTTCTTTATTTTCACCAGCGTCGTATTGCGTCCCAGGGAGCTCGCTTTCGTTGCACAGAGAAAAAAAAAAGACAATAACGAGCGCCAGCCAGAAATAAGAATTGCTTGAGTGGTTTCGGCAACAGTGCTTAAAATTGCGTGTCGCAACTTTATACGCGACGACGAGGCACTGCTTCTCACGAAATGGTCTACCCCTGCCAGGATTTGTCTCCTCATTTATTGTCATACACAAGACACTAGTTCTGGGGTTCGCGATAAATTTTCTTGGCTATATAGGATAATACTGGTGCTTTCGCTGGAGACATAAGGCAGCCTCTTCTTTTTCTTTTTTCTTCTTTTTTTTTTTGGGGGGGGGTGGTTTCACAAGCACCCTGTTTCCGTTGAAAAAAAAAAAACATGTGTCGCTGCAAAACAACCATATTGAATTTGGAGCTATAATGCGTAACGTTTAGGTATACACTGTGAATGAAGCAGTGACGTCTGTATTTGTCGCTACTATAGCGGCACTGTGTGAAACTGGGATATCACATTTTTTACTGACAGCTCGATGAATTCTCTCAGTATTGCAAAGCGACCTCATTGCGGTAGTAATCAATTGCCAAGAACATACAAAGGCGTGGTTCGTCTGAAGTGATATTGTCGGCAACATCGCTTGTGAATCAATTTATGTAACCGAAATGCTGTGAAGTTACGACTGCCCGGCGCAAAAACGTCATTCGTATCTTAACGGACGTTACCTGCAAAAATATGCAATATGTCAGTGGGTGAGATGCATGGAAGAAGTTGCGACAGTGCCGCTATGATAATGACTGTTAACGTTAGTAGAATTAGCATTCAAACAACGTAGGGTCGCACCATATGGCTGCAGACAGCTTCATGTTAAGTTTCTAGTTTTTATTTTAAGCAGATAGCGTTAAAGAGCTCGTTTCGCAGAAATTTCGGTGTAGGCGTCGCTGTAGGCGTCGTTGGCTGTGAGCGAAAAATCATCTTGTGACCAAAAAATCTAGAGAGATGCAAATAAAATAAACAATAAAAACTTAGGTTCGAGTGAGAATCGAACACAGGCCGCGTGGCAAGCAGGTTTTCTATTGCTTGAAACTGCTTCGGAAAAAACACTATGAATGTCATGTAGTGGAAATAGTCTCTTTAACGCATATAATACTGCGCGGCAGAAGCGTATATTCGCGCCAGGCGTCAAAACATGTGAATTGCGCAACGAGTGGGTGTTACACCACCAATTACAAAGCGCTAAGACATATTTATTCATCATCAACTGCAACATCATCAACAACGTGAGCAGCTGCGTAGGTGGTCGGGTGTTGCCTTAGGGCGTGTAGTGGGCCCTTCGCTGATTCGCAAAGGAAGAGTCATGGCGTAGTGGGCACTTAAGAACTGTGCTTTCCTAGGCTTTCTAGGATAGTTTGAAATGGCCCATGTTAGGCGCAGTCGTTCGTTTCCTTCGGCACGTTTGAGGCATGCACCGAGAACCGAAACCAGCTTGCTGTTCAGAAGGCAATGAGCACGGGGCCGATTGCGCTATCGCGTTCTATTCTTGAAGGTGAAGTCAAGCGTCCTCCAAGTTTTTTTATACTTCACTTACTTCTGCGATCTACAATATACACTGTCCTGATTCGGCCTCACTTAGAAACGATCCTCGCGCGCCGTGGTGAGCCATCGCCACGACATCGTGACGAGGACAGTATGACGATAATGCGTTGACGACGATGGCATGACCAAGGCTTTGCGTTTTCAGTATTAAATGACGACACTCACGATGACAAATCTAAATTGACCGCAGCACATCATTGATGTGCACCATACTAAAAGAAACCCCCTCGTGGTCAAATTATTCCAGCGTGCCCCACTCTATGTCCTGCGTCACAATCATATCGTGGTTTCGGCACACTAACCACGTAGTTTAATTTAATACAAATGTTTACTACGCATTGTACCTACTATAAAAGTTTTCTCACATCGCGTTGCAAAATTCCCATTGTGCCTGCATGTATTTTTTGCTAACCTCAGCCCAGCAAGTCTCGTGGAAGACGCTCTTTGCTGTTCACTAATGCTTCGGTTATGAATCCTTTCCGCCTTTTAATTCCTCTCTACTTTCTTAAACAATTGCCCTCAGTTCATATCCAAGATATCTGAGCCTGCCGTGTACACTACGTTTATACATCCCCTTATCTCAGCCATCACTCAAAAGATAATTAACAACCCGTTTATGCAACCCTACATTCTGCGTCGGCAACGTGGATGGTGCGAGATGTTCTCGCTGATACATAATGTAGTCTCAGCGACGAACAGACACAAAAAGACCAGCTGGTAGCACGTATCGTGGTTGTCGGAGATGTATGACGGTAAAATGGGCGTCACGCACTGTGAAGCATAGCAAACTTCGCTTCCTCTCTGGGTCCTTTTCGTGTTGGGCACGTGTCTAGTCTGAGCTTGCATTCCACCATTCAGCAACGGCACAATAGGCTCTGCTGCTACCACGAAAAGGCAGGCAAAACACACGAGAAAGGCATTAGGTGAATGGAGTAATTAAACGGAGCCTCATTAGGAAACACAGGCCCGTTCGGATGGGGAACTGGTAACCTGCGCAGTATGTACACGATGCGTGCCGTAAATAATGAGTCACTCTGGAGAAGCCGACGAGTTCAGCGTTTTCCATGCACTTCCTTTGATTTCCTATAGTAAATGATGCGAGTTTATTTTTCATGACATGCTTATGAGGCTTATGCGGGAATTTAGCACGAACTTCGGCTATATATGTACTTTGTTTTCAGGTCTCATTGGACTCTCGCTAAATGAACTTTCTTGAATTTTTTTAATGTTTTTGACGAATAAATGTAAACAATTTCGTAATTTAGTTGAACAATATGAAATAAGTGGCCTTTGTAGTTTGCACAACTGTTGTCGACCCTTCTAATGATTTTTGCCGTTTCAGTCTTCATAGTACGTCATCGATATCAGCCAAACCTATAGTTTGTCGGCGATGGAGGCGAAAATGTCTGAGGCCCGTGTACTTAGATTTAGGTGCACGTTAAAGAACCCAGGTGGTCGAAATTTCCGGAGCCCTCCACTACGGCGTCTCTCATAATCATATGGTGGTTTTGGGACGTTAAACCCCAGATATTATTATTATTATTATTATAGTTTGTCGGATACGAAGTATACTATCGATACTTGGCGTCAGTGCTTTGATTTCTTACCCTTGCAATTATTGACAGTTGCGGTCAATTACCATTTTATTCAGCAGCGCTCGCAAGCCTACGGAATGTGATTAGCACTCGCACGTCCATCGCAGCTCACATCCGACGAAGAACCACCGGAGCGTTAACTTCAATACCCGACGCACAGAGACAATAGCATTCCGAGGGGCCGTATATACGTCCCTTGCCGAGAGTGCAAGAATGGAAATGTTTTTTATGACCGGGAGTTCGTGAAAGAATGGAACCCAACGCAGGTACGTCGATCGATGCTGGCTATCCGGGGCGCTCTTTTGCCTGTCGGTCGTGTGCACTCGGATGTACTTCTTCCTTTCCCAGATCTTCCTCCTCTTCCGGAAGCGTTGGCCTTTTGTTATCCGAGGCCATAGCTCGCTTCTCTTTGCCATCTCATAAACGGCCGGTCTTATAGAGCTGGAAATCACCACCAAACAGCTTCGCACGACCCTGCGTAGTGTCATCCATCTTGGTTTACGAACTCCGGGCCGCCTTTGTGAGGCGCGGACCTCTATTTCATTGTCTTGAGCTTCAAAATGCTAATCGGTGCGTGCATAATGCTGACTCTCTCACGTTCACTGCCAACAGGAGCTGGTGCTCTGCGTCCTGCATACATTGTAGAAAAGCAGAAAAAATAAAATTGACGCAGGTCGCTCAGCTGGCTTTGCGCGAGTTGCCTTGACGTGGAGCTAACGCATTTGCTCGGTAATGGTGCAGTGCTTGTTGAAAATTGTCATTTTGTTAAATTATTTTTAGTGACTGAGAACATCGGTGAACAACTATGTTCGTTACGACTGGCGCTCTCTCATGAAAGAAAGAAGTACGCCAGAGAGGGCAGAGAAAAAAAACATGAAAACGCGTGATGAATAGGAGAAGTAAGGACTTTAAGCGTGCAGGTGTGCTATCAAGTCCAGCTAAAACCATCATTTTGATGCATCTTAGCATCATGCTATTAAGGCGAAAGCCTTAGACGCCTCATCAAACACGAAAATTGACCGTCGGCGGCGGCGGACGCGGGTCAGCCCGCGTGATAATTAGTTAAAAAGAAAAGGTGCACGTCGTTCCTTGAAGCTATAACGTTGTGGTGCGCACCAGGTGGTGAAGGATTTAGCTTGTTGATTTTACATGAATAGTAGTTGAGGGACAAATAAAGTAGGACCTGCCAAAAACAGTACACCCTAAAAGGTGCTAGGTTGCTTCGCGTGCAGCTATTTTGAAATTTACGCATTATACGTGGTAACTCGAGCGTAAGAAGAAGTTGAGTTTATCCATTCATGTTTTTTTTTTCGTGCGAAAACTGCACCTGCAGCTTGTCTTCGCTTTGTCTTCAGAGTTCTTCAAGAGCGCCGTTGTCGTTGTGTCCTTTTCAACGTGTTCCTTATTTAAAGTTTCAGCCCAGACAAAGTTCATCGGGCATAAATGGTCAACGCATGTTTTACTAGAAAATCACATTAGATGGTAAAATCAGAATTGGAAATCTGTTCCTTCATTCGTCTGAGAAGGAAACGCGCCTGCTTTGGGAAGCTGCGCTTCGTTTCACCCTCTATATCTTTAAATCTGCCTCACTTGGAACATCACCTGCTGAACTGTATTTTCATTCTATATATGTCGGCGGTATATAGATAGGTTTCAAAACCCGTAATCCTAAAGCGAGTGAGATGTTAGCTTACATGCTTGAACTCGGCGTGAACAAAGTTTCTAAACGGGTTGAATAAAATTCATTTATATTAATCCCCCAAAAAAAGCAGGTGTGCGATTTTTACAAAGAATGCAGGCCTGCCTCCAGATCACTCTGTTGCACTGTGGGGAAAGCGCAGACCAATGAACAGAGGACGTAAATTCTTCAGGTTCATAATAGGCAGAATCCTAACTTTCATTCCACATAGTCCTAAGGGCGAATGCCCAAAAAAGGATCAACGTTATCGAAAATTTGATCGCACATGAATAGGCGCAGCCACAGGGTGAGCTTAACAAACTTGTAGAAAAGCCCTCATTCGTCCTCGTTCGGTTTATGGTGCAGTGCTTTATAACAGCGCGAGTGCATTAAAGATTTCGATTGCCACCGTAAATATATTGTAAATATGCTTAACGTTGTTTATGTTGCTTAAACTGAACGTTTTTAGCGATCGAGCTAATAAGGACCAATTGCAGTCCTAGACCGTGCTGGAAAGTGTAATGCAGGGGCGTAGCCAGAAATTTTTCGGGGGAAGGGGGGGGTGTTCAACAAATACTTTATGTATGTTCCTGCGTGCATTTGTATGTGCGCGTGTAATATACACAAGCAAAACTGCAAAATTTCGGGGGGTTTGAACCCCCCTCCCCCCTTCCCCTGGCTACACCCCTGGTGCTTACACAATGTAAGTACTTCACACAATGTAATGAGTACTTACACGTACGCATATATTTAGTCTGAGCATGTGCAGAAGATTGCCTTGCTTCCCAAGATGAGCATGAATAGAGACATATGAAATACACAGATCAACCCCCTCAGTCCGCAATATGCGGCAGACTAGTTCTCAATAAAAAATAATAATGACATATCGCTACGACCAATGGATCCATAAATGATTAATAACTATGAGCGCGTACTAGGAGCTTTGCTACACCGGCAATGATTGAGCTGATAATCAAGTTTTCTCCCAAACACGCATCTACTTTACACGCCGCCACCCGACCTATATGCCCTTGCAAATACATTCCGTAAGTCTGCGCACACACTGATCCCGAGGACCTCTTTCTGTTTATGAGCAACAAGATTGCTCGCAATGTCAAACCGGAAGTATAGGGCTGCCACTTCACTTCCGCGAAGCAATGTTATTAAAGGAGTCCTGACACAAAAATTTTCGCCCCGCGTTTTTTTGCTGCAATGTGTTGCTGGGGGCCTGTTAGTCATAACACGGCACATCGTTTGCGGCAGCGCGCGACAGATATTAATTACCAGCTCCTCATTACCGACACAAGCCTCAGTTTCGGTTGACAGAACTCCAAAAATGGGCAAGCCGCCGGTGCGACTATCACCACCTAGCGAGTGAAACGCTCGGTCACGTGAGCACACAGAACAGTGACGCATTTCCGCGCCGTCTGTCGTCGTCGGCTCATAGTCGTCTGATGGCGACGATTTTCTTGCGGGGTGGATCGAAGGAATTTTCGACGTGGCGAATCACTTCATGTTTGAGCCGCTGGCGAGGAGCGATTCGTCGGGAAGCGCGTCAAACAGAAATGGCGGCTACGACGTCATCGTAATTTGTACCGGCTGCAACGGTTACGTAGGGGAAGTAGGGGGGTCACCTCGGGTCACCTCCGAGGGTGTCAATGCACTAGGTGCGGCCTATAATGCTGGATCGCGATCGCGAACTTCAAAATTCATAAAAAAACCTTCCAAGCTTTATTCGCTGCCGATATTTTGCAGATGGTACACGCACGTACACGGGAATCGATCCAGCAGGCAATCTCGGCTGCGAAATTTTGTGTCAGTACCCCTTTAATGCCATGGGACTCGCGTATGGAAGCACTTCGGAACTCGAGCATTTGTTTATGTGCAGGGCTCCTAGCTCGATGCATTCCATTAGCGCATAAGCACCTATTGGTTCTCAAAGGAACGGACGAGTAAAAAACACGCTCGCTTTATTGCAGCCATCCTTTATCTACGGAACTAGCTTGCAAACGGTTAACGCGTTGACGCTCGGGGCCGAGGAACAGGAAAACGTGAGACAGGCAATATTCCCGCATAACTTGGTAGTAGGACTCATGCTATTGTGCTCATTAAGTGAGGTAGAACACTATGAAAGTTGTTCACCTCAATCTAGTCCTTCTTGAATATATTGACCACCAACTATGTTTGCCGCGAAGAATGTAGAAATGGAAACTTTCTGTAGTTAACTTAGCATGCATGACACTATTCAACATTGTGTTATTGAGTATGTCATTTTTTCTTATACTTTGTCCTAAGTGTAGTGCAGAAAGATATCGAGGTTAAAGTTTGCCAACACACACCATTCGAACTATTCTCCCTGCCTTACCCGCTTCAAAAATCATAAATATAAAACAGCGTTTAACACACAGGACAAAGCAAGGGCTGACACACACGGCGCTGAGTGGGTCACTTCTTGCTTTGTCCCATGTGTAAACTGCTGTTTTATATTGATCATGTAAACCGTTCAACTCATCCAATATGCGCGTGTTTTTTAACGTTCGGCCCTTCCATAATGCCGTGCGTGCCTTCTTGAGCACTCGTCTGAAAGATGTGTCATTGCAAATCCAGTGCTGGTTCGTAAATCAGCGCACAGATAAAAGAGTAATGAATAATGCCGGTGGGACAACAAGCGAAGTTCTTGAAAAAAAAATCCCGCCATCTCCCCGTAAAGAGAACCCCGAGTAGTATGCGAAGAAGCCATGAGTCGACTTAGATTTCTGTAAATCTTTTATTTTCTTCGTCACTGTTCATGGTCCTTCTATTCGAGGTTCCCCTGATGTTGTTACTCGCCAGATATGACTTTAAGCTCAGGGGAACGTTTTCCCTTGAGTATAACGGCCTCTGTGGTCCGTAAGTATAAAGTTAATGGCTCTTGCTGCAAAGGTTGCAGCTTGAAGTTTATAATGCGATGTCAACGGCCCGTTTCGCTTAGGCTTCGCGAGGCCCGCCGCTCCGGATCGGCTGGGGCACTGGCTACGTCGACGCGACGGCGGGAAGACAGGCCGCGTTCACAAAGCTGCTTCGCATCTAAGGGTACCTTGCATGATTTATGGCGTAGTGGTACCTTGCATGAATGACGACGATTTATGGCGTAGTGAATACCTTGCATGATTTATGGCGTAGTGGGTACCTTGTATGAATGACGATGATTATGGCGAAGTGGGTACCTTGCATGATTTATGGAGTAGTGGGTACCTTGCATGATTTATACTAGAGCACGCGCCGCAGTAGAGCGAGCGCTCTATCGCACGTCCAGATGGCAGGCAAAGATTCCTTTCTGCACACCATGCGCGAGCTCTCCGCTCGTGCGAGAACTTCGTTCTCTTCTTTCTTCCATATATCTAGTGGCACCGTTTTCTCAGGCAAACATTCCTTTCTGCACACAGTGCGCGAGCTCTCCTCTCGTGCAAGCACTTCATTCTCTTCTTTCTTCCATACATCTAGTGTCACGTGGGGCACTGGTCACGCCGGGGGGACAGGCCTCGTTCATAAGCTGCTTCGCATCTAAAAAAGCTGGATACTCCTCTCTACGACAACGGGGAGCGCCGCTTGCACGCGCTAGGACCGACTCAAGCTAGCAGAAGCAGCGAAAAATTTTTCTTGCTTTCGTAACAAGGCGACCGCTGACCATTATCGCACAAAAGCAGTCTTATGTCTATAAGAGACGTAATATGCCGAGTTATAGCGGTCCTCTTTTCTGTTTGTGGAAAGAAAATAATGCGTTCGTTATCACGTATTGGTGCCATTCATTTTTGTACATGTGGGTCGTTTTGTTTGAACAAGTTAGTGAAACGTTCATCAGGTCTTTTACAAGTACTGGCCGTTTTAACAATGCATATTGAGAGAGCCTGTATGATTTTAGGCTTCGACGCCCGTATGCTTGGATTTAGGTGCACGTTAAGGAACCCCAGGTGGTCGATATTCCGCAGCCCTCCACTACGGCGTCTCTCATAATCATATCGTGGTTTTGGGACTTTAAACCCCACCAATTAATAATATATGCTGTTAGGTTTTTTGGAAACTCATTACGGTAGAACAATGCGAAACTTTGTCTACCAAGGAACTATTTTGGCATACCAAGGAAAAAAAGAAAAAAAAATGAACAACGGAATGTATTCGTATGGGAAGTGTTTCATTGTACACACCCACAAAGGCATGTCAATGACTTTTTGCGAAAATTTCTTGGATTCCTCTCGTGAATCGTTTTTTCTACTAATTACATCAAAAATGGTTTTTTGACGCAGTCTGCTATACTTCACAGCATTACGTTCTCTTACCCCAACGCGGTGAGCTATTCTGTTTGATTATTTCCTTAACAAGTAAAAAAAGCACGCATAGCACAAATTATCCTGATGCCGGATCATTAGATAGAATTTTCTTTTCATTTCTTTTTCTTTCTTTTATTTTTTTTTGTGGTGGCCGGGTTGAGTATAGAAAACACCACTACGCTGGTTGTTTACCGGCGTGGTGGTTAATGGCTCACTCATTATCTTGAGAACACTATCGCGAAATTTCAGAAAAGACAGATACACAGGACAGCGGCACTGTTCCTGTTTTTTCTGTCCATGTTTCCTAAACTTACGCACTGGTGTTCTCAAAATCGCGTACTTACGACTAGCACGCAAGTACCACCTAATCACACAGTATTCGTGAATCCGGAAAGAGTGCGGCATGTTGGGGTATAGCTGTGAGTGTGGCACGTGTGTAATGAACCCAAAGCTCGGCTACCAGGGCATTAGTGTAGCTTTGCCATATATTACCGCAGACGCTATGCCCAGCAATCAGAATCGTTACTTCCTGCTAGCCTGTAATCAATACTGCGCCATCGCAATGGGTATATTTTCTTGAAGATCTGAGACGTTACCGACATGTGTCAAATAGAAAAAAAAAACGCATCGCTCCTACTATAGCGTGCATCCCACTGTAACGATCAGAAAAGAAAATAGATGACGCATTCATGCTTTCCTGATATAAGCCCTTAAATCACATGGCATTAAGTAAAACATAGAAACCTTTTTTAATTACGGCCATATTCCACAAAAAAAAAACAATATCCTAACTTCATAGCCTCCGCTTTTATTTACATGAATTATGTTCATTTTCCTCCTTTTCTCCCCGTCTTCCACCAGATTGAATTCCGATCCTTCGTAGTGGGTTAAAGCGCACTATCAGCACCCAAATAACAAGCCAAACTTTACCTTTTCGATAGGTTGGGTACCAAAAAGTTGAATTACAAAGTAGCGCTAACACACCAACCTATTTCGCTGGGATGAAAAGAAGGCAACCATCTACTCAGGAAACGTGCACCACGCCACATAGATGATCCAAGAAAAGTACGAACACAGAATGAAGCGTGAACTTTAAAGCCGGATTTCTGCCAGCTGGCATGAATTTTTTTTCTACATACCTTCGTCGGCGCGGTTTTACTTCGTGAGAACGACTTGAATCTTTTTCTTTTTTCACTTTTGTCGCTTTTTAGTTTTAACGTTTCTTTCGTTTACTTAAATTCTCAATGAAAATTTCTATATTGTGTCGAAACCAGATGAACGGGAACGTGCTTTCTCTTTCTCCGTCGTAATGTTCCCGAAACTATGCTAGGAGCTCGATTTAGGATTCAGGGCTCGCGTAGAAGACTCGCCATTTGTGTGAGATCGAGCCTGGAACATGTTTTTCTGGCGCGCGGGCATTTGGCTCGTTTTTTCCATTTGTGTGGAAGAGTAAAAGCTTGCATCGAGAGCGCTTTGAGGAAGGTGCTTTTCTAACAAGAGTGTCTCCAGCGCAACGCATACATTCTTACGAGCAGCAACCGGAAACACGCAACACTCAAGAGCAGCTTTGGGGTGAGACATCTGCTTCTGCATCAGATAAGTTGAAAGCCTTTTTTATAGCGTTTTTTAGGCTGTTATTTCCGGTTTCTGTCGTGATAATTTTGCGTTAAAATTTCTCCATGTTAAAATGTTGCGGTGGGACGAACAGGAATCCTATCCGGAAAGAATTTCAGCTTTGTTTTTCTGAACACCTTTTATAGAACATTGGAAAAGGTAGAAACTCTTTGCGATACATCTCCAATTGTGCTAAAACGTGTCAGGATCCATTAGTTAGAATTATATCGTCGTTAATTGTGGCTAAAAGGTGAAAGGAAGACGATAATCGCAAAGCGCCAACGTGCCGTTTCCGGCATGGCAATCTGATCTTTTCTCGAGACGACTTTTCATTTCCCGTTCCCACATTTCACTGCAGCCTCATTTCATGAACGCGCGACAGTCGTTGTTGTCTGCGTGTTGCGCAGCAAAGCACATGGATGATAGTCGGATTCCCGGCATTGAGGAAGGCAGCACTTAGGAGGGAGCATTGCGTAATGCGAAAGAAAGAAAGAAAGAAAGAAAGAAAGAAAGAGAGAGAGAGAGGAGAGAAAGAAAGAAGAAAGAAAAGAAAGAAAGAAAGAAAGAAGAAAGAAAGAAAGAAAGAAAGAAAGAAAGAAAGAAAGAAAGAAAGAAAGAAAGAAAGAAAGAAAGAAAGAAAGAAAGAAAGAAAGAAAGAAAGAAAGAAAGAAAGAAAGAAAGAAAGAAAGAAAGAAAGAAAGAAGAAAGAAAAAGTTATGCTTGGCTGTGATATCGCAAACTCCAAAGGCCAGCGGAGCTTGAGCAAGCTCAGTAAAGCAGTAGAGTAGTGCCAAACCACACAATTAGTCTAACCGTTGCTGGGCTTCCCACAGCTCCACTGGTCAAGCGGTAACGTTCACGAGCTTCCGGATCTCCATTTCCTCGCCTAAGTGAACGCTCGGCTTCCCTCAATCTAAACTCGGTATCTTCTTTTCTGCGACGATTGGCGTGCTTCAGGATCGGGTCGCTGTCGCCGCATCCGCTCACGATTAGCTTCTCGACGGCGCTGCAGTCGAGCGGCTTCTTCCTCGGCATTCTTCATAGTAGCTTTCGCCATTGCTAGGCAAACGCCACATCACTGCTTCTTCCACTGCGAGAGTAGACGGCCGAAGCAAGCGCTCTGGCGCGCGGGACAATGTGTGGCAGCCGTGCTGCTCCTTATCCCCCGCTAGGCTCCGGCCACCCTCGGCGCTCCGCTCACTCTCACCCGCTAAGCCTCGCTCTACTACCATCTGCCTCCTTCCTCCTCCCCACATCTCATCCGCTCTTCCCCAGCTCGGCGAAGCTGCGCACGACGCGGAAAAGAATTTCCGAAGCGCGCCACCGGGATTCGAACCTGCGACCCCTCGCTCCGCAGCGCGCTACTTTAAACAACTCCTTCACGCGACACCGGCTGTTTAGCATGACAATGGCGAGCTATTTATATACACCAATTAACGCTAACGGCACGCAGAGCTCGGAGATGCTTCAGCGTGTGTAGTATCGCCCGCGTGATTGCCCGAAGGGCGCGCTTAAACGCAACGCTCCTACATTTTCCTTCAGTTTCAAAGCTGCCGTTGAGACGCGCACTAAAGGGTGGCCCATTTCTGTGCCCACTGACCAGCGCCTCCAGACGGCGCTGCACTGACGATGTGGAACGCCGAGTAAACAATGCCTCGAACGCCACCGCGCGGCAGGAGACGCGGAGGGGTCACTCCACGCGCCGCAGTTTTAAAGAAAATGAACGCTAAGGGCGTTGGGTTGTAGCGCACTGTTAGTTCGCGTTTGTCCTGTGTGTACTTGTGCGTTCTTTTCGAGTGTCCTTCTTTGTGTTTGAGCAGCGCGCCGAAAGTGTCGAGCTGTGACCGTTGTTAGCTCGCGGTCGTCCTGTGTGTGTTCTTTTTGTCAGTCCTTTGCGCTCGAGCGGTGCGTTGCAAGTAATTAGTTGCAAGCAAGGAGGTGTTGCAAGTATCGAGCTGCTTGCCGTTATTCGTATGACATTCTAATTTGTTGATATCGCATTCATTGCTTCGCTGTTGCGACGGAACTGTGACTTTTCTTTATTCTTAGGTTACAACCGACAAAAGAGCACTTCATAGCCTATACACGAGAAAGTCTAAGGGTCATGTCGTAGTGGTTGAGAACGCCTCCCCTATTTTCTGGAGATGCTGAAGCCGTATACCTAATCGCAACGCTCCAGTACGCTACCTTGAAACACCTCAGTGCTTGGACAAGTTAAACAATCACTTGTAGGTGTAGAGGTCATCAGCGTTTCTAGCAACCTAAGCATAAAACATGGCAAATAGTATTTGTTGCATTTATTTTACGTCCTTATAGCTGATATCTTCGAACACGAACAATCGTAGCATATGTATAGGCAAATGCGCTAATGCGCTTTGTAGGAATGTATCCTGTTTTTGGGTAATAAAACCACAGGCGTGGGGCTTTCGTGGGGTGCTGAGTAAATGACTGCCATAGATGAAATAAGAGCGCGATTCCACCCTGCAATGGTGATTAACCTGCGAAGCAGTACCGTGTTACGTATGAACATAAGATCATGCAAAACGGACCACAACACAAAGGGTTAGTGTATGCCGGGCACCACGTAGTATTTGCCGAAGGGGATAGGGGGATGACAAGGGAACCTATGAAGCTACGTCTGTAAGTCAACCGGCATCATGACCTTGACCACTTTATTTTCTTTTTTTTTTGCATTGAATGCGCGGCTTAATTTCATTGTGACCACTAACGCGCTGGTGCAATTCTATATTGTGTGTAATTATAGCTCTATGAAGCGCGGCGGGGCGGGAACGTCGCGGCACCTCGCTGGTGAGCGCGGTAACCATGCAGTTCGCGATGCTAAAACCAGCCAATGGCCGCGTCTTCGCGCTTATGACGCGGTAAAAATTAAGCTTATGGCATCATATTTCGAGAGAAAAGCGAGCTATTTCAGCTGAATTTGAAACTTGAATTTAATTTACATGCCGCGTGCTGCCCTATAATGTTTGGATAACATGTTCAGAGCGCTGACTACCAATCGCGGGCATTTTCTCACCATGTTCTAAAAGTATTTCAGGGCCCCTGTAATCGCTTGAGATGTCGCGCATGGTCGTATAAAACACTGTCAGCGTTTTCAATCCTTGATCTCATCGTGTCTGAGGCAACACTGATCATTCTTATTATATGCGTTCTTACGGTAAGTACCTTTTGTCCACAAAGCAATAGTTTCAGCTTTGAGAAGCAACATTTCTGTATTCTTGTAAGGAATGCAAAATGTGATGTCAGTTACAAATGGCATACAACTTCGCGCAATACGTAAAAAACAATATTGACTCAATATTCGTAGAGAACGAAAGCACGCGCCATTCTGGGTCTTCTTGCATATCAAATTCCAAAGAATTCAAATATATATTGGGGCAGATACCCAACGACAAAGCTTATAAACAAAGACAAAGACGTTTCTGTAGCGCGCAGTGATTATTGTATGCTTGCGGGAGCGTTTCGGCGGAATTTTCGTGCATCACTTATCACAGCTCACGCACTTAGCGAGGGCTCAGTGTTTTCATATACGTTATCCTAGCGTCCGTTGCATGCTATAATGGAAATATCCATCACCCAGTCCCTCTGAGAAATACTGATTCGCTGATACGGATATATGTGGCATTTCACAGCAGAGCTGCTAGGGTCGAGGTTTGCCGTGTGTCCTAGATAGAAAATAATCATCATCAACCGGCACGCGCTCTCTTCGTTCTCTTCTTCATCGCATTCCTCTTCTCCCTCTTCTGCTTCGCTCTCAGAACAGGTGCGCCGTTTTGTCCGGCGTGGGATGCAATAACTCTGATGGGCGAGAGAACGAGTACACATAGAGGGGAACAAGTAGCGAAAAAAGAAAGAAAGAGAAAAAACGATATAGAAAATAGATTCCTTACCGAAAACGTTTCTTGGCGAGGCGATATTCGAACCCGCGTTCTCAAGATTCAAAGTAGAACGTCGTAACCGCTCGGCTCTCTCGACACGCTTGCGGAGCATAGCACAGCCTTTTACAGTATAGTATAGCATAACAAAGGGGTGGAAAATGGAAGTGAGGATGAGGAGGATGGAAAGGAGGAGCGGAGAACAAGTACAGAGAGTGAGGAAGAAAGAAAGAGAAAGAGAGAGATAGAAGGAAAAGAAAAGCGCGAAAAGGATAGAAGGCGAGAGAACAACTTCTAAGGAAGAGAGAGAGAAAGACTCGAAAAGACAGAAAAAACGGAATGACATAGAAATAAAAAGACATAGAGAGAAAGAGATAGAGACAAACAGACACAAAAATATAGAAAAAGAGAGAGAAAGTGTAGCCACGTATAGCAGAGGCCAGCAATGGGTGGCAAAGACAGAGATGAGAGGGTGAAAGCCTAGCCAAGCCAGGACCAGCCAGGCGTCCGCCTGGAGGGTCAATTGGGTCACTTTTTGGAGGGTCAGTTGGCATATTGAATATTAATAAAGCCACGGGAAGCGTAAAGGAAATGATGCGCAATAATACATAAAGTATAGACATGAGAAGTCAAAGAAAGTGCAATGTAATTGGAAGAAAAAAGAAAGCAATTACTTGCACCATGGGAGCCAACACCCCACCTTGAAAGTATATACGATTTCATCCCCGACCAATGTGGGATGTATATAAAGGGACGTCAAAGAAAGCGGCCGACGTATTTTTTTCTTATGCCCCGCCACGGTGGTCTAGTGGTTATGGCGCTCCACTGCTGACCCGAAGCTCGCGGGATCGAATCCCGGCCGCGGCGGCTGCATTTTCGATGGAGGCGAAAATGCTTGAGGGCCGCATACTTAGATTTAGGGGCACGTTAAAGGACCCCGGGTGGTGTAAATTTCCGGAGCCCTCTGCTGCGGCGTCCCTCATAATCATGTCGTGGGTTTGGGACGTTAAACCCCAGATACTATTCTTATTATTATTTCTTTCCTATACACTTATTCCAGTTCCCCACTAACGTTGGCGTTCAAGTGAGTCAATATGTTGTGCATTTTTCTGTGTTTCATCGCAGTATGTTTTTCTTTAAGCAGCATACGTTTGTAGTGGACGGCGCTACAGTATCCTCACATATATTGCAATGCTTCTAGTCTATGCTTCTATCACATTTACATTACATTTACGAATTATAACGTCCCCTATACTTTCTTTGGCATTATTGTCTGTTAGTGCTCAATAATATTGTGTATAACAAAGATAAACGAGCCTTTAAAATTTCCACTTCTTTCCTTCATTCATAGCTAGGGTCTCGTTCTGGCAGTCATGATGCTTTCAGGTGGTATGCGAGGGATTATTGGTCAGCTGCCAGCTCGTAATATGCTCACGTGCCACGTGACGCCAACAGGCAGAAAAAAGAGTGTTCCACACTCGCCCTCATGGCTACTGGCGGAGCTGACTGACGCTCCCACGTTTAAATGTACATATATACCCTATAAAGTGGACGGGGGGATGGCAGCCGTGGTAGCTCCGTTGGTAGAGCATCGAACGCGTTATTCGAAGGTCGCAGGTTCGGTCCCTGCCCGCGGCAAGCTATCTTTTCGTCCAGTTTTCTTTCTTCACATTTACCTTACATTTACGACTAATAACATCCCCTATACTTTCCTTGGCATTATTGTCTGTTAGTGCTCATTAATATTGTGTATAACAAAGAAAAACGAGCCCTTAAAATTTCCACTTCAATGCTTCTAGTCAGTGACACACACACACGCACCTGTAACGCCATGTGTGTTCAAGTGTCTTGTGTGTGTCCCCGCCTATGCGCGCTAGTTTTATTGAAAGTGTTATTCACTCCTTACGACTGCAGTCTTGGTGATTGAGCAACAGTACCGTCTCTATAACGTTACAAAGGGATGTCCGCTTTAGAAAAACCATTCACGATGCACCCATGAATGAAACTCCAGGCGTCCTAACGAGGCAGAACGAAGGCGATTTCCACACGCCCACTCAGGAATTATTGCCTCGACACAGGGGGCCGTTTTCGAAAGATTGCACTGGAGATTAAGGAAAGTGTGTTGCACAGACGCAGGCATTATTTTATAGCGAGCAGCAGGAACGGCTACGGTGGGCGAACGATGAAGAATTTTATGCAGTAGCGATAGGGCACATTTCCGCGAATATATTAGAAAGTGTGGTAATTACATCTTGACAAATTTCAGTGCTGGGCAGTATCGAAGATACATGTATCATAGATACTATCTTAGATACTCTTTGGGTATCTTGTATCTGTATCGCGATACGTCTCGCAAAACGAGTATCTGTATCTGTATTTCCGATGCATTCAATAATGTATCGTGTATCTTAAGATACAAGATACTGCTATAGAAACACCACCGTGCGAAACAATAAACGTCGACCGGAATTCCGGTTCTCAAGCTGATATTGCTGCCACTAAGCTACCTGAATAAAACTACCGACAGTGACATTCGTGCATATTTCCGCCAGAGCGCTCCAGCGAGCACAGGCGATGTGGTTTAGGCGTCCCTATTGGTGGTACAGAGTCACGTGATGGCGCTCGCGCTATCTCGACAAGAACAAGCGTGTGAACGTCTATGCGCAGCCTACCTTTTTTTCTAGATGTGTTCTGTCTTTTCAGTTGTGTTGATGTCATGACACTTGTTCATAGCCACTGCACTCTGCTGCATACTCAAATGTGTGCGGCGCCTTTCGCACAAATTCTGATGTCGCTGTACTGTCGTTATTGAAGTTTGTCATGCGTGGTGCTTCGTTGCGAAGTCTCAAGAATGCAAGAATGGGGTTGCTTTGCATCTCGCGGCTTTCACACATCAGCGATTTGAAAATCTTGTGGATGTAAGCTTGACTTACATAGTAAAATGCGATTGAATTGCATGCAAAGGAGTTTCTAACAACCATCTCACTCTCGATGCCGACGTTAGATGCAATAGAACAAGCATTTACGTAACAGCAAATATTTTGACGTACTGTGTCTTTGTTCTTCCTGCAAAATATTTGAAACGTTCTTTTAGTGATAATTTGATTGTTAGCACACGTGTCTTCTTTGCTGTCCTCCGTTTGCATCCTATACATTGCCTAGTCCTCTGCATAGTTTTTTGCCCGTCTGTTTATTATAATATACCTTTTGTAACCTGCTGCTAAAATAACGTTCTCTGCTTTATTCTTATTTTTTAACTGTCTGGGAACGTAGTTTCATTTCATATTTCGAGGACTTTCTTTAAAAGCCCGAAAATATTGACCACGCAGCATGTACGCTGCCAAAAGAAATTGGATCGGTCGTTTTTAAATGCGCTCTACAATGTGTCGAAGCGCAGTTGGCCCTAAAGTGAATATTAAAAATGTTGCATAATTGACCTTATTTAATTGAATTAGCTTAGTACGAAACATACCATAACGAGCGCCACTTGACGGTAAACCGAGTACCTTTCGTTTCATTCAGCGGCGGTTAACCAGTTTTTTTTTTGTTATTTGGTTCTACTTACGTGAAACCCCCTGTATACTTATTCTCTTTGACTGTTTAATACGGAACCACCTTGCCATTCGACTTAACCATTTCTTTTTCTCTCTGTTGTGTTAGTTCTGTATAACATATCCACTCCTGCTATAGCCCTACACTAGGGTTGCAGTATATGTAAATAAATAAATATTCGTTTTCCTTTTTTTGGGTCACCTTAAGGTATTCTCATTATTACGCACCTGCAGGTAGGCAGAGCTAGAAGTGGCTATAGTGTGAATAGCAGTGATAACCTGCGGCGTTTTGTGCCAGTAGAATACGTCTGAGACGTTTCCTGGCGGCTCAGGTTCTCTCGGAGAAGAAATGGTAAAAGATTGCAAGTTAGTGAATATTTTCTCAGCGAACGCTATACGCCAGCAGATAAGTAAAATATGAAAAGCACAGCAGTTTTATGTCCTCAATTAATTTTGAGCGCCGACTAAGTAGTTCATCGTCTTCACACTATGCGTCTCAAACAATATCGCTATCAACGTTGTTGCTGCTCTACACCTGTCGGTGGATGCGGTATTACGAAAACAATAATACGCTTGCGGACAAGGTAAGACTACACAGCGGTATTTGCGCCATCGTGCGGAGGAATCTTAATAAGGTTCTTGCATGTAGATGGCAACCGACTAGTTGGCCGCAAAGTAGAGCAACGACGCCCATAAATTACGGAAGTGTCAAGCAAAAACCACTAACAGCGCAGCGGTCATAGATCTGTCATGTTAAGCAGCCAAATAAGTTGTTGAGGAATGAAACTAATACACCTTGAGCAAGAAAGTTTGTATCTTGTGATACATACAGGTGTTTTGTTAAAATTAAACATAGTTGGTCGCAGTTAAGAAATTTTCAAGTAAACACATTTCTACATAGGCCTTTGCTACTTCATTATATATATCTATAAGCAAGGGCGTAGCCAGAAATTTTTTTCGGCGTGGGGGGGGGGGGGCACCTCCTTGATCTGATGCAGGGGTCGGGCAGGCAAATGTTATCGAGTGTAATTTTGAGCTCTGTATGCCATGGCAAAAAGAATTTCGGGGCGGGGGAAGGCACAGGCCCGGTGCGCCCACCCCCCTGGCTACGCCACTGTCTATAATAGCAAATTTGCAAATATATCGAAGTATCTTAAGATACAATTGGGAAGTATCATATCGAATACAGTTATTCCGGAAGTATCTTGTATCTGTATCTCAAATACTTCTTGCCCGAGTACCTTGTATCGTATCGCGATACAATTTCAAAGTATCTTTGCCCACCCCTGCATCTTGTGATTAGGTGTAATGGTTAGTTATCTTCGGTATCGCCTCTTTAGTACTTAAGCGTGACGACCCCTGTGAGCGTGTATTTGTGGGACAACTTGTGTCGGAGATACGAGAAATGCAGCACTATGCGATTGAAAAAGGACACAACGTTCTCTTTCAGTGGATACCAAATCATTGCGGTATCTCCGGCGATGACCTCGCCGATGAAGCAGCCAGAAAAGCACACGTAGAGACAAACCTCGTTTCTATACCGTTATCCAGGATTGACGTGGCTCGATACTTAAGTTAGCTGGCGCAGAACATGACACTGCAATAGTGAAGAACATCACAGTTCACACACCATCGACTGTATTCTCTCGACCCATATGTACGACTGCGGCTACTGCCTGGTCTTTCCCGGGAGGAAGATGCAGTGCTGTGCCGTCTGAGTCTGGGTGTAGCATTCACCAACGACTACTCATTTAAGATCGAGATGGCCGACAACGCCCAGTACAACGACTGTGCCTTTGATGAAATTACTGAGCACCGTTTGTGTTACTGCCCGAGTTATGCAAACGAGTAGCTTCCCCTCTGCACTGCTCTAAATCAACTGGACGCAAGCGCTTTGACTGTCGAGAAGATATTGGGACCATGGGGCTGCCCATCACAGTTCCGAAAGGCAACGAAAGCGCTGTTGCCTTTCCTCAAGGGTACCGGACTACTTCACCGTTTGTGATGTCAAACGCGGAACTGTTACGTCGGCTGAAAGAGTGACTTTTCTCTCCTCCTCTCTAACTTTCCTTCCCCCTCCCCTCTTCCCCAGTACAGGGTTAGCCTCCCTGCCTTTCTGTTATTCTTCTTATTCTCACTCTTTCGTGTGTGTTTTTTTGGCACTTATTTTCTCTTTTTGAACACTTGACGGCATCATGGGTTGACTTGTGACTCTGGCATAGGCCGTTGTTAAACTCTTTTAACGCCATAGGCAACGAGGTCAGTGTCGGCATCAGTGGTTGTAAGCAAAAAATCGGCGTTGTCCGTAGGCGAAAGTTGGAGATAGATGCAAACAAATAAATAATAATAATGTTTGGCCCGGGTGAGAATCGAACTCAGTCCTTCTGCGTGGGAGGCTGGTGTTCTACCACGGAGCCACGCCAGGGCTTGAAACTGCTTCGCAAAAAAATGCTATAAGAATGCGTTCTAGTGGGTGTAGTCTCCTTGGCGCATGTAATATTGCGTGGCAGAATCGTAGAGTCACACCTGGCGCCAATACATGTGAATTGGGCAACGGGCGGGTGGTTTAAAGCTGCCCACCATTACAAAGTGTGCAGCTGCGCTGGCCCGCGTGACACCTTACGGACGCGTAGTGGATACTTTGCCAGTTAGCAAAAGGAAGAATTATTGCGTAGTGGGTACTTAGCAACTCTACATCCAGCAGGCATTCTAGGATAGTTTGAACCGGCCAATGGTGTACACACAAAGGCCCCTTTCCCTGCGGCACAATTCAAGGTGACGCACACGGGGCCCGATTACGCTCTTGCGCTCTATTGTTGTAGGCGAAGCTAAGCGTTCTCCAAGTTTTACAGCGAAAGCTGTTATGAGATCATAACAACGGCCGCTTTTGGCGCCGTGATTGTCCGCCGCCGCCGGTGTCCGTAACCGCTCTCGCGCGAAATAAGAATGGGATTCGAACCTGGGCCCTCTGCGGGGGAGCCCAGTATTCGACCACAGAGTCATGCCGGTGCTTGAAACTGCTTTGCGAAAAGACCCTATACAAGCTTCATGTCGGAAAGGAACCACATATGTAATATATCGTGGTAGAAGAGGTATATAACAACCAGGCGTCACACAATCCGAACTGCGCAACAAGTGGGTTGTTGAATTCTTCCAACCCATTACAAAGGGCTCTGCCATAATTCTTCATCGTCATCAGGCACAGCATCAACAAAGGGCCCATAATGCCTTACAGGTGTTTAGCGGGTACCATGGTTCTCCGCAGAATGACAAAAATGGTATAGTGGCTGCTTCCCTGCTTCACAAAAATTATGATTTATAGCGTAGTGGGTTCCTCGCAAATGCTATTGTATTGGTTGCGAACACGGTGTAAGAAAAATAATTTAGGTGTGGACACTCTCCGCCCGCCGCGAAGGAGAGCGCGTCCAGATAATGTTCGCCTTTAATACATGCGCCGGCCGCAGTTTCGTGGGGGGCGCTGCGACATGGGGGCTTAAGAAACCTATTGCGACGAGGCGAACGCGCGTTTTTCTTCATTTTTTTTCACCTCATTGCATTTTTTCACGGCGAGTTTTCATACGGCCACGGTGTAAACGGCGCACCCGACGCACATAGCGTCCCTAACAGCGTTGCGTACGTAAAAGCGCGGCGTCTTGCTTAGAGCGCGTGAGCAGTTTTTCTGCTCGCTGACTTCTCACGGGCGCAACGCCGTTACGGTAGTGATGCAGAACTATCGATGGTACTATCGATACTATCGATAGCCGAGTCACTATCGAACTATCGATGGTAAACAATACTATCGATAGTGCTATCGATAGTAAAAAATTTGATGGTACTATCGATAGTATAAAATCAACATCACAAACTCATTGCAGAATAAACTTGGTTCCCCGCACGCGTGGTACATAGTGCAGCCGGAGGAGCAGGCTGAAGTTGACATGCTTCTGTTCTTCACCTGAGTGCTTCGCTGACACATGGTCATAAAGTCAAGCTATTCAAGTGTAGCGGGAAGGAAGGCGTTACATGCAGTGGAACTGCGCGGCTTTAAATTCATATTGCATTTTATGATTTCAAAATAAAAAAAGTTTCATGAACAACATTTGTTAATTGCAAGGTGCAACTGGCTGATTTTGGATTTGAATTTATTTATTTATTTATGGACATAGTCCGCTATTTTCACTGCGGAAATAATTAATTTCTTTCGCCGAGAATTGCTCATAAATTAATCGAAGCTGATAGTAGGCTATCGCAAATATTTTGGCAATATGGCCGGCCCGCAACAGCATCATTATTCACACCACTATCTATAGTACTGTCTGTCACGTGGTTGTGACGGTGAAGAATGTTGCAGCAAGACTGGGAAATACGGAGCTCTTTATTTGGGCAATCTTGTGCCAACAAAATTAAAACTAAAAATACAAGCGGTACAGGCTGCGCACTTAGCGGCGAGAACAGTCGTCGTCGTCGAGTAATCTGATCATCGGTGGAACGCGTCGCCTTTTATACAGCCATCGAATCTTCCAACGTTATCGCTGGCGTTCGCGTAAGCTCTCAAATAAACTTGACTTTCCGCGTTCGGCGCGTAGTCTTAATAGAATGATCTCAAACAACCGTGAAGCTTCGCTGACATTACGGCTCGGTCTGCATCAAACGTTCTTAACAGTCTTTCTGGGTGAAGCCCGAATACAGCAAAACAAATCAATACACACGCGTGGCAGTAATATCGCTAGTAATATTGACCATGATACTACCTATTGCACTATCGATAGTTTGTCGATAGTAGTACTATCGATAGTTTGTATACACTATCGATAGTTTTAAAAAAACTATCGATACTATCGATAGTCAATTTACCGATAGTTCTGCATCACTACGTAACGGACGCTACGCATGCAGCTCGTCTTCTATAGTACATGCGCCGGCCGCGGTTGCGTGGGAGGCGCTGCGACATGGGGGCCGAGAGGAGGAAAGAGGCGAACATTATGTGGACGCGCCGTCGGGAGGAGTGTCCACACCTAAATTATTTTTCTTACACCGTGGTTGCGAAGGAAGCCCATAAGACACCCATGATCCATTTCCTCGGGGATTCAATAAAGTTCTTCCCCTCTCTCTCTGTTTCTCACGTTAACGTATGTTATATAGCGTGGTGGGAGAGTGAAATAACGACCGCGTGTCACACAATGCGAATAACGTAACTAGTGGGTCGTTTAAAGCTTCTGACACATTACAAAGGGCTCAGCCATAATAATTCATCGTCATCAGGCGTCGCATCAACAAAGTTCACATAATATCTTACAGACGTACGTGTAGCTGGTACCTCTCTTCTCCGCAGAACGATGAATAATGGAGTAGTGGGTGCTTCCCAACTTCACAAAATTATGATTTATGGCGTAGTGGGTACCTTGCTAGTGCACTTGTATTAGTAGCGCCAAGATACTTTACAACGGGCTCTAGAAATGCCGCTCTTCCAGCTTTCGCTGTGATTGTGCTGCGTTTTCCGCGCAGGCCTGGTGTTTCTTTCTGATGTCTCTAGTTTACGTATATTTTTTTTCCTTTTCTGTTCCCCAAGTGAAATGTAGTTAACAGGCTTTCTTTCTTTCTTTCTTTCTTTCTTTCTTTCTTTCTTTCTTTCTTTTTGCTTTCTTCGTTTCTTTCTTTCTTTCTTTCTTTCTTTCTTTCTTTCTTTCTTTCTTTCTTTCTTTCTTTCTTTCTTTCTTTCTTTCTTTCTTCTTTTCTTTCTTTCTTTCTTTCTTTCTTTCTTTTTCTTTCTTTCTTTCTTTCTTTCTTTTTCTTTCTTCGTTTCTTTCTTTCTTTCTTTCTTTCTTTCTTTCTTTCTTTCTTTCCTTCCTTCTTTCTCTTTTTCTTTCTTTCTTCCTTTCTTTCTTTCTTTGTATGAAAGTGAATAAACAAAATAATGATTATCAAGCACGTGCACGCTGTAATACTATAAAAACACAGATAAAAAGGAGGTAAATAAATTTTACTATTTAATTGGGTGAAAAAGAAACCTCCACTAGTCATTTATCCCCCAGAGTGGGTTCGTGCCACGGATACAAGGATCTACTCTACTCTACTCTACTTCACTCCATTTCAGCTAACATTTGCTCTGTTAAGCAGATCGCCCTTTATGACTGCAAGGTTCAAGTCACGAGGCATTCAAAAACACATCTATAGTATCTGAAGCGCCTCGTGAAAATGCTTCTGGTAAACAAAAAAAAATTGCTGCTGCGTAGCATTACGCGAAAATGTTGCGGTATATAAATGAAAGGCATATCTTGCGGTATTTCTTTCATATAAAACGGTTTAGTAGCATAATGAAACTTGGCACTTCAATATGGTCGAGAACTTTAAGAGCCGAGGCGGTAAATGTCTTTACGCAAGGTGCTTTCAGCGTTGTGCGTAGCGAGTTCAAAGAACGGCGAGCCAGAGCACTCCAGCAGCTATTCATTGCCAAAGGCCACTTCGCCGCATAGCTTATTTTCTTCTCTACGCAGCGTGGCATCTCAGCCGCGACAAACTTTAGTGTTGAAATTACGAGGTTGTGGTTAAGACTGTCACCCGCCGCAAGAACCAGTGAGCCATCATAGATCGGACCCGCTGCTCGTCAAGCGTCTTATTCAGGGCGTCTCCACGCGGCCTCGTAGCCTTGTGCTTGTGGTACCGAGATTTTATGCTTGGAGGAAGCTGGCAACTTAATTGGGATTTCATCGAGTTCTAGTGCGCCTGACAGCGATTCACTAACCAAATAAAAACGTTTTCTGAACAAAAGACCATTGCACAGGGAATTCAACTGTCCTGAAAGGCCACGCAACGCTGGCTTTCAGGAACAGATTTGTGAGACAGTGTTGCCTTAATTTTTTTGTTTCTTATTGTGACACGGTTTGAGAAATTGTGATAGCGCCACTGGGCCGTGCATCGGCTTCTGGAAAGAAAATTTTGGTCGTTAGGGATAACCGTAATCGGACTTGCTAACGGCGCTACTGTGGCTCACTTGTAGCTTAGCGAATATGTGGTGTAATCTTGGGAGGAAGCTTTTAGGACAATATTTTATTGTTTGTTTATTAGTTATTTGTGTCTATGTTCAAACAGACTGAGTTGACGCTAATCTCGCAAGTGAAATTTGGCACTTATGTGCAGGAGGTACTCCTGAATGAGGTTTCGAGACACATTACTCCATATACAGGGCGTCCCAGCTATCACGCAGCCCGATCTAAAAAAATAGGGAACATCGTTACGCGTAGCACACGTATTGCATATTGTTCCCAGTATACTGTAGTCACCATTACTAATCTTTTCGTTAATTAGGTTAAGTGATTGAGTACTAAATGTATTTCTAAATCGACAAGTACTCACATAATCATTAACATGTCCATGAGGCATATGGTTTTCGGTTAATAAAGAAAGCCCGCCAAATCGGAAAAGTGACACATGACTAGACCGCAGCGCGCATCGGGAAGCAGCGCCCTCAAACAGGTTCACTGTAGGGTAGCAAGTCAAGAAAAATGTAATGGATCACCCTATCTACCCTCCCCGGGCGAAGAAACGCGCCGCTTTGGTCTTCAGCCAGCCATAATCTGAACAGTGCTTCCGCCGCGTTATCCATAAGAACAGTCGATCATCAGGTACGTACGTACATACGGATAATGATAGCGGCGTACAATTGGGTGCAAGGAATCCCTGCAAAACTGCGACGCATTTTGTTGGCGCTCGTTTTGTACCCTCGCCAAAGTGCGGGACGCTGTCTCTGGCAACCGACGAGCGGAAAAGCGGTTGCTTGCAGTAAGCTGATTTGAGGGCGCTGCTTTCTTTTGCAGGTGCGAGCATAGTCACGTATTATTTTTCATATGTTGTGGCCTTTTTTATAAGCCGGAATCAATGAGCGCTTAAGTAATACGTTGCTGAAAAGAGCGCGATCATTTGAACATGCCTACATATGCCTCATTGACATTTTAATAATTAGGTGAGTACCTGTCGAGTTAGAAACGTAATTAGGACTAATCAGCTAAACCTCATTGACGAAAACATTTAGTAGTAAGCGCTACCGTATACTGGTAACAATATGCGCTAGGTGTGCTTCGCGTAACGACGTTCTCCTTTTTTTTATATAGTTGGGACGCCCTGGATATTTAGATATACAGACAACATACACCGCAACGTTTAGAGAGACAGGTGACAGGTGAGTGGCTCTTTCACCACTGTATGCAGTGGTCTAGTAATAAGAAAATGCAAACGCATACAGTTCAATAGGATGGTTGATGGTAGACAAGCCCCGAAACATGATTTGCGCGCTTTGTTTAATAAAAAAAATGGAGCAGCTACGCACTTGCGGTGCGAAGACTGCGGAAGCAGTGGAGCTGGTGGCGTTGCCCTCCTCCTCACCTTCACCTCCCTTTCCCACCCATTACTATATTATACTATACATGGCTAGGGTGAGCACGAAGAAGTATTTTCTACAATTTATAAGTTATTGATCAATTATTCCTTCACTGTCGATTGGTTATAACGCAAGGTATCGGTCATGCATTTGGGTCAGCCAAGCGTGTTCTAAAATTTATTGGTTAATGATCGATTGTCGATTAGCTATTGATGGGCTATCGATTGGCTATCACTAGGATTTGGCCAAGCCTTTGAGTCATGCTAAGCACAAACAAGCATTTCGTAGAATTGTCCTGTTATTGATTGATTATCGATTAGCTAATGATTGGTTATCGATTGGCTATCACTAGGCATCGATGGCTATGCTAGGCGCTGCTTGGCACACATTCGCTTTCAGTGGCACATACTCGCCAAATCCAGGCAGGGTTTTTGCGAACGCTGCACTGACCAACGGTGAGCTTAAAACAGCTCCAGAGTTAAAACAAGAATGGTAGAGAGGTGCACTCGCATAGACACAGCAGGTACTCGTAGGCGCTGCGGCGGCTCGTATGTTTTACGACATAAAACCCCAACAATGATTATTATTATCGCGATCAGGGCCAATCCGCATTGGATTTCATGACTGCCATCAAAAATGATCGCTACTGAATGATGTAAACTGATGCCGTTTGGCGCAGACGTCTGCCAAATCGCGATCTGTGAGTCAGATTGAGATGCGCAGTTCGCGGATATCTTGATGCCGATCGGGCTTTGTCGGGATTAAGCGTGACCGTGTAGCAGCACCTGATGCGGATCGAGCCTAATGCGGGACGGCCCCGATCGCGATCAACAATGCCCGTGTGACGCAGGTGCTAAACGCGGAGACGAAGCGCACTCAAGAAAGCCTGGTGATGCCTGACAAACACCAACCCTTTGTGAAGTGGTCCGTTTTGCATGATCCTATGTGCTGGCGTGACACGATCAAGGAGGTTAAACGGACACGATACAGCTTCGCTGGTCACCCTCCTTCACAGGATGGCGTAGCACCTAACTCATTTCATCAGTGGCACAGTCTTTATCATTATCCACTGAGGCCCCCGCGCCTGTAGCTTTATTACATAAAAGTAGGATGCGTTCCAAGAAAGCATTTTTGGCTATATATATGCCGTGATAGTTCATGTTCGAAGGCGTTAGCAATAAGGATGTAAAAGGAAACCAACAAATATTATTTCCTATGCTTTATGCTCAGGTTGCCCGAAACAACTATGATATCTACAGCTACAAGTTACTGTTTAATATGTGCAAGCACTGAGGTTATTCAAGACAGCGTACTCGAGCGCTGTGTGTATGTATTTAGCTCCATTGACGACAGTTGCAGCACACGTGCTCATTGTGCTCATTGTCGCATACAGACTACAAAGCACTCTCCTTCAGTGGGTTACAATTTAAGAATCACAAATGTAGTTTCGCCGCACGAGCGAAGCAATGATTGCGGTAGCGGCAAGCAGCTTAAAACTTCCACAGCGCCGCTCAAGCACAAAGCACGCGTGAAAAGTGCACTCGTTTTGTATCTCTATGTAACCGATCCGTTACACGTATGGCCACTGCCTTTCGCGAACCGCGCCGAATGTCTGGGAAGGTTCCAGTTTCTTTTAGAATCTTCTGATAGGCCAGAACCCGCAAACGCGAAGGGTTGAGTTTGTTCTGGAACTATCGCAGCCACCAGCGATAAGACTGCAAGGTTCGATGCCACATGTACAAATGCCGGCGCGCCTAGCCGCAGATCATATTACCGACGACCGATGCTCTGTTCGCCGCTATCAGTGTACACGGTGCATTGCTGTAGCTTGAGTTTTCATTTCCGGGGCACAGTTTCGCCCAAATAAAGAGTTCCGTCATGAACACGCTGACTGCTGCCTTCGTCAACGTCACCATAAATACCACGTGGCAACATAAAAATAATGGCACGCATGTCATGAAAGGCATAATTTACACGCCAAGCTTATGGTGAAGTCGCAGCCGGTCCGCTGGCTTGATATGCACCAAAATCGGTATTGCGTGACGTGACTGTATGACGAACATAAATACCAGGTGGTAACATGAAAATAGTGGCACGCATGTCATGTTACCACCTGTCACTGTTTACATGCCATGCTCATGGTGCACCCGCGGCCGATTCGCTTGCTTTCTATGCACCAAGACTGGTAGCGCGTGACGTGACTGTGCAAGTAAAGCTGGTATGGGGGCTAGTTGGTGCGAATACATCGCTTGTTCGCGCTGCCAGGAACTCGACGACTGTGTGTGTCTTTTCCCGTATCAAGTCGTCCAGTTCCTAGCAGCGCGAACACGCCATCTATAATTGTGCCTTTTGTGTCAATCCGGCAGACCCCACGCATTGTGGGAATCAATCTGATGCGAAGCAGCCTACAAAGAGTTGCATATATCGCCTTGTTCGTCTTTGAGGCAGATGAAGTCATTCATGTCATGACATCTAGTTCACTATATATCGCATGTTTGTAATGCATGCATGCATGCATGTAGAATCTTGTATATGCAACACATGACCTGTCCACTTAACAAAACGGCCGGAAGCGCGCAAAGACAGCATAATGTGAAACCATGCCGTACATGTCATGCATGTCATGATTTTCGCGTTACCACATTTCATTCATGTTCGTCATACGGTCACCTCGCGCTATACAAATTGGTGTATATCAAGCTACCGAACCGGCCGCGCGCGCACCATGAGCGTGTCAAGTAATCGATCCTGTACATGACACAAGTCATGATTTTCATGTTACCACGTGTCACTAACGTTTGTCATACAGAAATATCTCGTCATATCAATTTTGGTATATATTGGACCGCGAACGCCCCGAGACCATGTCATGTAAATCATGTTTTCCATGGTATGCCTGCCATATGATTTACACGTCATGACCAGTAACTTATGTTCGTCATACACTCTTGTCACGCCATGCCAATTCTGGTGTGCATCAAGCTAGCGAAGCGGCCGCGCACCATGAGCGTGGCATGAATATCATGCTGCACATGGCGTACATGTCATTATTTTCAAGTTACCACCTGTATTTTATATTAGTTATACAGTGATGTTAGGCCATACCAAATTTCGTATACATCCCATTATTGAAACGGCCAGGAGAGCACATAGTCGTGGTCGGATAGATAGATAGATAGATAGATAGATAGATAGATAGATAGATAGATAGATAGATAGATAGATAGATAGATAGATAGATAGATAGATAGATAGATAGATAGATAGATAGATAGATAGATAGATAGATAGATAGATAGATAGATAGATAGATAGATAGATAGATAGATAGATAGATAGATAGATAGATAGATAGATAGATAGATAGATAGATAGATAGATAGATACTACGTTCAAACTCGCAGAAGTTCGCTAAGAAATGCTTCGCATTTATTAAATGCCGACAGCCGAGCGCGTAAATGCCGCGCAGTTCGCATTTCTTTATCGCGTTAGTACGTGTGCGTGCCCCTGTTGGCAAGTGAAAACTGCAGCTATGTATTTCCTAATCAGGTAGAGAACAACAGTATGCTGCTTTCGGGGCTGCAAAAACGCACGGAATGCGTAAAACATGCGTTACTCCCCGTGAAATCAACAGCGCTCTGCCGCAGCTTCGCCTGCGCTGGACCAAATATGGCGGCAGGCAGGACGGTCGCGGACTTTTCCCGTTCCTGTGATTTCATTTAATGCGTGCCTTTCGCGCCACCTCGCGGATGATAGCGAACACGCTGAAGCACCTCCGATTCTGCGTAGCACCTGCGGTAAATGATGTATATAAATAGCTCGTCGTTATTAAGCTGCAGGATGTATGGCGCGTGGTAGAGTTGTCTAACACGGCGCGCTGCTGAGCGAGGGGCCGCAGGTTCGAATCCCCTGTCACGCGCTTGGGAAAATTTTGCTTCTAATTTATTCTTCTTTGTGGCGTATGTATATATATAAATATATATATATATATATATATATATATATATATCTATATATATATATATATATATATATGCGCGCGCGTGTGTTGTGTGTGTGTGTGTTTGTATACATGGAACATGATTTCGACGGCAAAAACTCACCGAGAGGCTCCATATAGTTATTAACGCAGTAAAGCAATACAGGAACCCTTGCCCTTTACGTAAGTGTTTTCCTTACGTATTTGTCTTCCTTGAGCAGTTCACCTGTTTAGGCGCTAGCCGTGCCCGTGGAAGGTATCTGGTCGTCACGCAGAGCGTGCACGGGCACCCCTCCCCCCCCCGCGGTTTCCCGCTGGGTCACCTGGCCTTACGGTGAAGCGAGAGTGAGGCTCGGTAGGAAGGGTACAGGGCTGCGCCTCGCCGACAGTGGCCAGAGAAATATTCGCTCAGAGTGGGAGAAGGTGAGGAGCATTGTTGTACACCCGCTCGGATCTGGAGACGGTCATGGAGACGGTGTACACGCAACGACTCCTTGGCAAACTTTCTTGGCAGCGTGTGAACATGGCATGCAGAACACCAGCGCGTGCAACGCTGCTTGCGTTCCAGCGCAGCCGTGATAGTAACACGCATATTGGTCGAGTGGCCGGGTGAAACGGGCCACGGCCGCACTGGAAGACAACTGACGACAGATCAGCGGCCGCGTCACATATCGCGCTCCGGTTCCTAGATGCAGCCATAGGTGACGTAAATACCTCGGTCGCGGTAAGTCGCGGACGAAGTGGTAGCCGCACAGTGAAATGAGGAAGTCAACTCGATGAAAGATTAGATTGCTAAATCAGAAACGGCTGATCGCCAACAAGCCCACGATCGAGAGAGCATCAGTTACTGAAAAACGGTGCATAAATACGCATGCGACCAGCGCACCTTCGAGGGCAGCATTGCTGTACACTCGCCGGCACCGGGGTTTTTTCGTACGACACCACTGAAATGTGTGTTACAAACACTTCAGTTAAAATCTTTACGCAGAATCTTCGTTGTGAGGTGTCTGTGTCGGTCAAATACAAATAATTGATGTAAGCTTTGCCTACAGCCGTGGTCGTCCCACCCACAGAGAAAACTTGCTAAATGCTCTATTCATTCGCATTTGCTCATTTTCGCAATGTCAAGCAATTTTCCCGTATTTAAGATAGGTAAATTTCACATACAGACATATAATCATATCTTTGGTTTCTCTTCTAAAACTTGAACTTCTTGCCCAATTGCAGCAAAGTTCCGATATCAGTGCTCAGCTAAACCTAATATTACAAGTACTGATGACGAACTTTCAGTTCTAAGTATGCATGATAACTCCATTAACAGTGAGAAAAAAAGGACTTACTGTTAGAAAGGAAACTACCTAGCAAGACTCTTTTGCACAGATTAATGGCAGGCGCGCCGCAGTTCTGGTGGCAGAGCTTGCATTTATCCTTAGGTTGCGACCGACTATATGTAATTCTAAGCGGTACATATATATACAAGGCAGAACCAAGGCTTTTCTTTTGTGAATATTTTTTTATACTTGCCTTGGAAGAGGCCTTTGCTCGGCGTTGGGTGTAGTCGTACTGATGGTGATGATGATGATGGCATAACATGCCTCTAACATTCGCAGAGTTTCACTCACGAGCGTGAGAAGCGCGTTTTTTTTTCTCGAAAACACATACATCGATAGTACTAAGCTATCGATCACATTCGCGTTCAAAGTGCACTCTATGATACACTAGAAGTTTTGGAAATAAGAAAGAATCACATGCATTTCAATGAGTTCAGATATATTGTGTCTGGAGCATCTTCAAGATCACCATTCAAAAAGGGGGGCATCAATAAAGAATATCATTCATTAATAATAACATGTGGGGCTTCACGTCCAAATCCGCGATATGATTATGAGAGACGGAAATTTCGACCATCTGGTGATCTGTAACGTGAACTGACATCACGCAGAACACGGGCTTCTAGCATTTTCTGTTCATAGAAATGCGACTGCCGCGGCCGGGATCAAACCCGCGTCCTTCGGGTCAGCAGCTGAGCGCCATAAACACTGTTCCACCATGGTGGACGAAATAATGTCATCCAGTATTGGGAATTAGTACTCGAAAGCGTCAAAAAATTACGCATCATCTCCCCCTACGGGCAACCATGGCGGGATGCGAAAGCATCGCGGGGGGTGAGTATCGAGTCTCCGTTTCTCTTATGTGACTTAGGAGACGGTGGTTGTCGAGGCGTTTGAATTACCGCTTGCCGACGCTGACGTTTACGTTCGGCTTCCAGAGCCTTCCTCTGCTCGGCGGCGGTGGCGCTGCCGCTGCAGCTAGCGCTCACGTTGTCGTTGTTCATGGCGTTTCGCACACCGTTGCCATACCGTTGCACAGAGAGAGAATGACGGAAGCACAGCGTTTGCCATACCGTTGCACAGAGAGAGAATGACGGAAGCACAGCGAACGCGCGCTTTTTCAGCCTCGCAGCTTCGAGATTCACTGGCCGGCGTTCCCGTTTGCGTTCAGCTTCGCGAGCATCCATAGCGCCGTTGCGAAGGAGAGTGCAACGGGAGCGAGCGAGCGCCGCATTACATACGAGCGCACAGCTGTGGCGGAGAGAGAGAAAAATCACAGCATATCCACGGAGTGAATGATGATGAGTGGGCGAAGCTCCGGAGGTTCATCGGTAAACCGTGAATCTTCCGTGAATTCTGCCCAGTACATCATCACCGACGTGAGATCGGGCGCGTTTATACTAAAGGTTCGATGAGTTATGATGACTTGCAGCTCACTTTAATTTTACATGTACGCTGTGAATTTTCATTGTTTAGAAAACCATCGCTTTAGAAAACATCTGGCGTCTTTCGTTAAGCAGCTCGCGTCTTTTCCTTTTGCTTTAGAAACATCTGGCGTTCTTTCGTTTTGCTTTTAGAAAACATCTGGCGTCTTTCGTTGGTTTATTTCATCAATCAACGGCGTTTTGAAGAGAATTTTATTGCGATAGCAATTATATGGACAGTCTCGGCTGGAAAATGTCCGTCCCCGTCGCCGTCATTCACCGTATATGTATAAGTATGCATATATATGAAAAACCATAAAGAAAAATAATTCAGAAATTCTTTCCGACGCGCGGAATCGAACGGGCGACCTCGCGATTTGCAGCCCGCCGCGTTAGACGTAAGGCCACGACAGCACCGTCTTTCAACGTGCTAACGGCGCGCTATTTATATACATCATGTAATTCAGCATGCTTTCTTAATGGCTACATAGATGGCGCGACGTGCGCGCGCCGCTCCTGCGATCGCCGTTGCTCTTCGCTCTACAGGGCGTGGTTGTTTAAGGGGCGGCCGGTGGGGTGCTTCGCTTCGCTCGCTGCAGCGGCCGCGTTTGCGGAAGGAGCGCGCTGTTCAAACAGAAATAAGTAACAAAAGTGACAATTAGTTCGCGCTCTCTTGTGTGTATCTGTTCGTTCGTTTCGTGCGTCCTGCTTTATGTTTCAGCAGTGCGCTTCAAAGTGTCGAGCTGTGACGCATTAGTTCGCGCTCGTCCTGTGTGCGTTCTTTTCGTGCGTCCTTTGGGCTCGAGCGACGCGCTGGCAATTTCGAGCTGCTTTCCATTCTTCGCGTTACATTACAATTTATTGCTATCGCATTCATTGCTTCGCCGTTGCGGCGAAACTGTGACTTTTTTTTTATTGTTTAATCACGCACAGGAGAAATCGCACCAGGCACTACCTTGGAGGTAAACAATGGCTGCTAATGGGAATGAGAGACAGAATAAGTCGGCTTTTAGCTAACACTTACACTTCTACTAACGTTTCCTACTGGAACATGCCAATGGCTGCTAGTGGGGAGTGAGAGACAGAAGAATTCGGCTTTTAGTGAACGCGCACGCTGCGAATTTTTTATTGTTCAACAACGCACAGGAAAGATCTCCCACCGGCACCACCTTGGAGGTCAAGATCTGGTACTAGCGTTACGACTGGTTACGCACTACTACGACTACGAGGGACGAACGCGTGCCCCATTAAGGAGCTTCGCCCCTAAAACGGGAGAGGAGAACGAAGCGGAGGCAGCACTCACGCCACCTCCTCCCACCTCCTCGCGTGAGCGCGAGGAGATGGGAGGAGGTGGCGTGAGCGCAGTATGGGTGCGGACGCCGCAGAACGGACACTGCCTCGAGCATAAGACGCTTGCGCATCTAAAAAGACGCTGTGCACCTTGGTACGCAATGTATGTCGCACCCTTGCGCGCCCTTCATAGGGCGCCCTTGATAAAGCACTTCACAAATTAGAAGACTATTTCTGTGGTTAGCCCACAAGGAAAGAAGGTTGCCAGCTCCACAGAAGCAGAATAATAAAAATAGATGAGGCCGGATGCTCGCTGATGTAAAAATTGCCACCAAATTATAAACGGCCTGACATTTTTGTGGGAGCAAAATAACGGCAGGACGGAACAATGTACGGCCTCGGAATCGGCAAGCACCATTCTGTTTCATGCGGGCCCTATATCAGAATTATATACAATAAAAAAGGCGACATCGGAAGTAGGATAGAAGTGTAGGACAGCGGAACAGAGATTCCTACGCAGCCATGAACAACACTGGAACGGTCACACAAATAAGTGCCGGCCCAATGCACACACAAAAAAGCGGAAGCCAACAGCTATACCTCGATAAGGCTGGACGAGAGAATTGGTCGCCTGCGTAGACATTCCGGCTGCCGTTTCAGATTAGAGCAGAGCCTTTGCGAGTTGTGCAGAAACCGAAAACCAAACAAGGCCATAAGGAAACCAAAACAATTAAGTAATGGCAAAGCGAAGAGGTAAGATCGTCCGACTGCTAGTGGCGAAACGACTCAACCAAGTGAAAGGCGCGCCCCTAGCGACTTAATAAGGAAAGTTACAGGGAGCGGGAACACAGACGACCACAATCGATTTCATCCCTTATTTCAAGCCAGTTGCACTCACACTTGGGTTCTGTGTACCCGCAGAGAGAGAACTGACCACGAAGCATTGGTGAATTTTCTTCATTTCGGTGAGTTTAGGTATCCTTGAGTAAAGCGGGGACGAAATTCATTTTCTAGCTGAACGGAGACATGGCGACACTTGCTTTATTAACGTGATAGCGTTAAAGAGCTCGTTCCACAGAAATTGTGGTGTCGGTGTCGGCGTCGTTGGTTGTGAGCGAAAAATCATAACTTGTATAAAATAAATAATAAAAAAATCTTACGTTCGAGTGGAATTGAACCCAGGCCTTCTGCGTGGCAAGCAGATGTTCTATACAGAGCCACTCCATTGCTTGGAACTGCACTGAAATTAGCTTAATGCTTCACAAACATAGCGCGTCCTGTGTACAGGTGTCACAGTACGAGGATGTAATATCGCAGTAGAACGGGTTACAAGCGTATTTGCCATCGGGCGACACAGCAGGTGAACTGCATAACGAGTTGGTGGTTTAAAGCCGGCCATACATTACAAAAGGCACACACATTACTGCGCGTATTCCCTTACGAACGTCTAGTGGGCGCATCGCAACTTCGAAAAAGTATCGTGCGCGTTAATTGCTGCTGGTTAAAGCAATGCCACGCATTACAAAAGGGCATACACATTAGTACGCGTATTCTCTTACACGAACGTAGTGGTACACTGTTGTCATAAAGTGCTGTTGAAGAGGGCTGAAACCTTTACTCTTTACTAACGTATGTAGAGTGTGTGTATGTGTGCGTGTGTATGTGTGCGTGTGTGTGAGACCGGGTGACTGAACATAATGACAAGCGAAACATAGCACCTTGAGGATGGGCCGGATATCGCTATCGCGTTCCACTCTCAAAGGCGAAGCTTAAGCGTCCCCCCATTTTTAGGGGCGAAGCTCCTTAAGGCGGCACCCGTTCGTCCCTCGTAGTTGTCGTAGTCGTAGCGCGTAACCAGTCGTAACGCTAGACCAGATCTTGACCTCCAAGGTGGTGCCGGTGGGAGATTTTTCCGTGCGTTGTTGAACAATAAAAATTCGCAGCGTGCGCGTTAACTAAAAGCCGAATTCTTCTGTCTATCATTCCCAATTAGCATCCATTGGCATGTTCCAGTAGGAACGTGAGTAGAAGTAGAAGTGTAAGTGTTAGCTAAAGCCGACTTCTTCTACTCTCATTCCCATTAGCAGCCATTGTTTACCTCCAAGGTAGTGCCTGGTGAGATTCCTCCTGTGCGTGATTAAACAATAAAAATTTTGAGCAAAACGCCGTTGATTGATGAAATAAACCAACGAAAGACGCCAGATGTTTTCTAAAAGCAATACGAAAGAACGCCAGATGTTCTAAAAGCAAAACCAAAAGACGCCAGCTGCTTAACGAAAGACGCCAGATGTTTTCTAAAGCAATGGTTTTCTAAACAATGAAAATTCACAGCGTACATGTAAAATTAAAGTGAGCTGCAAGTCGTCATAACTCATCGAACCTTTAGTATAAACGCGCCCGATCTCACGTCGGTGATGATGTACTGGGCAGAATTCACGGAAGATTCACGGTTTACCGATGAACCTCCGCAGCTTCGCCACTCATCATCATTCACTCTGTGGATATGCTATGATTTTTTCGTTTATGTTATCTCTCCTACAGTACTCGTTTCGTGCACAGGTGGAGGAACGCATGGAGGATTATTGACAGCAATATTATGCACCCAATAAGTTCACCGTTGCGACGTCGATAATGTAGAATGTCGATAGGAAACTATAGGAGCAAACATGATGCTCCGGAGTTAAAAAAATGTCACAGTTTCGCCGCAAGGGCGAAGCAATGAATGCGATAGCAAGAAATTGAAATGTCACACGAAGAACCAGAAGCAGCTCGATACTTGCAGCGCGCCGCTGAAGCGCAAAGAAGGACGCCCTAAAAGAACGCACAGGCATGCACAGGGCAAGCGTGAACTAACAACTGTCACAGTTGTTACGTCTGTGTGCTTGAGCAACCCGCTGCAAGTGTCGACAATGGAAAATCAGCTTCTTTTAAACTGCAGCACGTCGAGTGACCCCTTCGTTTCCTTCCACACGGGGTCGTTTGATGCAAGATGTGCCTAACAGGGACTTTAGATGTGCCCGGTGTTCTTTGTTTTAGGGGCGAAGCTCCTTAAGGCGGCACCCGTTCGTCCCTCGTAGTTGTCGTAGTCGTAGTGCGTAACCAGTCGTAACGCCAGTACCAGATCTTGACCTCCAAGGTGGTGCCGGTGGGAGATTTTTCCTGTGCGTTATTGAACAATAAAAAATTCGCAGCGTGCGCGTTAACTAGCTGTGCTGAAACGGATGTTGCACGTTCTGACCCACGCTGTACAATTTGGCGCATTCAACTTTTGTTTCATGAGACAATATAAGGCATAAGTAATCTTGTAGATGTTTAGAAAATCTTTCGTAGGCGTTTCCTACCTTTAATGCTTTACGTGAGATGTGGCTTCACCAAGCGCCGAAGTATTTGCAAGCGTGGACATAAAGAACAAGACATTGTGAAAACCGACTTCCTCGTCAGTGATTTGAAAGGTGTAACAGCGTATCAATCAAGATACAGATATAATCACGTCGGTTATACTGTAGCTATTGGTAAAGAAATAAGCGCAGCGACACACATCTCGCATAGTTTTCAACGAAGCCAGCTACGCAATAGTAAAAAAGAAAAGAAAAAGAACTAAGAGCCTTCAGGCACTGGCCCGCGCCGGTCCCTTTTCCTCGCTCTGTCGGGACATGCAAATCAGCCTCGTTTTGCAGGTCATACGAAACAAAGCAAGCATGAGCGCAATGCCACTAACATACTTAATGTAAATTCGTCAAATATGAGCAAAACAATCTGAAATAGCTCAGATAGCGAGATGGGTAGGCTGATGAAAAAGATCCGTAAGCAGAAAATACCACAGAATTTTCCAAGCTGCACGGGCGAATGAACTGCAATTCTATTTTACATGCGCGCGAAAGGTCACACTACCTCAGGATTTCGGTCAGCGATATTACCGGGTCAATCACCTCATGAGTGCCGCCCACGACTCGTCTCAGTTTTCATTTCTTCCTGCATGTTCTTCAACGAGCGCGGCCTGAGACAATGGCAGCAGGATAGCCCACGCCTACGTCTATCGTGGGACGTCACGCAACGTCGCCTATTATCCACACCCACTGATGTACGGCTGCTTTAGCCAATGGGAAGCTCCTACGAACGTTGAGCTGAATGTACTCCTTACGACAATCACACTGCTCTTTCTTGCGAGCCGGTATATGCCACGCGATAATGAGATAATGACACTTCAGAATAGTCGCAACAAAGCCAGTATTTGAACATATTATAGACGGAAGTGCGGCCGCGACTGCATCGAAAAAATGTGTCAATCGTATCTGATGTTTTCTCGCTTCAAACCGCTGACCGAAGGAGGCCTGTGGTGTCCATTTTACGGACTCATTCCACTTTCTTGTCAGCCGCATCCCTCCATAAATGGGTTGCTGGATGTGCGAATAAGCTGTTAAAGACTCTTTTGCCATACTTGCATTAGGAATTTCTTGGGAATGGAATATTGGTGGTTGCTTCTCCGAAAGACCAGATTCAGAAGAGAAACGCTTCTCTCATGTACCTCGACAGAACCTCCTGTATCCTTTGCAATTTGCCTTCTTATTCAACGAAAAGTTATACGACTAAACTGGACGAAAAAAAAAACATGACAACTTCACATGGTGCACGAATTTTTTTAACAAAATTCAAAGAGCTGTTGTTCCTCATTGTGTTGACAGCGCAGACTCATTTTCTCTGTGATGTATCTAACAGGAAGCGTGTAACTATGGAGGTTAGATGCTGCGAAGACAGCTTAGTGTGTGTTCATTAGACGCTTGTATTGAATACTGCGTTTGACTCACACACGATCGACATCCCACACCTCACCAGCATATTCGTTGAACCTTTAATCTTCATGGTGAGAGGGCGGACGGTTAATGACATGATGACATTTATTCTGGCTGTATCATTTTACGCAAGTCGAAGTAATCACTCCTAGCTAATGAAGAGTGCCATAACGGCTGTATAGAGTGCAATAGAATGCTGCGAGCAGTTAAAGCAACTTAAGCCCTCGATCTTTTCTTTTTGGAAACACTTGGATTTGTTATGTTCGGCTTTATGGCGCAAAAGCAGCACTAATCATAATGCAGAGGAAACGCTTGGAGGAGGTGTCGAAGAGAAACGTTTCTCTCATGGAACAGAATAGGAACTGAACTGGTCTACAAGTTGGACAGCCGAGCAACAAAGCTAAGGTTGGGAGTTGGGTGTGGCGTCAAACCGCAATTACACGAAAAGAAAGTGGCATGTTCTCAGATGAAGTTGCACGTTCTTTGACTAAACAAGCGCGTCTTAGGGCTCTTTATGGTAGACAATATTTTTTTTCAACTTCCTCGAGTGAATGCGCAGCCCGGTCAATACGTGGAAGAGTTCGAAATGTATTCACGCATAGTATGTCATGCAATGTGTTTAACTCACGTGTTCGTCCCCAAGGCATTTGTCTTCTCTTACACTTGTTGCAGTTCGATTGGAAGCATACATTTAATGGTGCCTTATGATGCGTTGATCTCGTAACGTGTCCTCAGAAGCATATCATACGCTATTTAGGCCATCAGCGCCAGTAATGTTTTGTGTGGCGAGTTAATTAACCGCATTCATCACTGGGCCTCGGACAGCACTACCAGATAGAAGCCTGTGTGCCGCCAATGAAACATGTATGCAACCATATGTCGCCTTATTGGATAAGTAAAAGACCACAATCTTCATTAAGTTCAGAACTTTCACTTTCCACGGACGCACGCGCCCCATCAGCGTGACAGGCGTCTGATTGCTGTGCTAGTTACCCCACTGTTTCGCACCAGGACAACTGGTATAAAATTTCCGTCGTACTTGTCTTCGAAACTGAATGTCGAGGAGGCAGCTTCGGTTTGTAATGAAACAATGCAATCGCTACAACGCTTGTTAGTAATGAAGCGCACATATATTAGTAAAATAACTTGCAACTTATTAATAACGAAGTCAAGCTACAACTCAACTGATATTGATAATGCGGGAAGCTTTAATATTGTTCTTTCTATAGCACGAAAGTGTTTTATGCCGGGTTCCACTACGGCTCCACTGACGTACTTCTATCACGGATATGGCGTTTTAAAATATACACTAACAGATGACAAAAAACTAGAGAAAAAGTTCTGTCGCTGGGAGTCGAACCTACGACGCCTCGCTCCGCAGCGCGCGGCGCGATCCGACTCGGCCACAGACGGCACGTTCTTTAGCGTACTAACGGCGAGCTATTTATATACACCATTTGCCGTTGACGGTACTCAGAGATCGGTGGCACTTAAGCGTGTTTTCGTTATCACTAACGAGGTAGCGCGAAGGGCTCAAAGGGCGTAAATCCACTTCAGAATGACGCGCTTTAAAGGTCGTCGCCCCGCGCGTTGCGATGCGCGCGCGCCTCCACAGGGCGTGGTCGCTCGCGTGCGAGCACTTATCTCGTGATCGGGGGTGTTTGGAAGTTGGCGTTGAAGATACAGAGACCACGAAGGTCACTCCGGTCACCGCAGCGACCGCTTTTGCGAAAGGAGCCTGCTGTTCACACACAAACAAGTTACAACTGTGAGAGTTAGTTCGCGCTCATCCTGTGTATACTTGTGCGTTCGTTTCGTGCGTCCTCCTTTGTGTTTGAGCAGCGCGCTTTACCTGCCGAGCTGTGACAGACATTAATTCGCGCTAACCCTGTGTATGTTCTTTCCCTGCGTACTTTCTGCTCGAGCAGCGCGTTGCGAGTTTCGAGTCGCTTGCCGTTCTTCGCGTGACGTTAAAATTGTTGCTAGAGCATCCATTCTTTCGCGCTTGTGCCGAAACAATGCACAGCAAACGCTCAACTACGTCTGTGAAGACACGTTTGCCTTTCGTGTTATACCGATCCCTATGACAGAGGGATCAGCCATGTTTTAAATCTAAAATCTCTATATGGACGCTCATACAACCATTAGTTAATCAAGTAGCTGTAATGGCTGACGCAGTACGTGCCGTGGCAGGTATGTGCTTACTCCTGGAGTAAAAGTAAACTCTAGACAAAAAAAGATTACTTGTTAGACTTTTTT